>NC_135315.1:61807263-62407263 GCF_048772815.1 Callospermophilus lateralis
CTGCAAAAGTTCACATAAAAGCAGCTTTTTCATTTACCGTTTTGGCCAAGTTACCCTTCAAGGATAACACCTAAGAAGGGGAGAGCTTCTTCTCCCCTTCTTTCCTTCCTCTGCCAGCTGTTACTTTGGAACCCAATTGTAAGTTATCTTAAAAATATAGACATTTATGTGAAGTCGAGCTCAAGGCCAGAGCCCCTGTTTGCACACTTCTTCAAAGTACTATACTGGATATGTTTGTGAGAAAGTAGTAAGGGGGAGGCCAGCACCTGGAGTGCTGGTATCATTTCAGCCAGTGGCCAAGTAAAACAGCGCAACATGAATATAGAACGTTTATCTACATTGAACTCTTTTGCAGACTCTTGCTGACAGTCCTAAAATCAGCCCGGTAAAGTTTTCTGGAGAAGGCCAGTTAAGACCTTTCGGTGGAGAAAGGGGGTGCCACTTGAATTCCCCCCTTTAATAATGCTCCCCACAATTTAATCCTTTAAATTACAGAGCATCACTACCATCATCTTGGCTTAAATCCTTATATAATGCCAGAACTTTAGTTATTGTTCTCCTTTCAACAGTGGCTTCTATAGTGGATCATATAGTTTTAATGCACAGTGGAGCCATACATGGAAGCAATAAACAGGTTAATAGCAGAATACCCACTATATCAATTAAGCTTTTAAATCCACCAAGAGTTGAAAACCAACCCCCTAAAAGTGTGTTTGAGTCCCAAACTTTAATGCCTCTCCAAGTCTGACCTGGTATGTGTGCCAATTTTCTTACGTTGTTGGCTATATTCTTGACTGCTTGTTCATTGTCATATATTTGGATGCAACAATATGAGCTGTTGAACTTTCCACATAACCCTCCTTCTTCAGCTAGTAGGTAACCTAATGCCAAGCGGTTTTGATAGATAGCCACTCACATCTGGGTCTGTTGTGTGGCTATGCGGCCAAGACCTGTGACAGTCTGATTAGTTATGATTTCTAGTACAGCTTGTAAGTGGACAATTCTGTTCAGCATGTAAATAGGAGTCCTATAACTCTAACTGCCATCTTGTGCCCAGGTAGCCGGACCATATGTGGCAATAATTCTCTGGGGTGTCCATTCATCTTCACCGCATGATTGGTGGCCTTCTAGATCAATCTGTTGCTCAATGGATCTCCTTTTTCTTGACCCTAGATCCTCATATAAGGGGATTCCTAAGTCCTTTCCAGTAGCATTAGGCAGTAAGAAAAACCCTGGTTTAATAGTAACAATAGTACAAGTTCCTCTCCAATTTGTTGGGAGTTGGGTATAAGCCTTTTTTCCACAAATCCAAAACAGCCCATCAGGTGCTTTCCAGTTAGTGGGAGCTGAATTGCTCCAGAATTTATGGATTTCAGGAATTCCCCAAAAGGAACTGATTTGGTTAGTGTCTGGGCACGTACAGTGTTCTTTTCTTATGGGGCTTTTTGCATATTAGACCTCTAATCCCCAGCCAGCCTGGGTTATCTGCCCAAAACCAAGTATGTTTCTCTGGCCACCAGGTGGAGTTTCAAAACAATATTTTATTACATGGGTTTCACCGACCCATTGTGTGTGATGGGGTCCAAATCTGCCAATACATTCTTCACCAAATATTTCTGAAGTGAGAACCCAGCCTTGGGGCCTTTAATTTTTTAGTTCCACTTGTGTTTTATTCCATAGTAGTAGGGAGCAAGCATCTAGACTTATTCCTGTTCATGGCCATTTCTCACTCATAAGGGTTCCCCCACAGATCCAGCAATTTTTAACCCCAAATTCTATCAGAATTCTTTCTGATAGATCCAGAAAGAAATCCTTTCCTAAGGGAGGTAGGTTGAGATTTGGGCTAAACTCCTCATACAGTTTAGCTTTAGGGTTAGGACTTAGTGTAGGTCTCAAGGCAGCTGGTTTTGAATCACTTTTTATAAAAACTTTTCCATGTCAGTGGCTTGGAATCTAGTGGCCAAAATTACCAAATTCCACCAGTAAAGGGGAAATTTCCTGGGCAAGTTATTTTTCCCTTAAATTGGGATTCAATCCAGAGGCAAACCATCATACACCTATAGCATTCCTCTGGTGGGACAGGTCCTAAGTATATCTTTTTTAACCACCTTTTGGTTATAGTAGATTGGCTTGACACATGGTTCACATGATCTCCTCTTTGGGGATAGGAGTAGGGCAGAACTCCTTAAGATTATCCAAAGAAACCATACTAAATGATAGACTAACATTTTGGTTAGCATAGGTTGGACAACATAAATTAACAAAGCCAAACTAATAACACCAAACAAATCCTAGAAACTTATATAAGCTAGATAAAGAATATAAGTGAAATTTTGTTACTCAGAGTCCAGAGTAGGAATTATTGTTTGTTATCAAACCTGTAGCAAAAACCAAACAGAGAACTATGCATATATCTAGAAACTAGGGGTGGCAAAGCATTACACTATAGGAATTATCTTAGAGGTTGAAAGAGTCCATTAGTCCTGATGAGAAGTTTGTCTTTCACTATGCATTGATCAGCCAATCCCTCCTGTTTGGCTGAAACAGGGCTGTAGACTCCTCAAGCTTCCGCCGTGCATAGACCAGTCAGCTTCTGGAGTGACTGGAGCAGGACTGTTGTCCTTCTGATCCTCAAGCTTCTCTGATGCTCCTTTTCTTTGAATGGTCAGCTTTAAGGGTGTTGTGGCATCTGGAGAGCATTCCCAGTCTGCAGCTGCAGGCTTGAGTCTTGTGTAATTAATCCAGGGGCCTATCTCTGCAACCTTTACTACAGTTGAGGTGGATAAAATAATAGTGAAAGGGCCCTTCCAAGGAGGTTTTAAGGGTTGAATATTCCATTCTTTGATCCAGACTGAATCTCCTGGCTTGAAGGAGTGTGCATCTGTGGTTAAATGTACTGGAAACCTTTCTCTAACCCATTGGTTGAGAACCTGTAAAGTTTTTCCTGAGTCCTGAAGCTGTCATCTCAGGGTGAACTTTCCTATCTCTCTTAAGTCTCCCTGTAGCCCTCTAATAAAAGGGGGAGGCTTTCCAAACATTATCTAATAAGGAGAGAATCCAGTCCTCCTAGTAGGAGTGGATATAATCCTCAAAAGTATAATAGGAAGAAGTTCATCCCAATGTAAGTATGTCTCCTGACACAGCTTACCCAATTGAGTCTTTAAAGTCCTATTCATCCTTTCAGCTTTACCAGAACTCTGAGGCCTATAGGTGGTATGTAACTTCCATCTGATTTTTAAAATTTTGGCCAGTAATTGTATCACCTCAGCCACAAAAGCCGGCCCATTTTCTGAGCCAAATCTGGGAATAATTTCCTGGAGGAGCATTCTGGCTACCTCCCTAGCCTTTTCAGTGAGGGTTGGAAAAGCTTCTACCCAGCCAGAGTATAAGCACACAAACACCAGAAGATATTTATAGCCCCATGAGCATGGTAGTTCTGTGAAGTCTACTTCCAAATCCTCAAAAGGTGCTCCTCCTATAGTTTGAATTTCTAGTGAAAGTCTTAGCCCTGGTGGGGATTGTTACATGCACACACCTCACATTGTTCACAAATCAGCAGGAAATGCTTTTGAGCTGGGGGATAGAGAAATGTTGGCTCAGAATTGCCTCAAGTGCTGTACATCCAATATGTGTTCCCCTATTGAACTGTCTGATAAAGGCTGGGGCTAGAATCTCAGGAATGGCTATGTGGCCATCAGAAAATCTCCACCATCCACCTGGGTGATAGCTTCCTTCCTCATTATTAAACCAATTACTTTCATGCGGGGAATATTTTGGCTCCCCTTGTGTTAGTGGGGCTGGCAGGAGAGCAGCATTTAAATCCAGGACTGGATTACCTTCCCATTTGTAGGCAGCTAATCTGGCCTCTCTGTCAGCTCTCTGGTTGTCCTGAGCAACCACAGTATTTCCTTTTTGATGACCCCAGCAATGCATAACTGCAACCCTTTTGGGAGTCCACACTGCATCTAAAAATTTAAAAATTTCCTGCCCATATTTTATGATTTCTTTCCTCCTGAGTTAATTAGCCCCTTTTCTTTAAATAAGGCCACATGAATGTGAAGGGTAGTGAATGCATATTTTGAGTCTGTGTAAATATTTGCATAGACTCTGGCTGCCAACAGAAGTGTTTGAGTCAGTGCAATAAGCTCTACCTTTTGTGCGAAGTTCCCTGAGGCAGAGGTTCCACCTCAACAGTAAAGTCCAAAGTGTCCACTGCATATCCAACAAAATGAATCCCATCTTTTATAAAACTGCTTCCATCTGTGAAGTACTCTGCATCAGCATCCTTGAGAGGCTGGTCTGTTAGGTCTGGTCTGCTGAAGAACACTTCATCCATGACTTCAACACATTTGTGATCAGGTGTTCCAGGTCCAATGGGCAGCAAAGTTGCTAGGTTTAGAGTTCTGATGACCTCAATGTGGATATGTGGGTTTCACATAACATGCCCTGATATTTGACCATTCTTTCATTAGTCAACCAATAGTGTCCTTTATATTCTAACAATGTCAAAATTGAATGAGGAACTCTGACAACCAGTTCTTTTCCCATGACCAGTTTATCAGCTTCCAACACCAGAAGAGCTGTGGCTGCAAGGGCCCGTAAACAAGGTGGCCAGCCCTGGGCTACAGAGTCCAGCTGTTTGGACAAATAGGCCACTGGATGATACCATGTCCCCAGCATCTGAGTCAAAACTTCCACAGCCACTCCAGACCGATCATGGACATACAGAAAGAAACTCTTTGTGAGGTCAGGGAGCCCTAATCCAGGTGCACTGGTGAGTGCTTGTTTAATGTCCTCAAAGGCCTTTTGTTGTTTTAGCCCCCACATCAGAGGATCTCATTCTCCCCACTTTGTGGCTTCATAGAGGGGTTTTGCCATGACTAAAAAGTTAGGGATCCTTACATGGCAGAATCCAGCAGCTCCCCCAAATACGCTAATTTGATGGTGGGTTGAAGGGACTGGAATTGAGCAGATCACCTGTTTTCTTTCAGAGCCCAGTTGCCATTGCCCTTGAGTCAGATAGAAACCAAGGTATTTGACCTTTTCCTGACAGATCTGGGCTTTTTTCTTTGAAAATTTGTAACCAGCCTTGTAAAGGAGAGTGAGAAGCAATTGTGTCCCTTTTATACAGTCCTCTTTGGTTGCTCCAGCCAGCAACAGATCATCTACATATTGGAGCAGTGTGCACCCACACTGTCTTACAGGAGAGGCTTTTAAGTCAGAGGCCAGGGCTGTCTCAAAGATAGTGGGTGAGTTTTTAAAACCTTGTGGTAATCGAGTCCAGGTCAATTGGCCTTTGTTCCCATTGGAATCTCCTCACTGAAAGGCAAAGAGTGGCTGACTTTGTGGTGCCACTTGAATGCAATAGAAGGCATCTTTAAGATCCCAGCATGTGAAATAAGCTGCTTCAGCTGGGAGCAGACTTAAGAGAGTATATGGATTGAGGACCATAGGATGTAAGGTGACTGTGGCTTGATTTACTACATGTAAATCTTGGACTGGTCTGTAATCATTAGTTCCTGGTTTTTGAATAGGCAGAAGAGGTGTATTTCATGGCATGGCCTGAGAATGCCATGTTGCAAAAGTCTGTCCAAATGTTTTTGAATCCCGAGTTGTGCCTTATGAGGAATATGATATTGCCTCAGGCATATTGGCATGGCTCCCGGTTTTAATTCCACTATTACTGGGGCAAATTTTGGGCTAGTCCAGGTGGTTTGTCCTCTGCCCATACTCCTGGCACTTAGAAAGTTAGCTCTGGCTCCTGTTGTGGTGCCTCTACTAGACTGAAGAGATTCCATTCCCCTTCTTGGGGAATAGTGAGGGTTAAAATTTTTGCCTCAGGGTTTCCCAATGATAAAGCTGGTGACCTCTTGCATCAAAAGTTTTTTGGGCCCAGAGTTTTCCTGGCAGGTCTTGACCCATCAATGGTACTGGGAAATCTGGCATATACAGAAACCCATGAGTCCCTTCAAGACCTGCTAAATTGCATCCCCGGGGCAGCAGGAAAGGATGACGAGCTTTGTTGCCTGTGGCCTCAATAATTGTAGTCTGTTTCTTTGAAAGTGAGCCCACCGGTCTGGTCACCACTGAGTGGTGAGCCTCAGTGTCCACCATAAAGTCCATGAGTTGGCCCCCTTCAAACATTTGGACCATAGGCTCCTGGGGCCCCAAAGGGATGGAGCCCGGTCGGTCCTAGTCCTCAACATAACTTTCCATGGCTGACAGTCCCAAGAAATCCTTTTCAGGGGTATCAGGTGGGTATTAGTAGTGTTGAGCTTCATGGAGGACCCTTTTGTAGGACTGGTATCACCCTCTAATGACTTCACCTCTCTTGTCCTGGTAAGAGTAGCAGCAGCCCAGTCGTCTTTCTTCAGCTGGGGACATTTAATCTTCCAATGGCCCTCTAGATGGCAGTAGCTGCACTGGTTTGGTCTCAGCTTAATCCCAGGATGAGATGGTCCTTCAGTGAGACTTTTCTTTGGCTTTGCATTTGACCCCGATTTTGAATACTGTTTTGGCTTTGTTCTGGCAGGACACCCCCCACCCTTTGAGTGAATTCACAATAAAGGCAGCTTCAAGTAAATCCATTGTATTTTTCATCTTTCTGTTTGCTTCTCATTGGGCCTCTTGGTCTCAATTGATAAACACTGTAATGTCAACTCAATCAGCTCATTGGCACACTTTCCAGCAAAACCCTCTAGTTTTTGTAATTTTTGGCAAATGTCACCCTGAGCTTGTCCCACAAAGGCTGTGTTGATCATCTGCTGATTGTCTGGTGCCTCAGGATCAAAGGGAGTAAAGAATCAGAAGGCCACACACAGTCATTCGTAGAATTGACAGGGGCTTTCATCAGCTTTCTGGATCACTTCTGATATTCATATTTAGGACTTTCTTTCTCCCTTCCTTTAGGCTTCCTATGAAAGCTTCTTGATATCTCCTTATCTTTTGGAGCTCCTCCTCATTTTGGGGGTCCCACCCAGGGTCAGTGTCCAGGAACTGGGCCTGGGCTAGGCTTGGATATTGCCTTGTTCATCTGGAGCATGTTTCTCTAGCCATTTTAAAGCTGCTTGGGTTACCCATCTATGCTCCTCTGTATTAAATAGAGTCAGAAAAAGCTGGTGACAGTCCACCCAGGTAGGCTGGTGAGTTTGTATAATGGATTGTATCAAATCAATCATGGCCTGAGGTTTTTCTGTATAGGAGGGAGTATGATTTTTCCAATTTAAAAAGTCAGTGGAGGAGAAAGGCTGATACACACAAATGCATTGTCCCCCTCAAATATTTCCTTCCTGGTCAACATAGGCTGGTCCTCTAGCCTCTCATAAAGGCATCTGGAGTGCTCTCCTTGACTAATGGCTCTAGCTTAGGATGGGTTCCCATTCTGGTCTCAGGAGGTGGAAGAGGAGACTTAGATTCAGGGGAAGTTTCTGTCTCTGAGGACGAATTGGAGGAAGGAGTAGCAGGTGCTGGAGAATTATCATCTCTTACCTCTGAAGATGAGAGGGCTGTGGGAGCAGGCTGTTGTTCCAGTGGTCTTGGTAAGGTTGGGTAGAGTGGTATATACAGTGGTGGAGTCTCTTCTGGCTCACTGGGTAAAACTTGAGTTTTCCTCTGGCTCATGGGGCAAAACTAGCTTCTCTTCTGGCTTTTCTTTTTGTCAGTTTCCCTCCATCTAGTTCCCTTTCACTGGGTCTTAGGAGCTGCTATGGTTCCTGCTAACATCAGCTTGGACTGTCCATCTAGACAGACTCTCAATCAAGGAGCTGTTTCTGTACTATTTCTTGCCAGCAATAAATATAAGGGAACTGGTCTGGGTGCCCAGGAGTACCAACAAATATTAAAAGGACCTCAGCAATGATACGCTCATTTAAACATGCCGCAGTCTGGGCTGGGCCAAATAACCGGGAGGTGACAAGCAACTTGAAAGTTGAAGCGGGAACTGATTTATTGCAGGGAAACTCAGCGGGAACTGAGTGGGAACTCAAGGTAGCGGGCACCCAAAGTAGGGGGAGCCGCCCTTATTGAAAAACAGCAGAGGTATATATACCTAACTGATTACACACACATTGACTCAATTAGCATCATCCAGTTACAGCAATCAGCCAATAAGGAATCCATACCATCTTAATGGCTCAGTGGTGTTGCCTCACAAACCACTCCTCCTGGCAAACTGCCAGGCACCATCTTGACTTGATTTGTGGTCCCCAACATCTCCTCCCTTTTGTTTTATTAAACAACAAGTATGTGGTTTAGTGACCGTGCCTGTTTTAGGTTGTCCAATACTACATATGGTCCTTACCCGTCATTGGATGGTCTGACCTCAAATCGTCAGCCTCCTGGCTTAGGTTGGTAGCATTGTAATTGGATCTTACCCGTCTATGACTACCGGCCCAACATATTTACCCATACTTGTGGATAACGGCCATAGTGGTTTTTACACAAACACCATAAACAACCTGCCACAAGCAGAAGGAGGAGGATACAAAATGCCATGATACGAGCCATTAACGGCTCCAAGTGAAAAGCCCTTGGAAAAATTGTACCACCAATGACACCATCAGCAAAGATACCCTGGTACTAATACAATTATCAATAGATTAGTTCATAATGCATATAAGTGAACGTACAGGTAAGTTCTGTAAGCAGCTTAAAGCAGAGGAATCCATTAATAGGTCTATTTCTTCTTAAAGTAAATTGACTCTTTGATTGAGCATTACTTGTTGAGTTACAATGTTCATTGATGCATCAGTTTAAACAGTTTGTTGTGATAGCTATCGCAGAAGCTGTAGTGGCAGCAGCAGAAACAGCAACAGGTGTGATGATGGTAGCTGTAATTTTGAAGTCTCATTTGGTTTCTATTTTTGTCTTCACTGGTACTGGGATGAAGGTAGGAATTCTGGCAATGATTGCTAAAGAAAATTATGTAGCATTCCAGCAGACACCAAGAAAACAATTTTCTGAACAATTTAGTACATTATCCTGAACAAAATTATTAGATATAATGAAAAGGAAAGGTGAAAGTAAACAAACAGATCTGTTAACCTTCTTTTTTGTTCACATTTTAAAACAATCCTTGTAAATTTCTGAATTTAGGTAAAAGAAAAAGTTGTAAGCTTAATTTTAAAGATATCTTTACTTTCATCTGTTTACCCAATTTAAATTAAACTGTTTAAATCATGTGAATAAAAGATATTTGGATCCATTTTTTAAATTTTCATGAGTGCTCCTCATGAATGATATATGGACATATGCACATACAGACATACAACACATAACACAAGTGTGCACACATAACACAATAGTGGAGGCCTTGTAGCTTTTCACAGGCGAAATCTCCATTGCATTGTTTAAAAACTCCACAGTTGATCAAAAAAATAAAACTGATCAGAAAAACATTAACCTAGGTCTCTATGAGCTCAAAAAATAAAATAGAAAAAAGCATTCTGGCTATCACCTGGGTTTGACTCTTCTTTTGATATCTCATCCTTCTTCCTGTAACTTGCATATGGGATTGAAGGTATTCCCACAAGTAAGACTCAAGGTTTTTTACATTTGAAATAGGACTTAATGGTGCTCATTATTCATTAGCCTCCAGGTGTGGGAGAATCATTGTCGTAGATGTAAGGATAGCTAAACTGGAGTTCTGGATATCAGCTGTTATGGATTTGAGCCAAATCATCTTTTTTTTTTTTTTTTTGGTCTGTAGAAATCGCTTTAGTTAGTCTCTCTGGAATCCAAACTGACTACTGTTCTCCCTATGGAAACACACAAACAGACCCCCAACTCCAGACAATCACTGTGTCAGAACCTTTCCATTGTCCATTTAGAATATCCTTCCAAAGTACCTTTGGCTTATGTACATTTTTTGGACACACGTGCCTTTCTGCAGCACTAAGCTCTGATGAATCCAAATTTAAAAAGTTTAAAGTAAAAAGGGTTATGTTAAGTTTATCTTTTGGGATTTATATCCCTTCCCAATTCCCTCTTTTTGTTTTAGTAAGTACATTTTAATAGTTTGATGGGCTCTTTCAACTATGCCTTGTCCCTGTGGATTTTATGGGATACCTGTTATATGAGTAATGCCAAATGATGAGCAAAAATTGTTTAAAGCCAGGGCCATTATCTGTTTTTAACTGTTTTGGAATGCCCACAGTGGCAAAATTTTGTAGACAATGAGATATAATATCTTTGGTTTTTCTCCAGCATGAAGGGAGAACATCAAATACCCAGAAGAAGTATCAACTGTTACTTTTTTGTAAATATTTTAATTTTCCAAATTCTGGCAAATGTGTGACATCCATTTGCCATATATGATTAGATATCAGTCCTCTAGGATTGATTACAATATTAACTTTTGGTAAAATGGTCACACAATTTTGACATTGTTTTATTATATGTCCAGCTTGTTCCTTAGGTATTTTGAAATGCTTTTGTAAAGTATTAACATTGACATGGAAGGATTTGTGAAAATTTGTAGCTTCTTCTGGTATTGAAAAAACATGTATGTCACGTGTAGTTTTATCTGCTAAATCATTGCCCAAACTAAGGACTCCAGGCAATCCTGTATGTGCCCTGATATGTCCTATAAAGAATGGATCTTTTCTGTCCCAGATTAGACTTTGTATAGCAGAAAACAAAGATAAAACAGTAGAGGAAGGGGAAATCCTACCAGCATCTTCAAGGGAATTTATAGCATTAAGTATATATTGACTGTCAGAAAATAAATTAAATACAGAATCTTTAAACATCACAAAAGCTTGTAATACTGCATTAAGCTCTACCTTTTGAGCTGATTGTTTGGATACTAAAAATGTAAAAGTTTGATCAGGGGTAACTACTGCTGCTGTACCATTATTTGACCCATCAGTAAATATTATTGGAGCATTCATGATAGGTGTTTTTCTTGTCATTTTTGGAAAAACTACAGGATGCGAGGACCAAAAAGACAACAAAGGATTAGATGGTAAGAGGTTATCAAATGAACAAATAGATTTGCACATGATTATTGCCCAAGTATTTAACTCATTAGCTAACTCATTAATTTGATCCATAGTTTATGGAGTAATAACTTTATTAGAAGAAATTCCAAACACTTCCTTTGCTGCTTTTATTCCATTGAGTAATAATTGTTCTACAGCCTCAGGATACCTAGTAAGAATAGTGTTAGGAGAATAAGATAAATGTATCCATAATAATGGACCTTCTTGCCAAAATACTCCTGTAGGAATATTTTTAGTTGGTAATACAATAAATAACAGAGGCAAACTTATATCAATTCTATCCAAATGCATATTTTCCATATATGTTTCAATGAGTTTTAATGTTTTTCTTGCTTTAGGCGTTAACATGTGGGGTGAATTTGGATCTGATGGACCTTTTAGGATATCAAATAAAGGTCCCAACTCTCCTGTTGGTATGCCTAGATAAGGCCTTATCCAATTTATGTCTCCCAACAATATTTGAAAGTCGTTAAGTGATTTGAGTTGATCTACTCGTATTTGAATTTTTGGTGGGCGGACCATGGTTGAGGATAATAGAACTCCTAAATAATTAATTGGAAAATTTAATTGTACTTTATCTATTGCTATCTCTAGATTATAATTTTTTAATAAGTTTGTAAGTGTGGCATAACATTCCAGCAATGTGTTTTTATCTTTATGTGCTAATAATACATCATCCATATAGTGAAATATTTGTAGTTCAGGATTTTGATTTCTAAGTGGCTGGATTGCTTTGTTAACATAGGTTTGACACATAGTTGGGCTGTTAGCCATCCCTCGAGGGAGTACTTTCCATTCATATCTCTGATCAGGACCTTCATGATTCAGTGCAGGGATAGTAAATGCAAAACGTGGACTATCCTTGGGATGAATTGGAATCGAAAAAAAACAATCTTTAATATCTATAGCTAAAACATGCCAGGTTTTTGGCAAAGCAGACAATTGAGGAATCCCTGATTGAGCAGGTCCCATAATAACCATCTCATTATTAATGTCTCTTAAATCTTGCAATAATCTCCATTTACCAGATTTCTTTTTGAAGACAAAAATGGGAGTACTATGGGGAGATACGGAAGGTTGTATATGTCCTTCTGCTAATTGTTGTTTGACCAGATCATGGGCTACTTGTATCTTTTCTTTAGTCAGGGGCCACTGAGGAACCCATACTGGTCTTTCTGATTTCCAAGTAATTTTGATTGTCTCAGTGTCCCTTTCTGAAAATCCAACCCATGTCTGTTTGTTCCTTGATCTATTTGAATTGGTGCTGCTATACCTTGTCCTTGTTCTCCTAATCTTTTTTCTTTCCTAAAACCTTGTCTAGCCCTAGTAGTGGGCACATTAGGATTGATGTTATTTGTGAATGTCAAACCTAATTGATCTAGGACATCTCGTCCCCATAAATTTACGGGAAGATGATCCAATACATATGGCTGTATAGTTCCTTCATATCCTTCAGAATCCTTCCAATCCAATACCATTGCACTTGTATGGGGATTAGTCGCCACTCATAGGCCTCAAAGCGTTTGAGTGGCTTGTTGTAATGGTCAATGTTTTGGCCATTCTTAACGAGATATGATGCTAAGGTCAGCATCTGTGTCCAGTAGCCCATTAAACTCATGTCCTTGAATATTTAGTTTTAGCATTGGGCAAGAATCTAAATTTAAAGACAGCATAGCCCAATCTACACCTGTGGAGCCTAATCCCCTGGAACCTCTTTTTACACTATGACTAGAGAATTTATTATGTAGGCTTGGTATTATTAACAATTGTGCTATTCTATCTCCAGGTGAAATTACTGATATACCTCTTGGAGAACTAGCTACAATTTTTATTTCACCTACATAATTGGGATCAATTACCCCAGGACTTATCATAAGTCCTTTTAACGTAGATGAACTACGTCCCAATAATAAGCCTACTGTTCCTTTGGGAAGAGGTCCTTTTACTCCTGTGGGAATGATTTGAACTCCCATCTCTGGAGTTAGTACTGCTCTGGCAGAGGCGCAGATGTCCAACCCTGCGCTCCCTTGGGTTTGTATGATGAGGGATTTAATGGACAATGTGTGTCCTGGGCACTACCCTGATGGTGTTGCTGGGTTCCTCCATTGCCCCGTATATTTGTTGTTGTGGGCCCTGGAGCATTGGGCCCCACAGTCCGTTTTTTGGCAATGGAGCCTGATGCCTTTCTCCATGATATCGTGGGTAAATACCTGGTCCTTGTCCGTTTTTTGATAAGGGAGTACCCTCTATGGTGGTTTGAGAAAGGCATTCATTAGCCCAATGTCTCCCTCTATGGCATCGTGGGCAAATACCCGGTATTCTATTTCTTTGATACCTAGTTTTGTTAAACCCTCCTCCTATGGGGCAACTCCTTTTAAAATGTCCTGTTTGTTCACAATTATAGCATGTTTTTGGCCTGGCATCTAAAGCCTGTTGTACTGCAGCTGCCAAGACTTGCCCTTGTTCATTAATGTCTCTACATAATTTAATATATGTGTTTAAATCTTCATGTCTCCATGGTCTAATAATCTCTCTGCAGCAACCTTTTGCTTGGTCATAAGCCAGTTGTTTTATTAATGGCATTGCTTGTTCTGTATCCCCCAAAATTTTGGCAGCTGTTTGAATAAGCCTATCTACAAAGTAAGCGTAAGGTTCATTAGCTCTCTATATTACCTGTCCTATAAAGAATGGATCTTTTCTGTCCCAGATTAGACTTTGTATAGTAGAAAGCAAAGATAAAACAGTAGAGGAAGGGGAAATCCTACCAGCATCTTCAAGCGATACTATAGCATTAACTATATACTGACTATCGGAAAATAAATTAAATACAGAATCTTTAAACATCACAAAAGCCTGTAATACTACCTTAAGCTCTACCTTTTGAGCTGATTGTTTGAATACTAAAAATGTAAAAGTTTGATCAGGTGTAACTATTGCTGCTATACCATTATTTGATCCATCAGTGAATATATTTGGAGCATTCCAGATAGGTGTTTTTCTTGTCATTTTTGGAAAAATTACAGGATGCGATGACCAAAAAGACAATAAAGGATTAGATGGTAAGTGGTTATTGGCTCACAGCGGCCCCAGTAACATCTAGCTGATTGGTTCCTCTGCGGTGATGCTCATTGGGCTGTTTCCCTGCCCTTTCAGACCATGGAGCTGCTCATTGGGGGACTTTTTTGGTTCCGCCCATGCGACCCAGCCAATCGGCCTCAAGAGCAGGAGGATTGTGGGAGGTGGGGAGGCTGGGGTTGGTGAGAGAGGCTTGTAGGAAGCCGGTGGTGGCAGTTGGGCTCTGATTTTTTTGAGGAGCTGTTTTGTTTGGAGTGTGTGGTTCTAAAAATAAAGTTTGTTTCTTTTGACAAGTGGCTCCTGAATTGTGCCCAGCCAGACTGCGGCACTTGGTGGCTCGCATGGGGAGCGACTGAGGGTAAGTCCATTTTAAGATTCCTCTTTTATTTTGCTTCATTTTTGTTTTAAGTTGCCTGTCCCTGGAGATGAGACGGAAGAAAAACTGCTCACATTTGAGGAAAAACTATTTACGTCTGAGGAACAGATAGGGAGAAAGGACAGATGCACATGTCAGGAGGATAGAAAGGCTATAATGAATTTTTGTTGTTCCCTTTTTATTTCATTCTGTCTCGGTTTTGTTTGGCGTCATCTTGTTGGGTTGTATTATAGTAGATATACGGGATCAAAAATTAGTAAAAAACAAACTGAAAGAGTGTTAAGTAAATTGTTAGAGGAAGGAGGCATCTTAGTAAAATCAAGAACAGTCAGGGCATACGTTGATACAATACAAAAATGCAGCCCATGGCTTTTTAAGGAGGAGTTGTTAAATATATCACAATGGAACCATCATGGTGAAGATTTAAAAAGAATAGAAAAGAACAGCCCGGGAACTCTGCCAGTTGGCACATTGCCATTGTGGACGTTCGTATCTGGTTTGCTTAGTCCAAAGCCTTCAATTCAGACAAAGGTAGAGGAAGGAGAAGACATATTGATTCAAGTAAAAGAGAAGGTCTCTCAAGTTAGTCAGAAAGAGGAAAAGATTCAAGTAAAAGAGGAAGGTCTTTCGAGCTAGTCAGACAGAGGAAGGAAGTTTAGAGCAGAAAAAGCCAGGCTTAGTGTGGTTAAGTGGCATGCCCAGCCTTCACCCTTCCCCCCTCCATGTTGCCTCTTATGCCAGCCAACTTGCTAGAACCAGTCACCATGCCAGGACATTTTAGAATAACATGCTAGAACCACCTGGTCCCCAGGGTCATCAGAACAGCTCTCTGACTGTCTAACACTACTGACTGACATGGCCTTCCCAGTGACTCACTGCCCTCTGCCACTCACTCCAGACCCACAAGTTCCCCCCAAACCATCCTGCCCCATGGGAGTCACAGGGGTCCTGCTGCCTCTGACACTGCAGGTAGGAGTTAATGATAAAAGATGTTGAAATACATTAAATAAGAAATAAATGGGGGAAATACAGTAAGAAGGGGCCTAGGGAGAGAGAAATGAAGGCCTTCTGTTTAGGAGGCAGGATACTCCCTGTGCTGTCCTCAGGGTCAACCTCAGTCTTCTGGTCAACCTACCTACTTTCAACCTGGGCCCAGATGTTATGATGGAAGAAGAGGAAGACATGGAAAACAAGAACTTTATTAGGGAACCACAGAACCATGCTAACTCTACAACATGGGCTGGGGAATCAATTAAAATTCTGGGTGCATAGGATTCCTAACTAGAGGGATCCTTGAGGTTGGAGTCTGTGGCCTCCAACCAAATGTCTTCTCTTTAGCGCCAGCAGCATGAGACCTTCTTGGCCTTCTCACGGCGGCGCTTTCTCCCTGGCAGGGAGGACACCAATCGCTTCCTGAGCCAATGGAAAAAGCCCTGGAAATTCATACAGGAAGTGCGTTCTTTGTCTGAAGGCATATCCCACTCCTCTGACTGCAATGCTGAGACTGGGGAACTCTTTGCAGTGTCAGTCTCCTGGCTTTCCATCTGCCAAGACAAAGAGGAGGAGTTAGAGACATTCAGGGTCAGCAGCAATGGGGCCAATATTACTCATTTATGGATTTCCAATTTATGTTTTTAACCTAAATAAGCCAACTGTCAATGCAAAGTGTCAGACTCACATTAAAGCCACACACAGGCACACACACTGGTCTGTACAGTGCTTCTCTCTGTCCTCCCCTCCCTCTCTCAGTGCTCCCTGGCATTTTCCCAACACCTCTTCCCTGACCCCTTTCCTGGCTGTGGACCTTCTCCCATCGCTCATCTGCCCAGACACTGGGGTCCTCCTCTGCTTCACAGCAGGTACAAGGACTCCATGCAGTCCCACCTGGCACCCCCACTGGGCCTGTCCTTCCTCTGCAGGGGGGCAGCTCTGTGCTCACCTCAACAATTTCATCCTCCTCAAGCTCAGGAGGCCTTTCTAGGAACTGCTTGATGTCTCCATTTTCCTGTGGCATACATTTGGGCAAGTCCTGACAAGCCTCCTCTTCTTCGGGACTGACCTGAGGCATCTGGGAAGACACACTGCTGGACGGCTGGACATCCTCCTCCTGGGGAGAATAAGAGAGCACAGGGTCATCATCTTCATCATCATTCAGACTGTCTAGACATACCATAATGGTTTTCGAGAAATCATCCAGTTCCCATACAGTCTGGGTTGTTGTTTCCTTTTGGTACTTGTCCATCCTCTGGTCATCGTCACTTTGAGCCGAGTTAGGTGCTGAGTCTTCTTGGAGGCTGCGCAGATGGGCATTCACAACCTCGTCGATGTCTTCTTCCCCAGGCTCCTCTGGCTTCTCTTGAATTTCATTTCTTCTCTCCATGGGTCCCCTTACACTTTGGGTTCCCCATGGCCCTTGGTCAGGAGGGAGGGAGGGAGGATCCTCAGAGGTCACATCTTCACAGGGCGTGATTGCCTCACTGTCAACATTTTCCTCGGAGGGGAAATAGCCTATAGAGAGGCTCTGGTTGGAACTGTATTCTGAAACGCACTGCTCTATGTCAGAGCAGCTGCTGCCAGAGGACGAGTCGTCCATGGGGTCCAAGAGCTCAAATGCCCAGTCTCTTTGGACCCTGGAAAATTCAAAAGAAAAACATTAATGGGTGATAGGGGGGAAGGGACTCATGTACTTTTCCAAATGATGCCCCTTCCTTTATCCATTCCCAGCTATCCCACTCAGGCAGAAGTGCATCCTGTATTTGCACTCTCCAGTCAAGGGCACAAGAGGCAGTTCTTTCTCTTTAAAAACTCATTTTATTGAATAATGACCCTCTGCACTGAGCATCTCCACCTGAGAGCATGCTTCATCTTATCACTACAGTGGGAAGAACTGCCTGCCATAAAAGATAGTTGTATAAATTTGAAAAGTATAGGAAAGTCAATGGTGTAAATAAATATCATATATCCCACCATCCAAGGAAAATGACAATCCTCAGGGAAAGAATTTGGTGCATTCCTTTATAGTCTTCTTTTTCCTCTTATCTACACATATGCATGTGTGCACACATCTATATATATATGGGAATTCACATCAAAGACAGTGAGATTATTAAATTTTGTAGCAGAACCTGCAGGAAACACATATAATGGCTATTCTGTAATCCTTAAGAACTTTCTCATTAACTCTCTTTGGTGATCACCTGAGACAGGGGCAGAATATTATATTTTGGATGTGAGGTGTCCATCGTAAGCTCTTGTTAATTCCAGAATATTCAGAGGTCAGAGGAGTAGAATTGTGAGAGCTGAAACCTAATGAATTCATCGACCATTAACATAGGTGATCAATGAAACTTAGATAATTAAGACCATTAAGAATGGTCTTATTAATGATATTAAACCACCTTATCCACACATTTTTGCCTTTCTTTAAGTAGTCCTGTAGTGGGATCATTGAATCAAAGATTACAAATATTTTTAAATTATGAGACTTGGTGTTAAATTACTTTCTAGAAAGAATACAGCTATTTAAATGCCCATCCTGACAGCATCTGATGGCATCTGTAGTCCAGAATTTCCTGTGATGCCCAGCAAGTCATTGGGGAAAGGAATATACAAACATTGGCTTTCCCTTGAGATCTCTCTCTCTCTCTCTCTCTCTCTCTCTCTCTCTCTCTCTCTCTCTCCTCTTCTCTCTCTCACACACACTCACGTACCTTGTAGACTCTGTCACACCTGACTCTATTTACTTTCTGCAGAAAGAGAAGCTTCCAACTCCTCAGGCAGACACAGGCTACCTGAAGTCCTTCAGGTACTGAATCCAGTAACTGAGAAGTGCAACTGTCAGAAGCCTGGGTTCTGAGAACTTTGGCTGCCGTGGCAACAGAGGAACACAGGAGTGTCACAAATGTGGAAGGAAAATGGGGATAGAAAATCAAAGGACCCAACCCCTTGCTTTAGTCATTTATTTGTTTTAATGTGACCAAAGTATATGACAAGAACAACTTATAGACAGGAAAGTATTTGGGGGCCTCACATTTTCAGAGGTCAGAGTTAATTGGTTCCCTTGCTCTGGGTCCTCACAGCAGCCTATCATGGGAGGAGGGCCCAGTGGAGGAAATGTATCAACAGATGGGGGTCAGAAAACTGAGATAGGAAAGGGCCACAGGAAGAACACCTCCAGGATCGACTCCCATTGACTCACCTCCTCCAAACGTGTCCCACTGCTTACTGTTACTATCTAGTCAGTTCATTCAAACTAGGGTGAATTCATGAGGTTTCAGCTCTCACAATCTACTCCTCTTAACTTTGAATATTTTGGCATTAACAAGAGCTTATGATGGACACCTCACATCCAAAATATAATATTCTGCCCCTGTCTCTAAATAGCTCCTATCCTTCTCACAGAGCAAGATGCAGGGCGTTTGTCTCTAAGAGTCTCATAGTGTCCATAGCTCTGGTACTTCCCAAAAGTTCAGGCCAAGTCCAAGTGTCCTCTGAGACCTCAGACCAACTCTGGGTTTTGATGCCTTGGAAAAGTCAAAGAGAAGTTTCATATATCCTAAATACAGCTGCACACAATAATCATTCCCATTTCAAAATGAGGGACTAGGACACAGCAGAAGTACTGAGGCCAAAATAAGACCAAGACCCAGCTGGGCAGAGAGGTCCCCTGAGTCCACCTACAGTGACCAGGACACTTGATGGGGAGCTGTTACTTCCCAGAGCTTGGTTGCAGTGCTCATGGGCTGTCTTTTAGCCTGGCAGTCTCTGCAGCCCCCAGCTTGGCTGTCCGGCATTTCATAATTCCTGGGGTCTCCACCACAGCTTCACTTTACATCTACTACATCAAAGATTGGTCTCTCAGGGGCACCTACAGGGACTTTGCCCATCAACACTTTGCCTGGCTCCAAGTCTTCCTTTGAAATCTTGGTGAAGGCTTCATGACCCTGTAAGTATTTGTCAACAAAGAGACATGAGTTTAAGCACACCTAAATAAATAAATACATAAACAAATAAACAACAACAAAAACGTGCACTCACACATGCACGTGTGCGCACACACACACACACACACCCACACACACACACACACACACACACACACACACACACTTTATGTAATAGGAGAACAAAGCCAATAAATAGCTATCTGATCTAAAAGAACCTCAGCTCATTGGGATCTGTCAGTTTCATGAGATGTTTCCCAAATACATGTCTCTATTTCCATTCAGTAAGATAGTATTTACAGTGTGCCAGAACCATCTTCCATTTTTCACTATTGACTGGACTCAAATACCTACTTTCTGTTCTCTTAGTTTGTGGAAGTTCTCTCTTTCAGAATTTTGATGGCATGATGCAATGAATAGGCAGAGCTGGGGTTGGCGAGAAACACCTACTCTCCAAGAGATGCAGCCTGACAAATGCCCCCAGGCTGCCCAGGCTGCCCAGGCTGCCATGAGTGACCATGGCCTCCCTGAGTATATGCAGGGTCTTGTGCTCATGTCCAGATGCCCCCTTTCTGGGAGTTTGCTCCTTTTAGGCTCAAAGAAGCCTCTGAGCTAAGTCTCATTGGTTGCCTGCTTCACAGAAGAACATGTACCATGCGCAGTCAGGTAACTGGCTCACATTCCCAAGACATAACCCCAGGCACCTGGATTCAGAGACAATCTACCTTCAGAGCCCCCACCCCTTAATCTCCACATGCCCTCATCTCTAGGGACCTGAGCCCCCACTTCTTCCTGGAAGACTGTGGGAGAGCTGACCCAGTCCACAGGCAAACCCATAGGCTGTACCTTGGAAGAATCTCCCCTGTGGGGAACTTCATGCTCCATGGGACAAGTCCATGAAAAGATGCTCAACATCATTAGCCATCAAAAACAAATCAAGAATGTAATGAGCTCCCACCTTATAACCACCAGGACAGCCTCAATCAATTAGACAACTAATAGCAAGTATTGCTGAGGATATGGAGAAGCCAAATCCTTGTCCACTGCCAGTGGGGACAGATCATGGTGCAACCTCATGCAAAGAGGGATTGGCAGTTCCTCAAACTGCATGGCTCAATAATGCGTCTCCTAGGCATGCACCCTAGAGAAATGAAGACTCTGTCTACACAGAAACCTGGACATGAATGTTCATTGAAGTGTTACTCATAATGTCCCCAATGTCTATGAGTGGATGAAGGGGTAAACTATATATGGCGGATTGTTGAGAGCCATAGCCGAAGGGGCCCCAGCAAACTTCCAGCTGCCAGAAAACTTCCAGACTGCCGGCTGATGATTGGCTCACAGTGGCCCCAGCAACATCTAGCTGATTTGTTCCTCTGCGGTGATGCTCATTGGGCTGTTTCCCTGCCCTTTCAGACCACGGAGCTGCTCACTGGGGGACTTTTTTGGCTCCGCCCACGCGACCCAGCCAATCGGCCTCAAGAGCAGGAGGATTGTGGGAGGTGGAGAGGCTGGTTTTTTGGGAGAGAGGCTTGTGGGAAGCCGGTGGTGGCAGTTGGGCTCTGAGGGTTTTTCCTGAGGCGCTGTTTTGTTTGGAGTGTGTGGTTCTAAAAATAAAGTTCGTTTCTTTTGACAAGTGGCTCCTGAATTGTGCCCAGCCAGACTGCGGCATTTGGTGGCCCGCACGGGGAACGACTGAGGGTAAGTGATAAGGTAAACTGCTCGCTCCTGAGGGCAAGGCGAGAGGATGGGTAGCCATTTTAAGATTCTTCTTTTGTTTTGATTCACTTTTGTTTTAAGTTGCCTGTCCCTGGAGATGTGTAAGATGGAAGAAAAACCACTCACATCTGAGGAACAGATAGGGAGAAAGGACGGATGGACATTTCAGGAGGATAGAAAGGCTATTATAATGATTTTCTGTTGTTCCACTTTTGTTTCATTCTGGTTCAGTTTTGTTTGGCGTTATCTTCTTGGGTTGTATTATAGTTAGAGTAGAAAAATTCAAGTAAAAGAGAAGGTCTCTCGAACTAAAAAAATTCAAGTAAAAAAGAAGGTCTCTCGAGCTAGTCAGACAGAGGAAAAAATTCAATTAAAAAAGAAGGTCTCTCGAGCTATTCAGACAGAGGAAAAAATTTAATTAAAAGAGAAGGTCTCTCAAACTAGTCAGACAGAGGAAAAAATTCAAGTAAAAGAGAAGGCCTCTCAAGCTAGTCAGACAGAGAAAGAAAGTGTAAAACAGAAAAAGCCATCAGGGGGAAAGTTACAACAGGAGACTGCTACTAACACCTTTCTATCACCAGAGGGTGTAAGTGTAAATGTCCAACCAACAGCACCACCTCTACAGGAGACTGCTACTAACACCTTTCAATCACCAGAGGGCGTAAGTGTCCAACTAACAAGGCCACCTCCATATGCTAGGAGGCCCCCAACCCCTGCAGTTGATAGTTGGGATCCTAGGACAAGATCTCGAATATTAACATGCCATGTATTTGAGGCAGGAGGGCAGCGAGTTTACCATGCTTTAAATTTCAAACAGTGAAGCAGCTAAAAGAGGCTGTAACAACCTGTGGTCCTCAAGCACCCTTCACTTTAAGCTTGGTCGAATCCATTAACAACTTGAACATGACACCAACAGATTGGGGTAATATGTGTAAAGCTGTGCTAAATGGAGGACAATACCTGTTATGGAAGGTTGCCAATGAGGAATTTTGCAAGGAGACAGCTAGGTGAAATGCAGCAGCTGGTTATCCTCAGAGAAATCTAGATATGTTGTTAGGAAAGGGACCTGATGAGGATCAGCAGCAACAAATTGCATATGATCCTGGTGTATATGCACAAATTGCTGTAGATGCAATTAAGGCATGGAAGACTTTACAAGGACATGGAGGTTTACAAGGTCAATTATCTAAGGTAATACAAGGAGCTAATGAATCTTACGCTGAATTTGTAGATAGGCTTATTCAAACAGCTACCAGAGTTTTTGGGAATACAGAACAAGCAATGCCATTAATAAAACAACTGTCTTATGACCAAGCGAATCGTTGGTGCAAAGATATCATTAGACCATGGAAACATGAAGATTTAAACACATATATATTAAATTATGTAGAGACATTAATGAACAAGAGCAAGTCGTGGCAGCTGCAGTAAAACAGGCTTTAGATGCCAGGCCAAGAACATGCTACAATTGTGAACAAACAGGACATATTAAAAGGAATTGCCCCATAGGAGGAGGGTTTAACAAAACTAGGTACCAAAGGAGTAGAATACCGGGTATTTGCCCATGATGCTGTAGAGGGAGACATTGGGCTAATGAACGCCGTTCTCAGACCACCATAGAGGGTACTCCATTATCAAAAACCAAACAAGGATCAGATGTTTATCCACGATATCATGGAGAAAGGCATCGGGTTTCGTTGCCAAAAAATGGACAGGGGGGCCCAATGCTCTGGGGCCCAAAACCACAAATATACGGAGCACTGGAGGAACCCAGCAACCCCATCAGGGTAGTGCCCAGGACACATTGTCCATCAGATCCCTCATCAGACAAACCAGAGGGAGCTCAGGGTTGGACATCTGCGCCTCTGCCAGAGCAGTACTAACTCCAGAGATGGGAGTTCAAATCATTCCCACAGGGGTAAAAGGACCTCTTCCCAAAGGAACAGTAGGCTTACTATTGGGATGCAGCTCTTCTACTCTAAAAGGACTTATGATAAGTCCTGGGGTAATTGATCCTTATTATGAAAGTGAAATAAAAATTATAGCCAGTTCTCCAAAGGGTATATCAGTAATTTCACCAGGGGATAGAATAGCACAGTTACTAATAATACCCAGCCTACATGATAAATTTTCCAGTCGTACTGTAGAAAGAGGTTCCAAGGGATTAGGCTCCACAGGTGTAGATTGGGCTATGCTTTCTTTAAATTTAGATTCTCACCCCATGCTAAAACTAAATATTCAAGGACATGAATTTAATGGGTTATTGGATACAGGTGCAGAACTTAGCATCATCTCTCGTCAAGAATGGCCAAAACATTGGCCATTACAACAAGCCACTCAAATGCTTCAAGGCCTAGGAGTGGCGAATAATCCCCATAGAAGTGCAATGGTATTAGATTGGAAGGATCCTGAAGGATGTGAAGGAACTATACAGCCATATGTATTGGATCATCTTCCCGTAAATTTATGGTGACGAGATGTCCTAGATCAATTAGGTTTGACATTCACAAATAACATCAATCAAAATGCACCCACTATTATGACGAGACAAGGTTTTAGGAAAGGAAAAAGATTAGAAAAACAAGAACAAGGTATAGCAGCACCAATACAAATAGATCAAGGAACAGACAGACATGGGTTGGATATTCAGAAAGGGCCACTGAGTCAATCAAAATTACTTGGAAATCAGAAAGACCAGTATGGGTTCCTCAGTGGCCCCTGACTAAAGAAAAGATACAGGCAGCCCGTGACCTGGTCAACCAACAATTAGCAGAAGAACATATACAACCTTCTGTATCTCCCCATTATACTCCCACTTTTGTCATCAAAAAAAAAAATCTGGTAAATGGAGATTATTGCAAGATTTAAGAGCCATTAATAATGAGATGGTTATTATGGGACCTGCTCAATCAGGGATTCCTCAATTGTCTGCTTTGCCAAAAACCTGGCATGTTTTAGCTATAGATATTAAAGATTGTTTTTTTTTTCGATTCCAATTCATCCTGAGGATAGTCCACGTTTTGCATTTACTATCCCTGCACTGAATCATGAAGGTCCTGATCAGAGATATGAATGGAAAGTACTCCCTCAAGGGATGGCTAACAGCCCAACTATGTGTCAAATTTATGTTAACAAAGTAATGCAGCCACTTAGAAATCAAAATCCTGAGCTACAAATATTTCACTATGTGGATGATGTATTATTAGCACACAAAGCTAAAAACATATTGCTGGAATGTTATGCCACACTTACAAACTTATTAAAAAATTATAATCTAGAGATAGCAATAGATAAAGTACAATTAAATTTCCCAATTAATTATTTAGGAGTTCTATTATCCTCAACCCTGGTCCGTCCACCAAAAATTCAAATACGAGTAGATCAACTCAAATCACTTAACGACTTTCAAAAGTTATTAGGAGACATAAATTGGATAAGGCCTCATCTAGGCATACCAACAGGAGAGTTGGGACCTTTATTTGATATCCTAAAAGGTCCATCAGATCCAAATTCACCCTGAATGTTAACGCCTGAAGCAAGAAAGGCATTAAAAATCATTGAAACATATATGGAAAATATGCATTTGGATAGAATTGATATAAGTTTGCCTTTATTATTTATTGTACTATCAACAAAAAATATTCCTACAGGAGTATTTTGGCAAGAAGGTCCATTATTATGGATACATTTATCTTATTCTCCTAACACTATTCTTACTAGGTATCCTGAGGCTGTAGGACAACTAATACTCAAAGGAATAAAAGCAGCAAAGGGAGTGTTTGGAATTTCTCCCAATAAAATTATTACTCCATATACTATGAATCAAATTGATGAGTTAGCTAATGAGTTAACTATTTGGGCAATAATCATGTGCAAATCTAATGTTTCATTTGATAACCACTTACCATCTAATCCTTTATTGTCTTTTTGGTCATTGCATCCTGTAATTTTTCCAAAAATGACAAGAAAAACACCTATCGGGAATGCTCCAAATATATTCACTGATGGATCAAATAATGGTACAGCAGCAATAGTTACACCTGATCAAACTTTTACATTTTTAGTAACCAAACAATCAGCTCAAAAGGTAGAGCTTAAGGCAGTATTACAGGCTTTTGTGATGTTTAAAGATTCTGTATTTAATTTATTTTCCGATAGTCAGTATATAGTTAATGCTATAGTATCGCTTGAAGATGCTGGTAGGATTTCCCCTTCCTCTACTGTTTTCTCTTTGCTTTCCACTATACAAAGTCTAATCTGGGACATAAAAGATCCATTCTTTATAGTACATATCAGAGCACATACAGGATTGCCTGGAGCCCTTAGTTTGGGCAATGATTTAGCAGATAAAACTACACATGACATACATATTTTCTCTACACTAGAAGAAGCTATAAATTTTCATAAAAAGTTCCATGTCAATGCTAATACTTTACAAAAGGATTTTAAAATAACTAAAGAACAAGCTAGACAAATAATAAAACAATGTCAAAATTGTGTGACCTTTTTACCACAAGTTAATCTTGGAATCAATCCTAGAGGATTGATACCTAACCATATTTGGCAGATGGACGTCACACACTTGCCAGAATTTGGAAAATTGAAATATTTGCATGTTACATTTGATACTTCTTCTGGATTTTTGATGGGCTCCCTTTATGCCGGAGACAAAACTAAAGATGTTATAGCTCATTGTCTACAAAATTTTGCCACTGTGGGCATTCAAAAACAGTTAAAAACAGATAATGCCCCTGGTTATACTTCTACCTCTTTTAAACAATTTTGCTCATCATTTGGCATTACTCATATAACAGGAATCCCATACAATCCACAGGGACAAGGCATAGTTGAAAAAGCTCATCAAACTATTAAAATGTACTTATTAAAGCAAAAAGAAGGAATTGGGAAGGGGTGTATATTCCCCAAAGATAAACTTAAAATAACCCTTTTTTACTCTAAACTTTTTAAATTTGGATTCATCAGGGCTTAGTGATGCGGAAAGGCATATGTGTCCAAAAAATGTGCATAAGCCCAAGGTACTTTGGAAGGATATTCTAACAGGACAATGGAAAGGTCCTGACCCAGTAATTGTCTGGAGTTGGGGGTCTGTTTGTGTGTTTCCACAGGGAGAACAGCAGCCGATTTGGATTCCAGAGAGATTAACTAAGGTCCTGACCCAGTAATTGCCTGGAGTCGGGGGTCTGTTTATGTGTTTCTACAGGAAGAACAGCAACTGATTTGGATTCCAGAGAGATTAACTAAAGCGATTTCTACAGACCAAAAAGAAGATGATTTGGCTCAAATCCATAACAACTGATATCCAGAACTCCAGCTTGGTTATTCTTACATCTGAGACAGAACCAGAATGCTTTTTTCAATATCTATTTTATTATTGCCCTTTCCCATATCATGAAGTTCTATTTTGTTTTTTGAGCTCATACAGACCTAGGTTAATGTTTTGCTGATCAGTTCTATTTTTTTGACTATAGAGTTTTTAAACATTGCAATGGAGATTTCACCTGTAAAAAGTTATAAGGCCTTTACTATTATGTTATGTGTTGTATGTATTATATTATGTGTGCACACTTGTGTTTTGTGTTTTATGTTTGAATGTACGTATGTCCATATATCATATATGATGCACGCTCATGAAAAAATGGATCCAAATATATATATATATTTTTATTCACGTGATTTAAATGGTTTAATTTAAATTGGGTAAACAGCTGTTGAGGATTGTTTTAATATGTGAACAAAAAAGGAGGTTAACAGATCTGTTTGTTTACTTTCACCTTTCCTTTTCATTATATTTAATAATTCTCTTAAACATAATGTAAATTGTTAAAAAATTGTTTTCTTTTAGTGCCTTCTGGAATGTTACATAATTTTTTCTTTAGCCATTATTGCCAGAATTCCTATCTTCATCCCAGTGCCAGTGAAGCCAATGTAAATTGTTAAGAAAATTGTTTTCTTTTAGTGCCTTCTGGAATGTTTCATAATTTTTTCTTTAGCCATTATTGCCAGAATTCCTATCTTCATCCAAGTGCCGGTGAAGCCAATGTAAATTGTTAAGAAAATTGTTTTCTTTTAGTGCCTTCTGGAATGTTACATAATTTTTTCTTTAGCCATTATTGCCAGAATTCCTATCTTCATCCCAGTGCTGGTGAAGACAAAGATAAAACCAATCTACAGCTTCTGCAATAGCCATCACTGAACTGCTTGCAGAACTTGCCTGGACTATGTATCACTTGTATGCATTGTGAACTCACCTGTATGCATTGTGAACTATCTGTTGATGCAGCGACTTGTGGTAGTGTTGGGGTATTTTTGCTGATGATGTCATCGGTGGTACAATTTTTCCAAAAGGAGCCTTCAATTGGCTTGGTGTATGTTCCTCCCTTCTGCTTGTCATGATCATTCAGCTAAAATTTGGGGGTCAACAGAGGTGAGGCAAAGAACCTCACCTCCCCGCTGGTACAAAGACCTCTCCACAGGTGTGGCTGTACTGGACCGGTAGTCAGTGACGGGTAAGATCCAATTGCATTTGGACAACATAAGGCAGGCACGGTCCCTAAGCCACATGCTGGTTGTTTAAACAGAGAGGGGGAGATGTTGAGAGCCACAGCCGAAGGGGCCCCAGAAAACTTCCAGTTGCCGGCTGATGATTGGCTCACAGCATCCCCAGCTGATTGGATCCTCTGCAGTGATGCTCATTGGGCTGTTTCCCTGCCCTTTCAGACCACGGAGCTGCTCATTGGGGGACTTTTTTGGTTCCTCCCACGCGACCCAGCCAATCGGCCTCAAGAGCAGGAGGATTGTGGGAGGTGGGGAGGCTGGGGTTGGTGAGAGAGGCTTGTAGGAAGCCGGTGGTGGCAGTTGGGCTCTGAGTGTTTTTTTGAGGAGCTGTTTTGTTTGGAGTGTGTGGTTCTAAAAATAAAGTTTGTTTCTTTTGACAAGTGGCTCCTGAATTCTGCCCAGCCAGACTGCGGCATTTGGTGGCTTGCACGGGGAGTGACTGAGGGTAAGTCCATTTTAAGATTCCTCTTTTGTTTTGCTTCATTTTTGTTTTAAGTTGCCTGTCCCTGGAGATGAGTGAGACGGAAGAAAAACCGCTCACATCTGAGGAAAAACTATTAACGTCTGAGGAACATATAGGGAGAAAGGATGGATGCACATGTCAGGAAGATAGAAAGGCTATAATGAATTTTTGTTGTTCCCTTTTTATTTTATTCTGTCTCGGTTTTGTTTGGCGTCATCTTGTTGGGTTGTATTATAGTAGATATATGGGATCAGAAATTAGTAAAAAACAAACTGAAAGAGTGTTAAGTAAATTGTTAGAGGAAGGAGGCATCTTAGTAAAATCAAGAACAGTCAGGGCATACGTCGATACAATACAAAAATGCAGCCCATGGCTTTTTAAGGAGGAGTTGTTAAATATATCACAATGGAACCATCATGGTGAAGATTTAAAAAGAATAGAAAAGAACAGCCCAGGAACTCTGCACATTGCCATTGTGGACGTTCGTATCTGGTTTGCTTAGTCTAAAGCCTTCAATTCAGACAAAGGTAGAGGAAGGAGAAGACATATTGATTCAAGTAAAAGAGAAGGTCTCTCAAGTTAGTCAGAAAGAGGAAAAGATTCAAGTAAAAGAGGAAGGTCTTTCGAGCTAGTCAGACAGAGGAAGGAAGTTTAGAGCAGAAAAAGCCAGGCTTAGTGTGGTTAAGTGGCATGCCCAGCCTTCACCCTCCCCCCCTCCATGTTGCCCCTTATGCCAGCCGACTTGCTAGAACCAGCTACCATGCCAGGACATTTTAGAATAACATGCTAGAACCACCTGGTCCCCAGGGTCATCAGAACAGCTCTCTGACTGTCTAACACTACTGACTGACATGGCCTTCCCAGTGACTCACTGCCCTCTGCCACTCACTCCAGACCCACAAGTTCCCCCCAAAACATCCTGCCACATGGGAGTCACAGGGGTCCTGCTGCCTCTGACACTGCAGGTAGGAGTTAATGATAAATGTTGAAATACATTAAATAAGAAATAAATAGGGGAAATACAGTAAGAAGGGGCCTAGGGAGAGAGAAATGAAGGCCTTCTGTTTAGGAGGCAGGATACTCCCTGTGCTGTCCTCAGAGTCAACCTCAGTCTTCTGGTCAACCTACCTACATTCAACCTGGGCCCAGATGTTATGATGGAAGAGGAGGAAGACATGGAAAACAAGAACTTTATTAGGGAAACACAGAACCATGCTAACTCTACAACACGGGCTGGGGAATCAATTAAAATTCTGGGTGCATAGGATTCCTAACTAGAGGGATCCTTGAGGTTGGAGTCTGTGGCCTCCAACCAAATGTCTTCATAGGCAGAGGCCACAGGATTGAAACAGGGCTTGGGAGAGCCACTCAGGAGTCACCCGTTGCATTGGTCACCCGGCAAAGGGAAACAAACTGTTGCCATTTGCAGGGGATGCCACCATGGCAGAGAATTGACGTCACCAGAATGCGGCAGAGGAGATAACTTCATTGAAACCAGTGGCGACAGGTGTGTAACCCCCTAGCCTTCCCCTCCACACATCAGGGAAACCTTAAGGGCCCCTCCCAGCTCTCCCATGAGCGCGATAGCCAGACCGAGGGAATCAGGAGTGGCGCGGGATCCGCGGCTCGGAACTCCTGGCTACTGCTCCCACCAGTAGTGACAACTGAGGTCTCTTGCACCAGCTACCGGGGGCATGGCTACTGGAGGGCAAGCAAATTTCGCTGAGCGTTCTCAGCCCCAAGCTCTACAAAGTTAGGGTCTAAGGGAATGGCAAACAGGGAGAGTGTGCCCAGTCATTCATGAAAACAGGGCTCCCGGGAGCAGCAGACCTGGCGTGTAGCCAGTATTGTGGTGAGCATCACCGGTGAGCAGGGCCTGGCTTGAGGAAAAGTGGGGCAGTGACTAGACACAAGAGAAGGCCCTAGGCACTCAGGATTGGAGACCCGCCCAGTCTGGGAGGAGGAGCTGCTGCACAGTGATTGGTTCCCGCATATCGAGAAAAGAAGCTTGGCCCAGCGACCCACCGGCGTGGTAGTCACGCCACCCCAATTGGAGTAGGGGCAGAGCAGAGCCGCCGCGCGGGCCCGAAACAGGCCCAGCGGCCTGCCAGTGTTGTAGTCACGTCACCCCAATTGGAGGAGGAGCACAGTCGCCACCCGCCCCTGCAAGGGAGACTTTTCAACTATACAAGAGCAATATAAGTATATAGGGGGAAAATTCAATAACACAACTGTTTCACCAAGCAGAAAGAAACTCGAGCAGTATGAAAAGACAAGGAAAGAAAGGACCACAAGCAATGAAGGTCAACTCAACTTTAGTAATAGCTGCAGCATATGGAATATCAGATAAAGAATTCAGGATATACATGCTTCAGATGATCTGGAGTCTCAAGGAAGACATTAGACAGCAAAATCAGACAATGAAAGATCACTTCGACAATGAATTACATAAACAAATCCAAGAAGCAAAAGATGAACTATACAGGGAGATAGAGGCTATAAAAAACAAACAAACAGAAATCCTAGAAATGCAGGAAGCAATAAACTAACTTAAAAACTCAATTGAGAATACTACCAGCAGAGTAGAACACTTAGAAGATAGAATATCAGACAATGAAGACAAAGTATTTCAACTTGAAAAGAACATAGACAGCTCAGCAAGACTGTTAAGAAACCATGAGCAGAACATCCAAGAAATATGGGATAACACAAAGAGACCAAACTTAAGAGTCATTGGGATACAGGAAGGTATAGAGGTCCAAACCAAAGGAATGAGCAATCTATTCAATGAAATAATACGAGAAAACTTCCCAGACTTGAAGAATGACACAGAATCCCAAATCCTAGAAGCCTACAGGACGCCGAATGTGCAAAATCATAAGAGATCCACACCTAGACACATTATAATGAAGATGCCCAATATACAGAATAAGGAGAGAATTTTAAAAGCTACAAGAGAAAGGAAGCAGATTACATTTAGGGATAAACCAATCAGGATAACAGCTGATCTTTCAACACAGACTCTGAAAGCTAGAAGATCCTGGAATAACATATTTCAAACACTGAAAGAAAATGGGTTCCAACCAAGAATTTGTATCCAGCGAAATTAAGCTTCAGGATGGAAGATGAAATTAAAGCCTTCCATGATAAACAAAAGTTAAAAGAATTTGCAGCTAGAAAACCATCTCTTCAAAACATCCTCGGCAAAATATTACAGGAAGAGGAAATAGAAAATATCAATGAAAACCAACAGTGGGAGGTAGTACAGTAAAGGGGGGAAAATAATCAAAGAGGAAAACAAACCATGTTTAGTAACATAAATAAACAAATATGGCTGGAAGAACAACCCATATCTCAATAAAAACCCTAAATGTTAATGGCTTAAACTCACCAATTAAGAGACACAGGCTAGTAGAATAGATCACAAAACAAGACCCAACAATATGCTGCCTTCAGGAGACGCATTTGATAGGAAAAGACATACATAGACTGAAGGTGAAAGGTTGGGAAAAAATATAACACTCATATGGACTTCGGAAACAACCAGGAGTGTCCATACTCATATCAAATAAAATAGATTTCAAGCCAAAGTCAATCAAAAGGGATAAAGAGGGACACTACATACTGCTCAAGGGAACCATACACCAACAAGACATAACAATCATAAATATATATGCCCCAAACAGTGGTGCAGCTATGTTCATCAAACAAACTCTTCTCAAGTTCAGGAGTCTAATAGACCACCATACAATAATCATGGGAGACTTCAACACACCTCTCTCACCACTGGACAGATCTTCCAAACAAAAGTTGAATAAGGAAACTATAGAACTCAATAACACAATTAATAACCTAGACTTAATTGACATATATAGAATATACCACCCAACATCAAGCAGTTACACTTTTTTCTCAGCAGCACATGGATCCTTCTCAAAAATAGATCATATATTATGTCACAGGGCAACTCTTAGACAATATAAAGGAGTAGATCATAATGATCATAATGGAATGAAATTGAAAAATCAACGATAAAAGAAGTAAGGAAAAATCATTCATCACTTGGAGAATGAACAATAGGTTACTGAATGATCAATGGGTTATAGAAGACATCAAGGAGGAAATTAAAAAATTCTTAGAGATAAATGAAAACACAGACACAACATATCAGAATCTATGGGACACATTGAAAGCAGTTCTAAGAAGAGAATTAATAGCTTGGAGTTTATTCCTTAAAAAAAGAAAATACCAACAAATAAATGATCTAATACTTCATCTCAAAATCCTAGAAAAAGAAGAGAAAAACAACAGCAAAAGAAGTAGAAGGCAAGAAATAATTAAAATCAGAGCTGAAATTAATGAAATCGAAACAAAAGAAACAATTGAAAAAATTGGCAAAACTAAAAGTTGGTTCTTTGAAAAAATAAATAAAATCGACAGACCCTTAGCCACGCTAACAAAGAGAAGAAGAGAGAGAACTCAAATTACTAGCATACGGGATGAAAAAGGCAATATCACAACAGACACTTCAGAAATACAGAAGATTATCAGAAATTCTTTTGAATCCTTATACTCCAATAAAATAGAAGATAGTGAAGGCATCGATAAATTTCTTAAGTCATATGATCTGCCCAGGTTGAGTCAGGAGGATATAGACAACCTAAACAGACCAATATCAATTGAGGAAATAGAAGAAACCATCAAAAGACTACCAGCTAAGAAAAGCCCAGGACCAGATGGGTATACAGCAGAGTTTTACAAAACCTTTAAAGAGAAACTAATACCAATACTTTTCAAGCTATTTCAGGAAATAGAAAAAGAGGGAGAACTTCCAAATTCATTCTACGAGGCCAACATCACCCTGATTCCTAAACCAGACAAAGACACTTCAAAGAAAGAAAACTACAGACCAATATCTCTAATGAACCTAGATGCAAAAATCCTCAATAAAATTCTGGTGAATCGGATACAAAAACATATCAAAAAAATTGTGCACCATGATCAGGTAGGATTCATCCCTGGGATGCAAGGCTGGTTCAATATATGGAAATCAATAAATGTTATTCACCACATCAATAGGCTTAAAAATAAGAACCATATGATCATCTTGATAGATGCAAAAAAAGCATTCGACAAAGTACAGCATCCCTTTATGTTCAAAACTCTAGAAAAACTAGGGATAACAGGAACATACCTCAATATTGTAAAAGCAATCTATGCTAAGCCTCAGGATAGCATCATTCTGAATGGAGAAAAACTGAAGGCATTCCCTCTAAAATCTGGAACAAGACAGGGATGCCCTCTCTCACCACTTCTGTTCAACATAGTTCTCAAAACACTGGCCAGAGCAATTAGACAGACGAGAGAAATTAAAGGCATAAAAATAGGAAAAGAAGAACTCAAATTATCACTATTTGCAGATGACATGATTCTATACCTAGCAGACCCAAAAGGGTCTACTAGAAACTATTAGAGCTAATAAATGAATTCAGCAAAGTGGCAGGATATAAAATCAACACGCATAAATCAAAGCCATTCCTGTATATCAGCAATAAATCCTCTGAAATGGAAATGAGGACAACCACTCTATTCACAATATCCTCAAAAAAAAAATAAAATACTTGGGAAGCAACCTAACAAAAGAGGTGAAAGACTTATACAATGAAAACTACAGAACCCTAAAGAGAGAAATAGAAGAAGATCTTAGAAGATGGAAAAATATACCCTGTTCATGGATAGGCAGAACTAACATCATCAAAATGGCGATATTACCAAAAGTTCTCTATAGGTTTAATGCAATGCCAATCAAAATCCCAACGGCATTTCTTGTAGAAATAGAGAAAGCAATCATGAAATTCATATGGAAAAATAAAAGACCCAGAATAGCAAAAACAATGCTAAGCAGGAAGTGTGAATCAGGTGGTATAGCTATACCAGACTTCAAACTATACTACAGAGCAATAATAACAAAAACAGCATGGTACTGGTACCAAAACAGGCGGGTGGACCAATGGTACAGAATAGAGGACACAGAAACCAATCCACAAAACTACAACTATCTTATATTTGATAAAGGGGCTAAAAGAATGCAATGGAGGAAGGATAGCATCTTCAAAAATGGTGTTGGGAAAACTGGAAATCCATATGCAGCAAAATGAAACTGAATTCCTTTCTCTCGCCATGCACAAAAGTTAACTCAAAATGGATCAAGGAGCTTGATATCAAATCAGAGACACGGCGTCTGATAGAAGAAAAAGTTGGCTACGATCTACATACTGTGAGATCAGGCTCCAAATTCCTCAATAGGACACCCATAGCACAAGAGTTAATAACTAGAATCAACAAATGGGACTTACTCAAACTAAAAAAGTTTTTTCTCAGCAAAAGAAACAATAAGAGAGGTAAACAGGGAGCCTACATCCTGGAAACAATTCTTTACTCCTCACACTTCAGACAGAGCCCTAATATCCAGAGTATACAAAGAACTCAAAAATTTAGACAATAAGATAACAAATAACCCAATCAACAAATGGGCCAAGGACCTGAACAGACACTTCTCAGAGGAGGACATACAATCAATCAACAAGTACATGAAAAAATGCTCACCATCTCTAGCAGTCAGAGAAATGCAAATCAAAACCACCCTAAGATACCATCTCACTCCAGTAAGATTGGCAGCCATTAGGAAGTCAAACAACAAGTGCTGGCGAGGAGGTGGGGAAAAGGGTACTCTTGTACATTGCTGGTGGGACTGCAAATTGGTGCAGCCAATTTGGAAAGCAGTATGGAGATTTCTTGGAAAGCTCGGAATGGAACCACCATTTGACCCAGCTATTCCCCTTCTCGGTCTATTCCCTAAAGACCTAAAAAGAGCATACTACAGGGACACTGCTACATCGATGTTCATAGCAGCACAATTCACAATAGCAAGACTATGGAACCAACCTAGATGCCCTTCAATAGATGAATGGATAAAAAAATGTGGCATTTATACACAATGGAGTATTACTCTGCGTTAAAAATGACAAAATCATAGAATTTGCAGGGAAATGGATGGCTTTAGAGCAGATTATGCTAAGTGAAGCTAGCCAATCCCTTAAAAACAAATGCCAAATGGCTTCTTTGATATAAGGAGAGTAACTGAGAACAGAGTAGGGATGAAGAGCATGAGAAGAAGATTAACATTAAACAGGGATGAGAGGTGGGAGGGAAAGGGAGAGAGAAGGGAAATTGCATGGAAATGGAAGGAGACCCTCAGGGGTATACAAAATTACATACAAGAGGAAGTGAGGGGAAAGGGAAAAAAATACAGGGGGGAGAAATGAATTACAGTAGAGGGGGTAGAGAGAGAAGACGGGAGGGGAGGGGGGAGGGGGGATAGTAGAGGATAGGAAAGGCAGCAGAATACAACAGACACTAGTATGGCAATATGTAAATCAATGGATGTGTAACCGATGTGATTCTGCAATCTGTATACGGGGTAAAAATGGGAGACTATTATAGCTCCACAAACACTTCATCAACTATATAATCTTCTCTCAGTAAGTACACAACCAAAATGCTCATTCTTTGCTGACTGGACATCTATTTGCTTTGTAAGTAATAAAACAAGAAAGGAGCCTTTTCTGAAGGTTTATTTGGAGATCCTGAATTTATCTTTTAACCTTGAAATTCTTGAGTAGAGACCATGTATGCTTAAAAACGCTGTCTCTTTTTCTGTTTTTTAACAAGTTTTTTTTAATAATCTCAGAATTACAAAATTCTTAAACAGTATTAAAACTTATATCATTTTAAAAAATCATTGTGATCATTCTGCTATTGTTAAGAGTTTGAAAGGGAAATTCTGGGGAATGATATTGGCCAAATTATATTGTTATGTTGCATGCATGTACGAAGATGTATCCAAAAACCACATCATTATGTACAACTATAATGTACCAATTTAAAAAATGTTGAGAAAAAAAACAAAAAAGAATTGTATGCAAAAAAGAATACATGTATAATGGCATAAATAATTGTGAACATATATTATATACAGAGATATAATAAATTGTGCTCTATATGTGTAATAAGCATTGTAATGCATTTCACTGTTGTTGTGTATTTTAAAAATATAATAAAATCATTAATGTTAATCTTTTACACAAACATATAAATATCCTATAATTATTACAGTTCCCATATCTCAGACTTAAAAAATGGTGAAACAAATTTGGCCATCTCCAAAACATTATGCTAATCCTATTGGTTGGGACTTAGTTTTGTTATTATAAAATTCCCATATACAATAGTTCTGTGTGAAAATGATATCCACAATCAGTTCCTTGGAGGTTATGCAATTTTCTAAATTCCATTATATATTGTTTTAATATAAATAAAGCTTTTTGGTGATGTGATTACCAGATAAAGTTCTGTGATTTCCTTGTTATTGCATATACTGGTTGTAAAATAAGATTTAAATATGGTATATGGTTGCACCAATGTGCTAATATTCCTATCAATTGTTGTGCTTCTTTCTTATTAGTAGGAAGTTGTAGTCCCAATATTCTATTCATAATTATATCTGGGACTTGCCTTCCTTCTACTGTGGTCATAACTCCTAAAAATTTTACTGTTTGATCTGGTCCCTGTACTTTCTCTCTGTTGATTGTCCATCGTTTTGCTGTCAGGTGTTTAATTACTTTCTCTGACATTTTGTGCAGATGTTGTTTATCATATCCTGCTATTAGTATATCATCTACATATACATATATTGAGACATCTTTAATTTTAAGATCTTAAGGGATTCTGATAGTGCAATATGTGTTATTAGTGGGCTATTATTACAGCCTTGTCTTACTCTTTTGAAGCGATACTGTATGGAATTCGACATAATTGTGGTAACCTCTCTGGATTCTTCTGCTATGGGGATAGCAAAGAACATATCTGACAAATCTATAGTTACAAAAAATTTAAAATTGGTGGAGTGTATTTGTTGTAATATTGTGGTAATATCTGGCAAGTCTCCTCCTGGCATCTGTGGTGTCAGAGCATTGACTGCTCTATAATCTACTGTAAATCTCCATTTACCATTAGGTTTTAAGATAGGCCAAACTGGGCTATTATAGTCAAATGAGATAGTTCTTTCTATGATGTCTTCCCTCAATAATTCTTCAATTTTATTGGTTATTTCAGTGTCCTCCTGTTATTGGGTATTGCTTTGTGAAGTTATGTTTAATTTTAGGTAGGACTATGGGGACCATTAGTAAAGAAACTAAGTGTTTCTGAGACTTGGTGGTATTATTTTTAAACTTTTTATAAGTTATCCTTGATGGAAAATTTCAGGTATCAGCTCCATTCCTAGGACCTTAAAAGGAGTTTCAGCTAAAAGTATCTTGGTTTCAATGATTTCTCTGTCCCATAAAGGGATAGTTACATTTTTCCATTTTGCATTAATTTCTATGTTCCCTATTCCTATGATCTTATGATCACCTTGCATAATATTATATGTTATCCCAAAATAATTACTTGGTTTCCTGTATCTGTTAGGAATTTATGTATTTCTATTTTCCTGCTTTTTTTCTGAGAGTATTAAAGGTTAATCTATATATATTCTATTATCCCTAATATTGAAAATGCTGTCTGACTTCTGGGTTTCCTTGTCTGTTGAATGTCATGTTCTTGTTGTAAGTTGTTGTGTTTGTGTGCCTCAAGTTGCTGTTATGTTTGGGGAAGTTGTTGTTTTGTGTTCTTTTTTTGTTGTTTGCTGTGGGTCGTCTGTTTGAATGAAATCTGCCTCCTGATTGGCATATCTGTCCTTGTCCTCTGAATGGTGTACTGCTCCTGGGTCTCCTGGGTGTGGAACTCCATCCTGATGGGGCCCTTCATCTGGGAGGCTCCATGTTTACCCAAGGCTGCCTTTGCTGTCTGTTGTTATAATTAGAGAATCTGATGTGGTTTTATGAGGACTGAGCTGGAAAACTGGTGTGGTGAGGGTTGAATTGGGAAAGAAAAAGATCTAGCACCATCCACCTCTTTGTCTTCTTTAAAATAAGTAACCACATCTTGTTGTGTATGCATACCTTGTAATGCTAATGTTACAGTTAATCTGACTAATTATTAGTCTTTTCATCTGAGATAACAGCTCTGCCTGTAATGGCGTGTTACATGTGTGTATATTGTATATTGTAAAGTATATTTCTAATTTTCTAGTTAATTTAATAGCCTGTTGATATGTAGTCCATTGTATCTGTGATTTAAAACCGCTTATATCTATCACAGGAAATGCCCTCTCCTAAGCTAATGCTACCCATTACAGAACAGTGTGTTTCTGCCATCTTTTCTCACTAGTTTCAGCCACTAAAGCCTCATATATAGATTCATTTTCTAGTATAGATATTATTGTATGCATTTCATCTCCATGAACTCTGATGGCATGGGCTCCATGTTCCCACAGTCTTAATAAAAATTCTACATCTTGCTCCACTTTCTGGGCAAATTCATTCCTTGACTGCTGCAGCTCTATTCTACTAAAAATTTTTGCTTTCACTTCCTCTTCATTATCACTATCTTCTGACCCCCTTTTCCTTGGCATTTTGGTCACCTTTTGTGTAGTTACCTATAAAACTTCATGATTATCTGGGTGACTTTTTTGCCTTTCCAGGGTCTTTCTTACTAAGGGTTTATCTTTAGTTCTATCTTCATCTATGTCATTAATAGTTTTAACTGGGATTTCTTTTGGAGTGGCTCTAGCAATGATTCGCCGAACTACCTCTGGGTGGGATAGGGGGATATCAATTCCTTTAGTTCCCTTGTTAAATCCTGGCAGTTTCCCTTGCACTATTCTCTCTAATTCTCTCCAGGGACTAGCAGAGCTATGTTCCTGGTTACTTACTTTCTTTTTAAAGATGTTCTGTAATTTCTTTATTTTGTCAAAATGCTATAGATCAATTTAATATACTTTTTCCTACAATACCACATGAAAGATGTGTTTGTGTCTATCTGCTTTACTGCTTATGCAATTTGATTTTCTAGATGTCTGTGGATGCACTTTTTCATCCAGTTCATGTGTTATTGTATGTATCTGTCTAGGAGGCAGATTGTGTAGATTGCTATATGATGGTGTATCTGTGTGGTGTTATTACCAACTTGGTATATGTCTTTGCATAAAGTGTAATGTCCTATTAGGTTTGTTGCTATAATTGTCAATGTAAATATTATAAGTTTCACTGTGTTTAGAAAATGTTTCTGAATTCTATATGTGGTTGTCACACAGGCAGGACAAGACAATTATCACAGACATTATGTATCTCTTTCCTTGACTGCCGACTATGCCAACTGTCGCAATGGGGCAAAATTGCAACTTATGCAGTCGAGGAGAGAAATAAAGAATGTCTACACACTTCTGCCCCTTTTAAGGCTTTTTTCACTCAAATTACTCAATAAGTTTCACTCTATATGTTTTTAATCAAGAAAATGATAATCCTTAATGATAGGCACTGCAATAGACAAAATCACTTCAAAACAAACAATTCTAGATTAATTCTAAGGACTGCAAAACACACTTAATCATGATAGACTAATGACAAACATTTTCTCTTCATGCTAACTTCAAAAGTCTTACGCCTTAGGCCTTATGTCCAGCAGATGCACACTCACTCAGACTGTAGTGTTCAGGTCCAGAACTGAGGCAGGCTTTTCCTGGCATGGAGTGGACGACCAGATGAGAAGAGGGTCATATGAAGAAGTTACGGCTCTCACCAGGTCCAGACAATGCGGTAGAGATTGAGAGTGGTGAGCATCACACAGAGGCTCAGGAAATGATGACAAGTGATGGGATGTCAGGTCCTCATCAGGCTCTCCAGCTGCATCCTTGTTTTCGATGGTTGAATCCCTGTTCATTTGCTCTATCATTTACACTAGATTTGGGAGCTATTTTGACCCTTTTTTCAATCCTTATCCACTACCACTGGATTTCTTAGTGTCATCATTTATTCCTGGGGTCAGAAACATCTGGTCTGGTGTCTCCACCCTGATCTTCTCTCCTTTCCCTCTTATCAGGGGAGGACAGCCTGCCCCGTACCTTTTACTCTGTTTATCAGGGTGAGGGGAAGTAACTTGTTTGTGGCCATACTGGAGGGCTCTGTGGGTGTGCCTGGTGAGACTGCAGTTTAAAACTCCATTTTAAAAACGGAGTTGCTTAGGCTCAGGCCTAAGGCCATCCTAACATCAAATGATACAGTTCTTAGTTTTACCTTGTGTTTTATTATGAAGACAATAAAATATTGAGTTTATATTCACAGAGAGAGGGGAGGGGTGGACTCTTAACAAAGAATAGACAATGTAACTAAAAATGGACAAATGACTGAACTAGACATTTGTCCAAAGAACATATAAAATGGCCAACAAAATGTGAAAAGATGTTCCTGTCACTAGGGAAATGCAGATGACAACCACAATGGAATACCACCTCCCACCACTAAGATGGCTGGAATTAAAAAAAAAAAGAAACCCATAAATTAACTAGTGATGGCATAAATGTGGAGAAATCAGAACCCTCATACATGCCAGGAGAATTGTAAAATGCTTCAACTATGTGATCCTCAACAAGTCAAATCTATAATTACCTTAGACCTGGCAACTCAACTTCTATGTGCATATATAAAGAGCATTAAAATGTGGGGCTGGGATTGTGGCATAGTGGCAGAGCACTTGCCTCACACATGTGAGGTGCTTGGTTTGATCCTAAGCATTACGTAAAAAATAAATAAATAAACAAAATAAAAATATGTTTTTAAAATGTGGCTGGGGTTGTGGCTCAGTGGTAGAGGGCTCACCTAGCACACGTGAGATCCTGGGTTTGGTCCTCAGCACCACATAAAAATAAGTAAGTAAAGTAAAGGTATTGTGTCCAACTACAACTTAAAAAAATAATTTTAAAAAGTATTAAAATGGCTATTTATACAAACTTGTCCAAGAATTTTCATGGCAACACACTTCACATAGACATGGCAGATAACCGTGAGCTGATGGATCTTAGAATTCATATAGTTCATTCATATAATGGAATATTATCCAACCCTGAAAGTAAGAGGACCTGACAGATGCTACAACATAGCTGAACCTTGGAACCATTATGCAAAGAGAGGCACAGGGGCCATATATTGCATGAGTTCATTTATATGAAATCTCCAGAATAGGCCAACCTGTAGAGACAGCAAGCAGATTCGTGATTAGCAGTGACTTGGTGTGGGGAGTGGGGATGATAGCTGGATGGGAACGAGGTTTCCATTTGGGATGGTGAGGATATTCTTGACTAGATGGCGGTGAAGGTTTTCCCAAGTTACAAGTTTACTAAATCACACAGGGTTGTACACTTCAAAATGGACAGAGGGTGACTATTACACGTGAAATTTACTTTAGTAACTCAAGGAGAGAGTTGAAGGTGAGCGATGTCCAGCCATGAGGGGGTCTCTGAAGATCTCACCTCAGTCCCAAAGAGTAGAAGAGCTGAGGAAAGCCCTGATCCTGGGACCTTCCCTGAACTCTCCCCTTCCTCCCTGGCTCTGCTCAGCCTGAGAAGTCGCGCGCTTCCGCGCTCCACGCCCACAATTTTGAATGAGAAGCAAAAGGAACTGCTATTGGTCCAGCCGGTGGGGCTGAGTGCTGATTGGCTGAGGCTGGCAACGGACCTGCACGTGCGCAGAGAGCCGTTGAGGACTCGCTGTGTGGCAGTTTCCCTGCCCTGAGCTCAGTCAGCGCCTTGTCAGCCACCTGGTGAGCACCGCAGGAGCGCCCTGGAGCCAGGTGCTCTTGTCCAGCCCCAGTGAGTGCCAGAGGACTTGCAGGAGGCTGGGGAGGGGACCCTCCCTCTTAGTGCCTGGTCACTCAGGCTTGCCCAATTCACCTGTTGTCCCCGTCGGGTCTGGCTCCTCCTCTGTCCTCAGGGTCAGGTTCCTCAGTCCAGGGTTTCCTGAATTCTCCTGAAACACCCTCATTGATCCATTGCACTCTGATTTCAGGCCTCTGGGTTCTGTTTTGAATCGATCCTTTTGTATTTTGTACCCTCACCCCCAGCCCCTGAGCATTTCCAAAGAAATCATTCACAAATGGATGTACTTCGTTGATGGCAGAATTGAGGATCAAGGGTCCTCAGCACCGTCTGTGACATCCTTCTTTTCCCCCATATCCCAAAAAGCCTTTCCAGAGACTCTTAGAAACAGAAGGGGCAAAGCGTAGCGTGGCCCTGCGGTGTCCCATCTATCTTCCTAACTTTGCAGATCTGAACATGTCATCCCCGTGAGAACATTCTCCCCACACCTTGTGGCATGTTACAAATATCAAGCTTGGTTCTCATGATCACATTGGCTGGACCCCACTGGATGTGTGCCAGGTAGCGGAGGGGTCAGTCCATACAAAGAGCAATCTTTCCAGTGGGAATAGCCACTGCACCCTTGAGGGGAGTTGCTGGCCTGCAGAGGAGAGCTGCTCTGGGGGCTTTTCCTCGCTCTGGCTACTCTCTCTTGTCAGCCTGGTGCACCAGGCAGGGGCTATTCTCATCTGCCTCTGTGGACTTGGTTCTAGCCCTTGATTCCTGGCCCTGGCTCTGGCACTGACAAGAACTTTATCTATGAAATAAACCTATTTTTTTGTGGCCAAGGCTTCTTCTCACTTGTTAGATCTAGCTCAGATCTTACTACATTGAATAACTGCATTCCTCAATTTCCCTGGTAAAATTCATCATCCTACAATGAGATCTCAGTCTGATTTCAGACATCCTGTGCAGGCCCTGCAGATAAAACCAAAACCAAACCGAAGAACATGACTATTTAACACCACTTGGGTGCAGTCCCTATAGCAGTCAGGGAAAACAGGAGGGGAACACTGGGATCACTTTTGATAAGGAGCATTACAAAGATTTGGAACTTGAGGGAAATTTTAAGAAGGAGCGTTACCATGATTTGGAACTTCAGGGACATTTTAAGGACAAGAGGGGCTCTTTTCTAGAGTGGACACTGTCAGGAAGCAGGAAATTCAATTGGTGGTGGTCTTCTTACATCTTATGCAGAAAAGGGAAGCCTAGAGGGAGGTGAATATTAATTGGGGGCAAAGCAGTAGTCATTTAAGTTCATGAGATAGGGATGATTGGTCACTTCTATGAATTAATCTATGTTCACCTTTCGTCTGTGTTCAGACATGGTTAGAGATCAGACTTCATTTTTGGTGCTGATTACTCATTTCACATTGAATTTGGTGCATGTTGATGCTCCATGAAATTGCTTGTGCTGCACTAGGAATTTAGGGCCAGGCTGCATGTATCAAACTTGGTCCTGGCAACAGCAGGCCCCGCTGATAGACAGGCCAACTGCTGGAGGTCAAGGCTGCTTTCTTCTTTTTCATACCATCTCAGAGCCAGGTACTAAAAGATGCCTCCTAGGAGAGGGTTTCAAATAGATTGAGAGAAAAATTAAAGCATTTCTGGCACCAGAAAATTATCAAGACAGAAGAAATTGGAACAAGTATTAAAAGGGAGTCCAAAACAACAGTTTGTGACCATTGCTTCTGCTGGGGCATGCTGTTCCTGTCCTGGCGCCGTCTCCTTTTTTCTCTGGCTGGGGTTGTCCTTTCACATGCCCATTTGGGAGCTTCTCTTCTGGGTGCCATGTGCATTGCTGCTGCTGGAGCCCCAAATAGCTCATGGAATGTGTGTGTGTCCGTCCCTCCAGCAACCTGTGTTTACTACCTGCTGAGTATCAAGTGCCTTGTCAAGAGTCCAGCCTCTGCCTGGACCTCCACACAGGTGTCTGACATTCACTCAGATGGTTGGCCCTTTACTGCCCTTTGAGGAAATCCCAGAGCCTGTGCAGGCACCTTGTGACCTCACCCCAGAGCAAAGAGGATTCATTTTGTTAGGAGCTTAGAGAAAAGGGCAACAGAATTTGGTGAGGGCTTCTGTGGGATGAAAAGATTTGCAAAATTAGGCTTCTGTGGAAAGGCCCCAGGCAAACATAACTCTGACTCTGGGTGCCGGGTAAGTCACATTGCCCCTTTGTGCTGTCTTTCATTTTCCTTTTCATAAAAGGATTTTTAGGGTGCTGTCTATATTCCTGAGTAGAAATGCATTATTTTGGATGCTCTCTGTCACTGTAAGTTGCACACACATTCTTATACCTGCAGCATGGTGACCTGGGCTTCCTCTCTGTTCCAGGAGTTAACAATATTGTTGTCCACTCAGGCCCAGATGCGTCCATGGCTAAATTCAGCATTCTGAGGAGAGGAGGACAGAGTTCCCCTGAATAATGTCAAGGAGCGAGGTAAGCCTGTATGCTGCTTCTTTCTGTCATTTTTGATTAATTTGCATTTTTATATAACCATAGACTATGCATTCCTTTTGTGTCACCTCTAGTAACTATTTTCAGGTTTTTCGATGCATTTCCTACATCTGCACTTCAGCCTCTCATGGCAGTGCATAGTAGTTTACAGTTTGTTCATACATTCCTCTCCTAATGGATGTCTGCATGTTTCCTGTGTTTGTGTGCATATTTGAAAGAAATTTCTATGGACATTATGAAAAAGTCATTGTTTAAGCACTTAACACTTTTATTTCCCTTCATTTAATGCCTGGTCATATGGGTAGATACATGTTCAACTTTTTTCTTTGTTTTTGGTACTGGGGATTGAAGCCAGGGCCTCATCATGCTAGGTGAGTGCTGTACAACTTGAGCCACATCTCCTGTCCTTTTTCATTTTATTTTGCAACAAGATCTTGCTACATTGGCCAGGCTGGCCTGAAATTTGTGCTCCTCCTGCCTCATCTGCCTATGTAGCTGGGATTACAGGTGCACACTACAATCCTGGCTTTGAGTTCTGCTTTTAAGAACATTTTCAAACTGTTTCCCAAAGTGGTATTTCAGTTTGTATTCCCACCAATGGTGTATTGAGTTATTCAGTTTCCCTATGAGTATTTTCAATTCATGCTATTGTATTTACATCATTTTATTTTTTTGCAGAATCATAGTGAATATAAGTTGTTTGCTTTGTATACAACTAGTTTAGCTGGGTGATCATTTAAAGAGTGAAATAATACACAGAAATCCTATATAATTATACTTCCGTATTTTTGTCTTCTCCCTGAGAATTTCATGTATATATGTAATAGACATCATAAATAAAAATCATTGACTGGTAGATATTTCAGTTGCTTCTGTCTCTAAGTATACATCTTATTTTTTATGCATTTGTAAAAATGAATGGATGCACTGTTCCTTGTACTCAGTTTCCCCCAATGATGACATGTTGCAAAACCACAATTTGCTATCACAACCAAAAAGATTACTTCAATATAGTGAGGATATACAATGTTTCCATCACTAGAAGGAGTCCACTAGTTGTTTTTTGTAGCCAAACAAACTTTTCGCCTCCTGTCTGTGCTTTTTCCTACAGGTAACCAATATTATATTCCTCCGTTACTAGAATTTCATAAATTTTACAAAAATCAAATCAATCATAGTATTTGCTATTTTGGGATTAGCATCATTCACTCAGGATAATCTTCTGGTGATGCATACAAATTGTTGCGGATATCAGTTTTCATGACAGAGTAGTTGCCAGTAAATAGATGTCGTACTGTTTTTGTTTGTTTGTTTCTGTTGTATTATCTCCAAAAGGTCATTTGGGAAGAATTCAATTCTTGGTGTTGCAATAAGGCAGCTACATAAATTTTTTTTTTTAAATGTGCATGTCATCACTAAAGTCTTCATTTCTCTGCATAAATTCTCAGATGTGCAATGGACGTATCTAATATTATTTGCATTGTTGGTAAGCTTTCCACTTCTGTGCCCAAATACCTGAAAAGATCAGCATAAAAGGAGGGATGGTTTATTTTGGCTCATGTTTTCAGTTCGTGCCTGGTGGTTCTGTGGCTTTGGGGCCTCAGCATACATCCTAGTATTGATGCTGCTTACAAGAGGACCAAAGTTCCAATATACCCCTCAAAGGCCCGTCACTAATGACATTTCCTTCCAATAGGCCCCAGTTCTTACAACTTCCACCATCTACTGTCAGTACCACATGCTGGAGACCAACTCTTCAACACATGGGCCTTTGGAGGACATTCAAGATCTAAAGTATAGCATGCGTGTTTTGTTTTGAAGAAACTGACAAACTGCTTCCCAGGGGCTCTAATAATTGCATTATCAATAGCCATGTGTGAGTGATCCTGTCTCTTCCTCTTCAGCAGCAGAAATTGGAGAGTATTTTTATTTGAGCTACATTTATAGGTGTGTATGAAGTAGGGGTGTGTGTGTGCGTGTATGTGTGTGTGTGTGTGTGTGTGTGTGTGTGTGTGTGCGTGTGTGTGTGCCTGTTGAGATGGGGTCTTGCTATGTTGCAGTCTCCTCTCTTACTCTTAGGCCCCAATGATCCTTCAGCTTCAACAGTCTGGGTATCTCCCCTATGCCCTTTGATTCTCATTGTGATTTTAAGTTATATTTTCCTTAAGGAAAAATGTTTTTCATCTTCTTCTTTGCTTGTTGGACTCTGGATTTTTCTTCATGACAGTAATGCAATTACAGAATAATGGCCTAGAAAATTACAAACTAAACACAATATTAGATGAAAGAAGGAAATAAGAAAGATTAAGAATGAAAATAATGACTTGTGCCATGGCACATGCCTGTAATCTCTGTAGCTGTGGAGGATCATGTGTTCAAATCTAGCCTCAGCAACTCAGCAAGACCCTGACTCTACATAAAAATATTATAGAAGGACTGGGGATGGGTCTCAGTGGTTAAGCACTCCTGGGTTCACTCACTCATACCAAAAAAAAGGAAAAAGTGAACTACAGAATAGAAAAACAGTGGTAAAATCCATAAAATCCAAAAGTTGGCTTTTCAAAAAGATCAGCCAATTAAAAGGTAAGACCCAAACTATAAGAGTTGAACATGGGGTCATCTGCCTTACAGAAAGAAAAGGCATCCCAAGAGAATACTCTGAACAATATAAGATAGTGAATAACCTAGATGAAAAAGCAGGAGTTTTTGCCAGTGAATCAGTAGGAGGCCACCAGGGAGCACAAGGTCACCTTGCACAATGAAGACAAGGATCCTGCCCTGAGCTCCTAAGGCCACTAGAGGGTGCCGAATCCTGCTTTCTGCCCTAGGAGCCTGGGCCTGGTTTCCTCAAGCCTGGAAGCTTGTCCTCCACTTGGGTGGAGGGGGAGCCTCATCTATGCTGAGGAGAAGGTCTGTTGGAGGCCCTGATGCCGGAGGAAGGCACTTTTGTTGCCGCTGCTCTTGGACGTTGTCTTAAGTAGGCCATTCCCAAAGGTTTGTTCTTTCCTTCCTCACACTTGAACAAAATGACCCATTTATTCCAGGTGGAGGCTCGTCATAACAGAGGAGGAAGATGAGGTTTTGTGCAGATGCAGGTGGTTTTGCAGGAGAAATTATCAGGACACACACAGAGAAAGGGATAGCTACAATTGGGGACAGAATGGACCAAGCCTTGTAGCTGTACTGATGAGGTAGGGACACAGGACTTTCTAGGGGTGAGGGGTGAGGAAGGCCAGGGAGAAGGGTCAGTTAACAGTGGTCCATGTATTTTTGTAATTAGTGTTTTTAGCCCTCAGGTAAAAGCAGTTGAAAAACAAGTGGCGAATTGAAAGGGGGTCAAGTAAAACTCATGACATTTTGGTTTAAATATTGCACATCAAAACTAGAATTCAGTACAAATATAATTTCCTGGATTTTATGAAAACAAATCATACGTTTAAAAAGATACTTATTAGTTCTTCTCATTTTCAACTGGGAGTCTTCTCATATTTGATCATTGGTCATGACCAGTGAAGACCTTCAATAATTTTATATTAATTTGCATTGGCTAAATCATCTTTCAAAGGACTGTATTGTGACTGGTGATGTTTAAAAATAATATGTCAATGTGACTTCCAAGTGTGGGTATTATTGCACTGAGCAAAATTTGTCAATCACATTTAGAAGATCCCCCCAAAAATGGTGATGTTTTAGTAACAATTATTGATATTTTGTGGTGCTAAAGGCCATTTATATGAAATATCTACAGAATTTAACACAAAATCCAGTGGTGGAGTTTTTGCATGAGATGTTTGTTGAATTAAATTTTCCCTTTTTATTATTCAATATCTGAATATATTTAATTTTGTATATCTCCAAAGCAATGGGGAAAATTAGGATCACTGTAACATTCTTTAAAAATGTGTTATGTAAGAAAAATTGCAGGCTGAGGTTGTTCCTCAGTGGTAGAGTACTTGTGTAGCACATGTGAGGCACTGGGTTTGCCCTCAGTACCACAGTACAAATAAATAAATAATGTTATTATGTCCATCAATAACTAGAAAATAATATTTTTAAAATTATGTTTATTTCCCCAAATAATTGAAACTTTCATCCTTGGATCTTAAATTATTCATTTTTATTTACTTTTTTGTTCATGTTCTAATTTGGAAAGTATATTCATATCTTGTAACAGTTTTTCTTCAAACATTCTTGTAGTTACTTTCTTTTCTTCTGAGTAAAGACCTCCTATTATGGAATGCAGATTTATTTTTTGGAAATTATTTTGTTGTTATTGTAAAGTCTATTTCATTTTCACTATTTTTCTCCCAAATATCATCCCATATTTATGAGTTGTAGAAAATTTCTAATTTATTTCCCCAAGGAAGGATTTGATTTTGGTTTAGGGAATTTCTTCCATTGGCATGATATATCTGATGTATATTCCATACAATAGCTCAATGTTTAATATATATTTCGTGTATGAGCATAGTGATCAATGTTGTTAATTTTGGGGGAAAATATTTTGAATACTACAACTGTGTGTCCTAGTGCCACATGGATGGGGAAATCCCAGTCTCACCTAGTCCCTCAGCACTCTCCATACTGTACATCTCTGCCACAATCAAGTGAGTCCCTTGTACCTTTACACACCTGAATATGCCAGTAGAATCTCACAGAGCAGAAGTCAGAATGAAGCAATAAACTCTATCTTGCTGCTGTCCTCTGATGAACACATGTTTGAACAGACTCAAATTAGGCCTAGGATGAAAGTTAGAACCGATACTAGAGCCATTTTCTCCAGTCATGGAGAGTGAACTGAAGGAGACATTCTAGTATGGTGTGTAGCTTACCAGGAAGAGGGAGAGATGTGAGTGAATGTCCTTCTCCACAGAGTTGGGAATGGGGTAAAAGGCAGACAGTTTCAGGGTACCCAGCAGAGGAAGTGGCTTATGTGGAAAAGCAGTAATGAAATGAAATATCTCTCCATAGCTGAGAGGTATCAGAGAAACCTATGAAAAAGAAATGTCCTCAAAGAAAGTCATGTTCCAATTTTGTTTTGGTTCCAAGAGAAAGACTTCAAATACTAACTAAAGTATGGAGGGCTCATCAATAATATGAGGAACACAGTAGATCGCCTTATCCTGGAGGATCTGTTCCAAGATCCCCAGTGGGTGGCTGAAACTACAGATAGTACTGACCCCTATCTATAAGCAGTGCAATTCTCCCCAGTTTATCTCATGTCCAGATGGTTGTCAAGGTACTGATGGGTGGGTAGCCTATAGAGCATGAATCCATTGGACAAAGTATGATTCACTTCATGGTCAGGACAGAGAGTGATATTGCCTGATTTCATCATTCATTCATATTCATGAGTAATTTAAAACTTATACATTGTTTATAGCTCTGATTTTAAATTACATAAGTAACTTATGGGTGAGTGAAAACATAGAAAGTGAAATTATTTTTCATTAGTTCTTCTTAGATATACATGTTAGTAGATTATATTTTCACATATTATTCACTCATGGGAAAGTGAAATCTTTGATGAGAGGGAATTGGTGCATTTAGACTTTTTTCTTTACTATGACCAAAAGACATGACATGAAAAATTAGAAGAAAATTTTTTCTCTTGTCGGGGGATGGATGTCACAGTTTCAGAGGTCTCAGTCTATAAATGGCTGGCTCCATTACTCTGGGAGTTAAGGTGAGGCAGAACATCATGTTGGAAGAGTGTGGTTGAGAAAAGTGACTCATGACATGATCAGGAAGCATGGAGAATATGCTCAGCTCACAAAATATATACCAAAGGCATTCCCCTCCCAGATGACCCACTTCTTCAGGCACACCCTGCTGGGAGCCATCAGCCAAGTAGGTATGACAAATTCCTTGCCAGCTTACTCCCATGCTGTCTAGTGGAAGGACTTCTGAAAGGTGACCTTGCTCAAAGACCAGGGCAGGATCCGTGTTTAGGGTGTTCCCCCTTTAGAATAGGGCAGTTTAGCATAATAGGAGAGTAGGGTGTTTCCCCTTTAGAATAGGGCGGTTTAGTAATAGGAGATTAGGGTGTTCCTCTTTTGGAATAGGGCGTATCCTGCTGCTGAGTTCCTCTTGAGTGCTTAGGGTCAGACAGTATATTTTGGGAGACAGAAGCCCATGCGTGGTGGATTTAGGCAGGAGTGGATTTGGGCGGATTGGATTTGGGCAGAGAACCTGGATTCCCCCAGAACGTGTTTGTAGACGGCCCGTGTGAGTTCGGGAATAAAGAATTGCTGTTTGAATCTACAAGCTGTGTGGAGACTCGTGATTTGTGCCCAGCCGAGAGACTGCGGCAACACCCTATCTGCCTATAGTCACCACTCTGTTAATCACTATGAGGGGATTGATGATGCACTCATTGTTTAAGGCTGTCATAACCCAATCATTTCACCTGAAAACTTTCTTGTATTATCTTACATATGAGCTTGTGGGGACACCCAAAATCTAAACTATAGATACTGAAACATTTAAATACACCATGAGATGAAAATTAACTTTGCCTCATGGAAAATAAGTTGGGAATGTGAAATAACAAAATTCAATTAAACACATTTTGTTTTCAATGTGTAGACATCCTGTGAGTTATAAGAAGACTTTGAGCTCTATCAGCTACGTGGTGAACAAGAGCATGCAGTGTGAGCTGCTGGGTTTGCCACTGCTAAGGGTCTAGTGACATTTACTCCTCAGTATCTTACTTGCACTGTACAATTTCTGTGACTTCTGCAAGTTCTGATAATTCAGAACCTTTTTACCTCATATACTACTTGAATGATTCTGCCACAGCACATTTTTCCAACAGGGACTTAGGAAGGATGAATTATGATGAGATTTGTAATTAATTTAACTTATCCAGTTGTGAACTGCATGAATTTCACCATACCAATAGATTTTTTTCCGTTATAAGGATCGTGAATACTTCCAAACAGGAAAAGGATACATGAACATGTGTCTGTCAGTAAGCCATCAGTGTTCCCAAGTCCAATAGATCAGTAAGAAAGTAACTGTACATGACACTGAATTAGAGGAGTCCAATGCCAGTTTCCTCCCATTCTTTTTCAGAGCTGCAACTGTGAGACACCTTCAGTCCTCAGATATTTAAGACTTGCAGCTTCTTGATAGTGCACCAAAGATGCCAGTCTGGGAGGGGACTGAAGCCATCCAGCTCCTGAGGTAAGTAAGCAGTGGAAATCTCATGAGTTGTTAGAAGTCTCACAGAACACAAGTGGCAGGTAAGGCCAGAACAGGGGCTTCCAGAAAAAGGTAACCTTGAAATAGTAAGGTGCAGTTGAGAAGGACCCAGCATTCCCCTTGGCCTCCTCCTTGCCTCAGCAGGGAATGAGCTTCCTGAGTGCAGGTTCATCATGAGGGCTTGGCCAGGATCTGTGATGGCAGAGAGCTGATGGAGGGTATTCCAAGTTGAATATTCTGAGAGGAGGAATCACAAACCCTCTTTCTTTTCCTCATTTTCTTAGGCTTGTTCACATACTCAGATTTCTTGCCTGAGGCAGAGTGTCCCCAAGTGCCTCATGGGACCTCCAGAAAAAGAAGACATGTTTCCTGTTACTCTCAAAGGCACTGCAGATTTCTGGCTGCAGGTTCTGATGCTTTTGTGATGAATTTTCCAACTGTAGAAAAGTCAGGGCTCAACCCTGTCTCCCACCACGAAAAATTTGATCTCCCAAGATGAAACCTTAGAACCAGGACAAAATGTAAGCAGAGGTTAATAGTTAAGGTGCAAACTGTCTTGAATAGGAGGAACATTAGTCAGCCCTAGACATTTAGCAGCACTGATTCTGGTTTTTGCTTTGGAGATGCTGAAAATGGAACCCAGGGCCATGCACATGATAGCTAAGCATTCCAGCACACAGCAACACCACCAGCTCAGTGCTGCTGTCTTTAAGACTCATGTGGAATTGTTAGACTTAATGTGTCAGTAATCTGATTTTCATTTCAAACCTAATTTTTTTGCATACAGAGAGATCCATGCATGAGTAGAAGTAGACTTTAGATGTTGATATCATACTACTGAGAAAATGAAAGATCTGTGGGGCTAATGATTGTTTTAGTGTTACATTTGTAATATTATGAGTGAATTACATAGATATGTATGATAAAATTAATTATATTTCAAAGTAAAAATATTTAAATATGTAAAACATTAACAAATACCAAACTGCTAAATATATGCTTGTATTAAAGTAGGATTTGCTATAGACTAGACTATCCACCAAGAGAAATCAAGAGAAGTTCTATATTTAGGATAAACAAGCCATATTCTGAATTGCTGTTTGTGTTCTCTTAACAACAGCAACAATAGGAAGAAATAAAGACTTTAAACAAACTACTGTAAGGCTGGACATGAGTCCTGGTGCATTCCTCTCTTAGAGAAGTTCCTAAAGCATGATGGAAAACATTATGAAATTTTTTCAAAAACTTGAAAGAAGAACTGCCATATAATTGATCTAGCAACCCCCCATTTGTTTGTCAATGAATAAAGAATATGTGAAGAGTGTGTGTGTGTGTGTGTGTGTGTGTGTGTGTGCACGTGCGCGCATATGATAGGGTAGGTATTGAGAGAGTGAGAATGATAATATTATTCAATCTTTTTTTTCAGTCATAAATGGGGGTTTATCCCAGGGGCAATTTACCCCTTAGCCACTTCCCAAGCTCCCCACCTCCTTTTTTGTAAGAGAGAGAGAGAGAGAGAGAGAGAGAGAGAGAGAGAGAGAGAGAGAATTTTTTAATATTTATTTTTAAGTTTTCAGTGGACACATCTTTATTTTATTTTTATGTGGTGCTGAGGATCAAACCCAGTGCCCCGCACATGCAAGGCAAGCGGGTTACCTCTTGAGCCACATCCCCAGCCTCCCAAGTCCTTTTTAAATATTTATTTAGAGACAAGATCTCCCTAAGTCACTTAGGGTCTTGCTAAGTTGCTGAGGCTGGCTTTGAATTCATGATCCTCCTGCCTCAGCCTTCAAAGCTTATGGGATTATAAGAGTGTGCCAGAACACCTGGCTATTATTCAGTCTTAAAAAAGAAAATCCTCTCATTTGTAACAGCATGGATTCCTGAGGACATCATGCTACTGAGATCAGCAGACACAGAAAGAGAGATACTGCTTCATCTCACTTCTGTGTGAAACCTAAAATAGTCAAATTCATAGAAGCAGAGAGACCATGGTGGGCATTAGGGCTGTTGATAGGGGAAAAGGGATAGGTGATGTTGGTTAAGGTTATAAAGATTATACACAATGGAGAATTTCTAAAGAGCTAATGAATAGCATGGTGATTACAGTATATAATATGGGCTGTTTAAAAATGCTAAGGGGTAGATCTTGGGTATTACTTAGGGGGTAGATCTTGGGTATTCTCAATACACACACACACACATACACATACACACACACATACTCAGAAGAAAATGGTGACTGAGCTGAAAGATAAGTTCAGTAATTTGTGCTGATCATTTCACAGTGTATCCAAACATCATGTTTTGTACATCAATGTATACAAATTTAATTTCACAGTTACACCTCAACAACAGTGTTAACAAAAACAGTAACCAAGTGTCTGCATGGTGTGGGCACCAGTGCTGAAGGATGGAAGAAGGTCAGCCATTCTCAGGGGATGCACCCAAAGAGCCATTCAGCGGGACAGTGCCTTCTCACTGCTGAGAAGCAATCTGTCTCTTTAGGAGGTCTTGGGGATTGTTTCCAGGGAACATCATCACTCTCTAGATCAAAAAGCACTGGTGGATTTGCAGCAGGAATTACCTCACTGCTGTCCACAAAGCTCCTATCATCAGCATGAAAGGTTTATGTTTTAAGTAGGATCAAAGCTATAGCTACTTATTTTCCTTATTAATTGCTCCGTTTTTGAAGATTCTGAGTTGGTAAATTATAATTTCCTCTACTGTTCACAGTAGGTCTCTATTTAATCCTTCCATAGATAAGTAGCTTTTGACAAATCCAACAACTGAGGTTGGCCTGCTGGATGCATAAGGAAATACAAAGGAACAAGAGTTAAATATAAAATGCTTTGGTTATTGATACTTTTCATGTCTTCAGTGGAATAATGGGATAGACCAAGCTTATATGGTGACCCAAGCAAACTCTAGCCTTTAACTGAGAACCCCTTTTGGGAAAGATGATTACAGTGGGTTGTTTCTCTTCCAGAAAACTTTATATGCAACTCTTAGCATCAGAATCTTCTCCAAAGGGGAAAGTATGCTGAAACTTCACAGACAGAAGTTTCAGCGTAGTTTTTTTCCTAGCCTTCTTCACAGACATAAGAAGGCTAGGAAAATTCCCAAGAGAATAAGCAAGGACAGAGTAGAGTCCAGAGAGTCAAGGAGAGAGTCATATCAGCAGGCTTTAAACAGTTCTTAATAAATGGGATGAAGAAATCAGATATTGATAGAGTAAATAGCAAAGCTTAGTACAAGACTCCCAGAAGTTGTGTGGCCCCATAAGATCTCCCAGATTGTCCCCAGAAAGAATCTACTTTGTCCAACCTAGTTGGTTTGAATCCAGAAAACTTGACTCTGAGTTTCCTGGGAAAATAGTCCCACCATCTGATCAGCACAAGGCCTGATGGAAAGGAGAAGTTCCCTTATGTACACAAAAGAGTGAAAAAATGGTCCAAAGATTGAGAATAGATATTTCTGGGACTCTCACACAGGATCCACATGCACCAAACCCACTGGGGAATATCTAATTAGGGTATACTTAGCTTGAGAGGATAGAAATCTGCCAGGTTTGGTAGAATTAAAGGAAAATTATGGATGAAAACAAATGTTTTAAATTCTTCATGAGAATATTGTGTTTCATTGAACTGAGTGTTTTATGGAGATAGATACTGTTTGAGGATTTTTTAACAATAGTGTTGTACAACAGAAGCTGGTAAGTGTCGTCTTTTTTAAAAAAAATTTATTCTAATTTCTTATATATGACAACAGAATGCATGACAATTTAAGTTACACAGATAGAGCACAATTTGTCATATCTCTGGTTGTGTACAAAGTATATTCACACCATTCATGTCTTTATACATGTACTTAGGGTAATGATGTCCATCTCATTCCACTGTCTTTTGTACCCCTGTGCCTTCTCCCTTTCCCTCCTATTCCTTTGCCCTATCTAGAGTTCATCTAATCCTCCCATGTTCCCCCTCCCAACTGCAGGATGAATCAGCCTCCCTATGTCAGAGAGAATAGTCAGCATTTGTATTTGGGGGGGATTTGCTAAATTCATTTAATCTCCAAATCCATTCATTTACCTGCAAATGCCATGATTTTGTTCTGTTTTACTGCTGAGTAGTATCCCATTGGGTATATATACCACATTTTCTGTTTCCATTCATCTACTCTAGGGCATCTGGGTTGATTCCACAATTTAGGTATTGTGAATTCTCCTGCTATAAACATTTATGTGGCTGTTTCCATGTAGTATGCTGTTTTTATTTTTAAGTCCTTTGGGTATAGATCAAGAACTGGGATAGCTGTGTCAAATGGTGGTTCCATCCTAGTTTTCCAAGAAATCTCTATATTGCTTTCCAGATTGGCTGCACCAAATTGCCTTCCCACCAGCAATCTATGAATGGGCATTTTCCCTCACATTCTCGCCAACACTTAACTGTTGTTTGTATTCTTAATAGCTGTCATTCTGACTGGAGTGAGATGAAATCTTAGAGTAGTTTTGATTTGCATTTCTCTAATTGTTAGAGATGTTGAACATGTTTTCATGTGTTTGTTGATTGATTGACCATACTCTTTTAAGAAGTGTCTGTTCAGTTCCTTGGGCCATTTACTGATTGGGTTATTTTGTTAGAGCCTAGCATTTTTAAAATATCACAACTCTGAATGCATACTGAGCATGCACATAAATCTAGTGAACCAAAATTGATTTTCAAAAAGATCAACAAAAGTGAAAGTGAAAGACATCAGGAAGCTAGAAGGAACCCCCTGAAACCTGACCCCTTGCCTCATTTGAATGGCTTCTCCTTAATAAAAGGGTTCAGCATGTGCTCTCTCTCTCTTTTCCTGCAGACCCTAAAGGTGGGAGGAGCCATCACAAGACCCCAGGAAAAAGGTATCTCTGTCTCTTGTGTGATGATTTCGTGTAGCCCAGTTCCCCTGGAGTGACCTTGAATGTTTTAATCAATAGGAATGTGACAGTTGGCACCCAAACAGGGACTCCAGGGTGATTTTTAGAAATTTAATGGGTTTAGAATTTCTCTCCAGAAGTTAAGCTTGCTTAGGATTGCAGAGTATTGTAGGCTGAATCATAGAAAGCAAGTGAATTAGAAGAAAAATCTGTGACGTTAAACTTTTTAATATTTGGGAATACTTTGTCCTTAGAAAGTAAAAATATTTATAATTCTAGAGGGCCTAAATAAATATAAAGAATTATTAAGATGATTAATGGGATATGTTGTTGAGTCCTCTCCCATGGGAAAAGCGCTTTTGAGGACTTTTTTGGATTGCTTTTGTGAATCTTTATATTTTGAAATATTAGGTAAAGATTTTTTGGGTTTACATACTAGAAGTCTGTGCTTGGAGAGTGAGAAAAAAGAAAAAAAATTGTGATGAGACTTAATACATAGATTCTTTACCTGTAGAGAAGTAACTTTTATATTTCTATTGTTTTTGTGAATACTCAGAAAGTTTGTACTGAACCTCTTTACTACATTCTTGTCCTATGGGTCAGAATGACTGTAACTCAGCCTCTGTGTACAAAAGACCTTAACCACTGTTCCCTATGGGGTCTGTAACTAGCCCCACCACAAGCAGTATTTTAACCCTTAAACAATCTGGTCTGGATGCCAAAAGCAAACTGCCTTAAGATCTCATAGCAACACTGGTTTCTGCCTCTAAAACTCACTTTTAAAGTCCCAGGTGCTGTAAGGAAAAGGAGAATACAAGCTGCAAGCTCAGGTCTTAAAGACAAGGCAAGCTGCTACCTGCTGTAGGATCCTGCCCAGGTTGGGGGGAATACAGACAAATCAAATAAAATGCAAATGGCTAGGGAAGCTCAGGGCCTTTGCCCCAAAAATGGATAAGGGATAATGGGCAGTGGGTCCATGCTGTTTCTATCACCATGGTAACCAGAGGAGCCTGGCTGCAGAAGTGGGCTTCCTGGTCCTGCCTCCCTCATTTTCATGGGCTTCCCAATGGTCCTTCCACTGTCACTCAGACAGGACTTCTGGTCCCTCCTTCCAGCCACTAAGCTATACATCCTGTTTTAGACCTGCTTCCAGGAGCTACCCAGAGCCTGCATTTTTAAGAATGCCCATCTGTAAATGCTAACAAAAGATATTTCTTTCAGGCAAAATCTAATTCCACAGATTTATACATTGCAGCCCTAAATTTAAGTTATTTTTAAGTTAAATAACTTGACTTTTCTCTATGGTTGTGTTACTAAATAATGTTCTATTGATAAGAGATATCAAACATATGCTTTTTTATATTTTGCTTTTAATTTTGGAGATTATGAGGATGCATTTGCTTGCCACAGGAACAAAAGCCAGCAATGTTCCTGTGATAGACAAAAAAAAAATCCTTATTCTTTTCATTTCTAACAATGTAATTACAAAAACAAATTTATACACAAAAATCTTATTTCAGCTACATCACATGGCATCTCATATAAGAGTGCATTCCTAGTTAAAAATTAAATTGAAGTAGATCCAAATATCTTAAGAACCACGTGGTTACATAAAGTTAATACAATTCTAAGTTATGCCCTTATTCTTAATATATATTTTTCTAGGTATTTAGATAACCTATAGTTATTAATCCATAAAATAATTAACATATCCAAATGTTTAGTTAATATATATTTATCTAATTGTTTTCTTCAACAGAAAACCCTTACTTTATACCTTTTATATATGCATTTCTCTGATGCTCTTTTAGTTACAGATATTTGAGATAAATACATTTTACTATAAATTTGCTTTCAACAAAAAAAAATGCAACCTTCAAGTTATCTCTAATTCTCAAGGTTATTGTACAAACATTTATAAGATGATAACAGATACGACTCTGTCTACAGAAATATCAAAAGTCTTTAACTATATTTTCATTGAGACATTTCCTATCAAGGTACAATAATTGGTTTAGATTCTAAGGTTTTCAGAAATTATTTCAAAGTATAACCAGGAAAAATCCTAAAAGGAAACTATGATGCTTCACAAGAGAGGAAGCACACATTGGAGGTCCTAAGAAAAACAAAGGAATCATCTTTGGGTAAGAAAAGGTCATGATATTCTGAATAATAATGATAAAAGTATTTTCCTAAAAAGGAAAATCTTTATATCATTATCAAGACAGATGATATAGAAAGTTAAAACAATTAAAAAAAGACATTTATATGTACTGGACTCACTATAAAAATTTTAACTGATTAATTCAAGGATATTCCAGGCTATTTTTCTGATTTTACTGTGCTGATATGAGCTAAGATTTTTTCCATATTTTGATATGATAAAGACCTATTAAAATGTTAAGTTTAACTAACTTAAGGAAGGTCTTTACTGTCTAATGATTCTTACTATTTAAGCCAAGGATTAATTTTGGTGAATAAATTCATATCCTTGATTAAACACTAAATATATTAACTGCTGACATAGATCTCAATTTTGACAATTCCCCTTGGATACTAAATTTGATTAATCAATCAAATTAATCAAAGACACTGTTGATTCTTACATATTACTTTTGTTTGTTGGATAATTATGAGATTTGAGAGATCATTCTATTAGGACTGAGGTTTTCCAAATTGAAGTCCTGTGTTAGTTTTGAACAATAAAGGTTGAAAACCTTGTTGGAAATTCATTGTTATTATATAAGTTCTCTGACTGAATCTATTATCCATAAAAAATATGGTAGGAGTTATATATTATTCCCTACATTGGGAAGTAACCTTAATCATATTTTTTAAAGAAATTAAGAGACATCTATTTAAAGGACAATATTCTGAAATATAGAGATATTTTGAGACCTTCACTCAAAAAGAGATTGAGGGTTCTTTCTAAATTGTTAGGATGAATCAAATAATCTATTTGAAAATTCACAATAATCAACAAAAATTGAAAAATTTTGAATATTGAAAAATTACAATAATCAATAAAAGATAAATCTTTTCTTAACATTTAGTACATGTACTATTATCTATAACATAGACTGATGATACAATGGCTTACACCGAGCCTTTACCCAATTTTGTTAAATAAAAAAGGGGGGGGAGGGACAGGACATGAGAGACGGACACTGGATCTTACAAGATGTTTTAAAATTTTTTTCTTAATTATAATATTGAGAGTCTCATTGTTGTTAAACCTGATTCAGTAAATTAAATCAGATTTCAAAATAGAGTTTAAATCAGTCATCATGAAAATTACTGACAAAACTGACACAGGAAGGTTAATTTCCATCTGCAGAGTTTATAGCCATACAGCTTCACGAGTTTGTCAGGTAAATAAAAATTATGAAAAGACTTGTATGGACCCATTTCTCAGGTCCACCTTTAATGTACCTTGCAGTGTGGACTGGAAAGTCCACCCATGAAACTTGATTAATTATACTGACTATAATGGTCAATTATACCTATATGTTGATGCTATGGTAAACAGGCTGTCTGGGAGGGAGTATCTTTTGAGAAAAAGACAGCATATAAGAAACCCAAACCAGCCAATTATGCTTGTCCTTAGAAATTAGACTATCTATCTGGACAATTGTCATGAAGATTATTAAAACAGAATTTTCCTATACAGGCAAGTTATTTACATAAAATATCCACCAATGTATTAATGTATTATTGTATTAATCATTCTACAATAGAAGTTGACACCTTTTCTAAGTGGATGGATTATGCAAATGTCTTGTCAGTACAACACAAGCTGTCTAGAAATAATGGATATATTAGGCTAGTCTCCTAAAATGGACAAGAACAATTACATGAGGATGCTGTAATTGTTAGAAACTCTTGACACTCAGCAAGATGACAACCAAAAGGATGTTTTGATGTTTGACTTCTACCTTCAGAATATTTACATTACTGATAACCTAATAGACTCCTTAAATGTGAGAATTCAGAAAAAGATGATGAATATCCTGTAGCTTGGAAGAATACAACTTATCTTATTGTATCACTAGTTATTGCCAGCTAATATTTCAGAGCTATAATATGCTGAAGTTAATGTTCAGACTTTGAAACAGGTGCATGTCAATTAGCCAGACCTAGGCAAGCTGCTGGTCTCATCATCCTTGAAGTGACTACCTTAAATATTATTCCTAACTTCCACAATTACAGCCTTTATGGCTATATCATAAACTTACAACAGACAGACATTCTTAATATTTGACTTAAGCTACTTCAAAGATCCTTCATAGTCAGATAAGTGCTGATGGAAGGATGGGGCTAAGTTAAAATGCTCTAAAAGACAATGTAGTAAATATTGTGAATGAGCCCTCTGCACTATGGTTTGTGGAAAGGCTTAAGTGCCATGCCAAATAAAAATGTCTGTGTTACTATGGCCAAATGCAATGCCTCCCAATAAAATTGGGAAAAGATTAAGAATCTTCTGATGAGAGTTTGGCAAAGTAATAATAATAACCTGGATCTTCCAAGTTGATTGTGTTATTGAAATGATATGTTTTCTAAAAATTCCTTTTGTGTTTCAATAGTAGATCATAATGACCTTGGACAAAGAATCCAGTGAATAATAGATATAATTCCCAATTGCCTTTAAATATTAAGAAAGGGGGAATATGTGGGGAGCCACTCTGAATGATTCATGCCTTCCATCCTGAAGCAAGAGACTTTGACAGGTCACTGCATTTCACATTGTCCCAGTCCAGGAAGTTGAGGGCCTGTTTTCAGACTTAGGCAGTCACCAGTGGAATTGAGCTATACTCACCTATTGCTTTCTAATACTACCCCTTTTCCCTGTTTGGGGTAGAATGTTCCATGAAATCACCCTTTGTGTGTCCCCTTCTCTTGCTCTGCCCTTGGGTGTGGCCTTCCTAGATGTCAGTCAACCTGCTAACAGCAGACATCAGGAAGCTAGACTCAACCCCCTGAAACCTGACCCCTTGCCTCATTTGAATGGCTTCTCCTTAATAAAAAGGTTCATTCAGCACATGCTCTCTCTCTTTTCCTGCAGACCCTTAAGGTAGGAAGAGCCTTCACAGGACCCCAAAGAAAAAGGTATCTTTGTCTCTTGTGTGATGATGTCATGCAGCCCAGTTCCCCTGGAATGACCCTGAATGTTTTAGTCATGAGGAACGTGACATTCTGGGATGAATCTCACTTGGTCCTAGTATATTATTTAGTGAATGTTCTGTTGAATTTGCTCGACCAGTATTTTGTCAAGGATTTTTGTGGCTGCAGATATGAGGTATATTGGTCTGTATCTGTAGTTTTTCTTGTGGTTTTTGTAATAGTACAGAAACTTTACAGTCTGGCCTATTTGAAGGTCATCCAAGTTGTGTTTAGAATGCTGCTTCTCAGACAGGAAAGAGAAAGCTGAGCAGAAGTCCCACCATAATTCCTTTCTGTGAACCTAAACCTGCCCTTCCTTGCTGCTCCAGGGATGGACCCCACACATTGACCAATTACTGTGGAAGGCCAGGCCATAGCACTCAGCCTGTCACCTGGTACCATTAGTCCTGGACCAAATTCTGTGGGGAAAAGCCACAGCAGTTCTCACTTGGATTCATTGCAGATTTACATCATTGATGTGTCCTCTGTCAAATGAGGTCCTCTGTAGAGACACCCTGAACACACCAATGTGTTTATATAACAGCTTCCTTGACTTCTCTCCTTGTGGGCACAGATAGACCCACCTCAGCAGCCGCAGGGTTCCTTGGTGGGTAGGGAGCGGATGTGGCCATCTACCCTCTACATGGAAGTTACTGAGGGCTCCAGTTCTGGCCATTTCCAACAGTGCTGGCAGGATAAGTACCTAGTTCTGGACATGCTGGATGAAGCAAGGGACACATGCTAAGGACTTGGAAGGGTGCTGCCAAATGATTCTGAGGAGTATCCGTGGCCACGTCTGTCAGGGGATCTGCCCAGGCCTCTATCTCCTGTCTTCTCACCAGCAGTATGTTCAGTGAGACTCCATCTCAAAAAAGGAAAAGAACTGGAGATGTGGCATAGTGTTAAAGTGCCCCTGAGTTTAATCCCTAGTACTTAAATAATACAAAACAAATAAAACAAAAATGCAAATCCTAAAAAACTTAGGTCTACATGGAATTTACTGTTCAAAGAAAATTCAAGTGTAAACAGTCCCTTCCATTACTATATGGTCAAACAGAAGCTGGACTGCAGTGATGTGAAAAACCCAGAGGAGGCAAATCCCAGGGAGAGAATAATGACTGGTCCCTGGAGACTAGCAGGATGGAGAAGGGGAGGGAGTGGTTATTGGATACCAGATACAGGACAAGGGATGCAGTTAAGCCAATAAGCTGATGTTTTTTAAAAAATAGTCTTAAATTTTAAAATCTGCTACTTTGAACAAAAATACAAAAAGTCAAACATGAAAGAGGAGAGGGAAAAGGCAGCTCTGGGGCGGCAACAGGTGCAAGGGGGAGCTCCGTAGGTGGTGCAGAGGTGGGGCCACTAGGAGGTACAGGCCTGAAGTTGCTGTTGAAGGTGGTTCTGACCTGGTGCTCTCTCAGGTGGTGGAGGTGGTAATGGAAGTTGAGTTGGGGTTTCTTATCTCTTCCTTTATCCTAACTTACGTGTCCATACAGACTACTGTATGTATGTTTCTAAGTGCTTCATTATTCTTCTTGGTTTATTGTTGATATTACCATAAAATATGTGTACTCTTCTGTTTGGCACTAGTGTTGAGACTTACAAGCCTGATGACATGTAGCTAGACATTGTTGTTTTCTCCTGTGGGATGTGTTCCTTATGACTAAGCAAATTTATCTTTTCTCTAGCCATTGAAGTTAAGAGTTTTTATATATATAATATTGTTTTCTGTTTCTAAATAACACTGTTTGAGCAAAAAGGTTTAAGTTTAGGCCAGGCTCAGCAATGGAGCAAGACCCTTTTTCAAAATGAAAAAGGAAAAGACCATGGATGTAGTTCAGTGGTAAAGTGCCCCTGGATTCAAGCCCAGTACCAAAAAATAAAAATAAAAACATAAAAAACGTTGACCTGTATGGCATTTGCCCTTCTAATGAAACATAATTAGTCCCTTCCAACATTACACAGCCCAGAAGAAATTAGACTGCACTGGTTTGAAAAATGTAGACTTGGCATATCACAGGACTAGAAAGCTAAGGGGTTTCTGGGGACTAGCAGGAGGGTGGGGAGGCAGTGGTCAAGGATACCGTTTCCGGAATATGTTCTGGAACTCGATAGTGGTGATTATTGCACAGTTTAGAGAAGGCACTTGATGGCAAATAACTGAGTCTTTCAACAATGAAAACAAATCTTTACTTTCAAATAATACTAAAATAATAAACACAAACAATAAAAACAAATAAACCAATGGCCTGGGAGAACAGAGGCTCAGGTTCCTCTCAGGATACTGTGATGACTGAAGGGCCCGCAGGGGGTTTTGGCCTTGATGGTCCACTGCAGGTTCATCCAGCTCCAGTTCTCTATCAGATGGTGGAGGTGGTGGACCTCGAATGGGAGCTTCCACAAGCACCAGAGCTGCTAGAGGAGTAAAGGTCCACAGACTATCCATGTTAGGTCCAGGGACAGAATATTCCCTACTGCTTTTCATACAATTCCACACACAAACCCAACACCGGGCAGTGTTCCTAGAATGTGTGCAGACAATGACAGCTCTTCCTCTCATTGTTCCTGCCCTGCCCCAGTTCCTGTGCAGTATGCTCTGCTTGTCCCTCCCTGTCCCATTCTGACATACTCATACCCCACCTCAGTCCTCCTCACCTTCGGTCTGTTCCTCCTTGGGCTCCAGGTTTTCTGTCAAGGCTGGGACCTGCTGTCCTTGGTCCTCCACCTCGGGGTCTGTGACAGTGACCTGGCTGTTGACATTACCAAGTGTGTAGTGAGGCAAATGCAAGTGAGGGAATGAGGAGACCACCCAAGAGGGATGGGGGGCATCAGTATGAGAGGCCTGGCCTTTTCTACCATGAGGTCAGTGATCTTGGCACCCCACAGTTCAGAGGAGAGGACTGAAGCTCAGAGAGGCCCAGGGCAAGTATCAGGACTCACAGCTGTATGTGACCCTGTCACTCTGGGCAGGGCTTATCTTCCCAACATTTGGCCCATCTCCTCTTGGATGGAGGAACTCGAGATGTTTGAGGCCGAAGAGAAAGAATCATAGAAGAAGGCGGGCTCCAGTGTCTCCTCCAGGTCCCCCAGGGATTACACCTGGAACACATATCCAGTGCTGATATCATCCCCTCTGTAGCCACCTTCTTGGTTGGGACATTGAGGAAACATAGAGTCAGTGCCAAATTGTTCCACCAGAAGTGTCTGGGGATGGAGTCCAGTGCAATAGCCAAAGCACATAGGGGCTTGTCACACAGAGCGACAGGAGAGCCCCAGCAGAAGAATGGCTGGAAGAGTTGAAAGTGGAATCGCTGAGGGGATAGTTAGAAACACAGCCGCTTCAGGCCAGTTTGTTAGCTGAGCAGAGGTGGCAGCTCCATGCATTAGAGTTTATCCTATGAGTCCCACCAGCACATCACCTTCTGGAGATGGGAAAACAGGCTCATTCCAGAGGGGAGGGTCCCTGTATGAGGACACCCAGGACATCATTCTCTGTGGTGCTGTTGAAATGGCTCCAGGACGGAATGAGGTCCAGGTCCCACAGCCCTGAAAGGCTGAATGGCTGTGGAACCTGGGTCCCCCTGGAAGGTGGTAAGGTCCTGGAGGCCCAGCTCCTGCTTTCCCAGTCTGGGGTGTGTTCCTTGAGACACAAGTACCAGAGAAATGGACCAATTGGCATGAGCCTTGTAGTGTTTCAGCTAAACTCATCCCTAGTAATCCTGATGCTGTGTAAGACTTGGAGAGTGTGTGGAAGGACCACCAGGCCATTGTCACCTGGACACCTGGGTGTAGGAGTTATAGTCAGTTGGATGGCAGAGTACAAATCATCAGAGAATTAAAATGAAATAATGTCCACGTTACTGTTCTGACGTTTTCACATATATGGGAACAGTGACCTTGGATGAGTCCAACGAGGCGGGCAGAGAGGGTGAGGAGGATGGGTGAGGATTTGTTGTTCAGATTCCTCACAGTGGGGACTCTGCCCTCCACCTCCCAGTCCTACCAGGAAGGTGGTCCTGGTGGTGTCTGTGCTCTTATTCACTTTTATTCTGCTCTGTTCCCTGCAGGTAGAGTCCCCCCTGTCCTGCACTTACCCTGAGGCCCAGCTCCTGCTCAGTGGTGCTTGGCTCTGGATATTCCTCATTGCACATGGAGTTGGAGCTGAAGCTGCAGTTCCAGCGCTTGTTGTGGATAAACTGTGGAAAGAATAGAAGACAGTGCCTGGTAGCTGGCTGGGAGCCCCACTCCCTGCTGGCCTCCATTCGGGGTGTTTCTGCCCCATGTGACCTTCTGCTCCCCCGACCTCATACAGACCCTGTGTCTCAGGATTCTACCCTGAGAGGACTGGAAATGACACTGGGTGCCCAGGATGTACCCTGGACACATTCATTCCCCACCTTTAGCCTTGTCCTGGAGGTGACCATGATAGGACACGAGGCTCACAATCTCCCACTACCTGCTCCTGCCTCATGTCCCTGTTGCCCCATACTGAGGGGAAAGGAAGTGGGGCTCTGCGGGGCTACTCTCAGTGATAGTCTCTTCTGGATGTACCTCACCAGGGCTATCATGTGTGGACCTTAAGCTACTCCTCCCACTTGCAGGAGTGCCACTTGGAGGAGTACCACCAGCAGGGGACTGGCAGCAGGATCTGAAGCAACATCGCAGTCATTTCCAAAAGTTCCTTCTTTGGGGTGACCAGTGGATTGGGCCTGTGGAAGGGGCTGTGCAGCCATGGGGGGAGCTCTGGTGGCGGGGCCTCCTAAGGAGTTGGCCTCCACAGGGGAAGCAAGAAAACATGCTTTTTCATCCAAAGGATTTCAGCAAATGAGCTGGGCGGAGGCTGTTGCTAGAATGTGGGTGCCTGGTTACTGGCTTCCAAGTTTTGTTTGGCTCTATGACCAAGGAAGGGAGAGGCCATGTCTTGAGGTTCATGGCCTAACCCATCCTCCAGATAAATCCATATTTGTCTCTCTGTTGTCTGTCCTCCAGCCCCATGACATTTTCATGTGTGTACAAAGCCAACCCCAACATCCAACCATGTGTGTACACAGCCAACCCACATCCCTTGACAGGCCTGGGTGCAGCCAGAATCCCAGCTCTCAGGATACACAGCTAGGTTTCAACCCAGCTCCTCCTCCTGTCCTCTCATTTGACCTTGGACAAGTCATCGTGTCTCTGAGGCTTGCCCAGTGTCCCTCTGCTGCTGCAGTCTGGCTGGGCACAATTCAGGAGCCACTTGATCCTGGCGTATACATACAAATTGCTGTAGATGTGGTTAGGGCATGGAAGACTTTACAAGGACATGGAGGTTTACAAGGTCATTTATCTAAGGTAATACAAGGAGCTAATGAACCTTACGCTGAATTTGTAGATAGGCTTATTCAAACAGCTACTAGAGTTTTTGGGAATACAGAACAAGCAATGCCATTAATAAAACAACTGGCTTATGAGCAAGCGAATTGTTGGTGCAGAGAAATCATTAGACCATGTAAACATGAAGATTTAAGCACATAAATTATGTAGAGACATTAACAAACAAGGGCAAGTTGTGGAAGCTGCAGTACAACAGGTTTTAGATGCCAGAGACATGAACAAGGGCAAATCGTGGCAGCTGCAGTAAAACAGGCTTTAGATGCCAGGCCAAGAACATGCTACAATTGTGAACAAACAGGACATTTTAAAAGGAATTGCCCCATAGGAGGTCCTGGTATCAAAGGAGTAGAATACTGGGTATTTGCCCACGATGCTGTAGAGGGAGACATTGGGCTAATGAATGCCGTTCTCAACCATAGAGGGTTCTCCATTATCAAAAAATGAACAAGGACCTGGTGTTTTTCTACGATATCGTGGAGAAAGGCTCGGACTCCATTGCCAAAAAATGGACAGGGGGGCCCAGTGCTCCGGGGCCCAAAATCACTAATATATGGAGCACTGGAGGAACCCAGCAATCCCATCAGGGTAGTGCCCACACATTGTCCATTAGATCCCTCATCAGACAAACCAGAGGGAGCGCAGGGTTGGACATCTGCGCCTCCGCCAGAACAGTACTAACTCCAGAGATGGGAGTTCAAATCATTCCCACAGGGGTAAAAGGACCTCTTCCCAAAGGAACAGTAGGCTTATTATTGGGACGCAGTTCTTCTACTCTAAAAGGAGTTAAGTCCTGGGGTAACTGATCCCGATGATGAAGGTGAAATAAAAATTATAGCCAGTTCTCCAAAGGGTATATCAGTAATTTCACCAGGAGATAGAATAGCATAGTTACTAATAATACCCAGCCTACATGATAAATTTTCCAGTCATACTGTAGAAAGAGGTTCCAAGGGATTAGGCTCCACAGGTGTAGATTGTGCTATGCTTTCTTTAAAATTAGATTCTTGCCCCATGCTAAAACTAAATATTCAAGGACATGAATTTAATGGGCTGATGATACAGGTGCAGCCTTAGCATCATATCTCATCAAGAATGGCCAAAACATTGGCCATTACAACAAGCCACTCAAACGCTTTTGAGGCCTAGGAGTGGCAACTAATCCCCATAGAAGTGCAATGGTATTAGATTGGAAGGATTCTGAAGGATGTGAAGGAACTATACAACCATATGTATTGGATCATCTCCCTGCAAATTTATGGGGACGAGATGTCCTAGATCAATTAGGACTAACATTAACAAATAACATCAATCAATATGCACCCACTATTAGGGCTAGACAAGGTTTTAGGAAAGAAAAGATTAGAAAAACAAGAACAAGGTATAGCAGCACCAATACAAATAGATCAAGGAACAGACAGACATGGGTTGGATTTTCAGAAAGGGCCACTGAGACAATAAAAATTACTTGGAAATCAGAAAGACCAGTATGGGTTCCTCAGTGGCCCCTGACTAAAGATACAAGCAGTCCATGACCTGGTCAAACAACAATTAGCAGAAGGACATATACAACCTTCTGTATCTCCCCATAATACTCCCATTTTTGTCACCAAAAAGAAATCTGGTAAATGGAGATTATTGCAAGATTTAAGAGCCATTAATAATGAGTTGGTTATTATGGGACCTGCTCAATTGGGGATTCCTCAATTGTCTACTTTGCCAAAAACCTGGTATGTTTTAGTTATAGATATTAAAGATTGTTTTTTTTTCAATTCCAATTCAACCTGAGGATAGTCCACATTTTGCATTTACTATCCCTGCACTGAATCATGAAGGTCCCGATCAGAGATATGAATTGAAAGTACTCCCTCAAGGGATGGTTAACAGCCCAAATATGTGTCAAATTTATGTTAGCAAAGCAATCCAGCCACTTAGAAATCAAAATCCTGAACTACAAATATTTCACTATATGGATGATGTATTATTAGCACACAAAGATAAAAGCACATTGCTAGAATGTTATGCCACACTTACAAATTTATTAAAAAATTATAATCTAGAGGTAGCAATAGATAAAGTACATTAAATTTTCCAGGAATTCTATTATCCTAAACCATGGTCTGTCCACCAAAAATTCAAATACGAGTAGATCGACTCAAATCAATGACTTTCAAAAGTTATTAGGAGACATAAATTGGATAAGGTCTTGTCCAGGCATATCAACAACAGAGTTGGGACCTTTATTTGATATCCTAAAAGGTCCATCAGATCCAAACTCACCCCGGATGTTAACGCCTGAAGCAAGAAAGGCATTAAAAATCATTGAAACATATATGGAAAATAAGCATTTGGATAGAATTGATATAAGTTTGCCTTTATTATTTATTGTACTACCAAGAAAAAATATTCCTACAGGAGTATTTTGGCAAGAAGGTCCATTATTATGGATACATCTATCTTATTCTTACTAGGTATCCTGAGGCTGTAGGACAATTAATATTCAAAGGAATAAAAGCAGCAAAGGGAGTGTTTGGAATTTCTCTCAATAAAATTATTACTCCATATACTGTGGATCAAATTGATGAGTTAGCTCATGAGTTAAATACTTGGGCAATAATCATGTGTAAATCTAATGTTTAATTTGATAACCACTTACCATCTAATCCTTTATTGTCTTTTTGGTCTTCTCATCCTGTAGTTTTTCCAAAAATGACAAGAAAAACACCTATCATGAATGCTCCAAATATATTCACTGATGGGTCAATTAATGTACAGCAGCAGTAGTTACCACTGATCAAACTTTTACATTTTTAGTACCCAAACAATCAGCTCAAAAGGTAGAGCTTAATGCTGTATTTAATTTATTTTCCGATAGTCAGTATATAGTAAATGCTATAGTATCCCTTGAAGATGCTGGTAGGATTTCCCCTTCCTCTACTGTTTTATCTTTGCTTTCCACTATACAAAGTCTAATCTGGGACAGAAAAGATCCATTCTTTATAGGACATATCAGGGCACATACAGGTTTGCCTGGAGCCCTTAGTTTGGGCAATAATTTAGCAGATAAAACTACACATGACATACATATTTTGTCTACACTAGAAGAAGCTACAAATTTTCATAAAAGGTTCCATGTCAATGCTAATACTTTACAAAAGTGTTTTAAAATAACTAAGGAACAAGCTAGACAAATAATAAAACAATGTCAAAATTATGTGATCTTTTTACCACAAGTTAATCTTGGAGTCAATCCTTAGAGGACTGATACCTAACCATATTTGCCAGAATTTGGAAAATTAAAATATTTGCATGTAACAGTTGATACTTCTTCTGGATTTTTGATGGGCTCCCTTCATGCCGCAGATAAAGATATTATAGCTCATTGCTTGCAAAATTTTGCCACTGTGGGTGTTCCAAAAGAGTTAAAAACAGATAATGGCCCTGGCTAGACTTCTACTTCTTTTAAACAATTTTGCTCATCATTTGGCATTACTCATATAACAGGAATCCCATACAATTCACAGGGACAAGGCATAGTTGAAAGAGTTCATCAAACTATTAAAATGTACTTATTAGCAAAAAGAGGGAATTGGGAAGGGGTATATATCCCCCAAAGATAAACTTAAAATAACACTTTTTACTCTAAACTTTTTAAATTTGGATTCATCAGGGCTTAGTGCTGCAGAAAGGCACATATGTCCAAAAAATGTACATAAGCCCAAGGTACTTAGGAAGGATAGTCTAACAGGACAATGGAAAGGTCCTGACCCAGTGATTGTCTGGAGTCAGGGGTCTGTTTGTGTGTTTCCACAGGGAGAACAGCAACCGATTGGATTCCAGAGAGACTAACTAAAGCTATTTCTACAGATCAAAAAGAAGATGATTTGGCTCAAATCCATAACAGCTGATATCCAGAACTCCAGTTTGGCTATCCTTACATCTGTGACAGTGGTTCTCCCACACCAGGAGGTTAATGAATAATGATCACCATTAAGGCCTATTTCAAATGTAAGAAACCTTGGGGCTTGCTTATGGGAATACCTTCAGACCCATATGCAAGTTACAGGAAAAAGGATGGGATATCCAAATAAGAGTAAACCCAGGTGGTAACCAGGATGCTATTTTCAATATCTGTTTTATTATTGCCCTTTCCCACATCATGAAGTTTTGTTTTATTTTTTGAGCTCATACAGACCTAGGTTAATGTTTTTCTGATCAGTTTTATTTTTTGACTGTGGAGTTTTTGAGCATTGCAATGGGGATTTCACCTGTAAAAAGCTACAAGGCCTTTACTATTATGTTATGTGTTGTATGTATTGTGTTATGTGTGCACTCTTGTGTTTTTGGTTGCATGTCTGTATATGCCTATGTCCATATATCATATATGAGGAGCACTCATGAAAAAATGGATCCAAATTTTTTTTTATTATTCACGTGATTTAAATGGTTTAATTTAAATTGGGTAAACAGCTGTTGGGGATTGTGAACAAAAAAGGAGGTTAACAGATCTGTTTGTTTACTTTCACTTTTCCTTTTCATTATATTTAATAATTCTGTTCAGGATAATGTAAATTGTTCAGAAAATTGTTTTCTTAGTGCCTGCTGGTATGTTACATAATTTTTTTTTAGCCATCATTGCCAGAATTCCTATCTTCATCCCAGTGCCAGTGAAGACAAAGATAAAACCAAACTACAACTTCTGGGTAGCTATCACAACAAACTGTATAAACTGATGCATCAACAAGTGATGCTCAATCAAGGAGTTGATTTACTTTGAGAGGAAATGGACATATTAATAGATTCCTCTGCTTTGAATTGCTTGCAGAACTTGCCTGGACTATGTATCACTTGTATGCATTTTGAACTATCTATTGGTGCATTGAATTGTGGTAGTGTTGGGGTATCTTTCCTGATGGTGTCATCGATGGTACAATTTTTTCAAAAGGAACCGTCATTTGGCTTGGTGTCGTGGCATTTTGCATCCTCCTCCCTTCTGCTTGCAAAGGCCAAATTTGGGGGTCAACAGAGGTGAGGCAAAGAACCTCACTCCCCCACTGGTGCAAAGGCCAAATTTGGGGGCCAACAGAGGTGAGGCAAAGAACCCTCACCCCCCCATTGGTGCAAAGGCCTATCCACAAGTATGGCTGGATGCTGGACTGGTAGTGAAAGATGGGTAAGATCCAATTACAATGGTACCAACCTAAGACAGGAGGCTGACGCCTTGAGGTCAGCTCATCCAATGACAGGTAAGAACCATATGTAGTATTGGACAACCTAAGACAGGCATGGTTCCTAAGCCACATTCTTGGTGTTTAATTAAACAAAAGGGGGGAGATGCTGAGAGCCCCTGCGGACTCGGAATGGCCCCTGGCATTTTGCCAGAAGTAATGATTGAGAAGTGATGCCAGCAAGCCATTAAGATGATGATAATTAAGCTAAGCTGTGTATACTTTGAGTTCTCGCAGAGTTCCCGTTGAGTTCCGATTGAGCTCTTGCGGGGATTCCTGCAGAGTTTGAATTGGTGGGTAGAGTTCCAGTGGAGGGAGTTCCAGTTGGAGTGGGGTGCCTGGAAGGACCACATGGGTGGCATTCAAGTGAGTCGGATGAAAAGTTTGTTCCTTCTTGAGTGGCTCGTGGTTTGTGCCCAGCCAGACTGTGGCACACGGTGACCGTTCTGAAACCGGGTACTGGCCTGTGGAGCGCCACAGCCCTTTGGCCAACAAGTATTTTTTCATGGGTGTATCCATTGTTATTTATTCTCCTCACCCAAGAGAGGTAACTTAATAGTATTGCTAGAAACCGTTTTTTCAAACAATAGTGACAATGCACATATTTTTAAAAAATTTTTACTTGTCAATGACCTTTATTTTATTTATCTATATGTGGTGCTGAGAATCGAACCCAGTGCCTCACACATGCTAGGCAAGTGCTCTACCACTGAGCTATGACCCCAGCCCTATGCACTTGTTCTCAACAGGGTTCCCAAGTTTGGGGAAACTAATATTTATATTATTAAGTGAACCTTTTGAAAGTGCACTAATACTGAAGTTTATTTTTACTACTTGCAAACAGATTTCAGGTTTGGTTAATTCCTACTTATAAATTAACATTAAAACAGAAACTTGTCTGTAATCCTAGTGGCTTGGGAGGCTGAGGCAGGAGGATCGCGAGTTCAACGTCAGCTTCAGCAAAAGCAAGGAATTATGCAACTCACTGAGACACCGACTCTAAATAAATACAAAACAGGGCTGGAGAAGTGGCTCAGTGGTCGAGTACCCCTGAGATAATCCTCTATACCCCCCAAAAAAAATTTTTTTTAAAAATCCCACAAACTTGTCAAAACAGTGATGACTGCAGTCTCAAAGGAGAAACAAAAAGAAACTGGAATACTAGCCTATTACTGTCTCTGGCTCACACATCAGAAGACAGGTGTCAACTGATGGTTCATGAGTTTCCCATGACCAAGCCTAACAACAACTCCCTTCCAGGTTTCCACCTGTGGAAGCCCTGCAGCTGATCAGCATAAGCAGTGGAAGCTGCTTCTAAAGAACCATCACCGAAATCTCCAGATAGTTCTCCTTATCAGCCCATTAGTTGAAAAGAAACAGGCTCTTTTTTCATATGTAGCCTTGAGACAAAAATAAGGGAAAACAAAAAGGTCAAGGAACCAACACAAGGAATTCTGAGGATCCACCAGAAAGCGAGGCTGTTTCTTCTTTTTCAAAACTCAGACATTTCATAGCACATGGAGACATGGACAGCAAGGGAGAAGTCCTCTAAAGCTCCTTCCCTTAGTCTTCTGTGAAGGTGTCAATGGAACAGGACCCATAACTACAGTCAAGAAAATAAGCCAAGAATAAAACAGCTTAGAGAAGAAGGAAGGAAAATTTACCAAAAAAAATTTTGACTCTTGGCTGTTACCTAGCTTTTTGCACAAGTCTGTGGAAGGCAAAAAAAAAAAAAAAAGAGTAAATTTGGGAAATTTGAAACAGAAATCATCTATTTTCTAAGGCTCCTGAATGAGGTCATAAATTTTCTAGAGTACATTTTTGAAAGTTATGTTTTTACCTCAATATATAACTCTGCAGTAGGGTCCAATGCTCTGTTACACACTGAAACCATTATACAGATGGTGTCAAAATAGTCTTAAGATTACTCTCCAACTTTCCTTTTAAGGAAAACTAGAATGGATGGTATGTGTTAAAATGAGCAGTGCCATAAGATAGTTACACACCTGGGCAGTGCTGCATCCCAGACATGTAGAGCTACAGTTACAGACAAGATGGCAGAGCTCGAGCACAGCCGGTGCTGTTCTGTACCACTGAGACACTCAGAACTGCTTCTGAAGTTTGAACAGAGCTGCATCATATTTAAAAATCTCCACCTCCAGTTAAAATATATTTTTCTAGCACATAATGAGTACATCAGTGGAGTCAAGATAAACTTGCAAATGGCTCTAGCCACCGTAAAAGTTTTAATAACCACAGTCTTAGTAAATGTTTAGAATACTTAAAAACACACACATACAAATATAAATCAGTGCAATCAGAACTTCTGACAAGGGCAGTGCATCTCTGGTTTAAGGAAAGAAACCATATTCCTAGCTTAATTTTAACAAATTAACCTTATTCTAAATGGTGGTTTAATTTTACATCCAGCATTTGATACACTTTATATGCATGGTCAAGAACCTGAAAAACAGGAACAGAGCCGCCGCCCGTGCCCGGAACAGGTCCAGCGACCTGCCGGCGTGGTTGTCAAGAAACCCCAATTGGAGTAGGGGGAAAGCAGATCCTCCACCCATGTCCGCAAAGTAGGCAGGCCTGTGACAGACTGGCAGAACAGCCCCAGCGGCCTGCCGGCGTGGTAGACACGTCACACCACTTGGGGGAGGGGCAGAGCAGAGCCGCTCCCCGAGCCCGGATCAGGCCCAGCGGCCCGCCAGCGTGGCAGTCACATCACTCCATTTGGAGTAGGGGCAGATCAGAGCCGCCGCCCGAGCCTGCAAGGTAGACAGACTTGCGACCGACCGGCGGAACAGGCCCAGCGGTCTACTGGTGTGGTAGACACGTCACACCAAGTGGAGGAGGGGCAGAGCAGAGCCGCCTCCTGAGCCTGCAAGGTAGGCAGACCTGCGACCTACCGGCGGATCAGGCCCAGCGGCCTGCTGGTGTGGTAGACACGCCACCCGTCATCCCAATTGGAGTAGGGGCAGAGCAGAGCCTTCGCCCGTGGTCGGAGCAGGCCCAGCGGCCCGACAGCGTCGTAGTCACGTCAACCCAATTGGAGCAGGGACAGAGCAGAGCCGCCACCCGCGCCCAGAACAGGTCCAGCGACCTGCCGGCATAGTAGTCACGACACCTCAATTGGAGTAGGGGCAGAGCAGATCCTCCACCTGAGCCCGCATGATAGGCAGGCCTGTGACAGACTGGCGGAACAGGCCCAGCGGCCTCCCGGCATGGTAGACACGTCACACCACTTGGGGGAGGGGCAGAGCAGAGCCGCAGCCCGCGCCCAGAACAGGCCCAGCGACCGGCAAGCGTGGCAGCCACAACAACCCAATTGGAGAAGGGGCAGAGCAGAGCCGCCGCCCGCGCCTGCAAGGTAGTCAGATCCGCGACTAACTGGCAGAACAGGCCCAAGGGTTCATGGACGTGGTAGACACATCACACCAATTGGAGGAAGGGCAGAGCAGAGCCGCTGCCCGCGCCTCCAAGGTAGGCAGACCTGCGACCGACCGGCAGAACAGTCCCAGCGGCCCACCAGCGTGGTAGACAGATCACCCCAATTGGAGGAGGAGCAGAGCTGCCGCCCGCCCCTGCAAGGGAGACTTTTCAACTATACAAGAGCAATATAAATATATAGGGGGAAAATTTCAAAAACACAACAGTTTCACTAAGCAGAAAGAAACACGAGCAATATGAAAAGACAAGGAAAGAAAGGACCACAAGCAATGAAGGTCAACTCAACTTTAGAATAGGTAATAGCTGCAGAAGATGGAATGTCAGATAAAGAATTCAGGATATACATGCTGAAGATGATCTGGAGTCTCAAGGAAGACATTAGACAGCAAAATCAGACAATGAAAGATCACTTCGACCACTTCGACAATGTATTACATAAACAAATCCAAGAAGAAAAAGATCAACTATACAGGGAGATAGAGGTAATAAAAAACAAACAGAAATCCTAGAAATGCAGGAAGCAATAAACCAACTTAAAAACTCAATTGAGAATACTACCAGCAGAGTAGAACCCTTAGAAGATAGAACATCAGACAATGAAGACAAAGTATTTCAACTTGAAAAGAACATAGACAGCTCAGCAAAACTGTTAAGAAACCATGAGCAGAACATCCAAGAAATATGGGATAATATAAAGAGACCAAACTTAAGAGTCATTGGGATACAGGAAGGTATAGAGGTCCAAACCAAAGGAATGAGCCACCTATTCAATGAAATAACACGAGAAAACTTACCAGACTTGAAGAATGAGACAGAATCCCAAATCCTAGAAGCATACAGGACGCTGAATGTGCAAAATCATAAGAGATCCACACCTAGACACATTATAATGAAGATGCCCAACATACAGAATAAGGAGAGAATTTTAAAAGCTACAAGAGAAAGGAAGCAGATTACATTTAGGGGTAAACCAATCAGGATAACAGCTGATCTTTCAACACAGACTCTGAAAGCTAGAAGATCCTGGAATAACATATTTCAAAAACTGAATGAAAATGGGTTCCAACCAAGAATCATGTATCCAGCGAAATTAAGCTTCAGGATGGAAGATGAAATTAAAACCTTCCACGATAAACAAAAGTTAAAAGAATTTGCAGCTAGAAAACCATGTCTTCAAAACATCCTCGGCAAAACATTACAGGAAGAGGAAATGGAAAATAACAATGAAAACCAACAGTGGGAGGTAGGACAGTAAAGGGGGGAAAAATAATCAAAAAGGAAAACAAACCATGTTTAGTAACATAAATAAACAAATATGGCTGGAAGAACAACCCATATCTCAATAATAACTCTAAATGTTAATGGCTTAAACTCACCAATCAAGACATACAGGCTAGTAGAATGGATCACAAAACAAGACCCAACAATATGCTGCCTACAGGAGACGCATTTCATAGGAAAAGACATACATAGACTGAAGGTGAAGGGTTGGGAAAAATCATATCACTCATATGGACTTCGGAAACAAGCAGGAGTGTCCATACTCATATCAAATAAAATAGATTTCAAGCCAAAGTTAATCAAAAGGGATAAAGAGGGACACTACATACTGCTCAAGGGAACCATACACCAACAAGACATAACTATCATAAATATATATGCCCCAAACAATGGTGCAGCTATGTTCATCAAACAAACTCTTCTCAAGTTTAAGAGTCTAATAGACCAACATACAATAATCATGGGAGACGTCAACACACCTCTCTCACCACTAGACAGATCTTCCAAACAAAAGTTGAATAAGGAAACTATAGAACTCAATAACACAATTAATAACCTAGACTTAATTGATATATATAGAATATACCACCCAACATCAAGCAGTTACACTTTTTTCTCAGCAGCACATGGATCCTTCTCAAAAATAGATTATATATTATGTCACAGGGCAACTCTTAGACAATATAAAAAAGTGGAGATAATACCATGCATCTTATCTGATCATAATGGAATGAAACTGAAAATCAACGATAAAAGAAGGAAGGAAAAAACATGCATCACTTGGAGAATGAACAATTGGTTACTAAATGATCAATGGGTTATAGAAGACATCAAGGAGGAAATTAAAAAATTCTTAGAGATAAATGAAAGCACAGACACAACATATCAGAATCTATGGGACACATTAAAAGCAGTTCTAAGAGGAAAATTCATTGCTTGGAGTTCATTCCTTAAAAAAAGAAAAAACCAACAAATAAATGATCTCATACTCCATCTCAAAATCCTAGAAAAAGAAGAGCAAAACAACAGCAAAAGAAGTAGAAGGCAAGAAATTATTAAAATCAGAGCTGAAATTAATGAAATCGAAACAACAGAAACAATTGAAAAGATTGACAAAACTAAAAGTTGGTTCTTTGAAAAAATAAATAAAATCGACAGACCCTTAGCCATGCTAACGAAGAGAAGAAGAGAGAGAAATCAAATTACTAGCATACGGGATGAAAAAGGCAATATCACAACAGACACTTCAGAAATACAGAAGATAATCAGAAACTATTTTGAATCCTTATACTCCAATAAAATAGAAGATAGTGAAGGCATCGATAAATTTCTTAAGTCATATGACCTGCCCAGATTAAGGCAGGAGGATATAGACAACCTAAACAGACCAATATCAATTGAGGAAATAGAAGAAACCATCAAAAGACTACCAACTAAGAAAAGCCCAGGACCGGATGGGTATACAGCAGAGTTTTGCAAAACCTTTAAAGAGGAACTAATACCAATACTTTTCAAGCTATTTCAGGAAATAGAAAAAGAGGGAGAACTTCCAAATTCATTCTACGAGGCCAACATCACCCTGATTCCTAAACCAGACAAAGACACTTCAAAGAAAGAAAACTACAGACCAATATCTCTAATAAACCTAGATGCAAAAATCCTCAATAAAATTCTGGCAAATCGGATTCAAAAACATATCAAAAAAAAATGTGCACCATGATCAAGTAGGATTCATCCCTGGGATGCAAGGCTGGTTCAATATACGGAAATCAATTAATGTTATTCACCACATTAATAGACTTAAAAATAAGAACCATATGATCATCTCGATAGATGCAGAAAAAGCATTCGACAAAGTACAGCATCCCTTTATGTTCAAAACGCTAGAAAAACTAGGGATAACAGGAACTTACCTCAATATTGTAAAACCCATCTATGCTAAGCCTCAGGCTAGCATCATTCTGAATGGAGAATAATTGAAGGCATTCCCTCTAAAATCTGGAACAAGACAGGGATGCCCTCTCACCACTTCTGTTCAACATAGTTCTCGAAACACTGGCCAGAGCAATTAGACAGACGAAAGAAATTAAAGGCATAAAAATAGGAAAAGAAGAACTTAAATTATCACTATTTGCAGATGACATGATTCTATACCTAGCAGACCCAAAAGGGTCTACAAAGAAACTATTAGAGCTAATAAATGAATTCAGCAAAGTGGCAGGATATAAAATCAACACGTATAAATCAAAGGCATTCCTGTATATCAGCGACAAATCCTCTGAAATGGAAATGAGGACAACCACTCCATTCACAATATCCCCCCCAAAAATAAAATACTTAGGAATCAACCTAACAAAAGAGGTGAAAGACTTATACAATGAAAACTACAGAACCCTAAAGAGAGAAATAGAAGAAGATCTTAGAAGATGGAAAAATATACCCTGTTCATGGATAGGCAGAACTAACATCATCAAAATGACAATATTACCAAAAGTTCTCTATAGGTTTAATGCAATGCCAATCAAAATCCCAATGGCATTTCTTATAGAAATAGAGAAAGCAATCATGAAATTCATATGGAAAAATAAAAGACCCAGAATAGCAAAAGCAATGCTAAGCAGGAAGGGTGAATCAGGCGGTATAGCGATACCAGACTTCAAACTATACTACAGAGCAATAGTAACAAAAACAGCATGCTACTGGTACCAAAACAGGCGGGTGGACCAATGGTACAGAATAGAGGACACAGAAACCAATCCACAAAACTACAACTATCTTATATTTGATAAAGGGGCTAAAAGCATGCAATGGAGGAAGGATAGCATCTTCAACAAATGGTGCTGGGAAAACTGGAAATCCATATGCAACAAAATGAAACTGAATCCCTTTCTCTCGCCATGCACAAAAGTTAACTCAAAATTGATCAAGGAGCTTGATATCAAATCAGAGACACGGCGTCTGATAGAAGAAAAAGTCGGCTACGATCTACATACTGTGGGGTCGGGCTCCAAATTCCTCAATAGGACACCCATAGCACAACAGTTAATGACTAGAATCAACAAATGGGACTTACTCAAACTAAAAATTTTTTTCTCAGCAAAAGAAACAATAAGAGAGGTAAATAGGGAGCCTACATCCTGGGAACAAATCTTTACTCCTCACACTTCAGATAGAGCCCTAATATCCAGAGTATACAAAGAACTCAAAAAATTAGACAACAAGATAACAAATAACCCAATCAACAAATGGGCCAAAGACATGAACAGACACTTCTCAGAGGAGGACATACAATCAATCAACAAGTACATGAAAAAATGCTCACCATCCCTAGCAGTCAGAGAAATGCAAATCAAAACCACCCTAAGATACCATCTCACTCCAGTAAGATTGGCAGCCATTATGAAGTCAAACAACAACAAGTGCTGGCGAGGATGTGGGGAAAAGGGTACACTTGTTCATTGTTGGTGGGACTGCAAATTGGTGCAGCCAATCTGGAAAGCAGTATGGAGATTTCTTGGAAAGCTGGGAATGGAACCACCATTTGACCCAGCTATTCCCCTTCTCGGTCTATTCCCTAAAGACCTAAATAGAGCATGCTACAGGGACATGCTACATCGATGTTCATAGCAGCACAATTCACAATAGCAAGACTGTGGAACCAACCTAGATGCCCTTCAATAGACGAATGGATAAAAAAAATGTGGCATTTATACACAATGGAGTATTACTCTGCATTAAGAAATGACAAAATCATAGAATTTGGAGGGAAATGGATGGCATTAGAGCAGATTATGCTAAGTGAAGCCAGCCAATCCCTAAAAAACAAATGCCAAATGTCTTCTTTGATATAAGGAGAGTAACTAAGAACAGAGTAGGGACGAAGAGCATGAGAAGAAGATTAACATTAAACAGGGACGAGAGGTGGGAGGGAAAGGGAGGGAGAAGGGAAATTGCATGGAAATGGAAGGAGACCCTCAGGGTTATACAAAATTACATACAAGAGGTAGCGAGGGGAAAGGGAAAAATAATACAAGGGGGAGATATGAACTGCAGTAGAGTGGGTAGAGAGTGTAGAGGGGAGGGGAGGGGAGGGGAGGGGGATAGTAAAGGATAGGAAAGGCAGCAGAATACAACAGACCCTAGTATGGCAATATATAAATCAATGGAAGTGTAACTGATGTGATTCTGCAATTTGTATACGGGGTAAAAATGGGAGTTCATAACCCACTTGAATCAAAGTGTGAAATATGATATATCAAGAACTATGTAATGTTTTGAACAACCAACAATAAAAAAAAATAAAAAATAAATAAAAAAAGAAAAAAAAAAGAACCTGAAAAACAAATTCAATAGTAACAGTTCTCTCTTAATAACGAATTCCTACTTGAATACCATATTGCACATATTTTTAGTGTCTACTCTTTAAATAAATTTAATTCTTCTTCATGTAAATATGAGAGGACCATTCCTACTGCCCTTGCTGAAAGAAGGTGCCTTGAACAAGGATTCCAATTTTCCTTTCTTGACAATCCAGAATGAGAATGAATTCAACTTTGTTAGTCCAAAATTGTCTTAAAGAGAATGGTTATTTTATGTTGCAAAGATGGAAAAGGCATATTAACAGAATTTTTGGTTTATTAACCAATTTAATTTTAAATTTCTATACCAAGAGTGCTTAAAAGCCTGACCCTTTTGTTAATCCACCAAATACTCCATAGAGTGATCTAATCATATGTTGACCTGCTCTGGAGATCTGTTTGGAAACGGTACAAGGAGAGGAGTTTTGGAGAAATGATATGTGACATAAATGCCATTAAACAGGTCACCGATTTCATGTAAAATAAAATGACTGGCATCTCCTTCCTGCTTCCAAAGGAAAGACCTACTATGCCACACAAAATTGTGATCATAGTGGGTAACATTTCTACAGTGCTGAGAGAGTATGAGATCAGACTGATCCCATGTCCAAATCCTTAAGTTTAAGGATATGGAGTACAAGTGAACTACAGGAAGAGACAGAAAGAGGAGGACTCTGCCCTGAAGTTCTTTAGGATGCTGGGGGGTTTCAGGAACTCTCCTGCAGCTCATCCTCTGTTTCCAGTTCCACCAACTGCGTCCTCAGGATGTTGATCTCTGCTTGTAACTCCCTGTTGTACTCAATGATGTTCACCATTTCCTCATACGTACTTAGAGAATGGGTTCCATCCTAGGAAAATTCTCAGCTCACTGGGCCTTTTGACCCTGGACCACAGAGATACTGTTTTCTGCTGGAATTGAAATTATATCTTTCACTTTCGTTTTTGCCCATAAACGTTCCAAACTGGGAGGCATATGCATGCTCAAAGAGCATGATGAGGAAATGTTCCTTAAACCCTAAAGAACAAGGGAACTCACAGAGTAGCCACAAACAGCCTCCCCCAAAAGAGAAGAACTACAAATGCTGCCCACTTCTGCTTGCTACTGTAATAGGCAGACTGTGCACAGTGGTGTTGGAAGGGGTGAGCAGCCTGAAGCCACTCTCTTTCTGTCTGGAGCCTTGAAACCTCAGACAATCTGTCTCTGTGGTTCCAAAATGAACTGAGCCAGGGAGGCTGCCTGCAGGATAAAGTCAGTTCCTTCTGCTCCATGAATCAGGACTGATGCTCCCTCCCTGTGGATGCACTGAGTGGCTAGGCAGGCAGTGGTCAGAATCTCTTTGCCATGAGTCAGCCAGTCGGAGGCCTCCAACTTACTGAGCCATTGGTCCATGTTATATGTTTGGTCATCACAAACTTCCACAAGTTTGGTTAGGCTGTGATACCTCTCAATGGACTTATGAAATTGCCTCCACTGGGGATAATGGGCTTCTGTTCAAAGTCACCTCCTTTGCTCTAGCTTGCTGAGCCACATTCAGACTACAAGTGTCCATGATGTAGTCATGTTTTCTGCCCTGAGGGTAGCATTTATCAGTGTCTCATCTTCCTTGTACCTTCTCCCATTTGTGCCAGTGAGTGACTGACCATTTTGCATAATTACCATTTCATTTTTTTAAAAATGAGAATAGCTGAATACTGGAATTACCCTGTGTGTCCAATATAGGCACCTTTGGAAGAGGTTCATCATCAATGGATTTGGGCACTATGACAATTGGTCAGATAGCAAGGGCAGATAGCAAATTCCTTATTGCCATAGCTTAGTCTTCATTCACTGGTAGCTGAAGAGTAGAGTTCACTCTGCTAAGGAAGGAAGCAAGGAACTCCAGCCCTCTTCTATCACCTCAAATATGGGCCCATAGAAGAAAGGGGACATTCAGAGTCCAAGATAGACAATGCCTCAGTAGTTCTGGCTATATTTAAAACGTTCCTCCATCCCAGGACTATCCAACCCAGTAATTGGAAAATCATTATGTTTTATCATGATGCTATCTAGCAATCCCACAAATTGATTGTCGACAGCACGACGTTTTTATTTTTTATTTTTAAAAGTTTATTGGTGCATAATAATTGTACACAATAGTGGGATTCATTGTGACATATTCATACAGGCACGAAACACAACTGTATCAATTTCATTCCCCACTACTTCTCTTGTCCCTTTCCTTCTCCCTCCCCCGACCCCCTCCCTCTACTTTCTGTTGTCATAAGATCTCTTTTTCCTCTCTACCTTCTACACAAAAGAGAAAACATATGACCCTTGGCTTTCTGAGTCTGGCTTATTTTCACTTAACATGATGTCTATAAATAGCATAATTCCATTCCTCTTTATGGCTGAGTAAAACTCCACTGTGCATATATACCACATTTTCTTTATCTGTTTATCCATTGATGGACATCCAGGCTGGTTCCACGACATGGGTATTGCAAATCATGCTGTATAAACAGAGGCATATAGATATCTTTAGACTATGCTAATTTTAATTCTTTTGGATAGATACTGAAGCGTGCTACAGCAGGATCATATGTTGGGTCCAATCCTAGTCCAATCCTAGAAATCTCCATACTGATTTCCATACTGGTTGTACTAGGTTCCACAGCTCCTCTGTGTTGTCCTGAGGTGAGGACAGGATGAGGTGGTGGCCATCAGACAGAGGGTCCCCTCGTCAGCCAGATAGAAGGGCCGGTGCAGCACCACGTTGTCCATCCGTGGGGTCTTAATCAGCTTACCATACTCCTTGTTCCTCCAGCAGCTGGGACCAGACGCCTGCTGAGCCCAGGACCTCCAGGCATTTACAAGCGCTGGGTTGGCAGGTGGGGGTTGGGGTGGGGAGGGGAAGGCCCCTGGGGAGGAGGAGGCCCGGCCCCGCCCCGCCCCCAGATAGCGTGAGCGCCCGAGGCCCGCGGGCTCCACAATGGCCAGCCCCTCCTGATCCCCCTCATCACCCAGGCCCGGGGCTTGGCCACAGGGAGGGCCACCGCCCTCCTCACCGCCGCCTGGAGTGAGGTCCCAGCTCTTGGACTTTCCTCCCTGCGAGTCCCGCTACCTGGCCCCACCCCTATAGCGTGGACCCTGAGATCCGCTCCTCCCCCTCGGGTAGGCCACGCCCAAAGCCCGAGGCACCTGCGTCCTCTGGTCCCGCCCCCCGCCATCCGGGGCCCCTCAGGTTCCGCGGTTGCGGTTTCAGCGCGTGGATTAGGTGTTTTGGTCCTGGACACACTGCCTGGCGGTGCGGATTGGCGGGCTCTGGCGTTACCGGCAGGTGCACGGGTTGGGCAGCGCGGCGGTTAGGAGGGTCCGGGACCCGCAGGGAGGATGCGGTACCGAGGGAGACTCCAGCCTCCCGCCCCCAGGAAGCCCCTCTCTCTCTCCCTCCTTCCTTCTTGAGTGGGCTGGCGAGGACAGGACCTACCGCGTGGCCCCGGGATCCCCCGTCCCCTCTAGGCGCCTTGGGGGAGGCAATTCCTGATTGTGGGACCTGAGGCAGAGTCCTTCAGAAAGCAGGTCCCCAGCCAGCAGGGGATCTCATCTCCCATCCCTAATGTACCCGCAGCCCTGAGTTTTAATTTGCTTGGTCTTGCTAGTCGCGGAGGTTTGCCTACGAAACAGTGGTTTTATTCCACCCCGGACTCAACCCCGCAGAGGTTGAGGGTTGTTTTTTTTTTTTAAATATTAGTTGTAGATGGACACAATACCTTGATTTTATTTATCTTTATGTGGTGCTGAGGATTCAACCCAGGACCTCACACGTGCTAGATAGGTGCTATAGCGCTGAGCTACAACCCCAGACCCCAGATGTGCTTTTTAAGCTACTCTTCTGCTTTAAAATGTTTTACCCCCAAATATTGTATATTGATGATAAGGATTTAATTTTCTTATTTTAATGTTGACTCAATTTGGGTAATTAGGGTGTGTAAGGAATATGAAAATGTGGAATGGGGCTTTGGGGCAATAGGAAGGATGAGCTCTTAATTTTTTAAAAAAGAATTTAAATACCCAAATAAAAATAATTTACCCACATTGTTGACTTCCCACCCCAAAGAATACCTTTCTTGGCCTTATTCTTTCCCTGCCCTGTTCTATACCTTTATTACCCAGTTCTTCCCCATTCCTAAGCAACTTTGCTTGTATGGTATTGAATATTTATTATGTTGAATGTATAGTCTCAGTTGAACTTGATTCCGCACTGTGGAACCTTTGCTTATGTCCAGAATTTCTGCTCCTTAAAAAAAAATAATCTTGGGCTGGGGTTGTGGCTCCGTGGTAGAGTGCTTGCCTCGCATGTGCGAGACCCTGGGTTCGATCCTCAGCACCACATAAAAATAAGTAAATGAAATAAAGGTATTGTGTCCAACTACAACTTAAAAAATAATATTTAAAAAAAAATCTTGCAGTTATCATCATTAAGCATAGAGTGTTGTTCTTGTTTCCTTGGGGTAAATTCCAAGAGTTGGAAATCCTGAATCAAAGTTTTGTATTCTTTCTTTATCACTTGATATAGATTGTTTTCTAAACAAGGTACGTTTGCAATACTCATTTTTCAAACTCTGGATATTTGTCCTTTTCTGCTCACTGTATGTGGAATTCAGCAGGGTAGCAAGTCATTTTCTGTGTATGTTGAGACAGTTTGTGCAGTTAGTGTTGTATATTACCAACTCCTAGAAATCAGGCCAAGACCAAGGTCTATCTGCTGCTGAGAGGCTGCCCAGCCTTGAGTAAAATTGTTCATCTGTAAACTTCCCCCATTTCTAAATTGGGCTTAATTCTTGTACCTGCTTTCAATGGGCTGTCATAAAAGTTCAGATCAAGTGTTAGAATAGAGAATCCATCAAGTTCCTAATAGTGGATATTCAGGATTGTATAAGGTCTTCAGGGAAGCATTTCTATTCCAGCTTCACCAAAAAAAAAAACAAACAAACAAAAAAAAAACACAAAAAACTAGACTGTGGGAAGGGAATTTTCTTAAAGACTTTATTCCAGATAATTTAAACATGGTCCCCACTTATAAAGTAAAGGAGCTAAGAAGATAAAAGACTATACTGAAAGAACTTATATCCTGGGGCTGGGGTTGTGGCTCAGTGGTAGAGTGCTCGCCTAGCATGTTCGAGGCCCTGGGTTTGATCTTCAACACCACATAGAAATAAATAAATAAAAATAAATGTATTGTGCTAAACTACAATGAAAAAATAAATATTAAAAAGAAAAAAGAACGTATAACCCAGTGAGTGTAACATTTGACACACATATGTTCTAGAAACTGGAGGTCACCAGTGCGTAAGCTGGGTGTAGAGAATTCAGTGTAGTAAGGTTTTCTGTGCCACATTGAATGAAGAGCTATTGTGGAAGAGAGGGTGTTCACATGCAGCTCTGCTTTCTACTGTGCATTCGTCCTTAGATGTCCCCAGACACCTCTGTGAAAGAAAATTTTCCACTAAGAATGATTTTTTTCCCCTTCTGCTTTTAAGGCCCTTGCTAGTCCTTCAATCCTAGGCTTCCCAGCCCAATAGTAGCCCCCCCATTCCAGCTCAGTTGCCCTAGAATAAGGTCCCCCTGGAGTAGCCTATAGCAACCACAAAGCCCTGGGTGGGAAGAGAGAGGTGGGATGGCTCCAGTTATCCATTCCAAACTATGATATGGAGCAGGGGCCCCAAGTGTCACCAGGCAGAGTGGGCTACAGGTGGCCAGAGAGTGGCAGGTCCCTCCAGCCTGAAGCTGCCATCATTAGTCCTACCCAGTCCTGTCCCTATAAGGGATAGAAGATATCCCACAATGGGATAGGGACTATTTTGATCTGAGGACATTTGAGAAATAGTAAATAAAGGAGGAGGACTTTTTTCTCAATTCTCTTTATCTGCATAAAAGCAAAACTTCACAAAAGAATTCACATGTAATAAATATCCTTCCTAGATTCTGGGAGTTTTCCGGCCTGGGGAAATTGACTTCTGTCCTGAGGCTAGAGAAGAAATCCCCCCAAATAAGAAGTCACCTAATTGTCACAAAACTGTATCCTTTCTCCCATCTGTTCTCCAGAGGGACTGCTTATCTTTCCTAGAAGTTATTTCCTTTAAGAGCCCTTTGTCGTCTTCCCCTTCCTCTGCTAAGATGGGATATAAGCCCTAAATTCTAACCACTTCTTCATGCCACATTTTCTGAGTTCCTCTTTTAAAAAAAATTATTTATACATTTACACAATATCTTTGTTTATTTCTTTTTTAAATTTTGTGCTGAGGATCGAACCTAGTGCCTCACATGTGCGAGGCAAGCACTTTGCCACTGAGCCACAACCCCAGCCCCTGAGTTAGTTTATTTTTTAAGTTTTTTTTTTAGTTGTTGATAGAACTTTGTTTTTATTTTTTTATATGTGGTGCTGAGAATCTAACCCAAGCTAGGCAAGCACTCTGTCACCTCAGCTCTCAGTTCCTGCTTCTTTAACACAAGGAACTGAGGCCTCAACATTTTTTAATGCCTAGAAATCAGTTTGGATAGTGTATCATTTTTTTAGCTCAGAGTCTGAAAATTGCTGCCTAACAAATTTAATAACAAATATATGTCTATGATAAATAGCAAAGCAAGGGAAGAAAACCCAAAATTTTCAGAAATTTAGTTTTGGAACACACATACTTTCACCTAGACTTTTGATATCTCTGTCCTGATTTTTGCTTCATCAGGATGGTGTCACAAAACTCTTATGTGCTCCAGAAAGAGGAGTGGCAAGGAAATGTCATTGCTTCCCAAACCAGGGAGTGTATATGTGCTATGAGACAGTGAGAGTGTGGTTGTGGCTGGCCTTAATCAGGTGCCCTTGCTTCCTCTTCTGCAGGGACCTTCAGGTTCTCAGCAGAGCTGGGCATGAGGGCACCAAGTCTTGGTGTCCTGTGCTGCTGTCCTCTTCCCAGGCCTGTCCTGTGCCAGGGTGCTAGTGGAGGACCCACCTGTCCTGTACCCCACTGCAGCATCAGGGAGGGAAGGTGCAGGCATAGATGGCTTAGGCTGCTCTGGCTCCTGAGTGTCTGCAGCCCTCTGTCTTCTCAGAGACAATTTGGGTCTTTGTTGGATAAATACTAGAGGCTGTGTGGATTGTCCAGGAGAGAAGTGGAGCTGAGTTCCAGTTGAATTAGAATTCAGGACTCCAGAAGGATGACTGTGTTAATCCTTCCCATTTTCAAGTACTTCTATTTCTCTTCCTTTGCATATTTTTGTTTATTTCAATACTGTCATCATCTGTCCCTGCCTTTTGTCAGCTTTTTATTCCCCCAGTCAAGACCACTAAGTATTCTCCAAATCTTTCTGCCTCAGCTTTACATTGTGCCACAATTTGTGTTAAGTCAGGTCCTCAGTGCCATCCACTTTATGACAAGCCTGGATGCCATTGTCTTCTTTCTGAAATCACATGGAGATTTGCTGGTGGCAGATATAGCTTCTACCTCATTCTTTATTGATTGATTTTTTAGAGTCTTCGGGGTGAGCCCAGAGCCTCATGCATTGTAGGAGAGCAAGCACTGTACCCCTGAGCTGCAGCCCCAGCCCCTTCCTTCATTTTAGTACAGACTCCAGTGGCAGTTACTAGAAGATGAGACAGATTTTAGATGAAGAAAAGTCCATTTACTGAATTTTTCCTGTGATTCAAGCAAGTTTCATCACTTGAGTTGAGTGATGGAAGCCCAGTTCCTTGTTGCTCCTGGTACTTAGAGTGACTTTGTACTCACTGTCAGTTCCTTTACTCGTCCTTCTGCACAGAATGCTTTTTGAAAGTATGTTTTTTTTAATGCCTTTATTTTATTTGTTTATTTTTAGGTAGTGTTAAGAATTGAACCCAGTGCCTCAAACATGCTAGGCAAGTGCTCTTCCCCTGAACTACAGCCCCAGCCTGTGAAAGTATGTTTTAATTCACAAGATATCAGACTTGTCATTTGATAATAACAGAAATTAACTCATTCGCTCATGAACCAATATTTGTTGAATGTCTGTGATATGTGAGGTGCCTTAATTGTTGATTCAGTAAAGATCCTTGTCTTGTGGGGTTAATATTCTAGTGGAAGGAGACATACAGAGAACGTGATAAATAAGTTATCCAGTATATTGAAAGTGGTAAGCACTATGGAAAAAATAAAGTGGTATGGCAAGAAATCAGAAGGGATGATAGTGAGAGGGTAGAGGGGTAGAGTAAGCCTTGTGGTGAAAATGATGTTGGAACAAAAACTGTAGGAGGGGTGGGACTGAGTCTAATAGAACCACCTAGAATTAGGCATTTTGTGTCAATGAGCAGCAGTAGGAGGACTGATCAGAATAGAGTGTGGCCAGGCTGAGAAGGGGGCATGGAGCCAGGGGAAGGACAGGGGCTGATCATAATAAAGGAGCATGGGAGCCACTGTGAGACCTTGGGCTTTGGCCATGGGCAGAAGAGCAGGCTATCTCATGGTCTTGAGCAGAGGCCTGCATAGTCTAAGTTCACTTGAAGGGCAGGTTTCTCTGCATGGAGCATGGACTTCAGGGATATTCCAGAAGGGGCAGGCCATGGTCACCTAATGGGGTGGCATGACCCAGATAAGGGGCAATGGTAAGATGCAGAAAAGAGAAGAGCTTTTCCATCTGGAAAAGAAGAGAGCTCTAAGAAGTGGCTCTAAGGTTTCTGTCCTGAGTTACTCAGAGGAAGAGTGTTGCCAGTAATTGAGCTGGCACAGGTTTTTTAGTGAAGCAGGTTTTTTGGGGAAAAAGAACAGTTCCATTTAGGGTAGGTTAAGTCCTGCGATGCCTTGATACACATTCCAGTGGAACCATCAAGCACCTGTGGGACTTTGAGATCCGAGTTCAGAGGTGCATGGCTGGAGGTAGGAATGTGAGAGTCACCAACATTTACAAAGCCATGAAATCGGATGAGAAGCTCAAGGGATGAGGGGAGACAGGAAAAGACAAAAGAAAGTCTTAGGTGGAGGTCAGTCAAAGGGAAACCAGCAGAAGAAACAAGGAAGGCATGGGGAGACCAGAGAGGGGTGTCCTAGAAGAGGTGTGCATTAATTATCTGAAGGGACAGGGGTGAGCAGCTGCAGCAGATGCTGCTGAGGGGCTGAGAAATAGGACTGAGTGTTGACTGGTGCATTTAACCAATTAGAGGCCATTGACCTTGGTGAGAACAGTTTGGGGGTTGTTTGGGGGACCAGAGCTTCTTTGGAATGTGTTTGGGAGAGAATGAAAATGTCTGAGTCAGAGCAGTGAGGGTAGACAACTCTCCTGAGATGTACAAAGGGGAGCAAAGAGTTGGGGCTTCAGAGAAGGTGGTTATGAATCATAGTTTTTAATGGAAGAAGGACCTGAATATTTACAAGCTGATGAGTATGAGCAGGGAGTATGACAGATGATGGTGCAAACAGGGAGGGAGGATTGCTGGAGCCAGGAGTGGGTAGGGAGTAGTATAATGTTTGAGAAATCTCTGAAACCAGTACTCTGTCAGAAGACAGCTTCCATGGGATCCAACCACCGGGTGCATCTGTATCCTGCAAGTTGGCCTGTGCTCCACCATTAATCAGAGAGGAACTTTGGACACCAGAAATATCCAAAATTGACTCTAATCCCCACTTCCTCTTGCCTGCTAAACAACACTGGTCTCAAGGGGGAAAAGAAACTAGAGTCATCAGTTGAGAAGAAATGTGTGGAGAGCTAATGGAGATATGAGAAGACACGACATCACTGGTTTCTTTGTTTTTCACCTCAAGGCTTAGAACAGGGAGATAATAATGTTATTGTTATTATTTTGGTGTTGGGGATGGAACCCAGGGCCTCAAGCATGTTAAGCATGCTCTACTAGTGAGCTGTACCCCCAGGTCAGGAGGGAAATCTTAAGTCTCACACCTCTCAATGGGATTTTCTGTGCCTGGGTTACAGGGATGTGAACACCTCCATCGTGGAGCTCCTGATTATGGTATACACCTGGAAGACCTCTTCTGCCAAGAGCATCTCAGCGTGATCTCCTGCTTTCCTTACAGCAAATAGTGCAAGATGAGGAAGAGGCTCCATCATCTAAATTCTTGGCCTCCAGGATGTGCAAAGCTGGTAAGAAAGGCAGATCCTTGACAACTGACTGGGAGCCTGGGGGGCTTATTTTTACAGAAATCATTTCAAAGCATTCTCTTAAGCAAATGAGAATGCTGAACAGAGGGAAAACAGAGATGCTGCTTTTAAACCCCACTAGTTTGTGCAGTCCATCCTTCTCCACAAGAGAGATGTGCCACGACCCCCAGTGATACCTGAAACAGTGAGTGCTAGTAAACTCTGTAGGCGCACTGCAGTAGTGGGGCAGCAGATCTCACAACTGAGATGGTTACTAAGTGACTTCAGGTGGATAACATAGGTAGCATAGATACACTGGATAATGGGATGATGTACCTCCTAAATAGGACAAAGCAGGGTACCATGAGATTTCATAGTGCTACTCAGAATGATGTGCAGTTTAAAATTTATTAATGGTTTATTAGAATTTTCCATTTAATCTTTTTGGACCATGGGTAACTAAAATCACACAAAGCAAGCTACAGGGAAGGGATAGAATTGGGGGACTAGTAAAATGAGAAATTCTGCAGAGAATTCTGTTTCCAACTTCCTAACCATGAAGGTAATGAGAACGACTTTTGTTTTCGTTTTTTCCTAAACACTTTGTTCAAATTTATATTGAAATGACATTTTACTATCACATTAAAGTTGTTTTGAAGTCATTCTGAACCTGCTAGTAGAACCATCCCAGTAGTTACGTCTGTTCACATGATCTGCCTCCATCCCATACCACTGCCTCCTTCCATGCAGGGAACTACTGTCGACCTACTGTCTTGGATCTTCTGTCATTTTTCCTTTAATTTCCTTTTTAGGTATGTTCAATTCATATATTTAATGCTCAATTATATATGTATGTTTACATTTTTAACTTGCCAAGAAAAAACTGTAATCTTTTGAGTGTTTCACTTGGTGTTATGTAGTAAGAAGTATGTACACAACTGGAACTCATCCCTGTTGTTGTACGTGCAGTTATCCATTTGACTACTGAGAAGTGCTCTTTGTGCAGCTGGATCTCAGCCTATTTATCTATGTCCGTTTGAGTTGTTTCTAGGCATTCCCTGTCATAATAGCTCTCCTGTGAACACATTCAGTATGTCTCCAGTGGTACACAAGCCAGTATGTATCTTAGTGAGATTGCAAAATTGCATGGTGTGTGAAAGTTTGATTTTTGCAGAGCAGTTGTGCCAACTTATATTCCCACTAGCAATGAGATTAATATCCTGAGGATCCATCTTTGCTTCAATGCTTAGGCTACCAAATTTTAAACTCTGTTAGTTGAATGCCTGTGATATGGTATCCTGTTGTTTTGATGGATGGATCTTATGACTAGTGAGGTTGAACATAACTTCAGATATTTTTCCTCCTCATTGAAAATGTGTTACATCCCTTTGTCTATTTAATAGTATTTTCATTTATGTGGTCCTTACTGAGCTCTAGGCATTCTTTGTTTCATTCTTGATTTGTTCGTATTTGTTTCACTTAGATTTGTCAGTTTGTAACATCTTTTAGTTGTGTTTGGGGAATGTTGGAAGCAAACTTCTTAAGTATTTGTCTCACAAAGTGAAATTCACACAACATAAAATCAATAATTTAAACATAAAAACTCAGTAGCATTTAGTTAATTTACAATGTTGAGGAGCCCCTATCTGTGTCTAGTCCCAGAACTTCTTCATCACCCCAGAACATCCTGAACCCATTAAGTAACGACTTCCCATTCCTCTCACCCACCCCTCTGCCCCCATTGCCTGGAACCACTAATCTGCTTCCTGTCTCCAGGGATTTGCCTGCTCTAGAGATTTCATATAAATGGAATTATAGAATTTATTCTTTTTTAGGGATTCTTTCAGTTAGCTAGAAGTGTGTGATGGTTCTGGTTTCTCAACATTCTTACCAACACTCATTCTCTGGTAATTTTTGGTTATAGCCATCTGGTGGGTGTGAAGTGTTATCTCATTGTAATTTTGGATTGCATTCCCTAACAAGTAAAGACATTCAACTGACCATTTGCATATCGTCTTTGGATAAATGTCTGTTGGAATCCTTTGCCCATTTATTTATGAGTTACCTTTTTATTGTCCCAGGAGTGAACACACCCATACACACACTGATAGGTAGAAGATAGGTAGATAGATGGATAGATAATGAATTCCAGATTCTATTGGGGAGATGATTTTCAAATATTTCTCCCATTTTGCAGATAGTGTCCCTTGATGCACAAAAAGTTATAATTTTGAAAAATTCAGTGTAGCTATTGTTTTTTATTGATCTATTTCTTTTTAAACATTTTTTAGTTGTCAATGGACCTTCATTTTATTTATTTGTATATGGTGCTGAGAATTGAGCCCAGTGCCTCACACATGCTAGGCAAGCACTCTACCACTGAGCCACAACCCCAGCCCTTTGACCTATTTCTTTCTCTTTTTTTCCCCAAAACTAGGGTCAATCCCAGGACTGTTTGTTTGTTTGTTTGTTTGTTTGTTTGAGACGAAGCTTCACTGTTGCTCATGCTGGTGGTCTCTGTTTTCTAAACATATCACAGTTCTAGCTCTTCCCTGTAAGTCTAATCTAGTTTGAGTTATACGTTGTATTATGTATTGAGGTAAGGGACCAACCTCATTCTCTTTATGTGGATATCTAATTGTCCAGCACCACTTATTAAAAATTATTCTTCCCCCCATTGAATGGATTTAGCACCTTGTGGTCAAAATCAATTGACCATAGATAGATGAATGGTCTACCTCTGGGCTTTTAAGTTGGTCTGTATATTTATCTTGGCAAGTTTTAAATCAAGTTGGGAATTATGAGTTCTCCAGTTTTGTTCTTTTTCAAGATTTTTTAGCTCTTTGAAGCTTACAACTCCATATAAATTTGAAAATTAGCTTTTCTGTTTCAGCAAAAAAGGTCTGAATTTTGGAATTTTGATAGGGGTTGTATTAAATCTGTGGGTCACTTTGGACAGTATTGCCATCTTAGTCTTCAACCTATGAATACAAGATTCCTTTCCATGTATTTAGATATTAATTTCTTTAGTGTACAGGTCTTTCACTGTCTAGCCTAAGTTCAGTTTATTCCTAGGTATGTTACTTTTTGGATATTACTGTAAATAGAATTTTGTTTGTTTGTTGGAGTGTCCATTGGTGGAATATAGGAACACTACTGATATTTGCATATTGTTCTTCTACCATGCAATTGTGCAATATTATTTTTTTAGCTATAGTACTCTGTTGTGGGTTTGTGTGTGTTTGTATTCTTAATGTTTCCTGCATGTAAGAACAGGTCACATTCAAATGGAATTAGTTTGACCTCTTTCTTTCCAATGTGAATTTTTTTTATGCCTGATATTTCTGGGCAGACCTTTCAGTCCAGTGTTAAATACAAGTAGTGAAAGTATCATCCTTGCTTCAGTCCTGAACTTAAGGGCAAAAGCTTTCTCTCTTTCACCATTAAGTCTGATGTTGGCTTTGGGTTTTTCACAAATATCCTTTTTTCATATTGGGTAAATGTTCTTCATTTCCTGGTTTTCTGAGTCTTTCTGTCATGAAAAGGTATTGGATTTGTCAAGTGCTTTTTCTGTTTGAAAATAATTCTATATTTTCCTCCTTTATTAATTCTAGTATTGTGTGTGCGTGCGTGTGTGTGTGTGTGTGTGTGTGTGTTTGTGTTTACTGAGAATCCCTTTATTTTGTTAATTTCATGTATTGACATTTATTTTTCTCAGGTTGAACCACCGTTACTGGGTAAATCTGACTTGTGTAATTTTATTAGTCACATTTGTTATTCTTTGAGCACTTTTGTGGCTTTTAATTTAAGAAGCCTTTTAAATTTGGGTTTATATTGTACTTAGCTATTTTGTTTTAGGAACTATTTGTTTCATATGAATTATTTCTCACTTAGTAACTTTCCAAATAACTGCCATTTACTGTACTTAAAAGACAACAGTTTATAGATCTCAGGAGCTTTTTTTCTGGTAAGAATTGAGGGCCTCCCTACACTCCAAGTTGCCCAAGCTGGTCATGATCCTCCTACCTCTATCAGTTTGGGCACTTTATAATGAAAATGACTCAAGAACTTTGGAAAGAGAAAAATCTACAGTATCTGCTTATGTAATTTCAGAAGATAATATAATATCTTTTTCTTTCTGTTTCCTCCATTTTTATTTTATTTGTTTATTTATTTGGGAGAAAGGATCTTGCTATGTTGCCCAGGTTGGTCTCCAACCCTGAGCTCAAACAAGTAATCTTGCCTCATCCTCCTGGGTAACTGTGACCACAGGTGTGCACCACCATCCTTGGCTATGACTTTTCTTTTTTTGTTGCTTTCTTTTGCAGCCTTATATATAACATACTCAGAAAACACCTGGGCTTTCTCAGGTTTTTTTCTTACACTGGTTTATTACTATCACTTAACCAGCTACTGAGTTTCTCATTTAGATTATAATGACTTCTTCCTCCTAAGTTTCTTGTTCTTTTCCATTACTACTGTTCCTCCTTTATCTGTAGGATATCCTTTCATAACCTCAGAAGAGAGTGTACCACTGTGTACCACACTAATTTGATTAGAGTCCTTTTATTTGTTTTATTTATTATTTCTTTGGTTGTCATATCTTACTGGGGTAGGTTTTTGCTATTTGATAATGTTTGATGAGACAAGGAAATACATGAGACCATTTCAAAAGAATTTCAGAAAAATAAAGAAGTGTCTAAATGAAATATGTTCTGCTGCCTTCCTCCCTGAGAGCACGAGATGAGGTAGGCCTTCCTGTTTTTCCGTGTATCCTTCTGAATCAGTTTTTTGTTTGTTTGCAAAGTTTCTCATATGGTAGGCATCATACATTGTGCTAGGTATTAGTTCTATTGATATTAAAATTGATGGGTGTAATTGTGAGGAAAAACAACAGTGGAAGCCAGGCACAGTGTGGTACCTGCTGTAATCCCAGCAACTTCGGAGACAGAGACAGGAGGATCACAAATTCATGACCAGCTTGGGTAACTTAGTGAGACCCTGTCTCAAAATTAAAAATGAATAGGGCTGGGATTAACTCAATGGTAAAACTCCTCTGAGTTCAATCTCCAGTATTATTTTTAAAAAGTGGGGGGAATATACTTGAAGGAAATAATATAATATAATGAAATGGTTAAATTTTAAGAATGTAATTTAACAATTCTGTCAAGTTTAAGTCAGAACCAAACTTTAGCTCAGCTTCAAAACAGTTTATCTTCCATGTGCTCAGACCTTGAAAGCGGGTACATCTTTGACTCTAATCGTCACTAGCACTTATTACTTCAGTTTTCAACATTAAAAGATTCTAGGTCGGGTACCATGATACAGGCCCATAAACCCATCAATTTGGGAGACTGAGGCAGGAGGATTGCAATTCTAGTTCATCTTGGTGACCTAGTGAGAACTATTTCAAAATACAAAATTGAAAAAGTGGCTGGGGACAGATCAGTGGTACAGCACTCAGGAACCCTTACCCTCTCTCCTCCAAAGAAAAAGATTCCAAAGCAGCAGCTGATACTTTAATTGGATGTGTTTGTTTGCTTTTTATTTTAGGGCTTTTTAAAAAGTAGTACAAGGATGATTGCCCTTTCAGAAATTTGTTTCTTTAGCATGTGGAAACCACAACAGGTTGAAATAGTCATCTGTGTACTATACTAATTTGGAATTTGACAGTTAACTTGGAATTGAATTGGGTGACTCTCCTCATTATACTGTGAAATTGCATGTAACTGGAATCATGAGAGGATTTTCTGTTGACTTTATAGAACCATCTTTGTATCAGTTATTTGTTCACATAGAGATGTGAGCTAATCACTGATTATCCTATTTTTTTCTTAAAAGGAATCTGTGTGTCTCACACCTTAGTAATACTTTCTTCCTAGTTAAGCATTCCTTCCATTTCCAAAGGAGACTTTTGTTTTGAACTTCTCTTTTTGCAAAACTTCCAAGGAATCAGAGGACAGTTCTGAGTCTTGGAGCATTCCTCTTCACTGACTGTCAGCAGGACCTTTTAGAGACTTGGTGGTAATCCTCAACTTCATGTGTATCACATGTCCCAGATCATAGGAAGGCAGTCATTGTGGTCAAGTGTCCATCCTCAGCTAAGAGGTAGCGGGATCTCATACCTGTCCTTGGTCCTGCTCTGAGGATGGTTCTGATCAAGTCCCAGGAGTTCCCTGTCAGATGTTAGTGGTACCCCTGGAATCCCTTCTTGATCTTCCATGTACTGATTTTAAGATTGTCCTGCCAACTCTTATTTATTTTCAGTTTATTTCCCCTCCCCTTCACATTGTAGCCAGTGACTGTCAGTCATATTTCTTTAGAAAAGCCATCCATATCTGAGGAATATTAATTAGCACTTCCTTCCCTTCCAGATGGGCAAGCACTTGTGGGTCTTTAAATCTGCCAGTTAAAATACTGGTGAAGGGGCTGGGGATGTGGCTCAAGCGGTAGCGCGCTCACCTGGCATGAATGCAGTCCGGGTTCGATCCTCAGCATCACATACAAACAAAGATGCTGTGTCTGCCAATAACTAAAAAATAAATATTAAAATTCTCTCTCTCCCTCTCTCACTCTCTCTTTAAAAAAATAAAATACCGGTGAATATACCTTGTGGTTGTTTGCTGCCTCTTATTCAAAGAACTAAGTCATTTATTAACAGAAACATATCCAGTTGAGAGGCTACCTATTTGTACATATTAAAAGGTAACATTTTAAGAAACTGAAGCTCCCTGAGCCATAAAAAGAGGGCAGCCCCGAGTCTGTACAGTGAGTTACGTTTAGCTTGAATTAACTGCTGAGTCAGGGATATAGTACTTAAAATTGAACTTTGGATGACAGAATTTCATATGGCATTATTTTCTATAGAAGCCAGTCCAGTGGAGAGAGAAGGAACAAAAGCACAGGTAGGAAAAAAGGCTTTTTTCCATAAAATAGGTCTTCTAAAATGATTTTTCAGTTGTTTGCCTTATCTCTATGGATGATTTTTAAAATATCTTTATTTTTTTTAATAGTTACTAGACACAATACCTTTTACTTATTTATTTTTATGTGGTGCTGAGGATCAAACCCAGGGCCTCGCACATGCTAGGCAAGTGCTTTACTGCTGAGTCACAACCCCCTCCCCTCTGTGGATCATTTTCGAGTCCTGTGATATGAAAAAAAGCATAAAGTACCTCCACACTGGACCCAGGTTCTATTACTATCAAAGAACGAGGACGATGGCCCATAGTGAGATATGATTTTATAAATCTTGCAGATCAGTTGTTGGATATTATCCATTAAACCTGACAATGTGTATGCTTAGTATATTAAGTACAATAAGTTGCTCTTGGGACAGGTGCCCTGGAAGCCTTCCCTGGGCTTTCTCTCTCATAGAGGTTGTCACTATCTTTCTTCTCACCTCTTCTCACCTCTTCTCACCTCTTTCTTCTCACCTCTTGTCACCTCTTTCTTCTCATAGAGGTTGTCACTATCCTGAAAAGTGTCCATTTTTGTCCTCACTATTCTTTACAGTCTGTGGTAGAATGTATTTCCTAGTGCTTTATTTTTTTTGTTTGGCTTATTTGTGATATTACCATAAATGATTTCTCTGTGTACTCTTGTTCAGCAGTGTTGTTGAGATTAACCTGCTCAATGACATGGAGCTGGATGTTATTATTTTTCACTGTTGTATGAGTTTCCCTGGTGTAACTGTTATGCATCTCATTTATCTGTTCTCCAGGCATTGAATATAGAGAGGTTTTTTAAAAAAAATTTCCAAATAACACTGCTTTAAGCAAGGTGATTGTAGGTTTGAGGGAAGCCCTAGCAACTCAAGAGAGATCCTCAGGAACTGACAAGACCCTATCTCAAAATTCAAAAGGAAAATGATGAGGGGTATAGTTCAGTGGTAAAGTGCCTTGGGTTCAACCATCAGTATCTAAACAATAAAAATTTAAAAAATAAAAAACTTATATCTGTGTGGCATTTACTTTATTAAGGAAATTTCCAAAATTATGTGACCTAAGAGAAAAGAGACTGCACTGATTTGAAAAATGCAGACTAGGCATCACAGGGCTGGAATGATCAGGGGTTGCTGGGGACTAAGGGGCCAGGGGAGAGGGATTGGTTATGGGTACTTAATTCTGAACATCGTGGTGACTAGTGCAGAGTTTTGAGAATATACTCAATGCCAATAAACTGAATCTTTTAAAAATGAATGAATTTTTTTTCAAAAAGCTAAATTTAACAAAATATATACTTAAAATAAGAAGAAGCAAAGAAGCAATGGCAGGGCAGGGTAAGGGCAGCTCTGGGGTGGGAGCAGTTATAAAGGTGTGCTTCACAGGTGTTGCTGGCTGAGGGGGCCTCTAGGAGCTGTTGGTCCATTACCTCCATGTGCAGCCAGTTTGATGGGAGCCTTGAGAAACCAGGAGACATGGAAATCAGGGGCTGCCTGCATCCCAGATGTTTGTAATGTGGGTTTTATATATATATATAAAATCATGGCATCTGCAAACAGGGGTAATTAGATCTCTTCCTTTCCTATTTGGACACCATTTCTTTTATTCTCACCTCTTTGTGTGACTAATACTTCTAATAGTATATTGAACAACAGTGTTGTTTTGTTCCTGATCTTACAGGAAATGATTTCAGCTCTTCTCCATTCAGTGTGATGTTGTTTGAGGTCTGTCACCTATTACCTTTATTTTGTTGAGGCACATTTCTTTGATTTCTAATTTTTGAAGGTTTTCATTATAAAGGGATATAGAATTTTACCCAATGGTTTTTCTGTAATGATTTAAATGGAGTTGTGATTTTTAATTTGGATTCCTTTACTGCAGCAAATACCTTTATGTACTTACACACATTGAAACATCGTTACCTCCTTAGGATGAATCTCATTTGATGGTGGTGAATGATCTCTTTGGTGTGCTGTTGGATTAGGTTCAGTAGCGTTTTGCTGAATATTTATGCATCTGTGTTCATCAAGTATATTAGGTCTGTTTTTTTGTTGTTGTTTGTTTGTTTGTTTTTGCTTTTGTAGTATCTCTGCATGCCTGTGGCATCAGAATAGTTCTGTGCTCATGGGTTTGGAAGGATTCCCTCTTCAGTATTTTAGAAGAATTTGAGAAGAGTTGGTAAATTGGTGCTCTTTGTTTCAGTTTTCTGGGTTTTTGTTTTGTTTTGTTTTTTCAGGCATAAGGATTGAACTTAGGCCTAAGCCAGGCAAGGCAAGCACATTACCACTGAGCTACTGCCCTCACCCTGAATACATCTTTAAATGTTTGATAGAACTCAGGACAGAAGCCATCAAGTCTTGACCTCTTCTTTACTAGGAGACTCTTCATTATTTATTCAGCATCTTAACTCAGTATTACACTGAGTTTTCCATTTCTTCATAATTTCATCTTGTTAGATTGCATTGTATGTATCCTGCTAGATTACCAAACTTCCTGGAGTATACTAGTGGACTCTTTACAGGAGTTTCTTATGATTCTCTGTATTTCTGTTATGTCAGTCTCAGTGTCCCTTTTTCTATTTCTGGTTTCATTTAAGTCTCCCTTTTTTCTCTTCACCTAGCTGAATGTTTGCTGACTTTTTCTTAAACACCTGCTTTTAGTTTTGTTGATCTTCTTCTATTGTTTCCATAATTTTTATTTTATTTATTTCTGCTCTGATATTTATTATGTTCTTCCTTTATAACTTTTGGGTTAGTTTGTTCTTTTTCTAGTTCTTTGATGTGTTGCATTAGCTTTTTGTCATCTTAGATCTGTTTTGATGTGGGTGTTCACTGGTATAATCGTCTCTCATTGAACTTCTTTTGCTGCATACCATAGGTTTTGATGCAGGACCATGGAACCAGGTAGGAGGCTGAGTGCCGGGGCCTGCCCTTCCTTGATGGATTTCTCAGTTGGTTCAGCAGTTTGGGTGAGGCCAGGCCCATAGAAAGGAATCATACTGAGCTTTCTGATAAAGTTTCTGTTTCCAGTCTGAGAAACAGCATTCTATACCTATCTTGGCTGTGCTTTGAGCAGCCCAGACTTAAATATTTTTTAATTAATTGAAGGTTGGAATCTAGATCTGTTGTCCTACATGTAGACTAGCAGAAAGTTGAGAATGCCTTTCTCTATCATGAGTGCAGCTGGACCCAGGGTAGGAGTGTCATTAAAATAAAGACCCTAATGTCCATGTCAGAAGATAGGACTTTCAAAATATTAGAATCTATGGAGGTAAAGCTAAATGACAGGTGTAATTTACAAAACAGCATTTACATTGACAAGCACAAAAAGAAATAGTTGTCTGTCTCTCTCTCTCTCTCTCTCTCTCTCTCTCTCTCTCTCTCTCTCTGTCTTCTTTTTGAGAAAGGTCTCACTAAGTTGCCGAGGTTGACTTTGAACTTGTGATTCTCCTATCTCAGTCTCCTGAGTCACTGGGATTACAGGTTTTCACCACCATACCAAAATGTATGGCTATATTTTAGTGGTACTATTTTCACCAAATTTTTTGTTTTAAAGTAAAATGACCTGAAATAATTATGTTTTTCATAAAAATGAGCATGCTTGGTTAATTCTATCCTTTTCCTGAGGTGTAGTCAAAATCCTGATCTTCTTGAAGATGAGAAATAAGGTATATACTTAAATAAGAGAAGTGAACATAGATTAGCTGATAATTCTGAAAACTGTGATTATCTTATTTTGCTATACTGAAATAAGCAGGTGTAGCTATTTGTCTTTCAAATTTTCCTTTACTTTGGGAAAGATGGTATATGTTTAATAAGACGGTACATGTGATCCGTATACATTGTGAAATGATTACATAATCATTCTAATTTATGTACACATCCCCTCAAATACCTACCAATTTGTGTGTGTGTGTGTGTGTGTGTGTGTGTTAGGAAAATGGCAGACATTCTCCTTTAGCCATGTCAGTTGCACACTACATTATTATTAACTATAGTAACTTCTCTATATTTAATCTGTTATTCAACTGTATAAGTTGCTTACATATTTCTGGTGTTAGCCACCATCGAGTATATGCTTTGCAACGTCTCCCACTATTTGGCCTTCTCATTTTGTTGCTTGTTTTCCTTACTGTACAGAAGCTTTTGGTATGATGTATCACTTGGTTATTCTTGCTTTTCTGTATGTGCTTTCAGAGTCATAGTCATAAAGTCATTGCTAAGAGCAATTTTATGGAACTTTCTCCTAGTTTTTCTCTTAGGATTTTTATATTATAGGTTGTATGCTTGGTGTCTCATCCATCAATTTATCCCACTTCCACAAGAGACTCTGAGACTCCAACAAGGAGGTCCTTGAGCCTTCCAAGTTTGAGTGGGTCAGTGTTCTGCCACCTTGTGTCCTTACCCAGTCTTTGTGTGGTTCTGAAGGACTTGCAGGAGGCAGACAGCATTTTGAAAGAAACTGTGCACCAGGGACTAGAGGTTGGTGAGCCTTGTGATCCTTGGAGTGAACAACTGCAAACTCCATGTTATGTCAGGAAGGAAACTGTGGCTTCTCATGAATCCCCTCCACAATAGTCAGATTTTTTAGAGAAAGATTGGTGTTTAGAGGAGCCAGGAACAGGCTTGTTCAATACCCCTTGTTTTCCTTAGGGATTTCCCAGCCCTGAAATCCTGCCATCTCTCCTCTTTCCATGCTGGTTATGCTATCTGGATATGGGCTAGCCATGTCCCCTGGAGGTACTGCCTTCAGTGTCTTTCTCCTCTTACTTTGTTACTTCCCAGGGTCCATCCCCACTGTTGAATGCCACTGTGACCCCTACTTGTGGTGTCAGTATGCTTGTGAATGTGTATAAGTGTGAACACATCCCTGGAATCTTAGGGGTTCTCTTGATAAAGTAAATCCTATAGAAGATGGAAGAGCCCTGGTTAGAACCCTCCTTTCTGTCATTTGGAGTTTTGAATTTTGCTCTTTGTTTTGTTTTTTGAAGTTTGATCTTCATTTACTTGAGACTACTCATTTGAGTTTATCAGTGTTACACTTCAATATGCAAAAATGTCTGTCAGTGGTTAGAGCTGTGGATGGTGGGAGAGTAGGGGTTACATGAGGTAATTTCTTTTTAGGCAGTTGAGCATAATTGACATAACATGTATTGCACATATTTAAAGTATAAAAATATATAAATTTTTGTATATATAAACACCCTGGAAACCATTACCTGAGTGATGATAATGAACTCATACATGCTTAATAATGAACTCGCGTTTATATCCCCTTAAGTTTCCTTGAGGCCACTTGTCATCACTTTCTGTCCTCTCATCCCTTGCAACCACTCATCTGGTTTATGTTCTGGCCCTGTAGTCATTCAGTGTGTGCTTCTTGTAGGGCTCATTTATTCAGTGTAATGAATTTCAGTTTCGTGTGTGGTGTCCTTTGTATGTACCACAGATTGATTCTCCATTCATCTGCTGGTAGACATTTGTGTGTCTTAGTTTTTGACCTTTACAAATAAAGTTGTTGTAATTATTTTTGTACAAATCCTTGTATGCATATATGCTTTCGTTACTGGATCATATAAGAGATGTTTATGTTTCTTCAAAGTAGCGTTTCAGGGTTCCAATTTCTTCATGAGTGAATTCCTAATCCCTATTCTTGTATTTTCAGCCATTTTCTCATTTCGTTTTGTACAGTGAGCCTGAGGCAAGGTTATTTCTCTTTGATAAACCTCAATTTCTTTTGCCTAGGAGTTAATTTAAAACAAAAAAATAGAATCATCTCTAATCATACCATATTTGTGTTGTTTCAAATTTTTATGTTAGTTTAGAAAATGAGATGACTGCCAATACGCTGATAAATGTATTCCTTTAGAATTTGAGTATTTTAGTACTAGAGGATTAGGTAATTATTCTTTTCCTTCAATGTATTTACTTAGTTTTTAGTTGACAATAATTTAGTTACATTTATGGGGCACAATGTGTTTTTATTATTTGTTTTAATTAGTTATACATGAAAGAATACATTTATGTACTTTGATATATCATACATAGATGGAATATAATTTCTTATTTTTCTGAGTATACATGTTGCAGAATCATGTTGGTCATGTAGTCACATATATACATACAGTAATAATGTCTGTTTCATTCTACTAGTTTTCCTATCCCCACATCCTGTGCCCTCCCCCTCCCATCACTTCTCTCTGCCTAATCTAAGGTAATGCTATTTTTCCCTAGTGTCCCCCCACACACCTTATTGTGAATTAGCATCCACATATTAGAGAAAACATTTGGCCTTGGTTTTGTGGGATTGTTTTTTTGTCATGAATACATTGCAAATGATTCAGTTCATTTACATACCCACTGCCTCCCTAACTTACCTTTTGGTCTTTGTGGTGAGAACATTTAAATCCCTTAGCAATGAAATATACAATTTTGACTGTGGTCATCATGCAGAACAGTTGGTCAATAAATTTTCTTCCCCAATCAAGGAGACCCTGAGCAACTTTTCTAGACAGAGTTCAGGTGGCTGCTGCTTGGTTGGGGTGCCTGCTCCTGTTCTTGTTCAGCCTCCTCTTTTGCTCCAGCTGGGGCTGTCTGTCTGTGGACCTGCACATGGTGCAGGTGGGAGCATCTCCCCTAGGTACCATGCACATTGCTGCTGCTGGAGCCCCACCCAGCTTTCATGGAATGTGTGTGTGTCCAACCCTCCACAAACCTGTGTTTACTACATCCTAAGTGTCGAGTGCCTTGTCACAGTCTGAAAGTTGCCTCTGCCTGGCCCTCCACCCAGGTGTGTGACATTGACACGGGTGGTTGACCTTTTATTGCCCTTTGAGGAAATTCCAGAATCTGTGAAAGTACCTTTTGACCTCACCTAAAGCAAAGAGGATTAACTTTGGCAGGATCTCAGAAACAAGGGCTACTGAATTGGTGAGGGTTGGGGTGGGGTGAAAAGATTTGTAAAAATCAGGAGTCCTGTGCAAGGATCCCGGAGAAACATTGTAACTGTCCTGACCGGGGTGCCTGGGTAGATCAAATTGTGTTATTGTGCTCTTTCAGTTTTTTCTTTTTTCCTGAAATGATTTTTAAGCTGCTTTTTATATTCCTGAGTAGATGTGGGATATTTTGAATGCTCTGTCACCATAAATGTGCACAGATGTTTTTGTACGTGTCAACATAACTTATAAAGCAGGGTGACTAGGCCTTCCTTTCTGTCCTGGGAGTTAACCATATTGTTTGTCCTTTCAGGTCCTGACTCTTCCATGGTTAAATTTTCCATTCTGAAGAAACAAGGACATTTTCCCTGAAGAATGTAAAGAAGCTTGGTAAGCCTGTATGCATCTTCTTTCCATCATTTTTGATTAATTGGCATTTTGTATTTTAAAAAAGAACATAACCATAGATTATGTGCTCTTTTTGTGTGAGATTTAGTAAGTATCTTCAGGTTTTTTATGCTTTTCCTGTGTCTGCACTGCAGTCTCGCAGGGTAGTGCATTAATAATGTACAGTTTGTTCATACATTCTTCTGCTAACCGACATCTATAGTTTTTCCCGTATTTGTGTGCATATTTGAAAGAACTTGCTATGAACATTCCTGAAAAAGACATTATAAGCACCTACACTTCTATTTCCCTTCATTTAATACCAGATCATATTGATAAATACATGTTCCTTTTTTTTTGGTACTGGTGATTGAAGCCAGGGCTCCAGGCATGCTAGGGGAGTGCTCTACACTTAGCCACATCTCCTGTCCTTTTCCATTTTATTTTGAGACAAGGTCTTGCTAAGTTGGCCAGCCTGGCCTGGGACTTGTGATCCTCCTGCCTTATCTGCCTATGTCGCTGCCTATTACAGCTGCACATCTCCATTCCTGGCCTTGCATTCTGCTTTTAAGGACACTTTCAAACTGTTTCCCAAAGTGATGTATCAGTTATATTCCTGTCAGTGGTATATTGAGTTATCCAGTTCCCCTGTGAGTATTCTCATTTCATGTTACTGTATTTTCAGCATTTTTTTTTCAGAATCATTTGCCTTGGTGATCATTTAAAAAGTAAAATAAAGAAATATAAATCCCATAAAATTATAATTCCCTAATTATTTTTTTCTTGTCCTTGATAATATTTTATGCATATGTGTAAGAGATATCATAAATAAATATTACTTTACTGGTAGATATTTCAGTTGTTTCTGTATCTAAATATACATCTTATTTTGTATGCATTTATAAAAAAGCATGTATGCACTAAGTTTCCCCCATGATCACATCTTGCAAAACTAAAATTCAAAAACCCAAAACAACTTGTGAACTCCTTCTAGTGATGGAAACATTCTATATACAATGAGGATATAGAATGTTTCCATCACTAGAAGGAATCCCAAGTGTTTTTGTTTTTGTTTTTTTTTGTGGCCAAACAAACTTCCCTTCTCCTGTCTCTTCTTTTTCCCTTCTCCTGTCTCTTCTTTTTCTCTTCTTTTTCTCTTCTTTTTTCACTGTTCTGTTCCCCCATTACTAAAATTTCATAAATCTTACAAAAATCAAATCAATCACATAGTATGTTCTATTTTGTGAGCATCATTCATTCAGGATATTGTTACATATATCAATTTTCATGTCTTAGTAGTGGCTAGGGTATAGATGTGATACAGATTTTTTTTTTTGGTCTTGTTATGTCCAAAAGGACATATGGGTTGAATTGAGTTCTTAGCGTTACAAATAAGGCAGTTATATTAAAATAAAAAAAAATTGGGGGTGTAATTGCTAAAGTCTTATTTCTCTACATAAATTCTCAGATGTGCAATTGACCCATCAAATGGTATTTGAATTGTTAGTTAGTTCTTTATTATTGTGTCCAAATACCTGAAATGATCAACTTCAATGGAGAGGTTTATTTTAGCTCGTGGTTTCAGTCCATTGTCGGTGGTCCTGTGGCTTTAGGGCCTCTGGGTGGTACATCTTAGCATTGGTTGCTGTTCACCCAGTGACAGCCAGACTCAAACAAGTGATATGAGGGGCTGGGGTTTCAGTATACTCCTAAAAGGCATGTCGCTAATGGCAGACTTTCTTCCACTAAGCCCCACTTCTTAAAACTTCCATCATCTACTGTCACCACCACATGCTGGGGACCAACCCTTCAACACATGGGCCTTTGGAGGACATTCAAGATCTAAAGTGTACCATGCATGTTTTGTTTTGAAGAAACTGCTTCCCAGTGGCTCTTATAATTACATTCCCACTGGCAATGTATGAGTGATCCTGTCTCTTCCTCTTCAGCAGAGTATGGTGAGTATTTTCATTTGAGCTACTTTTAGAGGTATGTGCTGAGGTAGCGGTGTGTGTGTGTATGTGTGTGTTGAGATGGGGTCTTGCTATGTCTCCTCTCTTACTCTTTGGCCTCAATGATTTCCTTCAGCCTCAGCATTCTGAGTATCTGGGACTCTGGCATCTCCTACCTCACTTGACTCTCATTGTGATTTTAAGTTGCATTTTCCTAATGGCTAAAGATGTTGTCCATCTTTTTCTTTGCTTGTTGGACTCTGCATTTTCTTCATGATTATAATCCAATTACAGGATAATGACCTAGAAAAATTATAAAATAAACACAATATTAGATGAAGGAAGGAAATAATAAAGATTAAAAATATAAATAGTGACTGGGCACAGTGGAACATGCCTATAATTTTAGCAGCTTGGGAGGATCATGAGTTCAAAGCCAGCCTCAACAATTTAGCGAGGTCCTAAGCAACTTAGCAAGACTCTAACACTAAATTAAAATATTTAAAAAGGGCTGGGGATTTGTCTCAGTTGTTAAGCATCCCTGGGTTAAATTCCCATACCAAAAAAAAAAAAAAGCCGGGGCGGGGGGGCAAATAATGAACTAGAGAATAGAAAAACTGTGGTAGAATCCATGAAATGCAAAGTTTTGTTTTGTTTTTTTAAGATAGGAAAAATTAACAAACCTTCACCTTGAAGCAATGAGAACAAAAGGTAAGACCGAAAATAAAAGATTTAAACATGGGGTCATTCTGTCTTACAGAAAGAAAAGTCATTCCAGAGAATACTCTGAACAATATAATTACAGTGAATAACCTAGATGAAAGGTCCAATCCCATAATTCCGTGCTAGTGAGTCAGCAGGAGGCCACCAAGGACCATGAGGTCCCCTTGCCCAGTGAAGGCAAGGATCCTGCCCTGAGCTCCTAGGGCCACTAGAGGACGCCAAATCCTGCTTTCTGCCCCAGGTGGTGCACATGCCTGTAAAGCCTGCGCCAGTTTCCTCAGAACCCAGCCCTGGAAGCTTATCCTCCACTTGAGTGGAGTGGGAGCCTCATCTGTGGTGAGGAAAAGACCTGTTGGAGGTCCTAAGGGATGAGGAAGGCGATTTGTTCCCCGATCCTCTTGGATGGTTTTCTTAAGTAAGCTGTTCCCAAAGGTTTGTTTTTTCCTTCTTCAGGTTATATTTCAGCAAGACTTGGACAAAATGACCCATTTATTGCAGGTGGTGGCTCGTCATAACAGAGGAGGGACATGAGGTTTTTCCGTAGGCTCAGGTTGTTTCTGGGGAGGAAGTCTCCAGAACACATACAGAGAAAGGGACACCTACAATAGGGACAGAATGGGCCTATCCCCCTAGCTGTGTCTGACGAGCTGGGGACACATGCCTTTCCAGGGTGATGAGTGAGGAAAGCCAGGAGGAAAGGTTAGTGGATGTTGGCCAATGTATTTTTATAATTAATTAGTGTTTCATTTTGCCCTCCAGGTGAAAGCAGTGAAAAATAAGTGGTGAGCTGAAAAGGGGTCAAGTAAAACTCATGACATTTTTCCAGGTTTCCGTCTTGCATTTCTATCAAAACTAGAATTCAATACAAGTTTATTTTCCTGACTATTATGAAAGCAAATTAATATATTTTTAAAAGATACTTATTAGTTCTCCTTTTCAACCAAGAGAATTGTCATGTTTGATATGACCATGACCCAGTCATGATTCATGACCCAGTGATGACCTTAAATAATTTTAAGTTAATTTTTCACTCACTAAATCATCTTTCATAAGACCTCACTGTGAATGATGAGGCTTAGAAATATATGCCAAAGTAGGATTGGGGCTATAGCTCAGTTGGTAGAGTGCTTGCCTCATGTGAACAAGGCCCTGGGTTCAAGCCTGAGCACTGTACGTACACGGTGGGGGGCGGGGAGAGGAAAAATATATGCCAAAGTGACTTTCAAGTGTGCATGGTATTGCACCAAGCAAAATTTGTCAGTCACATTTAGAAGATCCCCCAAATGATGGTGATTCTTTAATAACAACTATTGCTATTTTATGGTGATAAAGGCCATTTATATAAAATGTCTACAGAGTTTAATACAAAATCCAGTAGTGAGGTTTTATACATGAGGCGTTTGTTAAACTAAATTTTCCTTTCTTGTTATTCAATATCTGAAGATACTTTCATTTTATGTATCTTCAACACATTAAGGAAATTAGGATCACTGTAACATTCTTTAAATATTTGTTATATAAAAAAGGTAGGAAAAAGGTAATATCACAACAGATACTACAGAAATACGGAAGATAATTAGAAATTATTTTGAAAACTTATACTCCAATAAAATAGAAAATATTGAAGGCATCCACAAATTTCTTAAATCATACGATTTGCCCAAATTGAATCAGGATGATATACACAATTTAAACAGACCAATATCAAGTGATGAAATAGAAGATGCCATCCAAAGCCTACCAACCAAGAAAAGTCCATGACCGGATGGATACACAGCCAAGTTCTAGAAGACCTTTAAAGAAGAACTAATACCAATACTCTTCAATTTATTTCAGGAAATAGAAAAAGAGGCAGTAATTCCCAACTCATTCTATGAGACCAATATCACCCTGATTCCAAAACCAGGCAAAGACACATCAAAGAAAGAAAATTTGAGACCAATATCTCTTATGAGATAGATGCAAAAATTCTCAATAAAATTCTGGCAAATTGAATACAAAAATATATCAAAAAGATAGTGCACCACGATCCCAGGGATGCAAGATTGGTTCAACATATGGAAATCAATAAATATATTTCATCATATCAATTATCTCAATAACATCATTATCTCAATAGACTCAGAAAAAGCATTTGACAAAATACAGCACCGTTCATGCTCAAAACACTAGAAAAACTAGGTATAACCAGAACACTTGCATCAACATAGGATTGATTTGTAATGAAGCCCCTCTGGAATAAGATGGTCATCATGTATGTTCCGGGGAGGACCTACTAAGGTAAAAAGTCTCCCCGGACAGACATGAAGGAGGCGTTAAACATCTGAATGATAAAGACAGCAGAATGTGTCACTGAGATCTCCTGGTAAACATCAGATATTAATAAATCAGGAAGTGGCATCATTTTCTTTGACATTCTTTGCTCAGAGATGATCCTCTCTTTTTCTCTTGAGAGTGGTCTTTACTTGATCCTTACTTTACTTACACTCATAGTGAAATTCTCTTGCTAGACATTTTGTGCCTGACCTTAAACTTTCTTCTATCAGGACACAAGAACTGAGGTTTGTATCTTCAGCTCCTCACACTCCTGTGACAATAGGACAATAGGACTTCAACACTCTTATTTAAATAGATTCAAATTTCCATCCATGACGCTCCTTTTTGCCTAAAGTAATTTCTTTAATGGTTTTTGCAGTATAATATGGTTTGTTAGCTTTTGAGTGTCACAAAGAAAAAAAAATAATCCCTATTTCATCTTAATGTTTAAAGGTTGGTTGATTTTGTTGTTGTTTTTCAGTAAAGATGGTATTCCATCAGCCTCTTGTTGTCATACTTCCTGATGAGAAGTCTGCTGTTAAGTTTATCTTTATTTTTCTGTGTATAATTCTGTTTCACTCCAGCTCCCTTTAAGGTTTGCTTTTTCCTTTTCATTTTCAACAGTTTCAGTAATGGATCATTTCAATAGATGGAGAAAAGGCATTTGACTAAATATAGCACCTTTACACGTTCAAAACACTAGAAAAACTAGGGATAATGGGAACATATCTCAACATTGTAAAGGCTATCTATGCTAAGCCTCAGGCCAACATCATTCTAAATGGAGAAAAATTAAATGCATTCCCTCTAAAACCTGGAACAAGACAGGGATGCGCTCTTTCACCACTTCTATTCAACATGGCTTTTGAAACACTGGCCAGAGCATCTAGGCAGACGAAAGAAATTAAAGGGATACATACAGGAAAAGAAGAACTTAAATTAGCACGATTTTCTGATAATATGATTCTATACCTAGAAGACCCTAAAAGTTCCAACAGAAAACTTCGAGAACTAGTAAATGAATTTAGCAAAGTAGCAGGATATAAAATCAACACCCATAAATCAAAGGTATTTCTGTATAATTTCTGTATACCAGTGACAAATCCTCTAAAAGGGAAATGAGGAAAACTACCCCATTTACAATAGCCTCAAAAAAATAAAATATTTGAAAATCAACTTAAAGAAAAAGGTGAGAGATCTATACATTGAAAAACTCAGAACCCTAAAGAAAGAAATCAAAGAAGACCTTAGAAGATGGAAAGATCTACCTTGCTCTTGGAGAGGCAGAATTAATATTATCAAAATGACCATACTACCAAAAGCACCATACCAAAAGCACTATACAGATTTAATACAATTCTGATCAAAATCCCAATGGCATTCCTCATAGAAATAGAAAAAGCAATCATGAAATCTATCTGAAAAAATAAGAGACCCAGAATAGCTAAAACAATCCTTAGCAGGAAGAGCAAAGCAGGCGGCATCAGTATACCACACCTGAAACTATACTACGGAGCAGTAGTAACAAAAACAGCATGGTATTGGCACCAAAACAGAGTGGTAGACCAATGGTACAGAATAGAGGACACAGAGATTAACCCACAAAATTACAATTATCTTATATTAGACAAAGGTACCAAAAACATGCACTGGAGAAAAGATAGCCTCTTCGCCAAATGGTGCTGGGAAAACTGGAAATCCATATACAACAAAATGAAATTAAACCTCTGTCTCTCACCATGCACAAAACTCAAAATGGATCAAGAACCTAAGAATTAAGCCAGAGACCCTGTGTCTAATAGGAGAAAAAGTAGGCCCTAATCTTCATCATGTTGGATTAGTCCCTGACTTCCTTAATAAGACTCCTATAGCTCAAAAATTAAAATCAAGAATCATTAAATGGGGTGGATTCAAACTAAAAAATATCTTCCCAGCAAAAGAAACAATCAGTGAGGTGAATAGAAAGCCTACATCTTGGGAGCAAATTTTTACCACTCACACATCAGATAGAGCACTAATCACTAGGTTGTATAAAGATCTCAAAAAGCAAAACACCAAAAAAACAAATAACCCAATCAATAAATGTGCCAAGGACCTGAACAGACACTTCTCAGAAGATGATATACAATCAGTCAACAAATATATGGAAAAATGTTCATCATCTCTAGCAATTAGAGAAATGCAAATCAAAATTACTCTAAGATCTCATCTCACTTCAGTCAGAATGGCAGCTATTATGCATACAAACAACAACAAGTGTTGGCAAGGATGTGGGGAAAAAGGTACACTCATACACTGCTGGTGGGACTGCAAATTGGTGCAGCCAATATGGAAAGTAGTATGGAGAATCTGGAAATGGAACCACCATTTGACCCAGTTGTCTCTCTCAGTCTATGCACAAAGGATTTAAAAACAGCTTACTACAGGGAGACAGCCACATCAATGTTTATGGCAGCACAATTCACAATAGCTAAATTGTGGAGCCAACCAGATACCCTTCAGTAGATAAATGGATAAAAAAAATGTGGCATATATACACAATGGAATTTTACTCAGCATTAAAAGAGAATAAAATCATGGCATTTGCAGGTAAATGGATGGTTTTGGAGAAGATAATGCTAAGTGAAGTTAGCCAATCCCCAAAAAACAAATGCCGAATGTTTTCTCTAATATAAGGAGGCTGACTCACAGTGGAGTAGGGAGGGGGAGCATGGGAGGAATAGATGAATTTTAGATAGGGCAGAGGGAGGGAGGGCTAGGGAGGAGGCAGGGGATTAGTAAGGATGGTGGAATGTGATGGACATCATTATCCAAAGTACATATATTGAAGACACGAATTGGTGTCAACATACTTTATATAAAAATAGAGATATGAAAAATTGTAGTCTATATGTGTAATAAGAATTGTAATACAAAAAAACCAAAGAATATGAACAAAGACATGAATTGGTGTGAACATACTTTATATACAAAGATATGAAATATTGTGCTCTATAGGTGTAATAAGAATTGTAATGCATTCCGCTGTCGTGTATTTAAAAAAATAAAATCAATTAATTTTTTTTTAAAAAGGAGCATAGGCTAGAAGCTGGAGTACTGGAATGGACAGAACCTTTATATCATAGTGCTGGGAAAAGTGTAAATGGGGGCTTGTGCAAAAACCTGTGAGCACCTCCTAGTGGTGACTGGTAGGGCTTTGACCAAGAGAGCTTTCATTCAAAGGACAATTACTCCCTTGCTATTAGTTGAAAATGCCCCTGTAACTGAAGAATAAAAAATATTCCTGAAACACAAAATATGCATGATGTCTTAGGTGATGTTGGAGACATGCTGTAATGGGGAGGGCTGGTAATAAACGAAAAAGCTGTGCAGAAACCTACTCTCAGGAGATGCAGAGTGTCTTTTCCCTAGGACTGACTTCAGAGAAACCTGTGGAACTGCTGGATTCTATCCCCACTTGGACTCTTCCCTTTGAACAGCTAGTGATTGACAAAGAGGTGGTTGGTTTCTGGATGGCTGCGGCATGCACGCAGTGAAATCAAGAAAAGGTAATAAAAGCAGATCAACTTTGTGGGTTGAATTCCATGATGTTTGCTCTGTATTTGGTTTTTATCCTGACTCATAGGAGTCAGGCTCAGTCGCCTACCCTAATCGTGAAGCAGAAGGACAAAGGAAAGCTGGTCTATTTAGGGAGTGCCTCTATGGGGCACAACCCATAGAAATCACTAGGGGATGTGAAAGGTGCATTAAAGTAGGAGCTGCCATTGTTTACTAGAAGACCCTCCATCCAGGATTGGGACATAATTTGAATTGACAAGTAGGTTTCCCAGTGTGCTTGCTTGAGTTGGTCACCTGGGTGCATGGTAGGGGGCTGTAGCAATACACAGATGGGCTGTCTCCAGACATGCCTGTAAGAACTGTCCTGTCTGTGAGGGAGGGAGGAGGATGGTGCCTCTAGCTATGGGGCAGATTGTCCAGAGCTGGCAATTCTGTATTCCTGGGATACTATGGTCTGTACCTGTAGGAAGAGAAACAGACGCTGGACTGGCTCATGTGGTCTTGAAAGCTGATGAGTCCCAAGATCTGTAGTCAGCAATCTGGTGTCTCAGGAGAGCCTATGATGGAATTCCAGCCTGATCCTAAAGGCCTGAAACCAAGAAAGCCAATAGTGTGGATGAGATGACAAGGTGGTTGGTTGATACCCAGGAAGTGATGTTCCAGTTCACATCTGAAGGCAGATAAAACCCACTGTCGTGGTTCAAAGGCAGTTGGGCAGGAGCAGAGCAGTTCATCCTTACTCAGTGTTTTGCTCTATCCAAGCCTTCAACTGATTGGATGAGGCCACTCCTGATGGGCAGGACAATCTGCTTTACTTATTCTACTGAGTCACATATTTCTGTCCTCCAAAACAACTTCACAATCACACCCCAAATCAAGTTTTCTAAATATGTGAGACCCCTGTGGCCCACTGACGTTTACCCTTGAAGTAAACTGATAACAATCCCTTATGCTTCAGTTAGTAATAAAAAACTGACACATGAGCTGTTAAATGTTTCTCATCTTCTTGACAATAATACTTCATTATTTCCAAAACGGTTAGAAATTACCTCGTAAATTCATACATCAATGTAAAATTAGGAACAACAAAAGAAATACAGAATTTTATCAGTCATGAAGTCTATTTTTTCACTAGTTAATTCACAAGCTACTTGGATTAAATGTGATATAAAAATCTCCAAATATATCCAAGCTGTATGTAAAAATGTGAACAGATACATGGTACATGTTGCCTGATATATGACATTCTGTCAAAGGCAAAAGTATGGGGACAAGGAAAGGATCAGTGGTTTCCAGGGATTGGGCAGGGGGAGAGATAAATCTGTGAGGCACAGGATTTTTAGGGCATTTAAACTATTTTGTAGGATACAATGATAATGGATACATATCATCATACCCATTGAATGTTGGATAGCAAAAATAAAATCTAATATAAAATATATTCTTTGGGGGCTGGGATTGTGACTCTGTGGCAGAGCCCTGCCTTGAAAGTGTGAGGCACTGGGTTTGATCCTCAGCACCACATCTAAATAAATAAATAAATAAAGGTATTGCCCATCTACAATTAAAAAGTGTCTGTGTGTGTGTGTGTGTGTGTATATATATATATATATATATATATATATATATATATATATATATATATATTATATATGCATATGCATTGGATGATAAAAAATAGTCAATGTGTGCTTATCCATTGTAAAAAATATATCACTCTAGTGGGGGAATGTTGATAACCAGGAACCTATGGTATCCAGGAGATATATGGGAAATCTCTCCCCAATTTTTTTGTGTACCTACAACTTCTTCAACAAATGAAGTCTATTAAAAACAGCAACATTATTACCCTATGTGCATATATGAGTACATGTCTAGTGTAACTCTGGTCAGGTACAACCAGAGGAATAAGAAGTTTTAGTCCTTCTATGTATGATGTGTCAAAATGCATTCTACCGTTATGTGTAACTATTTAGAATAAAAAAAAATTAAAACAACATATTACATCCCCATAAAGAAATGAGAGCAAGGTAAATTAAAATTCTTTATAATACATAGAAATGAGATAATGCTTAATGTTAGAGGACATGAATATATAGATCATTGCACGTTATTAAATAATGAGAATCAAAATATGTTAGAAGCCAAATACTAAATAACCATTAACAAGTACCTTTTCTCATTTTTATGATTTTTGGGGGGGAAGTGGGTAATGGGAATTAAACTCAGGGCTATTCAACCCCTGAGCCACTTCCCCAGCCCTATTTTGTATTTTATTCAGAGTCAGGGTCTCACTGAGTAACTTAGCATCTCTGTTTTGCTGAGGCTGGCTCAAACTCTCCATCCTCCTGCCTCAGCCTCCTGAGCTTCTGGGATTACAGGTATGTACCACCGCACCTGGTGTTCCCATTTTCATTTTTAACTACATTGTAACCCAGCATTTCCAGGGCACTCTTAGGGAATGACTACAAATTAAATTAACAAGTAAATGAATATGAAATTTGTGGAAAGTTGATCCAGCGTAATAAAGGTCAAACACATTAGTTTTTAAAAACTATATTATTTGAATAAAGATAAAGCTAATTTGCAAATGCATATAATTTATTTCAGATTCATGCAAATCATCCTCTCTAGGAAAAAAAGTGTGAACTCCAACATTCAATGAAATTTTTATTACACATCAAAGCCCCTTTTGTGCTTTTTCTTAGTGGGTTCAATAGCAAGACAGTGAAATTTGGGCTCTATCTTAGGGCCCAGAAGTTGTGGCCTGTTGTCATGACCACATAGGCACAACAAATTTTATAGTAGACAAAAATCTCACCCTGCATCTCAAAGAGAAAAGGAACTTTCCTTTTTCTGTGGAAGCACTGCTTGCTCCATTGTGCATTGTGCTTTTAACCTTTTCATCAGGAATTGTTAAAATGTCAACAAATGATGTGAAAGAAGAAATCCAAAAAATATATATTGAGTCATTCATTTCAAAGCATACCTGGAGAGCAGATTTAAAGTAATTGATAATTTATTCCATTTCAATGTGTAGCTATAGTACCACAATCTCTAGCCCATAAATGTTTACAAAGGGCTTTGGTTTATATTTTGAAGATTCCATGCTATGATTTGCTATTCCATTTTTTATGATGACATATAAGAACAAATCAATCTGTTAATATTCTGCCAAATTTCATAGTAGAATTTTGTTAGAGCCTAATATTTTTAAAATCTCATGTCTCTTATGTGCATAGTGAGTATGCATATAAATGAAGCAACTTCCAAATCCAGTGCACCAAAATTGGTTTTTCAAAAAGATCAACAAAATTGAAAGTCCTTTATCTGGATGTATAAAAAAAGGAAAACTCAAATTACTAAAATCAGAATGAAAGTAAGAATATTACTATCTATTTTACATTCATAAAACATTTAGCTGTGCACAGTGGGGATGGTTCTAGTCGTAGATACTCAGGAATCTAAGACAGATCACTTGAGCCCAGGAGTTTAATGTCATCATGTTCAACATAGTGAGACCCTGAATCAAAAACATGTATCATTAGAGAAAACTCTGAAAAAGTATATGCCAAAAAATTGAATGACTGGTAGTAAATGTGAAATTCCAAGAAACACACCACTTTCTAAAGACTAAATCTTGAGAAATCCTCAAAAATTAGAATACACATAAAACTCACAAGGAAATTAAATCAGTGATCCAAAACAACTTTCCAATGAAAAGTTCTCAGTCAGAACACCAAAAATGAGCCAGATGGATGGTTCTGAAATAGATGATTTCACTAGAGAAGTCTATCAAATGTTTAAATAAGCATTGCCAGCTTTCTTTTTCTAGCTTTTCCAAAATGCAAAGAAGTGAGAACACACCTTATGCATTCTGGGAGGCCAGCAATAACTGGGTACCAAAGCCAGACACAGACTTGACAGGAGAAGAAAATTCTAGATCATTATCCTTTATGAATCCTGGCGCAGAATGCTCACAGAACCAGCAAGTGCAGTTCAATATGTGACCATCCATCAGTATACCACATTAGCAGACTGAAGTAGAGGGGGAATATGATCATCTCTGCTAAAGCAGAAGAAGTATCTAAAAAGATTCAGCACCATTTTATGAAGGCAAAAGAATAACAGTTAACAAAATTGGACTAGAAGGAAACTACCTCAACCAAGATATTACATGAAAATTCACAGCTAACATCATGTTTCTTGGTGACAGCTTGAAAGCTTGTTTGTTTGGAAAAAAATGCCAACAAGTTCAGGATGCATGCTTTCCCCTTCCATTCAATATAATATCAAAAGTTCTGGCCAGAAACATAAGGCAAGAAAATGAAATAAATGCATCCTAATTGGAATGGAAGAAATAAAATATCTCCCTTCACAGAGGACATATCACATATGTAGAAGACGTTGAAGACTTTACACAAAAAAGACGTTAGAACTAATACTTTCAGTAAAATTGCAGGATATGAAAGTAACACCCCAAAGGAAGTTGAGAACACAATTCCAAGGCATCACACTTGCTGATTTCAACTATGAAAAGCTAGGATATCAAGACAGCATGGGATTGGGACGAAACCAGACATATAGTCCAGCAGAGCTAAGCTGAGAGCCCAGACTTCAACCCACACATGGGATCAAGTCATGGAACACAGACTTGATCGGGAAAGCTCTGCAGTTTTAGAGTTGATCCTGAGTGTTTGGGTTTTGTATCAGCACATTATTCACATTCATAACAGCTTGGTACCTTGGCAACTATGCTACCTAATCGTTGCTGTTATTTTCATTATGTTGAAAGTTCTCCACTTCTTCTGACCTCTATGCTTTGTGGTTGATTTGTTGGGTTTTAGTAACATTGGGGTCTTGTCTTTCCTTCCCACAGAAGTTAGTCTTTTGAGAACCTGCTCCCATTACTTCCATCTGCAGCCAGCTTGATGGGATCCTTGAGAAGCCAGGAGACGTGGAAATCAGGGGCTGCAGATGTTTATAATGAGGGGAGTTTTACGTATATAAAAATTTTTATTCTGCAAAGAGGGATATTTTAACCTCCTTCCTTCCTATTTGAACGCCCTTACATTTTTGTCTGACCTCTTTTTTCTATGGCCAGTACTTCCAATAGTATATTGAATAAGAGTGCTATTTTCTTCTCCTGATCTTACAGGAAATGATTTTGGCTCTTCTCCAGTCAGTGTGCAGAGTGCTGTCACTTTGGGCTTATCATCTATTGCCTTTATTGGGTTGAAGCACATTCTTCCTATTATCTACTTTTGTGAGGGTTTTCATTATGAAGGGATGTAGACTGTAATCAAATGGGTTTTCTATGATTTAAGTGGTGTTAAAGTTTTATTGATTCTGTGATTGTGGTGTATCACCTTTATGTATCTATATACGTAAAACCATCATTGCCTCCTTGGGATGGATCTCATTTGATGGTGGTAGATGATCTCTTGGATGTGCTATTGGATTAGGTTTGCTAGTATTGTGTTGAGAAATTATGCCTGTGTATTCATCAAGGATATTGGTCTACAGTATAAAAAACTATAGTTTTTTGTTTGTTTTTGTAGTGTCTCTTTGTGGCTATGGTACCAGAATAGTTCTGTCCTCTGTACTTCATGTTTGTATAAATATGTCAAAATATACTCTACTGTCATGTATACCTAAAAAGAAAAAATAAAATGTAAAAAAGAAATGAGTGCAAATGTTTAAGAGTTGGGAGTGGTTCCTCATGAAGGCTTCTTTATATAGCCTGAATGTTGAAGTTATGGTTTTCTTAGTTAATAGTATAGGTAACATTTTATTTTTTTATTCTATTGTTTCTGGGCTTATTTTCTATGTGTTTATTTCATAAAATGAGGACACGTGCCAGTGATATCAAAGGGAAAGATGAGGATCTTTGGACTATCCTTGCATCATTCCCTTTCAGTGTGATTATATATGAAGAGAGGGATCTGCCTCTTTATTTTTCATTATTAGTTGTAATATGATTTCAAAAACAACCACAGAAAGTTGAAAATTCCTAAAATGAACCATCATAATCTGGGACCATATGCATTAAACAACTCTTTTGATAGCGACATTTGATTGAGCATATGTAACATATTAAGTGTTGATAATTTAAAAAGAAGTCAACAGAATGACATTCCATTATTATGTGATATTTAATATTTATTGTCAAAATCAAGTTTCCTTTCTAAAACAAATGGGCTATCTGGGTGAAAGTAAAGCAAACTAACCCTCACCAGCATACATCCCAGCAGGTATATTTCTGACACTTGTTCCAGAGAAATGAAGTTTATGTTCCCACAAAAATCTGTTCTTGAATGTTCTTGGCAGCTTTATTTGTAATAATCATAAACTAGAAGCAATTCATAGGTGTTTCAACAGGTGAATACACAAGACATCCATATCACAAAATACTACCCAGCACTAAAAATTAATGACTGCAGAGATGTATCCCGAGGGCATTATACTGAGTCAAAAAAGCCAAAATGTTGCATAACTGATTTCGTTTTTACATTTGTTGGAATGACTAGATGACAGAAATGGAGATCAGTAAAGGTGGAAGAGAAATGGTTATAGTTGTAAAAGGACAATATGAGAAATGTGGAGCAGAAATGTTCTGTATCCTGGTTATGATATTGTACCATAATTTTGTGAGGTGTTCCCCTTGGGGAGAACCAGGAAAAGGAGAGACAGGATCATTGTGTATTTTTTCTTACAACTGCATGTAAAGTAATTTTCTCAAAATGTTCAAAATTTAATTAAATAACCATCTGTGAAAAAAATAGCATAGTTTTGTCCTCATAAGATGAGCTTATAAGGATTTCCTCTTCTTCAGTTTTTTGAAAGAGGTTGAAAAGAATTGATGCTCTGTGTTATATTTTCAATTTTGTACAGACCTAGGAATTGAACCTAGGCCTTAGGCATTTAAGGAAAACACTTTACCATTGAGCTACTGCCCCTGGCCTTAATTCTTTAAAGGATTGACAGATTCAGCATAGACTTCATAAAGTCCTGAGTTGTTCTTTCCTAGGAGACTCTTCACTGATAATTCAGCATGTTTCCTCACTGTTGGGCTAAGGTTTTCCATTTCTTCATAATTCCATCTTGGTAGATTGCATGCAATGAGGTATATATATATCCCTATTTTCTAGATTATCCAGCTTGCTGCCATATGGTAGTGTTCTCTCCGAAGTAGTCTCTTAGGATCCTCAGTTTTCTGTGGTGTCAGTTCTGACTATATTTATTTGAGTCTTCCTTTTTTTCCTTTAGCTAAGTATTTGCTGATTTGCTCTTAGTTTTGTTGATCTTTTCTGGTTTTTCTATAGTTCCTGTTTATTTCTGCTCTGATATTTATTATTCCCTTCCTTTAATTAACTCTGGGCTTATTTTGTCCTTCTTTTTCCAGTTCCCTGATGTGCAACATTAGCTTTTGGAAATCTTTTTCTGTATTGATGTGGGGGTTTGCTGCTCGAAACTTCTCAGTGGCCTTCCTCTACTCTGTTTATCTTTCCTCTATTTTAATGAAATTTCCCCTCCCATTTTTTTCCTTTCTCTCTCAATTTTCTTTCATCTCCCTCACTTTTTTTGAATTAGCTTCTGCATATCAGAGAAAACATTAAAACTTTGACTTTGGGGACTAGGTTATTTTGCCTAATATGATTATTCTCCAGTTTCATCTATTTACTAGCAAATGCCATGTCATTCTTCTTTATGACTTGGTAATACTCCATTGTATGTGTGTGTGTGTCTGTGTTTGTGTGTGTGTGTGTCTGTGTTTGTGTGTGTGTGTGTGTATACATTTTTCTTATCGATTCTTATCCATTCATCTGTGGAAGCATACCTAGATTGTTTCTATAGCTTGGCTAATGTAAATTTTTTGTGCTATTGTAAACCTTGATATGGATGCATCACTGGAGTATGCTAATTTTAAAAGATTTTGGTTATATATCCAGGAGTGGGAAAGCTGGGTCATATTTCATTTCTTTTTTTAAGGAATCCAAACTGCTGTCCAAAGATTGCTAAGTTGCTAAGGCTGGCCTTGGACTTGAGATCATCTTGCCTTAGCCTATCTAGCCCCTCAGATTACAGGCATGTATCACTTATTATTTACATTTTTGATACATGCCTGAGATAAAATCTCAATATAGTAGCTTTTTTAATTTTATGTTTTGGTACTAGGGTTTGATCCCAGGGCCCTTTAACCACTGAACCACATCCTCAGCCCTTTTTATTTTGACACAGGGTCTCACTAAGTTGCTTAGAGACTCACTAAGTTGCTGAGGCTATCAACTTAGCCTTCCAAGCCTCTGGGATTACAGGTGTGTACGCCTGGTTCAATGTAGGTTTTTAAAAACATATTTAAATATTATTTTTGTTATAGATGGACACAATACCTTTATGTTACTTATTTATTTTTATGTGTTGCCGAAGATCAAGCCCAGTGCCACACACGTGCTAGGCAAGTGCTGTACCACTGAGCTACAACCCCAGCCCCTAAATGTAGTTTTGATTTGCATTTCCATAATTGCTTGTTAAAACTTTGGACAAGATGTCAAAACTCTTTCATATATTTGTTGACCCTTGTATTTCTTTTGAGAGGTGTCTATTTAGTTCTTTTGCCTATTTATTGACTGAGCTATTTGTGGGTTTTTTTATGTTAACATTTAAAATTTCTTTGTGTGTTCTGGCTATTAATGCCTGTCTGAGGGGTAGTTGGCAAAGTTCTGCCATTCTGTAGCTTCTGTCTTCCTGTGCAGAAGCCTTTTAATTTGATGCCATCCCATTTACTGATTTTTTTATTTTATTTTTTGCCCTTCAGGAGTCTTTTTAAGGACATGAGTTCCTGAGCCAACATGTTGGAGAATTGGGGCTACATTTTCTTCTAGAAGTTGCAGCATTTCTGATCTAATTCCTAGGTCTTAAGTTGACTTTTGTGCAGGGTAAGAGATAGAGCATAAATTTATTTATTTACAAATAAATAAATTTCATTTTTTTATTCTTCTACTTATGGATTTTCAGTTTTCCTAACACCGTTTGTTAAAAAGGATATCTTTTCTTTAACATGTTTTTGGCACCCAGTTTAGTATCAGATAACCATATTTATATGGACTTGTCTCTGTGTCTTCTATTCTGTTTCATTGATTTGCATGCTGTTTTGATGCCAGACCTGTGCTATTTTTGTTATTGTAGCTCTGTAGTCTAATTTGAGATCTGTTACTGTGATGTTTCCTGTGTCACTTTTCTTGTTAAGGATTGCTTTGGCTGTTGTGGGTCTCTTGGTTTTCTTAATGAATTTCAGAACTGCTTTTTCTAGTTCTGTGAATCTTGGAATTTCGATAGGGATTGTGTTGAATTTGTGTAGCACTTTTGAGAATATTGATTGTCAAAATAGCCATTTTGACAATATTGATTCTGCCTATCCAAAAACATGGGAGGTCTTTCCATCAGCTGAGGTCTTCCTCTATTTCTTTATTGTGCTCTAATTGTCATTATAGACATCTTTCACCTCTTTCTTTTATTAGATTGATTCCCAAATATTTTGTTTTATTTTTAAAGGTTATTATAAATAGGATAGTTTTCCTAATTTCTTTTTCAGCAGATTCATTACTGGAGTACAGGAATATGATTGAGGTATCAATGTTGATAGTGCATCCTGCTACTTTCCAGAATTCTTTGATGAGATCTAGAAGTCTTCTAGTAGAGAATTTTTGGGTCTTCTAAATATATGAGCATGTCATCAGCAGAGATAATTGAGCTCTTCTTTTCCCATTCATATTCCTTTAATTTCCTACTCTTGCTAGAATATGTTGAATAGGAGTCGTAAAAGTGGGCATCCTTGTCTTCTTCCTGATTTTAGAGGAAATGCTTCCAGTTTTTCTCACTTCAGAATGACATTGGCCTTTGGTTTGTCATATATAGCCTTTACAATGTTGAGGCTGTATATGACAAAGTTAAAATCCCTAATTTTTCTAGTATTTTAAACATGAATGGGTGCTGTGTTTTGTCAAATGTTTTCTGCATCTTTTGAAGTAATCGTGTGATTCTTGTCCTGAAGTCTGTTTATGTATGAATTACATTTATTTCTTTCTGTGTATTGAACTAACCTTGCGTCCCTGGGATGAAACCCACTTGATCATGGTGCACTATCTTTTTTAATGTCATTTTACATGTGGTTTGCCAATATTTTATAGTTTTTGCATCTGTGTTCATCATGGATATTGCCATGAAGTTTTCTTTCCTTGATATGTCTCGTTCTGGTTATGATATCAGGGTAATAATGGCTTCATAGAATGAATTGGCAGTGTTCCCTCCTTTCTTATATCAAGGAATAATTTGAGAAAGATTGGCATTAGTTCTTTCAGTAGTATCTGGTGATATTTCCTTTTTCATCTTGAATTTTGTTAACCTGAGTGCTTTCTGTCTTTCTTTTGACTTTTTTGGTTTATCAATTTTGTTTATCCTTTCAAAAAACCAACTCTTTGTTTCATTGATCTTTTGCTTTTTTTTTCCCTCGGTGTCATTGATTTCGGCTCTGATTTTAATTACTTCCTGTATTCTACTGATTTGGGTATTGGTTCTTTTTTATTCTAGGGCCTTGAGATGTAATGGTAGATTATTTATTTGGTGTTTTTCTATTCCTTTGACATATAAACTTTCAGAATATATTCATACAGTCCCATAGATTTTAATATGTTGTATCACTATTCTCATTTACTTGAAAGAACTTTTTATTTCTCCCCTGATTTCTTCTGCTATCCATTCATCATTTAAAATTGTGTTATTTAAGCTCCAGGTATTAGAGTGGTTTCTGTTTTTTTAATCTTATCATTGATTTCTAATTTAATTCCATTATTATCTAATAGCATGCATTTTTCTTTGTATTTGCTAAGATTTGCTTTGTGACCCAAAATATTATCTGTATTAGAAAATATTCCATACACTGCTGATGAGAAAGTGAATTCGGTTGTTGATGAATGAAGTATTCTATAAATGTCTGTGAGTTCCATATTATTAACTGCATTTTTTAGTTCTGTAGAATCTTTATTTTATGTCTGGCTGATCTATCCAGTGCTGAGAGAGGAATTTTAAAGTCACTGAATATTATTATATTGTGGTCAGTTTGATTCTTAATATTGAGAAGGATTTGTTTTATGTACATAAATGCTCCATTGTTTGGGACTCAAATATTTACAATCATTATATCTTGGTGTTGTATAATTCCTTTATGCAACATGAAGTAACCTTCCATGTCTCTTCTGATTAGTTTTTGCTCAAGGTCCACTTCATCCAATATGAGAATGGTTACTCCTGATTGTTTAGGTGTATTGTTTAGTCACCTTTGAGGTGAGTCTCCTACAATAGAATTTTTTAGGATCTTATTTTTAATCCAATCTGCCAACATATATCTTGTGATTAAAGAGTTTAGACCTTTACATTTAATGTTAGTACAGAGATGATTTTTTTCCTGCCATTATGATTTATTTCTAATGTTTAAGTTAGACTTTATTCTCCTTTAATTGACCATTCTTCTAGTGTAATTCTCCCTCAAATGGTTTTCATTTTTATTTTTCATTCTTCTCATGAGCTATTTCATTGAGTATGTTTTGTAGAACAGGCTTTCTGGTTATGGATTCTTTTAGCTTCTGTTTACAGTGAAAGGTTTTTATTTTACCTTCAATTCTGAAGCTTAGTTTTGCTGGGTATAATGTTCTTGGTTGGCATCCATTGTTTTTCAGAGATGGATATATATTATTGCAATCCCTTCTGGCTTTTCAGGTCTGGTTCGAGAAACCAGTGGAAATCCAGATTGGTTTATATGTTTATCAGCTCATTTCTGCTGCTGTGACTGAAAGATCTGATCAGCACAGTTGTAGAAGAGGAAAAGTTTGTTTGGGGGCTCACATTTCAGAGTTCTTAGTCTACAGAAGGCCAGCTCCATTCCTTGAGTCTTGAAGTAAGGCAGAACATCATGGCAGAAGAGTGAGGCAGAGGGAAGTGGTTCACATGACGATCAGGAATCAGAGACTCCACTCACTAGATACAAAATATATACCCCAAAGCCATGCCCCCATGACCCACGCCCTCCAGCCACACAACATCTGCCTCCAGTTACCACTCAGTTAATCCCATCAGGGGGTTTAATTCACTGATTGGGTGAAGACTCTCACAGCCAAACATTTCCCTCTCTGAACCTTCTTGCATTGTCTGACATATGAGCTTCTGGGGGACACCTCACATCTAAACCATAACAATTTACCTCTCTGTGTGACCAGTATTTTTCTCTGGTAGCTTTTCAAATTTTATCCTTATTCTATATGTTAGGCATTTTCATTATAATGTGTCTTGGAGTGGATCTATTGTGATTTTTAAATTTTTGAGTCCTAAAAACAAATTCTTGTGTTTGAATTTCTCTCTCATTCTCAAAGTTTGGAAAAATATTCTAGTATTATTTCATTGAAAAGACTGCATCCCATTAGCTTTTGTTTCAGAGCCTTCATCTACCCCAATAATTCTTAACTTTGACCTCTTGATGTGATCCTAGGTATCTTGAATATTCTGGTCATGGTCTCTGAACATCCTTTCTTCATGGTCAACTTTGTTTTCAAGATTTATTTACTTTGTCTTTGAGGCCTCAAAATCTGTCTTCACAGTGGTCTTCTTTATTGGTAATGTTTTCCATTGAATTTTTGATTTGGCTGATTGAGTCTTTCCAGGATTTCCATTCAGGTCTTTTTTAAAACCTCTATTGTTTTATTGAAATGATTTTTTACTTCCTGTATTTTTTCTTTAATTTCCCTTCTTACATCTTCTTTTAGCTCATAGAACGTTTTAACTGTGAACTTTCTAAATTCTTCTGACATTTTATCCACTGCAGTGTTGACGGGATCAGTTGTTAAAGCATTGTGGGCCTTTAAGATGGTTTGTTCCCTTGCTTTTTCATATTGTTTTTATGTCTACTCATCTATATATTGGGATCATTGTCATTTTAAAAATAGGAACTACTGTAAAAGTTTCTTTCTCTTAAGAGCCCTGGGTTGGGTGAATATCCAGATACTGATACTTCACATCAATGTGTGACTTTTGTTGATCCCAATATCAGCACCACTGTGAGAAATGCCACTGAACCCTGTCTACTATAACCACTCAGAACCAAGCCTCCTGCTATTCAGCCTTATGAGAAACACAGACTTGTTGACATTGTTGTCCACAGCTCCTCAAATCCAGGTCTAAGCTGTAGTGAAGCTCTGGAATAGGTCAAAATTAGTTCTTCAATTTACTAAAATTGCTATAACCTTAAATGAGGGCTAAAAGTGGGGAGGAGGAAAGATTGGGCACAAAAGGAAAGGGAGAAAGACAGAAAAGAAGAAAGGAGAAGAAAAGAAGGAAGGAGATGAAAGGGAAGGAGGGGGGAGAAAAGGAAGGAAGGAAGGAAGGAAGGAAGGAAGGAAAATCTATACCGAGATAGAAAGGAGGAGTGGATGATGGGTATTTGAAATAGAGGCAGATAACACAAGAGGATGAATATAGAGGTGAGAGGGCCAAGTACAAACTAGAGCTAGGAAAACAAGAACAGGAAGATCTATTTCAGTTAAACCGTTAGATTAAATATATTCAAATGTGTGGGAGGTACAATCTTGGCTATTAATGTAACCACGATAATTGAAGTGGCTCACTATAATTCATTATGATTCATTGACATTCCTGTCACTATCAATGGCATTTTTAGTTGATATAGAAAGAAAACACTTTAATTCAGTGGGACCACAAAAGGTCACTCAATTGACATTATTTATATGTTCCAGGTTGAAATTAGAGTTATTTATAGTAAATCATGCCAAGGTAAAGAAAATACTTGTTGGATCTCGGTTTGGGTTTCATTGGGGTTTAGACCCAAATGAAAGATGTGCATCCTTCTTTGGCTGTGGGTCCCTCCATCGTTGCTGGGGCACAGAGCCACTTCCCTGTTTGCTGTGAACCTCCCACTGGCCAGTTCTGGTTTATCTGCTCCGGGGTCTGAAGCTGACTGCTCAGAGGGTGCAGTGTTGTGTTTAGTTGTTTCTATTGTGTGCAGAAATTCAGGAGGCAGGCTGGAGTGTCCCAGTGATTGCTGTGGGTCACCATCTACCGCTCCCCAACACAGGATCCTTTTCATGAATGTGGATTTTCTGCAGGTGCCCCTGGCCAGTGCTGCCCTCTGGGTTACTGAAGTAAAGGGACTCAGGTGGTTCATCTGGATTCTAGTTTCCAGGTATAAAGGAGGGCACTGATTCCCTGTGTTGACTCTGACTGATACAAGGTCCAGCCAGTGACTAAACAATGCCCTCTCCTTCACAGTTGTGATCACTGGTCAGGCTGGGAGCCAGGCCAGGTGGGGAGCAGACTTTCCCTGTTTTCTTAGATCATGCAATTTTCCACCTTAACTAATCTCCCTCTGGCTATGTTTGCAGGTGCCTACTGCTTAAGTTTCCTGGGATATTCAGGGAACTTGTCCTAGCAGCCTTCTGCCATAGCTTCCACCACCTGGCAACCAGATCTCTTATGTCACTGGAATCTCAGGGAGCTTCCCTCTGGTTTGGCCCCACAATTGAGAGGACAGACTCTATACTTCTCACAGAGCTTCCCCTCTATGTCAGTGATTGGTGCTGTTGTGGTCCTCAGGGATCCATTTTCCTCTGCTCAGGGCCACAGTTGCTTTGCTGCTTTGTCACTATCTGGGTCAGCGAATACTGCTACAGAGTTTTCTTGTTCTTGTTGCTGTTTTGTTCTTTTTTTCTCTGCCTTTGCCTGGGTTGCAGAGTGGTGGGTGGACTAAGCACACTTCCCAGCGAAGTCCACTCAGCCCAACCCCCCTTTTCTGGGGGAGGGAGTTTCAGTGATTTGGGGGCTACTAGTGGTTCCTCTAGAACTTCTTTCTGGCTCTATTCCTATGAGGTCCCACTCCAGGGGACTTCCCTCTGGTTTCATTTGCAGCTGTCCGGACATAGGAAGATGTCCTGTCATGAGATGGCTGTGAACCCCTGGCTCAGCTTTCCTTTCACAATTTGGTTTTAACCTTTGATCTGTTGTAAGAGCCCTGCTGTTCCCATCACACTTAAATTTTTATCTACCTTTCCAAATGTTTTTAGTGGGTGAGTTTAAGTAAATTTCTACTCCCTTTCTGTCTTTCTTTCTATTGCCCCTCACCCCTTCCTCTATCCTAGCCTGGGTTCCAGATCAGGGAAACGTGTGCTGATTTTCTACTGTGGTATCCAGTATTTCCAGACCTAAGACTTGGTAATCCTGAGTCTTTGAACCTTTGTCACTCATCTCTCAAATCTGATTTTCCTTCACTGCCTCCTTTCTGTGTGGTGAGGAGATTGGGAATTGCTGTCTCGCTCCCTTCTACCATCTTCCCAGTCTCTCATTGATTTTCTTTTAATTGATGCATTATAGGTACATATAAAATTGGACTGTGTTGAGAGCCACAGCCGAAGGGGCCCCAGCAAACTTTCAGACTGCCAGCTGTTGAGCTGAAGGGGCCCCAGCAAACTTTCAGATTGCCAGCTGATGAGCTGAAGGGGCCCCAGCAAACTTTTAGACTGCCAGCTGATGATTGGCTCACAGCGGCCCCAGCAACATCTAGCTGATTGGCTCTTCTGCAGTGAAGCTCATTGGGCTGTTTCCCTGCCCTTTCAGGCCACGGAGCTGCTCATTGGGGGATTTTTTGGCTCCGCCCATGCGACCCAGCCAATCGGCCTCAAGAGGATGAGGATTGTGGGAGGTGTGGAGGCTGGTGGTTGGGGAGTGTGGCTTGTGGGAAGCCGCTGGTGGCAGTTGGGCTCTGAGGGTTTTTTCCTGAGGAGCTGTTTTGTTTGGCTTGTGTGGTTCTAAAAATAAAGTTAGTTTCTTTTGACAAGTGGCTCCTGAATTGTGCCCAGCCAGACTGCAGCAGGACTGCATTGTGATATATTCACACATGCACATAGTATAATTTGATCAACTTTATTCCCCAAATTCTTCCCCTTTGCCTCTTGCCTCCCTCACCCTTTATTTCCTATTTCTACTCCTGTCCCTTCTATTTTTGGAAGATCCCCCAACTTTATTCCTTTTTGTCTCCCTATCTTACATTTATGAGAGAAGGCATTTGATCCTTGCTTTCTGAGTCTGACTTATATAACTTGGCATGATGTTCTCCAGTTCCATTGATTTACCAGCAAATGAAATAATTTCATTTTTCTTTATGGCTGAGTAGAACTCCATTATGTGTGTATATATATCACATGTTCTTAATCCATTCATCCTATTGGTCAGCACCTAGGCTGGTTTCATAACTTGGCTATTGTGCTATAGAATACTGATTTTGGATTTTTACATAATTACCAAGAAGTGGGAGAGCTGGACCATATGTGGTTCCATTTAGAGTCATCTCTACACTGCTTTCCAAATTGGTAGTACTAGTTTGCAGTGCCATCAACAAAGTATTAACATACTTTTTCTCCCACATCCTCAACAATTATCCTTATTTATATTCTTGATAATTGCCATTCTGGCTGTGGTAGTATGAAATCTCAGTGTCGGGGACCACCCTGCGCAGGAGCAAAGGACATCCCCTCAGCCTTGAGTAATGAAGTATTGAACTGGCATCGCAAGCCACACACTGTGCGAAGCAAAGTGGGCCTTACCTTCGCTCTGCAGGGAAGTGCTTCAGCTCTGGGCTTGAGCATTACCCAAAGGGATTGGGCAACCCCGCTTCTGAAATTCTATCCTCTACCTTATTTGGTTGGAATATTCCATCGAATGTCTTTTCCTAATAAATAGAGGGGTTCCTGGTGCTCTCTTGCCTTCGAGCGTGGAAGAGGACCCTAGAGGCCCTGAGAAACTCATGTCCTGTGTTGAATGAACTGTTTGCCATTTTCTTAGCTTAATGTTGCAGCCAGCTCTTTTGAATGTGGATTTGCCTCTGTGCCTTTAATCCATTTCTAGTTCACTTTTATGTACTGTGTAAGATCCAGCTTTTCACTTTTATGTACTGTACAGGTCCAGCTTCATTCCTTTGCATGTAAATATCCTCTTTCCCAGCACCATACATGGATGAGACTCTACCTTCCGTATTGTCAGTTCTTGGTGCCTTTTGGTGATTGAGTATGTGTGCATGGGTTTGTATCTGAGTTTTCTCTTGTGTTCCATATTCATGTGGTATTCTCTACTCTCTTCTTTGTGTCAGTTTTCATGTCAGTATCTGAGTAGATCATGAGAGTCTTACAATATATTTGAAAATAATTACTATAATACCTCTTCTTTGATCTTCTTTCTCAGGAGAAGATGTCTATTTATTACCTTTTGTGGTGTCATATGAATTAAAGGATTTTCTTTCAATATCTAGTAAAATTGCCATTGATAGATTGACAGGAATGTCACTGAATCTCTTGCTTTGGGTAGCCTGGACATCTTAACTATCTTTATTCTTCTAATCCATAAGCACACTATATCTTTATATCCATGTATGTCTTCAGTTTTTCTCATCAGTGTTTTATAATTTGTATGATACATGTAAATTTGCTTTCTTTGAATTCATTTGGCTCAATTTGTTCCGAAGTATTTTGTTCTTTTTGGTGCAATTGTAAAAGAATATTACTATTTGGGGTTTTTTTTTGATAGATGATTATTAAGGATATAGAAATGCATCTGATTTTCTCAGGTGGGTTTTGTCTCCTGAACCTTGACTGAGCCTGTTAATTGGTTCTAACAGTTTTCATTGGAAAAGAGTGTGGCATTCTCTATGAAGAGGACTTGTCCTCTGCCAACAGAGGCGGCCCTTCCTTGTTCCTTCCTGGTTTGTTTTCCTGTGGTTTCTTTTTCCTCTCAGATTCCTCTGTCTGGGGTCTTCAGCACTACATGGAACAGACATTGCTGCAGTGTGGGCAGCCTCACCATGGTCATGATCTTAAGGAAAAGCTTTCCATTTTTCGGCCACTACATACAACATTTGATGTGGCAGATCCTGTGTGACCTTTATTGTCCTGTGGTGCATTCCTTTTTACCTAATTTTTGTAGGCCATCCATCATGAAAGAGTGTTGAATTTTTTCAGAATCATCGTTCTACACCTAATGAGATAATATGATTTTATCTTTCATTCTGTCAGTACAGTTGACCACATTGAATTATTTTTGTGCTTTGAAACATTTTTGCAACTGGGATAAATCTCATTTGGTCCTAGTGTATGATTTAATCATGTTCTGTTGAATTTATTCTACCAGAATTAAGGATTTTTCTGTCTGTGGAAATGAGGTATATTGCCCTGTACCTATAGGTTTTGCTAATATTACAGTAACTTTACAGTCTGGCCTATTCAAAGCTCATCCAAGTTGTATTAAGAATGCTCCTTCTCAGATAGGAAAGAGAAAGCTAAGCACAGCCCCACCATAATTCCTTTCTATGAACCTGAATTCACCCTTCTGTGCTATTCCAGGGATGGACCCCACACATTGAGCAATCGCTGTGGGAGGCCAGGCCATAATACTCAGTCTGTCTCCTGGTATCATTAGTCCTGCACCAAATCCTGTGGGGAAAAGCCACAGCAGTTCTCACTTGCATTTACTGCAGATTTATATCATTGATGTGTCCTTTATCAAATGAGATCCTCTGTAGAGACACCCTGAACACACTAAAGTGTTCATGTAACAGCTTCCTTGACTTCTCTCTTTGTGGACACAGATAGACCCACCTGAGCAGCCACAGCGTTTCCTGGAGGGTGGGGAGCAGATGTGGCCATCCACCCCCTCTACATGGAAGTTACTGAAGGCTCCAGTTCTGGCCATTTCCAACAGTGCTGGCAGGATAAGTACCTAGCTTTGGACATGCTGGATGAAGGAAGGGACACATGCTAAGGACTTGGAAGGGTGCTCCCAAATGATTCTGAGGAGTATCCATGGCCACATCTCCCAGGGATCTTCCCAGGCCTCTGTCTCCTGTATTCTCACCAGGGCTGTTCAGCACCAGCCTTAAAACCTGCCCATTCAGTGGGGACAAACAACCTCTCAGTAGTAAGTGTGTTGACCATGGTGTGTCAACATTCAAAGGTTCACAGTTACTATGTGTAGTGATTCCTTTTTGAATTGCAGGAATTTGTTCTTTGTCCCCCTAGAAAAATGATTTTCTCATGAAGTTTTATGTGTCCCTGGGATGTTAATCTTATATCAGTCTAGGTTTTTTGGGGGGAGGGTTCAATTTTATTTTAAGTTTTATTTATGTATCACAGCAGAATGCATTAAATTCTTATTACATATATAGAGCACAATTTTTCATGTCTCTGGTTGTTTCAGGAACACTTTGCTAGTTGTAATTTGTCTTTCTAAGTATCTGTGTTCTTTTTGTTTTTCGATCAGGATCAGTCATTTCCTTTATGACTTCTGACCCTTGAGTCGGACAAAAAAAATACTTTCAACTTAAATGTTATCAAAGTATTTTCTAAGAAGCTTTCTTTTTACATATACACTTAGACCTGCTAGATGAGTAGCACATAACGATATCCCAGTGATTTAGGAGGCTGAGGAAGGAGGATTTAAAGTTGGAGGTCAGTTTCCCCAACCTAGGGAGCTCCTCAGGAACTTAGTGAGACTCCATCTCATAAAGAAAAAAAACTGGAGATGAGGCACTCACTAAGTGCCCCTGGGTTCAATTTCTAATACTAATTAAACAAAAAAAAAACTAAAAATCTTGGATCTCTATGGCATTTACCATTCAAAGAAAATTAATTAACAGTCCCTGCCAATATTGTGTGGACAAACACAAATGTCCAACTACAATGACGTGAGAAAGCCAGAAGAGAAAGATCAGAGGGAGGGTGTTCCCTGGAGACAAGCAGGAGGGAGAGCAGGTGTGGGTACCAGACACAGGACAGTGTAATGCACTTAAAGCCAATTAGCTGAACATTTTAAAAGTCTTACATTTTAAAATAAACTAGTTTCAATAAAAATACAAAAAAAAAGAAAAAATACTAGGAGAAATAAAGGGCAGTTCTGGGATGGGAGCAGGTGCAACAGGGGTGCTCAGTGGGTGGTCCAGGCTGTGTGCCTACTGGGAGCCACAGGTCTATTTCTGAACCTGGAGCTCTCTCTCAAGTGATGGGTTGGTAATGCAAGATGAGCTGGACTTTCGTATCTTTTCCTTTATCTTATGTTTACGATCTACTGCAAGTATGTATGTTTCTAAGTGCTTTATTATTCTACTTGGCTTGTTGATATTACTATAAATGATGTCTCCACATACTGTCTTGTTCAGCACTGGTGTGGAGAATCTCAAACTCTAATGACAGGGAGCTGGACATTTTTGGTTTTGCCTGCTGGATGTGTTCCCTGCTACAAAGCAGATTTATCTTTTCTCCAGGCATTGGACATTAGTAGTAGTAGTAGTCAGTAGTAGTAGTAGTAGTAGTAGTAGTCAGTAGTAGTAGTAGTAGTAGTAGTAGTAGTATTTCCAGATAACACTGCTTTGAGGCAAAGGGTTTAAGTTTAGGGCAGCCACAGCAAACAAGCAAGAGGCTGACTCAAAATGAAAAAGGAAAAGACCATGGATATAGCTCAGTGGTAATGTGCCCCTGGGCTCAAGCCCAGTAACAAAAAGTAAAAATAAAAAACATAAAAAACATAGATCTCTATGGCATTTGCCCTTCCAAGGAAACATAATTACTCCATTCCAACTTTACACAGCCCAGAAGAAATCAGACTGCACTGGTTTAAAAATGCAGACTCAGCATATCACAGGACTAGAAGCTAAGGGGTTGCTAGGGACTAGCGGTAGAGTGGGGAGGCAGTGGTCATGGATACCGAATTCCGGAAGACCTTCTGGAACTGCATAGTGATGACTAGTGCACAGTTTACAGAAGGCACATAATGATGACAAATGACTGCGTCTTTTAACAATGAAAATAAATCTTTAATTTTAAATAACAAAATAATAAACACAGATAATAAAAATGAATAAACAAATGATCTGGGAGAAGAACAGAGGCTCTGGGTTTTTCTCAGGATGCAGTGCTGACTGAAGGGCCAGCAGGGGGTGTTGGCCTTGATGGTCCACTGCAGGTTCGTCCAGCTCCAGTTCTCTATCAGATGGTGGAGGTGGTGGACCTTGAACAGGAGCTTCCACAAGCACCAGAGCTGCTAGAGGAGTAAAAGTCCACAGACTATCCATGTTAGGTCCAGGGACAGAATATTCCCTCCTGCCTTTCATACAATTCCACGCACAAACCCAACACCGGGGAGTGTTCCCAGAATGCACACAGACAATGACAGCTCTGCCTCTCATTGTTCCTGCCCCGCCCCAGTTCCTGTGCAGTATCTCGGCTTATCCCTCCCTGTCCCATTCTGACATACTCATAACCCCACCTCAGTCCTCCTCACCTTCGGCCTGTTCCTCTATGGGCTCAGGGTTTTCTGTCAAGGCTGGGACCTGGTGTCCTTGGTCCTCCTCCTCAGGGCCTGTGACAGTGACCTGGCTGTGGACATTACCAAGTGTGTAGTGAGGCAAATGCAAGTGAGAGAGGGAGTAGACCACCCAAGAGGGATGGCAGACAGCAGTATGAGATGCCTGGTTTTTCCTACCATGAGGTGAGTGATCTTGGCACCCCACAGTTCAGAGGAGAGGGCGGAAGCTCAGAGAGTCACAGGGCCAGTATCAGGACTCACAGCTATATGTTACCCTGTCACCCTAGGCAAGGCTTACCTTCCCAACATTTGACCCATCTCCTCTTGGATGGAGGAATTCGAGATGTTTGAGGCCAAAGAGAAAGAATCATACAAGAAGGCGGGATCCAGGATCTCCTCCAGCTCCCCCAGGGAGTACACCTGGAACACACATCCAGTGCTTGTATCATCCCCTCTTTAGCCACTTTCTTGGTTGGGACATTGAAGAAACAGTCAGTGCCAAACTGACCCACCAGAAGTGTCTGGGGATGGAGTCCAGTGCAATAGCCAAAGCACATAGGGGCTTGTCCAACAGAGGGACAGGAGAGCCCCAGCGGAGCAATGGGTGGCAGGGTTCACAGTGGAATTGCCGAGGGGATAGTCAGAAACACAGCAGCTTCAGGCCAGTTTGTTAGCTGAGCAGAGGTGGCAGCTCTGTGCATTGGGAGCTTATCCCCTGAGTCCCACCAGCACACCACATTCTGGAGATGGGAAAACAGGCTCACCCCAGACAGGAGGGTCCCTGTGTGAGGACACCCAGGACATCATTCTCTGTGGTGCTGTTGAAATGGCTCCAGGACAGAATGAGGTCCAGGTCCCACAGCCCTGAAAGGCTGAATGGCTGTGGAACCTGGGTCCCCCTGGAAGGTGTTGAGGTCCTGGGATCCCAGCTCCTGCTTTCACAGTCTGGGGTGTGTTCCTTGAGACACAAGTACCAGAGAAATGGACCGATTTCCACAAGCCTTGTGATGTTTCAGCTAAACTCATCCCTAGTAATCCTGATGCTGTGTAAGATTTGGAGAGTGTGTGGAAGGACCGTCAGGCCATTGTCACCTGGACACCTGGGCGTAGGAGTTATAGTCAGTTGGGTGGCAGAGCACAAATCATCAGAGAATTAAAAATAAAATAATGTCCATGTTGCTGTCTGTTGTTGTCACAAATATGGGAACAGTGACTTGGATGAGTCCAAGAATGAGGGTGGCAGAGAGGGTGGGGAGGATGGGCAAGAATTTGTTGCTCAGATTCCTCACATGGGGACTCTGCCCCTCCATCTCCCAGCCCTACCAGGAAGGTGTTCCTGGTGGTGTCTGTGCTCTTATTCACTTTTATTCTGCTCTGTCCCCTGCCAGTAGAGTCCCTTCTGTTCCGTACTCACCCTGAGGCCCAGCTCCTGCCCAGAGGTGCTTGGCTGTGGATACTCGTCCCTGCCCTTGGAGTTGGAGCTGAAGCTGCAGCTCCAGTGCTTGTTGAGGGTAAACTGTGGAAAGAATGGAAGACAGTGCCTGGTAGCTGGCCGGGAGCCCCAGCCCCTGCTGGCCTCCATTCAGGGTGTTTCTGCCCCATGTGACCTTCTGCTCCCCCGACCTCATACAGACCCTGTGTCTCAGGCTTCTACCCTGTAGGACAGGAAATGACTCTGGGTGCCCAGGATGTACCGTGGACACTTTCATTCCACACCTTTAGCCCTGTCCTGGGGGTGACCCTGACAGGACACGAGGCTCACAATCTCCCACCACCTATTCCTGCCTCAGGTCCCTGTTCTCCCCTACTGAGGAGCAAGGTGGTGGGGCTCTGCAGGGCTACTCACGGTGATAGTCTCTCCTCGATGTCCTTCCCCAGGGCTATGAGGTGTTGACCTTAAGGTACTCCTCCAACTTGCAGGAGTGCCAGTTGGAGGAGTACCACCAGCAGGGGACTGGGAACAGGATTTGAAACAAGATCTCAGTCGTTTCCAAAAATTTTGTCTTTGGGGTGTCCAGTGGATTGGGTCTGGGGAAGGGGCCGTGCAGCCATAGGGGGAACTCTGGCGGCGTGGCCTCCTAAAGGGTCGGCCTCCACAGGGGAAGCAAGCAAACATGTTTTGGCTTTCAAAGTATTTCACCAAATGAGCTGGGAGGAGGCTGTTGCTAGAATGTGGGTGCCTGGTTACTGGTTCCAAGTTCTGTTTGGCTCTATGACCAAGGAAGGGAAGCCATGTCTTGGGGTTCCTGGCCTAACCCATCCTCCAGATAAGCCCATGTTTGTCCCTCTGTTGGCTCTCCTCCAGCCCCATGACTTTTTATGTGTGTACACAGCCAACCCCAACACTGGCGCCACATCCCTTGACAGGCCTGGGTGCAGCCAGGGTCCCAGCTCTGAGGAGACACAGCTAGGTTTCAACCCAGCTCCTCCTCCTGTCCTCTCATGGGACTTTGGACAAGTCATCGTCTCTGAGGCTTAACCAGTGTTTCCCTGCACAGTGGCATCATCCTGGAATCTACTTGCTAGCAAAGTCACCAGCATGTGTCAGATGACACAAACCATGTTGTCACATGTCTATAATGCACAAAAGTAGAGCTAAATATGGAAACAAGTAAACTGTCACATAGAGTAGAGGTATAAACAGGCTAGTCTCCCGCCTCATGACTTTGGAAATGCCATTTTCCTTCCTGGCCTTCTTTCTCCATCTGCATCTTGAGGGGGTTGAAATGCGATTAGTGGGGATGTCCTCAACTCTCAGAGCCACCCACCTTGTTACCTTGTTCTCTTTGGGATGACGGAGAGTAAGCACATCCCTGGGCACCTTCGGGACCCCCAACAATGAAATTCTGGTCTTTTCCCCCTTTCCATTCTCTGCGTCCCAGTCAGGGTACATGGAGACGGGCTGCCCTTATTCCATGGAAGTCCTCTTTCCTCTTTCTTCTTTTGTTTTTTGGTCTCAGGGAGTGATCCAAGGGGCCCTTAAGCCCCAAGCCACATCACCAACCTGGTTTTCTGTGTTTTATTTTGAGGCAGGTTGTCACAGTGTTGCTGAGGTTAACTTTGAACTTGTAATCCTCCTTCCTCAGCCTCCTGAGCTGTTGGTATTACAGATATGCACCACCATGCCTGGCCTCTTTCTCCTTTTCCATGTCACCTCCTGGGGCCTCCATTTTCTCTAACCCACTCTCTGATCTCCACATGTATGCCTCTCTGTTTTTGTACCTATTTTGAGGCTGTAAAAAATACTGTCACATGGTAAAGGCAGGCAGGAGTCCCCAGGATCACAGAAGTTCTTTATCCAAAGGAAACGCTATGGGAGATGACTGAGCCCTGAGCTAGGAAGTGAGGACTCTGCCTTTTCTTCTGGAGTCTATCCTTGTCCTATTTTCTGGGCCAGTCCCTATGTGACACTGAGCCTCAGTTTCCCACTTGTCCAGTGAAGGGTTAGAGAGGAAGTGACACATAGGCCTTCTGGACACATAGGCCTTCTGCTGCATAGTTCCCCAGGCTGCGCGGGGTTGCAAAGAGTGGTGCTGCAGAATCCCAGGTTACTGTTTTCCCAGGGTAGGTGCAGGTGTGCCTTGCTTGGTGCAGCCTGGCCTTGTGTTCCCAGCATGTATATGCTACCATTGGCACAGGCATGGAAACAGTGCCACGCACCACATACCTGGTTCTGCCAACCTTCTTCAAATGTGAGATCCTTTTGTCTCATCTCCCCAGAGTCAGAAAGTGTAATTAGCCTCTCTTCACTGCACAGGTGTGGGGGGAGGAGTGGATCCCCAAAGCGAATGTGAGGTGCCATGACTAATAGAAGTGGGCTTGGATGGGAGTCTGGTGAAGGCACCATATCCATACAAATGTCCGTGACACTCTTGGTCCTGCCTCCTGATTGGACAGGAATAGGTATGTCCTAAAGGAGGGAAGGGTCTGGCCTGAGTTCACAGGGTGAGTTAAGTAGATGCTGTGGCCTCAGTTGGTTTCGATTTGCTCCCCCACTGCAGAATACCCAGCATCATGTTAGTTGGCCATTTGATGTTTTTCTTGTAAGAAATCTCCCTTTAGATTTTTTTTTTTTTGCCCATTTATTTGGCTCATTAAGGTTTTCCGATTGTTAGTGTATAATATTTATATAATATTTCTGATTATTCATACCCTGTTGGAAGGGTATCTGACATACATTTTCTCTGATTCTGTAGGCTCTCTTTTACACTCTTAATTGTTTTCACTCCTGTACAGAATCTTTTACTTTGATGCTTTCACACTTATTCTCACTTTTATTTCGTGAGTTTTAAGGATCTTATCAAGGAAGTCAGTACCCCTTCCAATGTGTTGGAATGTTTCCAGCATTCCTGTAGCAATTTGGTGTTTCTGGTCTAATTCCTAGGAAAGTGAAAGTTAGGGATTTATTTTCATCCTTGTACACATTGCTATTGAATTTTCCCTGCCCCATTTATAAAGAGACTCTTGTTTTTCCAATGTGTGCTTTTGGCTCCTTTGTCATAAGTCAGATTTATGTGGATCTGTTTCTGTGTCTTTAATCCATTTTTAGTTTGTGTGTGTGTGCGCGCGCACACGCACGCGCGTGCATCTGGTGCTAGGAATTGAACCCAGGGCTTCATGCATGCGAGGCAAGCACTCTACCAACTGAGCTATGTCCCAACCCTAGTTCAATTTTATGTACTGTGTAAGATACAGGTCCAGCTTCATTCCTTTGCAAGTAAATATCCTGTTTTACCAGCACTGTACATGTAGGGTCTTGGTGCCTTTTCAGTAATGCCTGGGTTTGTATCTGAGCTCTCTCCTGTGTTCCATATCCATATGGTATCCTCTGTTCTCTTCTTTGTGTCATCTTTCATGTGAGTATCTGAGTGGATTTTATTAGAGTCCTGCAATATATTCGTAATCACTTAGTATGATGCCTCTTGTTTGTCCTTTTTTGTCAGGACGAGATGACTGTTCATGACCTTTTGTCTTATTGAATTAAAGGATTTTCTTTCTATACCAAGTAAGATAGTCATTGCTAGATCGACAGAAATGTCACTGAATCTCTTGCTGTGGGTAACCTGGACATTTTAACAATATTTATTCTTCATCCATAAGCGCACTGTATCCTTCCATCCATGTGTGTGTTCATTTTCTTTCATCAGTGTTTACTAATTTTCACTATGCAGATCAGTTTGCTTTCTTTGAATAATTTGGCTCAATTTGTCCCTAAGTATTTTGTTCCTTTGGGTGCTATTGTAAATGGAATAAAGTGGTATGGCAAGAAATCAGAAGGGATGATAGTGAGAGGGTAGAGGGGTAGAGTAAGCCTTGTGGTGAAAATGATGTTGGAACAAAAACTGTAGGAGGGGTGGGATTGAGTCTAATAGAACCACCTAGAATTAGGCATTTTGTGTCAATGAGCAGCAGTAGGAGGACTGATCAGAATAGAGTGTGACCAGGCTGAGAAGGGGGCATGGAGCCAGGGGAAGGACAGGGGCTGATCATAATAAAGGAGTGTGGGAGCCACTGTGAGACCTTGGGCTTTGGCCATGGGCAGAAGAGCAGGCTATCTCATGGTCTTGAGCAGAGGCCTGCACAGTCTAACTTCACTTGAAGGGCAGGTTTCTCTGCATGGAGCATGGACTTCAGGGATATTCCAGAAGGGGCAGGCCATGGTCACCTAATGGGGTGGCATGACCCAGATAAGGGGCAATGGTACGATGCAGAAAAGAGAAGAGCTTTTCCATCTGGAAGAGAAGAGAGCTCTAAGAAGTGGCTCTAAGGTTTCTGTCCTGAGTTACTCAGAGGAAGAGTGTTGCCAGTAATTGAGCTGGCACAGGTTTTTTAGTGAAGCAGGTTTTTTGGGGAAAAAGAACAGTTCCATTTAGGGTAGGTTAAGTCCTGCGATGCCTTGATACACATTCCAGTGGAACCATCAAGCACCTGTGGGACTTTGAGATCCGAGTTCAGAGGTGCATGGCTGGAGGTAGGAATGTGAGAGTCACCAACATTTACAAAGCCATGAAATTGGATGAGAAGCTCAAGGGATGAGGGGAGACAGGAAAAGACAAAAGAAAGTCTTAGGTGGAGGTCAGTCAAAGGGAAACCAGCAGAAGAAACAAGGAAGGCATGGGGAGACCAGAGAGGGGTGTCCTAGAAGAGGTGTGCATTAATTATCTGAAGGGACAGGGGTGAGCAGCTGCAGCAGATGCTGCTGAGGGGCTGAGAAATAGGACTGAGTGTTGACTGGTGCATTTAACCAATTAGAGGCCATTGACCTTGGTGAGAACAGTTTGGGGGTTGTTTGGGGGACCAGAGCTTCTTTGGAATGTGTTTGGGAGAGAATGAAAATGTCTGAGTCAGAGCAGTGAGGGTAGACAACTCTCCTGAGATGTACAAAGGGGAGCAAAGAGTTGGGGCTTCAGAGAAGGTGGTTATGAATCATAGTTTTTAATGGAAGAAGGATCTGAATATTTACAAGCTGATGAGTATGAGCAGGGAGTATGACAGATGATGGTGCAAACAGGGAGGGAGGATTGCTGGAGCCAGGAGTGGGTAGGGAGTAGTATAATGTTTGAGAAATCTCTGAAACCAGTACTCTGTCAGAAGACAGCTTCCATGGGATCCAACCACCGGGTGCATCTGTATCCTGCAAGTTGGCCTGTGCTCCACCATTAATCAGAGAGGAACTTTGGACACCAGAAATATCCAAAATTGACTCTAATCCCCACTTCCTCTTGCCTGCTAAACAACACTGGTCTCAAGGGGGAAAAGAAACTAGAGTCATCAGTTGAGAAGAAATGTGTGGAGAGCTAATGGAGATATGAGAAGACACGACATCACTGGTTTCTTTGTTTTTCACCTCAAGGCTTAGAACAGGGAGATAATAATGTTATTGTTATTATTTTGGTGTTGGGGATGGAACCCAGGGCCTCAAGCATGTTAAGCATGCTCTACTAGTGAGCTGTACCCCCAGGTCAGGAGGGAAATCTTAAGTCTCACACCTCTCAATGGGATTTTCTGTGCCTGGGTTACAGGGATGTGAACACCTCCATCGTGGAGCTCCTGATTATGGTATACACCTGGAAGACCTCTTCTGCCAAGAGCATCATCAGCGTGATCTCCTGCTTTCCTTACAGCAAATAGTGCAAGATGAGGAAGAGGCTCCATCATCTAAATTCTTGGCCTCCATGATGCGCAAAGCTGGTAAGAAAGGCAGATCCTTGACGACTGACTGGGAGCCTGGGGGGCTTATTTTTACAGAAATCATTTCAAAGCATTCTCTTAAGCAAATGAGAATGCTGAACAGAGGGAAAACAGAGATGCTGCTTTTAAACCCCACTAGTTTGTGCAGTCCATCCTTCTCCACAAGAGAGATGTGCCACGACCCCCAGTGATACCTGAAACAGTGAGTGCTAGTAAACTCTGTAGGCGCACTGCAGTAGTGGGGCAGCAGATCTCACAACTGAGATGGTTACTAAGTGACTTCAGGTGGATAACATAGATAGCATAGATACACTGGATAATGGGATGATGTACCTCCTAAATAGGACAAAGCAGGGTACCATGAGATTTCATAGTGCTACTCAGAATGATGTGCAGTTTAAAATTTATTAATGGTTTATTGGAATTTTCCATTTAATCTTTTTGGACCATGGGTAACTAAAATCACACAAAGCAAGCTACAGGGAAGGGATAGAATTGGGGGACTAGTAAAATGAGAAATTCTGCAGAGAATTCTGTTTCCAACTTCCTAACCATGGAGGTAATGAGAACGACTTTTGTTTTCATTTTTTCCTAAACACTTTGTTCAAATTTATATTGAAATGACATTTTACTATCACATTAAAGTTGTTTTGAAGTCATTCTGAACCTGCTAGTAGAACCATCCCAGTAGTTACGTCTGTTCACATGATCTGCCTCCATCCCATACCACTGCCTCCTTCCATGCAGGGAACTACTGTCGACCTACTGTCTTGGATCTTCTGTCATTTTTCCTTTAATTTCCTTTTTAGGTACGTTCAATTCATATATTTAATGCTCAATTATATATGTATGTTTACATTTTTAACTTGCCAAGAAAAAACTGTAATCTTTTGAGTGTTTCACTTGGTGTTATGTAGTAAGAAGTATGTACACAACTGGAACTCATCCCTGTTGTTGTACGTGCAGTTATCCATTTGACAACTGAGAAGTGCTCTTTGTGCAGCTGGATCTCAGCCTATTTATCTATGTCCGTTTGAGTTGTTTCTAGGCATTCCCTGTCATAATAGGTCTCCTGTGAACACATTCAGTATGTCTCCAGTGGTACACAAGCCAGTATGTATCTTAGTGAGATTGCAAAATTGCATGGTGTGTGAAAGTTTGATTTTTGCAGAGCAGTTGTGCCAACTTATATTCCCACTAGCAATGAGATTGATATCCTGGGGATCCATCTTTGCTTCAATGCTTACGCTACCAAATTTTAAACTCTTGTTAGTTGAATGCCTGTGATATGGTATCCTGTTGTTTTGATGGATGGATCTTATGACTAGTGAGGTTGAACATAACTTCAGATATTTTTCCTCCTCATTGAAAATGTGTTACATCCCTTTGTCTATTTAATAGTATTTTCCTTTGTGTGGTTCTTACTGAGCTCTAGGCATTCTTTGTTTCATTCTTGATTTGTTGGTATTCGTTTCACTTAGATTTGTCAGTTTGTAACTTATCCATCTTTTAGTTGTGTTTGGGGAATGTTGGAAGCAAACTTCTTAAGTATTTGTCTCACAAAGTGAAATTCACACAACATAAAATCAATAATTTAAACATAAAAACTCAGTAGCATTTAGTTAATTTACAATGTTGAGCAGCCCCTATCTGTGTCTAGTCCCAGAACTTCTTCATCACCCCAGAACATCCTGAACCCATTAAGTAACGACTTCCCATTCCTCTCACCCACCCCTCTTGCCCCCATTGCCTGGAACCACTAATCTGCTTCCTGTCTCCAGGGATTTGCCTGCTCTAGAGATTTCATATAAATGGAATTATAGAATTTATTCTTTTTTAGGGATTCTTTCAGTTAGCTAGAAGTGTGTGATGGTTCTGGTTTCTCAACATTCTTACCAACACTCATTCTCTGGTAATTTTTGGTTATAGCCATCTGGTGGGTGTGAAGTGTTATCTCATTGTAATTTTGGATTGCATTCCCTAACAAGTAAAGACATTCAACTGACCATTTGCATATCGTCTTTGGATAAATGTCTGTTGGAATCCTTTGCCCATTTATTAATTGAGTTACCTTTTTATTGTCCCAGGAGTGAACACACACATACACACACTGATAGGTAGAAGATAGGTAGATAGATGGATAGATAATGAATTCCAGATTCTATTGGGGAGATGATTTTCAAATATTTCTCCCATTTTGCAGATAGTGTCCCTTGATGCACAAAAAGTTATAATTTTGAAAAATTCAGTGTAGCTATTGTTTTTTATTGATCTATTTCTTTTTAAACATTTTTTAGTTGTCAATGGACCTTCATTTTATTTATTTGTATATGGTGCTGAGAATTGAGCCCAGTGCCTCACACATGCTAGGCAAGCACTCTACCACTGAGCCACAACCCCAGCCCTTTGACCTATTTCTTTCTCTTTTTTTCCCCAAAACTAGGGTCAATCCCAGGACTGTTTGTTTGTTTGTTTGTTTGTTTGTTTGAGACGAAGCTTCACTGTTGCTCATGCTGGTGGTCTCTGTTTTCTAAACATATCACAGTTCTAGCTCTTCCCTGTAAGTCTAATCTAGTTTGAGTTATACGTTGTATTATGTATTGAGGTAAGGGACCAACCTCATTCTCTTTATGTGGATATCTAATTGTCCAGCACCACTTATTAAAAATTATTCTTCCCCCCATTGAATGGATTTAGCACCTTGTGGTCAAAATCAATTGACCATAGATAGATGAATGGTCTACCTCTGGGCTTTTAAGTTGGTCTGTATATTTATCTTGGCAAGTTTTAAATCAAGTTGGGAATTATGAGTTCTCCAGTTTTGTTCTTTTTCAAGATTTTTTAGCTCTTTGAAGCTTACAACTCCATATAAATTTGAAAATTAGCTTTTCTGTTTCAGCAAAAAAGGTCTGAATTTTGGAATTTTGATAGGGGTTGTATTAAATCTGTGGGTCACTTTGGACAGTATTGCCATCTTAGTCTTCAACCTATGAATACAAGATTCCTTTCCATGTATTTAGATATTAATTTCTTTAGTGTACAGGTCTTTCACTGTCTAGCCTAAGTTCAGTTTATTCCTAGGTATGTTACTTTTTGGATATTACTGTAAATAGAATTTTGTTTGTTTGTTGGAGTGTCCATTGGTGGAATATAGGAACACTACTGATATTTGCATATTGTTCTTCTACCATGCAATTGTGCAATATTATTTTTTTAGCTATAGTACTCTGTTGTGGGTTTGTGTGTGTTTGTATTCTTAATGTTTCCTGCATGTAAGAACAGGTCACATTCAAATGGAATTAGTTTGACCTCTTTCTTTCCAATGTGAATTTTTTTTATGCCTGATATTTCTGGGCAGACCTTTCAGTCCAGTGTTAAATACAAGTAGTGAAAGTATCATCCTTGCTTCAGTCCTGAACTTAAGGGCAAAAGCTTTCTCTCTTTCACCATTAAGTCTGATGTTGGCTTTGGGTTTTTCACAAATATCCTTTTTTCATATTGGGTAAATGTTCTTCATTTCCTGGTTTTCTGAGTCTTTCTGTCATGAAAAGGTATTGGATTTGTCAAGTGCTTTTTCTGTTTGAAAATAATTCTATATTTTCCTCCTTTATTAATTCTAGTATTGTGTGTGCGCGCGCGCGTGTGTGTGTGTGTGTGTGTGTGTGTGTGTGTGTGTTTACTGAGAATCCCTTTATTTTGTTAATTTCATGTATTGACATTTATTTTTCTCAGGTTGAACCACCGTTACTGGGTAAATCTGACTTGTGTAATTTTATTAGTCACATTTGTTATTCTTTGAGCACTTTTGTGGCTTTTAATTTAAGAAGCCTTTTAAATTTGGGTTTATATTGTACTTAGCTATTTTGTTTTAGGAACTATTTGTTTCATATGAATTATTTCTCACTTAGTAACTTTTCCAAATAACTGCCATTTACTGTACTTAAAAGACAACAGTTTATAGATCTCAGGAGCTTTTTTTCTGGTAAGAATTGAGGGCCTCCCTACACTCCAAGTTGCCCAAGCTGGTCATGATCCTCCTACCTCTATCAGTTTGGGCACTTTATAATGAAAATGACTCAAGAACTTTGGAAAGAGAAAAATCTACAGTATCTGCTTATGTAATTTCAGAAGATAATATAATATCTTTTTCTTTCTGTTTCCTCCATTTTTATTTTATTTGTTTATTTATTTGGGAGAAAGGATCTTGCTATGTTGCCCAGGTTGGTCTCCAACCCTGAGTTCAAACAAGTAATCTTGCCTCATCCTCCTGGGTAACTGTGACCACAGGTGTGCACCACCATCCTTGGCTATGACTTTTCTTTTTTTGTTGCTTTCTTTTGCAGCCTTATATATAACATACTCAGAAAACACCTGGGCTTTCTCAGGTTTTTTTCTTACACTGGTTTATTACTATCACTTAACCAGCTACTGAGTTTCTCATTTAGATTATAATGACTTCTTCCTCCTAAGTTTCTTGTTCTTTTCCATTACTACTGTTCCTCCTTTATCTGTAGGATATCCTTTCATAACCTCAGAAGAGAGTGTACCACTGTGTACCACACTAATTTGATTAGAGTCCTTTTATTTGTTTTATTTATTATTTCTTTGGTTGTCATATCTTACTGGGGTAGGTTTTTGCTATTTGATAATGTTTGATGAGACCATTTCAAAAGAATTTCAGAAAAATAAAGAAGTGTCTAAATGAAATATGTTCTGCTGCCTTCCTCCCTGAGAGCACGAGATGAGGTAGGCCTTCCTGTTTTTCCGTGTATCCTTCTGAATCAGTTTTTTGTTTGTTTGCAAAGTTTCTCATATGGTAGGCATCATACATTGTGCTAGGTATTAGTTCTATTGATATTAAAATTGATGGGTGTAATTGTGAGGAAAAACAACAGTGGAAGCCAGGCACAATGTGGTACCTGCTGTAATCCCAGCAACTTCTGAGACAGAGATAGGAGGATCACAAATTCATGACCAGCTTGGGTAACTTAGTGAGACCCTGTCTCAAAATTAAAAATGAATAGGGCTGGGATTAACTCAGTGGTAAAACTCCTCTGAGTTCAATCTCCAGTATTATTTTTAAAAAAAAGTGGGGGGAATATACTTGAAGGAAATAATATAATATAATGAAATGGTTAAATTTTAAGAATGTAATTTAACAATTCTGTCAAGTTTAAGTCAGAACCAAACTTTAGCTCAGCTTCAAAACAGTTTATCTTCCATGTGCTCAGACCTTGAAAGCGGGTACATCTTTGACTCTAATCGTCACTAGCACTTATTACTTCAGTTTTCAACATTAAAAGATTCTAGGTCGGGTACCATGATACAGGCCCATAAACCCATCAATTTGGGAGACTGAGGCAGGAGGATTGCAATTCTAGTTCATCTTGGTGACTTAGTGAGAACTATTTCAAAATACAAAATTGAAAAAGTGGCTGGGGACAGATCAGTGGTACAGCACTCAGGAACCCTTACCCTCTCTCCTCCAAAGAAAAAGATTCCAAAGCAGCAGCTGATACTTTAATTGGATGTGTTTGTTTGCTTTTTATTTTAGGGCTTTTTAAAAAGTAGTACAAGGATGATTGCCCTTTCAGAAATTTGTTTCTTTAGCATGTGGAAACCACAACAGGTTGAAATAGTCATCTGTGTACTATACTAATTTGGAATTTGACAGTTAACTTGGAATTGAATTGGGTGACTCTCCTCATTATACTGTGAGTTTCAGTGATTTGGGGGCTACTAGTGTGCTGGGAGCCATCAGCCAAGTAGATATGACAAATTCCTTGCCAGCTTACTCCCATGCTGTCTAGTGGAAGGACTTCTGAAAGGTGACCTTGCTCAAGGACCAGGGCGGTTTAGCATAATAGGAGATTAGGGTGTTCCCCCTTTAGAATAGGGCGGTGTAGCATAATAGGAGATTAGGGTGTTCCCCCTTTAGAATAGGGCGTATCCTGCTGCTGAGTTCCTCTTGAGTGCTTAGGGTCAGACAGTATATTTTGGGAGACAGAAGCCCATGCAGAGTAGTGGATTTGGGAGAAGTGGATTTGGGCAGAGAACGTGGATTCCCCCAGAGCGTGTTTGTAGACAGCCGGTGTGAGTTCGGGAATAAAGAATTGCTGTTTGAATCTACAAGCTGTGTGGAGACTCGTGATTTGTGCCCAGCCAGAGACTGCGGCACTAGTGGTTCCTCTAGAACTTCTTTCTGGCTCTATTCCTATGAGGTCCCACTCCAGGGGACTTCCCTCTGGTTTCATTTGCAGCTGTCTGGACATAGAAAATGTCCTGTCATGAGATGGCTGTGAACCCCTGGCTCAGCTTTCCTTTCACAATTTGGTTTTAACCTTTGATCTGTTGTAAGAGCCCTGCTGTTCCCATCACACTTAAATTTTTATCTACCTTTCCAAATGTTTTTAGTGGGTGAGTTCAAGTAAATTTCTACTCCCTTTCTGTCTTTCTTTCTATTGCCCCTCACCCCTTCCTCTATCCTAGCCTGGGTTCCAGATCAGGGAAACGTGTGCTGATTTTCTACTGTGGTATCCAGTATTTCCAGACCTAAGACTTGGTAATCCTGAGTCTTTGAACCTTTGTCACTCATCTCTCAAATCTGATTTTCCTTCACTGCCTCCTTTCTGTGTGGTGAGGAGATTGGGAATTGCTGTCTCGCTCCCTTCTACCATCTTCCCAGTCTCTCTTTGATTTTCTTTTAATTGATGCATTATAGGTACATATAAAATTGGACTGTGTTGAGAGCCACAGCCGAAGGGGCCCCAGCAAACTTTCAGACTGCCAGCTGATGAGCTGAAGGGGCCCCAGCAAACTTTCAGACTGTCAGCTGATGATTGGCTCACAGCGGGCCCCAGCAACATCTAGCTGATTGGCTCTTCTGCAGTGAAGCTCATTGGGCTGTTTCCCTGCCCTTTCAGGCCACGGAGCTGCTCTTTGGGGGACTTTTTGGCTCTGCCCATGCGACCCAGCCAATCAGCCTCAAGAGGATGAGGATTGTGGGAGGTGTGGAGGCTGGTGGTTGGGGAGTGTGGCTTGTGGGAAGCCGGTGGTGGCAGTTGGGCTCTGAGGGTTTTTTCCTGAGGAGCTTTTTGTTTGGCTTGTGTGGTTCTAAAAATAAAGTTAGTTTCTTTTGACAAGTGGCTCCTGAATTGTGCCCAGCCAGACTGCAGCAGGACTGCATTGTGATATATTCACACATGCACATAGTATAATTTGATCAACTTTATTCCCCAAATTCTTCCCCTTTGCCTCTTGCCTCCCTCACCCTTTATTTCCTATTTCTACTCCTGTCCCTTCTATTTTTGGAAGATCCCCCAACTTTATTCCTTTTTGTCTCCCTATCTTACATTTATGAGAGAAGGCATTTGATCCTTGCTTTCTGAGTCTGACTTATATAACTTGGCATGATGTTCTCCAGTTCCATTGATTTACCAGCAAATGAAATAATTTCATTTTTCTTTATGGCTGAGTAGAACTCCATTGTGTGTGTATATATATCACATGTTCTTAATCCACTCGTCCTATTGGTCAGCACCTAGGCTGGTTTCATAACTTGGCTATTGTGCTATAGAATACTGATTTTGGATTTTTACATAATTACCAAGAAGTGGGAGAGCTGGACCATATGTGGTTCCATTTAGAGTCATCTCTACACTGCTTTCCAAATTGGTAGTACTAGTTTGCAGTGCCATCAACAAAGTATTAACATACTTTTTCTCCCACATCCTCAACAATTATCCTTATTTATATTCTTGATAATTGCCATTCTGGCTGTGGTAGTATGAAATCTCAGTGTCGGGGACCACCCTGCGCAGGAGCAAAGGACATCCCCTCAGCCTTGAGTAATGAAGTATTGAACTGGCATCGCAAGCCACACACTGTGCGAAGCAAAGTGGGCCTTACCTTCGCTCTGCAGGGAAGTGCTTCAGCTCTGGGCTTGAGCATTACCCAAAGGGATTGGGCAACCCCGCTTCTGAAATTCTATCCTCTACCTTATTTGGTTGGAATATTCCATCGAATGTCTTTTCCTGATAAATAGAGGGGTTCCTGGTGCTCTCTTGCCTTCGAGCGTGGAAGAGGACCCTAGAGGCCCTGAGAAACTCATGTCCTGTGTTGAATGAACTGTTTGCCATTTTCTTAGCTTAATGTTGCAGCCAGCTCTTTTGAATGTGGATTTGCCTCTGTGCCTTTAATCCATTTCTAGTTCACTTTTATGTACTGTGTAAGATCCAGCTTTTCACTTTTATGTACTGTACAGGTCCAGCTTCATTCCTTTGCATGTAAATATCCTCTTTCCCAGCACCATACATGGATGAGACTCTACCTTCCGTATTGTCAGTTCTTGGTGCCTTTTGGTGATTGAGTATGTGTGCATGGGTTTGTATCTGAGTTTTCTCTTGTGTTCCATATTCATGTGGTATTCTCTACTCTCTTCTTTGTGTCAGTTTTCATGTCAGTATCTGAGTAGATCATGAGAGTCTTACAATATATTTGAAAATAATTACTATAATACCTCTTCTTTGTTCTTCTTTCTCAGGAGGAGATGGCTATTTATTACCTTTTGTGGTGTCATATGAATTAAAGGATTTTCTTTCAATATCTAGTAAAATTGCCATTGATAGATTGACAGGAATGTCACTGAATCTCTTGCTTTGGGTAGCCTGGACATCTTAACTATCTTTATTCTTCTAATCCATAAGCACACTATATCTTTATGTCCATATATGTCTTCAGTTTTCTCATCAGTGTTTTATAATTTGTATGATACATGTAAATTTGCTTTCTTTGAATTCATTTGGCTCAATTTGTTCCGAAGTATTTTGTTCTTTTTGGTGCAATTGTAAAAGAATATTACTATTTGGGTTTTTTTTTTTTTGGATAGATGATTATTAAGGATATAGAAATGCATCTGATTTTCTCAGGTGGGTTTTGTCTCCTGAACCTTGACTGAGCCTGTTAATTGGTTCTAACAGTTTTCATTGGAAAAGAGTGTGGCATTCTCTATGAAGAGGACTTGTCCTCTGCCAACAGAGGCGGCCCTTCCTTGTTCCTTCCTGGTTTGTTTTCCTGTGGTTTCTTTTTCCTCTCAGATTCCTCTGTCTGGGGTCTTCAGCACTACATGGAACAGACATTGCTGCAGTGTGGGCAGCCTCACCATGGTCATGATCTTAAGGAAAAGCTTTCCATTTTTCGGCCACTACATACAACATTTGATGTGGCAGATCCTGTGTGACCTTTATTGTCCTGTGGTGCATTCCTTTTTACCTAATTTTTGTAGGCCATCCATCATGAAAGAGTGTTGAATTTTTTCAGAATCATCGTTCTACACCTAATGAGATAATATGATTTTATCTTTCATTCTGTCAGTACAGTTGACCACATTGAATTATTTTTGTGCTTTGAAACATTTTTGCAACTGGGATAAATCTCATTTGGTCCTAGTGTATGATTTAATCATGTTCTGTTGAATTTATTCTACCAGAATTAAGGATTTTTCTGTCTGTGGAAATGAGGTATATTGCCCTGTACCTATAGGTTTTGCTAATATTACAGTAACTTTACAGTCTGGCCTATTCAAAGCTCATCCAAGTTGTATTAAGAATGCTCCTTCTCAGATAGGAAAGAGAAAGCTAAGCACAGCCCCACCATAATTCCTTTCTATGAACCTGAATTCACCCTTCTGTGCTATTCCAGGGATGGACACCACACATTGAGCAATTGCTGTGGGAGGCCAGGCCATAATACTCAGTCTGTCTCCTGGTATCATTAGTCCTGCACCAAATCCTGTGGGGAAAAGCCACAGCAGTTCTCACTTGAATTTACTGCAGATTTATATCATTGATGTGTCCTTTATCAAATGAGATCCTCTGTAGAGACACCCTGAACACACTAAAGTGTTCATGTAACAGCTTCCTTGACTCACCTCAGCAGTCACAGCGTTTCCTGGAGGGTGGGGAGCAGATGTGGCCATCCACCCCCTCTACATGGAAGTTACTGAAGGCTCCAGTTCTGGCCATTTCCAACAGTGCTGGCAGGATAAGTACCTAGCTTTGGACATGCTGGATGAAGGAAGGGACACATGCTAAGGACTTGGAAGGGTGCTCCCAAATGATTCTGAGGAGTATCCATGGCCACATCTCCCAGGGGATCTGCCCAGGCCTCTGTCTCCTGTATTCTCACCAGGGCTGTTCAGCACCAGCCTTAAAACCTGCCCATTCAGTGGGGAACAACCTCTCAGTGGGGACAAACAACCTCTCAGTAGTAAGTGTGTTGACCATGGTGTGTCAACATTCAAAGGTTCACAGTTACTATGTGTAGTGATTCCTTTTTGAATTGCAGGAATTTGTTCTTTGTCCCCCTAGAAAAATGATTTTCTCATGAAGTTTTATGTGTCCCTGGGATGTTAATCTTATATCAGTCTAGGTTTTTTGGGGGGAGGGTTCAATTTTATTTTAAGTTTTATTTATGTATCACAGCAGAATGCATTAAATTCTTATTACATATATAGAGCACAATTTTTCACGTCTCTGGTTGTTTAAGGAACACTTTGCTAGTTGTAATTTGTCTTTCTAAGTATCTGTGTTCTTTTTGTTTTTCGATCAGGATCAGTCATTTCCTTTAAATGTTATCAAAGTATTTTCTAAGAAGCTTTCTTTTTACATATGTAGCACATAACGATATCCCAGTGATTTAGGAGGCTGAGGAAGGAGGATTTAAAGTTGGAGGTCAGTTTCCCCAACCTAGGGAGCTCCTCAGGAACTTGGTGAGACTCCATCTTATAAAGAAAAAAAAACTGGAGATGAGGCACTCACTAAGTGCCCCTGGGTTCAATTTCTAATACTAATTAAACAAAAAAAAAACTAAAAATCTTGGATCTCTATGGCATTTACCATTCAAAGAAAATTAATATTGGCAGGGACTGTTAATTAAACACAAACGTCCAACTACAATGACGTGAGAAAGCCAGAAGAATAGATCAGAGGGAGGGTGTTCCCTGGAGACAAGCAGGAGGGAGAGCAGGTGTGGGTACCAGACACAGGACAGTGTAATGCACTTAAAGCCAATTAGCTGAACAATAAAAATACAAAATAATAATAATAGGAGAACTAAAGGGCAGTTCTGGAATGGGAGCAGGTGCAACAGGGGTGCTCAGTGGGTGGTCCAGGCTGTGTGCCTACTGGGAGCCACAGGTCTGTTTCTGAACCTGGACCTCTCGCTCAAGTGGTGGGTTGGTAATGCAAGATGAGCTGGACTTTTGTATCTTTTCCTTTATCTCTTATGTTTAAGTATGTATGTTTCTAAGTGCTTTATTATTCTACTTGGATTGTTGATATTAAATGATGTCTCCATATACTCTCTTGTTCAGCACTGGTGTGGAGAATCACATTTTTGGTTTTGCCTGGATGTGTTCCCTGTTACAAAGCAGAAGAAATCAGACAGCACTGGTTTAAAAATGCAGACTCAGCATATCACAGGACTAGAAGCTAGCATATCACAGGACTAGAAGCTAAGGGGTTGCTAGGGACTAGCAGGAGGGTGGGGAGGCAGTGGTCATGGATACCGAATTCAAGTTCCGGAATAGGTTCTTGAACTGCATAGTGATGACTAGTGCACAGTTTAGACAAGGCACTTGAAAATGACTGCGTCTTCTAACAATGAAAATAAATCTTTAATTCTAAATAATAAGATCTGGGAGAAGAACAGAGGCTCTGGGTTTTTCTCAGGATGCAGTGCTGACTGAAGGGCCAGCAGGGGGTGTTGGCCTTGATGGTCCACTGCAGGTTTGTCCAGCTCCAGTTCTCTATCAGATGGTGGAGGTGGTGGACCTTGAACTGGAGTTTCCACAAGCACCAGAGCTGCTAGAGGAGTAAAGGTCCACAGACTATCCATGTTAGGTCCAGGGACAGAATATTCCCTCCTGCCTTTCATACAATTCCACACACAAACCCAACACCGGGCAGTGTTCCCAGAATGCACACAGACAATGACAGCTCTGCCTCTCGTTGTTCCTGCCCCGCCCCAGTTCCTGTGCACTATCTCTGCTTGTCCCTCCCTGTCCCATTCTGACATACTCATAACCCCACCTCCGTCCTCCTCACCTTCGGCCTGTTCCTCCATGGGCTCCAGGTTTTCTGTCAAGGCTGGGACCTGCTGTCCTTGGTCCTCCACCTCAGGGCTTGTGACAGTGACCTGGCTGTGGACATACCAAGTGGGTAGTGAGGCAAATGCAAGTGAGGGAGTGAATAGACCAGCCAAGAGGGATGGGGGGCAGCAGTATGAGAGGCCTGGCCTTTCCTACCATGAGGTCAGTCATCTTGGCACCCACAGTTCAGAGAAGAGGGCTGAAGCTCAGAGAGGCCCAGGGCCAGTTCCAGGACTCACAGCTGTATGTGACCCTGTCACCCTGGGCAGGGCTTACCTTCCCAACATTTGGCCCACCTCTTGTTGGGTGGAGGCACTCGAGATGTTTGAGGCCGAAGAGAAAGAATCATAGAAGAAGGCGGGCTCCAGGGTCTCCTCCAGGTTCCCCAGGGAGTACGCCTGGAACACATATCCAATGCTGGTATCATCCCCTCTGTAGCTACCTTCTTGGTTGGGACATTGAGGAAACAGAGTCAGTGCCAAACTGACTCACCAGAAGTGTCTGGGGGTGGACTCCAGTGCAATAGCCAAAGCACATAGGAGCTTGTCCCACAGAGGGACAAAGAGCCAAGGCAGAAGAATGGCTGGCAGAGTTCACAGTGGAATTTCTGAAGGGATAGTTAGAAACACAGCAGCTTCAGGCCAGTTTGTTAGCTGAGCAGAGGTGGAAGATCTGTGCATTAGGAGCTTATCCCCTGAGTCCCACCAGCACATCACCTTCTGGAGATGGGAAAACAGGCTCATCCCAGACAGGAGGGTCCCTGTGTAAGGACACCCAGGACATCATTCTCTGTGGTGCTGTTGAAATGGCCCCAGGAGGGAATGAGTTCCAGGTCCCACAGCCCTAAAAGGCTGAATGGCTGTGGAACCTGGGTCCCCCTGGAAGGTGATGAGGTCCTGGGGGCCCAGGTCCTACTTTCCTAGTCTGGGGTGTGTTCCTTGAGACACAAGTACCAGAGAAATGGACCGATTTCCACAAGCCTTGTGATGTTTCAGCTAAACTCATCCCTAGTGATCCTGATGCTGTGTAAGACTTGGAGAGTGTGTGGAAGGACCACCAGGCCATTGCCACCTGGACACCTGGGTGTTGGAGTTATAGTCAGTTGGGTGGCAGAGCACAAATCATCAGAGAATTAAAATGAAATAATGTCCATGTTGCTGTTCTGTTGTTGTCACAAATATGGGAACAGTGACTTTGGATGAGTCCAAGAATGAGGCTGGCAGAGAGGGTGGGAAGGATGGGTGAGGATTTGTTGTTCAGATTCCTTGCGGTGGGGACTCTGCCCCTCCATCTCCCAGCCCTACCGGGAAGGTGGTCCTGGTGGTGTCTGTGCTCTTATTCACTTTTATTCTGCTCTTGCCCTGCCAGGAGAGTCCCTTCTGTTCCGCACTCACCCTGAGGCCCAGCTCCTGCCCAGAGGTGCTTGGCTGTGGATATTCCTCACTGCACATGGAGTTGGAGCTGAAGCTGCAGCTCCAACGCTTGTTGAGGATAATCTGTGGAAAGAATGGAAGACAGTGCCTCATAGCTGGCCGGGAGCCCCAGCCCCTGCTGGCCTCCATTCAGGGTGTTTCTGCCCCATGTGACCTTATGCTCCCCCAACCAGACCCTGTGTCTCAGGCTTCTACCCTGTAGGACAGGAAGTGACACTGGGTTCCCACGATGTACCGTGGACTCTTTCATTCCCCACCTTTATCCCTGTCCTGGGGGTGACCATGATAGGACAGGAGGCTTTACAATCTCCCACCACCTATTCCTGCCTCAGGTCCCTGTTCTCCCCTACTGAGGAGCAAGGTGGTGGGGCTCTGCAGGGCTACTCACGGTGATAGTCTCTCCTCGATGTACCTCACCAGGGCTATCAGGTGTTGACCTAAAGCTACTCCTCCCACTTGCAGGAGTGCCAATTGGAAGAGTATCACCAGTGAGGCACTGGCAGCAGGATGTGAAGCAACATCGCAGTCGTTTCCAAAAGTTCCTTCTTTGGGGTGTCCAGTGGATTGGGTCTGGGGAAGGGGCCGTGCAGCCATAGGAGGAGCACTGGCGGTGGGGCCTCCTAAAGGGTTGGCCTCCACAGGGGAAGCAAGAAAACATGTTTTGGCTTTCAAAGTATTTCAGCAAATGAGCTGGGAGAAGGCTGTTGCTAGATCCTCCAGATAAGCCCATGTTTATCCCTCTGTTGGCTCTCCTCCAGCCCCATGACTTTTTATGTGTGTACACAGCCAATCCCAACACTGGCCTCACATCCCTTGACAGGCCTGGGTGCAGCCAGGGTCCCAGCTCTGAGGAGACACAGCTAGGTTTCAACCCGGACAAGTCATCATGTCTCTAAGGCTTAACCAGTGTTCCCCTGCACAGTGGCGTCATCCTAGAATCTACTTCCTAGGAAAGTCACCAGGCATGTGTTAGATGACACAAACCATGTTGTCACATGTCTATAATGCACAAAAGTAGAGCTAAAATATGGAAACAAGTAAACTGTCACATAGAGTAGAGGTATCCGCCTCATGACTTTGAAAATGCCATTTTCCTTCCTGGCCTTCTATCTCCATCTGCATCTTGAGGGGGTTGAAATGCGATTAGTGGGGATATCCTCACCTCCCAGAGCAACCCACTTTGTTACCTTGTTCTCTTTGGGTTGACTGAGAGTAAGCACATCCCTGGGCACCTTAGGGACCCCCCAACAATGAAATTCTGGCCTTTTCCCTTTTTCCATTCTCTGTGTCCCAGTCAGGGTACATGGAGATGGGCTGCCCTTATTCCATGGAAGTGCTGTCTCTCCTCTTTCTTCTTTTGTTTTTTGGTCTCAGGGGGTGATTGCAGGGGCGCTTAACCCCCAAGCCACATCACAACCTGGTTTTCTGTGTTTTATTTATTATTAACAAAAGTCTCACTTTGACTTATCTGGATATTCACCCAATCCAGAGCTCTTAAAAGAAAGAAGCTCACAAAGTAGTCCCTTTTTAAAAAATGACAGCTATCACAACACATGGGTAGACATACAAACAATATGAAAAGGCAAGGGAACAAAGCATCCCAAAAAGCCCATAATTTTAACAATTGATCCCATCAACACTGCAGTGCAGGAAATGTCAGAAGAATTAGAGAGTTCATAGTTAAAATGTTGTATGAGCTAAAAGAAAATATAAGGAATGAAAATAGAGGGAAAATATGGGTAGTAAAGGTTCACTTGAATAAAGAGGGATTCTGAAAAAAAGCTGAATAGAAATCCTGGAAGTGAAAGACTCAATAAGCCACATTAAAAATTCAATGGAAAACACCACCAGCAGACTAGACCACTTTGAAGACAGATTTGAAGTCTCATAGACAAAGTAAATGATCTTCAAAATAAAGTGGACCATGAAGACAGAATGTTCAGACACCATGACCAAAGAAACATCACACTAATTAGAGAAGAGATGAAATGATTTCCTATAAATTAGGAACAAAAGAATATGTGTATTCAATATACTATTGAAAGTACTAGCCATAGAAATAAGAGGTAACAAGAAAATATAAGGCATCAAAATAAGAATGAAGGTGGTCTAAATATCCCTGTTTGCAGATGACATAATTTTATATACATAAACTCCCCTCATTACAAACATCTGGGCTGCAGGCAGCCCCTGATTTCCATGTCTCCTGGCTTCTCAAGGCTCCCATCAAGCTGGCTACATATGGAGGTAACAGGAAGAGGCTCTCAAAAGACTAACTCTGTGGGAAGGAAAGAGGTGACCCCAATGTTGCTAAAACCAAACAAATCAGCCACAGTAAAGAAGACATGGGGATCTTTCAGCATAATGAAAATAATAGCAATCATTAGGTAGCACTGATGCCAAGTACCAACTGTTATGAATATGAATAATGTGCTGATACAAAACCCAAATACTCGGGATCAACTCTAAAACTGCAGAACTTTCAGGATAAAATCTGTATTCTAGATTTTATTCAACATAAATTTTTAATTTTTATTTTTTAAACTGTGGGAAAGGCATGCATCATAAAATTTGACCATTTTTACCACTTCTAAGTGTACTGTTCAATAATATTAAATACATTATTGTGCAATAACCACCTCTACCCACCTCCAGAACTCTTTCCACTTGTAAAGGTGAAATTCTGAACCAACAGTGTACAAGGGTCCCCTCTGATCCATAGCCATGCTATGGACTTCTTGCCAAGAGCCAGCCTAACAGGTGCTCATTTTGGTTTTGAACCTGCATTCCCAGCCATTAGTGATGCTGAGCACCTTTTCATATCTATTGGTAACCTGTCACTTCCTTTGGGAAAACGCCAAGGCAGGCCTTTTCCCCACTATCAGAGTCATCTTAACCCCTGTCAGAGGTGCTTTGTAAATATTTCCCCCACTTTGGACATTGCCCTTTCATTTTATGGATGGATTCCTTTGCTTTTTGTAGCCCTGCTTGTTTAGTTTTCTTCTGTTGCCCATCCTGTTGGTCTCATGTCCAAAAAATCATTGCTAATTCCCATATCAAGAGATTTCCTCTCGGTTTTCTTCTTAGAGTTTCAGGACTTTCATTTAAGTCTGTTTTCCATTTCAAGTTCCTTTCTGTGTATGGAACATAAAATAAGGGTCCAATTTCATCCTTCTGTGTGTGGGTGCCCAGTCTTTCCTTGTCCTCTCATGCACTTCTGGCCCCCAAACATGACTTGACCCCATGGCGGGTTGAAGTCTGGGCTCTCAGCTTGGCTCTGCTGGACTATGTGCCTGTTTTCATGCCAGTCCCATGCTGTCTTGATATCCTGGCTTTTCATAGTTGAAATCAGCAAGTGTGATGCCTTGGAATTTTGTTCTCAATTTCCTTTGGGGTATTACCTTCACATTCTGCAATTTTACTGAAATTATAAGTTCTAACAATTTTCTGTGTGACATCTTCAGGGTTTTCTACATATGTGTTATGTCTTCTGTGAAGTGATATATTTTATTTCTTTCTTCCCCATTTGGATGACTTAATTTCATTTTCTTTCCTTATGCTTCTGGCCAGAACTTTCGATATTATATTGAATGGAAGGGGAAAGCAGGCATCTTGAACATATTGCCAGTTTTACCAAACAAGCTTTTACTATTAAATATGATGTTAGCTGTGGCTTTTCATGTAATATCTTTGTTGAGGTAGTTTCCTCCTAGTCCAACTTTGTTAACTGTAATTTTTTTTCTTCTTAAGATAGTGTTGAATCTTTTCAAATGCTTCCTCTACTTCAGTCTGCTAATGTGATATACTGATTGATGGTCACATGTTGAGCTATTCCTGTGTTCCTAGAATAAATTATACTTGGTCACATTATACAGTCACTTTAATAAGCTGCTGAATTGCACTTGCTAGCATCGTGAACATTTCCACACCAGGATTCATAAGGGATAATGATTTAGAATTTCCTTCTCTTGTCAAGAGGCCAAGTTATTGCTGGCCTCTCAGAATGCATAAGGTATATTTTCTTCTTCTTTGAATTTTGGAAAATAAAGCTGGTAATGCTTATTTAAACATTTTTTATAATTTTTTTAGTCTTAGATAGGACATAATACCTTTATTTTTATGTGGTGTTGAGGATAGAACACAGTGCCTCACACATGCTAGCTAAGCACTCTGCCACTGAGCCACAATCCCAGTCCTTATTTAAACATTTGATATTTTTTTAAAATATTATTTTTTAGTTATATGTGGACACAATGTTTTTATTTTACTTTATGTGGTTTTGAGGATCAAACCTAGTGCCTCACGCATGCTAGGTGAGTGCTCTACCTCTGAGCCACAATCCCAACCCTGATAGACTTCTTTAGTGAAGTCATCTGGTTCAGAACCTTCCTGTAGTTCATTTGATATTCTGGTCTAGAACTTTTCATTGGAAAGTTGTTTTGGATTACTAGTTTAATCTCCTTGTGATTTTTATGTGTATTCTCATTTTTTATGATTTCTCAAGATTTCGTCTTTAGAAGGTAGTGTGCTTCTTGGAATTTCACATTTACTACCAGTTATTCAATTTATTGGAATAACTTTTCCATACTTTTCTCTTAATAGTTTGTTTTTTGAGTCAGGGTCTATGTTGAACATGATGACATTGACCTACTGGGTTCAAGTGATCTGTCTGCCTTAGATTCCTGAGTAGCTATGACTACAAGCATCCCCACTGTGCACAGATAAAATTTTTTATACATGTAAAGTGAATAGTAATGTTCTCACTTTCATCTCTGATTTTAGTAATTTGAATCTTCCTTTTTATTATATACCCAGATTAAGGACTTTCACTTTTGTTGATCTTTCTGAAAAACAATTTTGGTTCACTAGATTTGGAAATTGTTTCATTTACATGAATACTCAGTATGCATTCAGAGATGTGATATTTTAAAAATTCTAGGCTCTAACAAAATTCTTCAGTGAAATTTGGTAGAACATTAACAGATTAATTTGTTCCTTATATATCATCATAAAAATTGGAATAGCAAATGATAGCATTGAAACTTCAAAATGTGAACCAAATCCCTTTGTAAATATTTATGTGCTATAAATTATTGTACTATAGCCACACATTGAAATGGAATTATCAAATTCCTTTAAATAGGCTCTCAAGGTATGCTTTGAAATAAATGACCCAATATACATGTATTAAATTTCTTCTTCCACATCATTTGTTGGCATTTTAACAACTCCTGATGTAAAGGTTAAAAGTACAATGGACTCCCATTTTTACCCCGTATACAGATTGCAGAATCACATTGGTTACACATCCACGTTTAACCCACTTGAATCAAATGTATGAAATATGATATGTCAAGAGCTTTGTAATGTTTTGAACAACCAATAAAAAAAATAAAAAGAAAAGAATTTAAAAAATAAAAGTACAATGGAGCAAGAAGTGCTTCCATAGAAAATAGAAAGTCCCTTTTCTCTTGCATATGCAAGGGTGAGATTTTGTTTGCCACAAAATTTATTGTGCCTATATGGTCCTGACAATGTTTAGTTCCATAGGTCACAATCTTCTGGACCCTAAAGTGGAGCCAAATTTCACTGTCTTGCTGTTGAATCCACTAAGAACATCTACTGAAAAACAGAAAAAAAAAATCTTGATGTGAATTAAACCTTTCATTGTACATTAGACTTCAGAGTATTTTTTTCCTAGAGAGGTTTTAATTTGCATGAATATGAAGGATATGATATATATTTGCATATTAGCTTTGTCTATAAAAATAATATAGTTTTTAAAAATTGATGTTTTATTATGCTAGATCAACATTCCAGAAACTTCATATTCATTTACTTGTTAATTGCATTGACAGATATTGTTATACGCCTTGGAAATGCTAGGATACAATACAGTTAAAAATGAAAATGGGTACTTATTAATGGTTATTTAGTATTTGGCTTCAAACATATTTTGATTCTCATTATTTAATAATATTCAGTAATCTATATATCCATGTCCTCTAATTATTAAGCATTCTCTCATTTCTATCTATTATATAGAATTTTAATTTACATGGCTCTCTTCTCTTTTGGGGGATGTAATATGTTGCTATTTTTAAATTTGTTCTAATTTTTATACATGATGGTAGAATGCATTTTTGAGAGAGAGAGAGAGAGAGAGAGAGAGAGAGAGAGAGAGAGAGAATTTTTTAATATTTATTTTTTAGTTTTCAGTGGACACAACATCTTTATTTTTATGTGGTGATAAGGATCGAACCCAGCGCCCCGCACATGCCAGGCGAGCGTGCTACTGCTTGAGCCACATCCCCAGCCCAGTAATATGCATTTTGACACATCATACATAGATGGAGTGAAACTTCTCATTCTTCTGGTTGTACATGACACAGACCTACACCAGTTCTGTAATCATACATGCACATAGGGTAATACTGTTGCTGTTTTTAATAGGCTTCATTTGTTGGAGAAGTTTTAAGTGCACCTCAAAATTGGGTAGAGATTTCCTGTATATCTCCTGCCTACCACAGGCTCCCAGTTGTCCACATCCCCCACCAAAGTGATGTTTCTTACAAAAAACATACATACATTGACTTATTTTTATCACCCAGTGAAATTTTTTATTCTTGCTATCCTACATTCAATGGGTTTGGACAAATGTATAATGATATGTATCCATTATTATTGAATCCTACAAAATAGTTTAACAACCGTAAAAATCCTTTGCCTCACAGATTCATCCCTCCCTCAGCCCAATCCCTGGCAACTACTGGTCCTTTCCTCGTCCCCATACTTTTGCATTTGATGAATGTCATATATCAAGTAACATATACTTTGTATCTGTTCACATTCTAATCAATTTTTACATACAACTTGGATATATTTATAGATTTTTATATCTCATTTAATCTAAGTAGCTTGTATATTTACTAGGGAAAAATTAGGCTTCATGACCAAAATAAATTCTGTATTTCTTTTGTTGTTCCTAATTATAAATGGGCTTATGAATTTATGCGGTAATTTCTAACCATTTTGGAAAGGCATTGAAGTATTACTGTCATGAAGATGAGAAGCATCTAACAGCTCATGTATCAGACAGGTTTTTTATTACTAACTGAAGCATAAGTGATTGTTATCAGTTTACTTCAAGGGTCAGCATAAGTGGGCCACAGGGGTCTCACATATTTAGAAAACCTGATTTGGAGTGTGATTGTGAAGTTGTTTTGGATGAAAGAAACATGAGAATCAGTAGACCAAGAAAAGCAGGTTGTCCTGCCCATTGGGAGTGGGCCTCATCCAATCAGTTGAAGGCTTGGATAAAGCAAAACACTGAGTAAGGGTGAACTGCTCTGCTCCTGCCCAACTGCCTTTGAGCCATGACAGTGGGTTTCATCTGCCTTCAGATGTGAACTGGAATATTAGTTCCTGGGCATCAACCAACCACCTTCTCACCTCAACTACACTATTGGCTTTCTTGTGTTCAGGCATGTAGGATAGGCTGGAATTCCACCATTGGTTCTCCTGAGACACCAGCTTGCTGACTATAAATCTTGGGACTCATCAGCTTTCAAGACCACATGAGCCAGTCCAGAGTCTGTTTCTCTTCCTGCAGGTACAGACCATAGTGTCCCAGGGATACAGAATTTCCAGCTCTAGGCAAGACCTTCTCCTCTGGGAATCTGCCCCATAGCCAGAGGCACCATCCTCCTCCCTCCCTCACAGACAGGACAGTTCTTACAGGCACCTTGCACCTCACAGGGTGCAAATTCAACATGTCTGGAGACAGCCCATCTGTGTATTGCTACAGCCCCCTACCATGCACCCAGGTGACCAACTCAAGCAAGAACACTGGGAAACCTATTGTCAATTCAAATTATGTCCCAATCCTGGACGGAGGGCAACTCCTACTTCAATGCAACCTTTCACATTCCCTAGTGATTTCTATGGGTTGTGCCCTATAGAGGCACTCCCTAAATAGACCAGCTTTCCTTTGCCCTTCTGCCTTACCATTAGGGCAGGCGACTAAGCCTGACTCCTATCAGTCAGGATAAAAACCAAATATAGAGCAAACATCATGGACTTCAACCCACAAAGTTGATCTGCTTTTACCTTTTCTTGATTTCACTGCGTGCGTGCCGCAGCCACGCAAAAACCAACCAGCTCTTTGTCAATCACTAGCTGTTCAAAGGGAAGAGTCCAAGTGGGGATAGAATCCAGCAGTTCCACAGGTTGCTCTGAAGTCAGTCCTAGGGAAAAGATCAAACTGCTCAGGAACATGTCAACTAACTCTGCATCTCCTGAGAGTACGTTTCTGCACAAGCCTTTTCATTTATTACCAGCCCTCCCCATTATAGCATTTCTCCAACATCACCTAAGGCATCATGCATATTTTGTGTTTCAGGGATATTTTCTGTTCTTCAGTTACAGGGGCATTTTCAACTAATAGCAATGGAGTAATTTGTCATTTGGATGAAAGTTCTCTTGATCAAAGTTCTATCAGTTATCATTGGGAGGTGCTCACAGGTTTTTGTGCAAGCACCCGGTTACACTGTACCCAGCACAATCTTATAAAGGATCTGTCCATTCCAGTACTCCAGCTTCGAGCCTATGCTCTTTAAATCCCATTCCCTGTGTCCCATTCAAATTTAGAATGTCTAAGATTGCACACTACTAGAGATAAGAGGAACATATCTTAAGATCATGAAAGCTTTCTGTGCTAAGCTCCAGGCCAACATCATTATAAATGCAGAAAAATTGAAAGCATTTGTTCTAAAAACTGGAACAAGAAAAGGATGCCCTCTTTCACCACTTCTATTTAACATAGTTCTTGAAACTCTGGTCAGAACAAGTAGACATACAAAAGAAATTAAGGGATACAGAACTCAAATTAGCACTATTTCTCAACAATATGATTCTATACCTAGAAGATCCAAAAATGCCACCAGAAAACTTCTAGAATTAATAAATAAATTAGGCAAAATAGCAGGATACAAAATAAACATCCATAACTCAAAGATATATCTGTACATTTGTGACAAATCCTCTGAAAGGGAAATGAGGAAAACTCATTTACAATAGCCTCAAAAAATTAAAATACTTGGCAATCAACCTCTACAATGAAAACTACAGAATGCTAAAGAAAAAAATTAAATAAGTCCTTAGAAGACAGAAAGATCTTCCTTGTTCCTGGATAGCCAGAATTAATATTGTCAAAATGACCATACTACCAAAAGCACTTTTCAAACTTAATACAATTCCAATCAAAATCTCAATGGCATTCCCCATAGAAATTGAAAAAGCAGTCATGAAATTCATCTGGAAAAATAAGAGACCTAGAATAGTTAAAGCACCTTAGCAAGAAGAGTGAAGCAGGTGGCATCACTATACCAGACCTGAAACTATACTTCAGAGCAACAGTAACAAAAGCAGCATGGTATTGGCACCAAAATAGACTGTTAGACCAATGGTAAAAAATAGAGGATACAGAAACTAACCCACATAATTTTCTTATACTAGAGAAAAGTGCCAAAAAATACATTGGAGGAAAGATAGCCTCTTCAACAAATGGTGCTGGAAAAACTGGAAATCCATATACAACAAAATGAAATTAAACCCCTATCTCTCACCATGCCCAAAACTCAACTCAAAGTGGATCAAGGACCTAGGAATTAAGCCAGAAACCTGCATCTAACAGAAGAAAAAGTAGACCCAAATCTCTATCATGTTGGATTAGGCCCTGACTTCCTTAATAACACTCCTATAGCATAAGAATTAAAATCAAGAATCAAAAATGGGATGGATTGAAACTAAAAAGGTAGTTCTCAGCAAAAGAAATAAATCAGTGAGGTGAATACAGAGCCTATATCTTGGTAGAAAATCTTTACCACTCACACATCAGATAGAGCTCTAATCTCTAGGATACTTAAAGAACTCTAAAAGCTAAACACCGAAAAAAACAAATAACCCAAACAGTAAATGGCCCAAGGAACTGAACTGACAATTCTTAGAAGAGTATAGACAATCAATAAGCATACAAAAAAGTTCAACATCTCTAGCAATTAGAGAAACGCAAATCAAAACTACTCTAAGATTTCATCTCACTCCAGTCAGAATGGCAGCTATTAAGAATACAAACAATAAGTATTGGCGAGGATGTGAGGGAAAAGGCACTCATACATTACTCATGGGAGATCAAATTGGTGCAGCCAATCTGGAAAGCAATATAGAGATTCCTTGGAAAACTACGAATGGAACCACCATTTGACCCAGCTATCCCAGTCCTTGGTCTATATCCAAAGGACTTAAAAACTGCATGCTACATGGACACACCCACATCAATGTTTATAGCAGCACAATTCACATTAGCTAAATTGTGGAATAATCCCAGACAGCCTTCAGTAGATGAATGGACAAAGAAAATGTGGTATATATACCCAATGGGATATTACTGATCAGTAAAAGAGAACAAAATCCTGGCATTTGGAGTCAAATGAATGAAATTAGAGATTATAATGCTAAGTGAATTTAGCACATCCTAAAAAAACAAATGCCAAATATTTTCTCTGACATAGGGAGGCTGATTAATGTTGGGGTTAGGAGGGGGAACATGGGAGGATTAGATGAACTCTAGATAGGGCAAAGGAGTAGAAAGGAAAGGGAGGAGGCACAGGGGTCGAAAAGACAGTGGAATGAGATAGACATCATTACCCTAAATACATGTATGAAGACATGAATGGTGTGAATATACTTTGTATACAACCATAGATATGAAAAAATGTGCTCTATATGTGTAACTTGAATTGTAATGCATTCTGCTGTCATTTATAAGAAATTAGAATAAAAAATTTTAAATAAGTTTGCACACTTAGCAGCATCTATTGTACAATACTAGTTAAGAAAAACATTCCTCAAACAGTATCCAGCTCGATAAAACACTCGGTTTCAATGAAACACAATATTTTCATGAAGAATTTAAAACATTTGTTTTCATCCACAACTTTCCTTTAATTCTAACAAGCCTTGCAGATCTCTATCCTCTCAAGCTAACTATACTCTGATTAGTTATTCCTCAGTGGGTTTGGTAACATGGGTCATGTGGATCCTGTGTGAAAGAGTCCCAGAAATATCTATTCTCAATCTTTGGAACATTTTTCACTCTTTTGTGTATATAAGAGACTTTCTCCTTTCTATTAGGCCTTGTATCAGATTGTGGGACTATTTTCCCAGGAGACTTAGAGTTAAGTTTTCTGGATTCAAATCAACTAAGATGGACAAAGTAGATTATTTCTTGGGACAATCTGGGAGATCTTATGAGGCCACACAACTTCTGGGAGTCTTGTACTAAGCTTTGGTATTTACTCCATCAATATCTGATTTGTTCATCCCATTTATTAAGAATTGTTTAAAGCCTGCTGAGATGAGCCCCTTGACTCTCCTCTGTCCTTGCTTATTCTCTTGGAAATTTGCCTAGCCTTCTTCTGTCTGTGAAGTTTCAGCATAGTTTCCCCTTTGGAAAGGATTCTGAAGCTAAGAGTTGCATATAAAGTTTTCTGGAAGAGAAACAGCCCACTGTGAGCATCTTTCCCCACACTCTCCTTTGGTAGGGGTTCTCAGTTAAAGGCTAGAGTTTGCATGGGTCACCATATATGTTTGGTCCATCCCTTTCTTCCACTGAAGACATGACAAGTATCAATAACCAAAGCATTTTATATTTAACTCTTGTTCCTTTGTATTTCCTTATGTATCCAGCAGGCCAACCTCAGGTGTTGGATTTGTCAAAAGCTATTTATCTATGGAAGGATTAAATAGAGACCTACTGTGAACAGTAGAGGAAATTATAATTTACTAACTTAGAATCTTCAAACACACAACAATTAATAAGGAAAATAAGTAGCTATAGCTTTGATCCTACTTAAACATAAACCTTTCATGCTGATGATAGGAGCTTTGTGGGCAGCAGTGAGGTAATTCCTGCTGCAAATCCACCAGTGCTTTTTGATCTAGAGAGCGGTGATATTCCCTGGAAACAATCCCCAAGACCTCCTAAAGAGACAGATTGCTTCTCAGCAGTGAGAAGGCACTGTCCTCCAGCTGAATGGCTCTTTGGGTGCATCCCCTGAGAATGACTGACCTTGTTCCCTCCTCCAGCACAGGTGCCCACACCATCCAGACTCTTGGATACTGTTTTTGTTAATACTATTGTTGAGGTGTAACTGTGAAATTAAATTTGTATACATTAATGTACAAAACATGATGTTTGGATACACTGTGAAATGATCACCACAAACTAATGAACTTATCTATCAACTCAGTCACCATTTTCTTCTCTGTGTGTGTGTGTGTGTGTGTGTGTTGAGAATACCCAAGATCTACCCCCTTAGCAAATTTTAAACAGCCCATATTATTAACTGTATTCACCATGCTATTCATTAGATCTTTAGAAATTCTCCATCGTGTATAATCTTTATAACCTTAACCAACATCACCTATCCCTTTTCCCCTCTCAATAGCCCTCATGCCCACCATGGACTCTCTGCTTCTATGAGTTTGACCCTTTCAGGTTCACACAAAAATGAACTCAAGCAGTATCTCTCTTTCTGGGTCTGCTGATCTCACTAGCATGATGTCCTCAGGAATCCATGCTGTTACAAATGAGAGGATTCTCTTTTTTAAGATTGAATAATAACCAAGTGTGCTTGCACACTCTTATAATCCCATAAGCTTTGAAGGCTGAGGCAGGAAGATCATGAATTCAAAGCCAGCCTCAGCAACTTAGCAAGACCCTAAGTGACTTAGGGAGTCCCTGTCTCTAAAATATTTAATAAGAGCTGAGGAAGTGGCTAATGGGTTAAATGCCTCTGGGATAAATCCCAACTATGAAGGAAAAAAAAGAATGAATAATATTCTCATTATCACTCTCTCAATACCCACCCCCATCATACACACACACACACACACACACACACACACACACACACACTTCACATATTCTTTATTCATCCACAAACAAAAGGGGGGGGGGCGCTAGATCAATTATATGGTAGTAGTTCTTTCAAGTTTTTGAAAAAAAAAATTATACTGTTTTCTACTATGCCTTAGGAACTTCTCTAAGAGAGGAATGCACCAGGACCTATGTCTAACCCTACAGTAGTTTGCTTAAAGTCATTATTTCTTCATTTTGTTGTGGTTGCTGTTGTTAGAACACAAACAACAATTTAGAATCTGGTGTGTTTATCCTAAATACAGAAGTTCCCTTGATTTCTCTTGGTGGATAGTCTAGTCTACAGCAAATCCTACTTTAAATACAACAATCATGTATTTAGAAGTTTAGTATTTGTTAATGTTTAACATATTTAACTATATTTACTATGAAATATAGTAATTTATTTATGCATATCTATGTAACAAATGTAACACTGAAACAATCATTAGCCCCACAGATCTTCCATTTTCTCATTACTATGATATCAATGATATCTACTTCTACTCATGCATAGATCTATCTGCATGCAAACAAATCAAATTAAGTTTGAAATGAAAATCAGATTACTGACACACTAAATCTAACAATTCCACATGAATCTTAAAGACAGAAGTAATGAGCTGGTGGTATTGCTGTGTTCTGGAATGCTTAGCTATCATGTGCATGGCCCTGGGTTCCATTCTCAGCACCTCCAAAGCAAAAACCAGAATCAGTGCTGCTAAATGTCTAGGTCTCACTAATGTTCCTCCTATTCAAGACAGTTTGCACCTTAACTATTAACCTCTGCTTACATTTTGTCCCAGTTCCAAGATTTCATCTTGGGAGATCAAATTTTTGGTGGTGAGTTGGAGAGAGAGGATTGAACCCTGAATTTTCTACAGTTGTAAAATTCATCACAAAAGCACCAGAACCTGCAGCCAGAAATGTGCAATGCCTTTGAGAGTAACAGGAAACATGTCTCCTTTTTCTGGAGGTCCCATGAGGTACCTGGAGACACTCTGCCTCAGGCAAGAGATCTGAGTATGTGAACAAGCCTAAGAAAATAAGGAAAAGAAAGAGGGTTGTGATTCCTCCTCTCGGAATATTCAACTTGGAATACCCTCCATCAGCTCTCTGGCATCACAGATCCAAGCCCTGGCCAAGCCCTCATGATAAACCTCAGCTCAGGGAGCTTATTCCTTGCTAAGGCAAGGAGGAGGCCAAGGGGAATGCTGGGTTCTTCTCAACTGCACCTTACTATTTCAAGGTTACATTTTTCTGGAAGCCCCTGTTCTGGCCTTACCTGCCACTTGTGTTCTGTGAGAATTCTAACAACTTATGAGATTTCCAATGCTAACTTACCTCAGGAGCTGGATGGCTTCAGTCCACTCCCAGACTGGCATCTTTGGTGCACTATCAAGAAGCTACAAGTCTTGAACATCTGAGGACTGAAGGTGTCTCACTTTTGCAGCTCTGAAAAATAATGGGAGGAAACTGGCATTGGACTCCTCTACTTTCAGTGTCAGGCACAGTTGCTTCTTACTGATCCACTGGACTTGGGAACATTGATTGACTGACAGACACATGGTTATTATTTTTGTTCATTTATCCTTTTCCTGTTTGGAAGTATTGATGATCCTTATAACTGAAAAAATGTATTGGTATACCTCCTAGGAGGCATCTTTTTAGGACCTGGCCCTGAGATCATGTGAGAAAAAAGAAATCAGCTTGGAACTCCAGTAGCTGGCCCATGTATCAGGTGGGCCTGCTGTTGTCAGGACCAAGTTTGACACTCACAGCCTGGCCCTAAAATCCTAGTGAAGCACAAGCAAATTCATGGAGCATCAACATGCACCAAATTCAATGTGAAATGGGTAATCAGGACCAAAAATGAAGTCTGATCTCTAACCATGTCTGAACACAGATGAAAGGTGAACATAGACTAATTTACAGAAGTGACTAAACATCCCCTATCTGGTGAACTTAGGGGACTGCTGCTTCACTCCCAATTAACATTCTCCTCCCTCCATTCTTACCTTTTCTGGATAAGATGTAAGACTACCACCAATAGAATTCTCTCCTTCTGACAGTGTCCACTCTTTAAAAAGAGCCCCTCTCTCCTTAAAATGTCCCTCAAGCTCTAAATCTTTGTAACGCTCCTTACCAAAAGTGATCCCTGTGTCCCCTGCTGTTTTCCTTGACTGCTATGAGGACTACACCCAAGAGATGTTAAATACAGTCATGTTCTTCAGTTTGGTTTTGGTTTTGTCTGCAGGGCTGCATAGGATGCATGAAAACAGAATGAGATTTCAATGCAGGATGATGAATTTTGCCAGGGATATTGAGGAATACAGTTAATTAAATGTAGTAAGAACTGAGCTGAACCTAACAAGTGAGAAGCAGCCTTAACCACATTAAAAAAAGGTTCATTTCAGAGAAAAAGTTCTCAGTCAGAGCCAGGAATCAAGGGCTAGAGCAGGTCCACAGAAGGAGATGAGAACAGCCCTACTTGGTGCACCAGGCTGTCAAGAGAGAGGAGCCAGAGCCAAGAAAGGCCCCCAGAGGAGCTCTCCTCTGCAGGCCAGCAACTCCCCTCAAGGGTGCAGTGGCTATTCCCACTGGAAAGATTGCTCTTTGTATGGACTGACCCTGCCCTACCGGGCACACATCCAGTGGGGTCCAGCCACTGTGATCATGAGAACCAAGCTTGATATTGTTAATACACGCACAAGGTGTGGGGACAATGTTCTCACAGAGATGACATGTTCAGATCTGCAAAGTCACGAAGATACATGGGCCACTCAGGGCGACGCTACACTTTACCCCTTCTGTTTCTCAGGGTCCCTAGAGAAGCTTCTTGGGGATATGGGGAAGAGGAAGGATGTCACAGAAGGTGCTAAGGACCCTAGATCCCCAATTCTGCCTTCAACAAAGTAGATCCACTGGTAAATGATTCCTCTGGAAATACTCAGGGGCTGGGGTGGGGGGACTGCAAACAAAAGGATCGACTCAAAACAGAATCCAGAGGCCTGAAATCAGGGTGCAACAGATCAGTGAGGGTGTTTCAGGAGAATTCAGGAAACCCTGGACTGAGGAACCTGACCCTGAGGACAGAGGAGGAGCCAGACCCTACGGGGACAACAGGTGAATTGGGCAAGCCTGAGTGACCAGGCACTAAGAGGGAGGGTCCCTTCCGCAGCCTCCTGCAAGTCCTCTGGCACTCACTGGGGCTGGACAGGAGCACCTGGCTCCAGGGCGCTCCTGCGGTGCTCACCAGGCGGCTGACAAGGCGCTGACTGAGCTCAGGGCAGGGAAACTGCCACACAGAGTCCTCAACGGCTCTCTGCGCACGTGCAGGTCCGTTGCCAGCCTCAGCCAATCAGCACTCAGCCCCACCTGCTTGACCAATAGCAGTTCCTTTTGCTCCTCATTCAAAATTGTGGGCGTGGAGCGTGGATGCGCGCGACTTCTCAGGCCCGAGCAGAGCCACGGAGGAAGGGGAGAGTTCAGGGAAGGTCCCATGATCAGGGCTTTCCTCAGCACTTCTACTCTTTGGGACTGAGGTGGGATCGTCAGAGACCCCTTCATTACAGCAGCTATGGCATCCTCCTGGCTTCCTCTTGACATTCACACACATCAGTGGGACAAGGTAAAAGGAGACCTGGCAGATGCCATTATGTGAGCTAGAAGACCCAGGGAAGGCTGGCACGACAGACTCCCATTGTTTCCTCCTTAGTCACATATTTATGGAGCACCAGCCTGAGACAGTGAGAGCAACGCACACAGAAGGTACCCCTTCCCTTTCCTCCTGGGGTGGAGGGGTCAGGTGGGGAAGGAGCAGACAGTGTCAAGCTTCCCTGAAGAAGGATGAGGTGATCATACCATTGATCCAGGACTTCCACCCATGGGACACTTCATCAGCGTCTCTTCAGTGACCAGAGCTATCTGGGTCAAGGTTGCCATGTTGGGGTTGGCATATGATGGGCCTGGCCTCTTGACAGGCAGGGGAAGCAGCCCCGGAGCTCAGCCATGCAGGGTCACCCTTGGAGGGCAGCATGGGAAACAAGACCAGGCCTCTCACTCAGGTGCTGACCGTCCTTTGCCCAGCAATGAAGCAGGCCAGGGACCCCCACCCAGAGGACCCTTACCATCATTAAGCAGAAACCCCCACTGTATTTGTGGCATGTAATTCCTCTTTTTATCAGAGTTTTTTCACAGGACATCAGCTATCAGCAAAATCTGCAGAAGACATTGTGGTTTGTAGCTCCCTCTTTGTTCATAAATGCTAGGTTTGCAGAAAAAAACTTGTGAAACCCCTATCTGTCTGGAGGGCAGAATGAAACACACTTGTTGTATGAACCTCCTAATCCTCTCCCCCCACACCCTGGGTATAAAGTTCAAAGAATTTCTAAACTCATTTTTTAGAGGAAGAATGCTTAGGCGAGAACCACCTCTGAATTCTGCAATCAATAAACTTGCTTCCTGAACATTCCTTAGGTGTCTGGCCTCTTCTGTCTTACTTCAGTACCACCTCCTCCATCACGGGCTCCTGTAGTAAACCCTGTGGACCAGGCCCAGGTGGCCCTTCCCCAATGTGTTAATCTGGGTGAAGCCCAACACCCCTGGCTCTACCTGGAACACTGAAGTCCCTACTCAGGGCCCTGTGGAAGTCCCTGAAACCCACTGAGGCAGAGTTTTAAGGTAAGGAGGACTGGGGTTGGGGTCTGTGAACACTGGAAATGAGATGGAGCTGGGTATGCAGAGCAGAGCTTCCAGAAGCTGAGAGGAGCAGGAAAATTACAAACAGAGCAAACTCTCTAGGAACCCATTCCAGTGGTGGCTTTGTATATAGAGCTTTCTCTGAAAGGCAGTGAGAAATAATTTGCCCCTGAAAAGAACATGGTCATTTGGTGATTGTTTCTCTTCTTGCAACTGCAGGGTCACTTTTGATACTTGTGGCACTTCCATCATCACTTCAAGCACCAGAGGGAGAGCCAGGAACCCAACTCCTTCACTATCACCCTTAGCTCTGGAGCTCCTAGTGGCCCCATAGCCAATGCCAGCTCCTGAGCGCCACCTTGGACCTGCTAATGCCCAAGGGAGGCCCCTGGACTCCCTTACGGTTTCACTAGTTTTCCTATTTTCATTGTTGGATTTTGTTTTTACTATTATTTTTGAATAAAAGTGAATATTGTACTTATTTTGAAATGTTTATTTCAGCAGTTAATTACATTTTTGCTGTTGTACAGCCATCACCACTGATTCCAGAACATGTCCCCCCAGTCTCACCCTTCCCCCTCACTTTCTCCCCATCCCCAGCAACAACTCATTATTCTATCCTTTGGTTTGCCTACTGTGGATTTATCACATCAGTGCAACATATTTCGGTTTGTCCATATAATATTGGAAGGGACAAACCAAGTTTAATTTCTGTTAGAAGGGAACATCTGAGATAGGTAAAGTCTCCAAGTAAAAAAGTAAAGTTCCCTAGGAAATGCCTTCAAAACACAAAGAAAGGGCATGTGGTGCAGACTAGAATCCCAGCTGGTTGGCAAGCTAAAGCAAAAGTTTGAGACCATCCAGGGAAATTTAGCCAGACTTTGTCTCAAAATTTAAAATAATAATAATAAAGGGCCAGGCATGGTGGCACACACCTGTAATCCCAGTACCTCTGGAGGCTGAGGCAGGAGGATCATGAGTTCAAAGCCAGCCTCAGCAACTTACTGAGGCCCAAAGCAACTCAGAGAGATCCTGTCTCAAAATAAAAAGAATCTTTGCTGTAGTTGGATATAAGCTTTCAGCAGTGTAATGAGACAGAATGATTGTTCTCCTTCAAATGATTGTTGCAATGAAAAGAACAGGCACAAGGCTGACCCAGTAGGACCAGGGTCAGTACCCTGTCTCTCATCTTACAGAAATGAGCTCCTACAGATACCAGCAATTCTCTAAGACTTCAGTTTCCTCAACTGAAAATGGTCACTCATGTTGGTGACAAGGAAACTCAATCCTCTTCTCCGAATTTCATTCAATAATGAAGTCTAAGTTTCGAGAAAAGGGGAAAAAAAAGTTTTATTGTTTTCCTAGCAAAAGAGAAAGCCAGAAGACTCATGCCAAAGGAGGAATAGAGGGCTTTTAAAGGGGGATACAAGGGCTGTTCTCCAAGTTATCTTTCTCTGTGGAAGTAATTAATGTTTAACTTCTATCATTGGAAGAGCAATGGTTTCAATTAGCAGGTCTCCAGTTTCCTTATTAATTGAATGGAAGGAAGGGAAGATAACTCAGCTTAGGACAGAAAGAACATTCCTCTTGCTTCCCCTTTGCTCAGGAGGGGATAAGGGAGAAGAGGAAGAGGAAAAACATGTCATTTTAAAGTAAGCCACCTGTGTTTGAGCAGCAAGGTTATATTCAAAGTATGAAGTAGACCCCTGTTACAGCAAAGGGCCCTGTTACAAGATCACAGATTTCTTCACCACCAGTGCATTTCCCCATGCCTTCGATCATCTTGCTGCTTTTTTATTTAGCTTACTTTATTTTCATTTTTTATTTTAATTTGCTATTTACCACAAGAGAAAACCAAGGTACAATGAAATTCTATCTATCTATCTATTAAGTACCAGGGAGCCAACCCAGGGCTTTGCACATGAGAGGCAAGAACTCTGTCATGAAGCCCACCTCAAACCCCCAATGAGTTTTGTTTACACTAAGAGGTTGGCATGATCAAAAAGTTCACACTAAATGAAGGTGAACAGAGGAAATCAAAATAATGATAAAAGCATAGTTTTGCTTTACCCAGTTTAGGAGTGTTTTCTAGTGTATTTCTCAGCATGGTTTTTGTTGCAGAGTTCTGTTGGAATGACATCCTTATATGTGATGCATATTTATCACTGGATGGAGGAGGAAAAGGAGGAGTGTATCTACTGTGCATCTGTAACCTCCTTTAACATTCTTTTCTCTGTTACATTTTTCTCTGCATTTTGGGTGCCTCTTCTATCTTGGGAGTATTTTTTGCAATTTCAGTTCTGTTCTTTATGATTACAATTTGGTCATTCTAATTTTAGCTTCCTTATGATGTTTACATGTTTTATTCATCTAGCTTTTAAACTTAGTTGTGCCATAGGATTTTTTAAAAATAGATTTTCTTTCTTAAAAAGTTTTGGGATTGTAGTAAAACTGAGCAGAAGGCAAAGAGATATCCCATAAACCAGCTACCCCACATATACACAATTGGCCCATTATCAACATCTCTCACCAAATTTGATGTATTTATTATGATTGGTTGTTGAGAGCCACAGCCGAAGGGGCCCCAGCAAACTTCCAGCTGATTGGCTCACAGCAGCCCCAGCAAACTTCCAGCTGATTGGCTCACCGTGGCCCCAGCAAACTTCCAGCTGCCAGCTGATTGGCTCCTCTGCGGTGATGCTCATTGGGCTGTTTCCCTGCCCTTTCAGACCATGGAGCTACTCACTGGGGGACTCTTTTGGCTCCGCCCACACAACCCAGCCAATCGGCCTCAAGAGCGGGAGGAGTGGGGGGTTGAGAGGTCGGTAGGAAGTCGGTGGTGGCAGTTGGGCTCTCTGGGAATTCCTGAAGAGCTCGTGTGGTGCCGGGTGTGTGTTCTAAAAATAAAGTTCCTTTCTGCTTGATAAGTGGCTCGTGAATTTGCCCAGCCAGACTGCGGCAATTGGTGAATGGAAAAACCACTACCTCTAGTGTAAATTAGTTTACATAGGACTCGATCTTAATATTATATGGGTTTGGACAAATGTGTAATAAACACATATCCACCATTAGAGTATCCCACAGAATAATTTCACTAACCAAATTTAAATAAGGTTCTCCAACCTGTCAGACCATGGATCTCAAGTAAGTGTATTCATTCATCAGTATTCAGCAACTACTCTTGAGATAAAATTGGAACTAAGGCATAGACACTGCTCTGAGGTCACTGTCTGGAAGGGACACTAAGGATCATAATACAATGGAGAGTGATAAACTCTTGTGTACAAGTGATTAAAATCATAACTTTCTCTCTCTCTCTCTCAAATAGTTATCACCAATCTCATTATTCTGACCTGACGTTCTTTCAGAACATAAAGGATTTTAGCAAAACTTTCCCAGGGAAAATAAAGCTCAGAGCTTTGGGGATAGTGGACAGTGTGTGCCACACCTCAACCATGCTAACCATGAGATCTACCATTTGACAAAGATCCAATGAGAACTCTTGCAGAGGACCCATGGTAGGACCTCATCATTTCTGTTACATTCCGTCTCTGAGGATAGATCACATTGCACTGAAGATTCCCATCATAAAAAAGAACAACACGACAGAAGAAATGTGTGATACTTAACATCTAACTGTGATAAGATGTTTTACATGGATGTTGGTACATGATGGATGGAAAAAGAAGGGAGATGCAACAGAGATGTGGGGTGGACCCATCATTTTTCATGTCTTCATATGACACAGGTACATCTTCCAATTAGTGGATAACCATGTGTTTGTTTCTTGTAGAGAATTTTCATCAGCTTCCAAATCATAATGAAGAATAAAAGCAAGTAAGTATATGTTAAACAAATGATCTACACTATTAAATGTGTTCTGTAGATGACAAAAATTGCAAACCTTCTCCAATGGGCAGTGTCATGAAGGCAGGAAGTCAGGCACTATGCCCTGGTGGCCACATGAGAAAATGACATGAGTGCAGAGCTCCTGGATTGTCAGCAAAAATACATAAGCACACTCAGACTTCTTCAGAGGCCTTTAATTCTGGTGGTTTAAAAAATACATTAGTTGGATCCAAGATGATGGAATAGAGGAGCCAAATATTGGGTGGGTTTTTTTCTTTGGCCTTTTAAATTTAATTTTAATTTTTTTAGGTCTTGATCTTAAACATCTAGCCAATCAATTTTACCAGTCTTACCATTTCAGACTGCTCTGTGGCATGAAACCAAGAAAGCAGACAGGAAGCATCTGTTAGACCATGATGCAAAGAAAAGACCACCAACTCCAACTGAAATCAAATTACTGCAACCTTATAATCTCCCAACAAAAACTGCGGGAACAAAAGACAGCCCCACAGCTCTCTTGGAGCACAGCTTTATAGCACAGAAAGTTACACAAAGCAGGTTTGAGAACTTACAGATAACAAAATTTTGACAATTATAACACAAAGCCTAGTTCATATTTTTGCTGGCCCCGACATCAGAATTTAGGAAGGTCATTAGAGCCTCAGAGAGGGTCATTATCTGTCCAGGGAACGCCAGGCATGGGTGAGTTCAAGGCATGGGCAGGCATTCCAAGCAAGTTTAGAAACAGCAATAATTAGCTTTTTATGCCTTTGTGGCAAGATGGCTCCCAATCTTAAGAGGGAATCAGGCTGGGTTTATTATTCCCCCCTTTTCTTATGTGTCCCTTTCAAATCTTTGATAGGGTAGGGGAAGAGCACTGAGAGAATTTTAATCCCTCAGGTAACAGTCTCCAACTTTTTGAACTCACCCAAAACCGGTCTCCCTGATCTGACCTGATTTAATTTACCCATTTATATTGACTGTCTATTTTTGGCTCCATTGTTGTAAGAAGAGGGGCAGTGCTCATTTTGGCTTCTTTTGAGATGAGAGGGAGCAACTTGAGGGACATGAGTTCCTTTTTAGAAGTCAGTTCAGTTTCAAGTCTGGTTGGGGAAGAACAGGTTGTAAAGTCATCTGGGAATGGGTGCTTCTATGAGAGAAACAAAAACCATGAGTACTGAATAAATGTTGCAGCATCTGTATAATGGAAGTTTCTTCATCAGGCTTTAACATCCCCAGTTATCAATAATGTGAACATAACATTTAACTTTTAATGTTACAGATGTCCTTTCCCATAAGATGTAGTTAAATAATGTCATCTGATCTTGCAAAATTTTTTACTAGTATGACCTCTGTGTCTAATAGAGAAACCTTTAATTTTGTTACTTAAGGCTGGATAATTGTACTAGCAAACACCAAGCCTACCTGTGTAAGTTAGGAATATCTGTAGGCTTTAAATTAACTAAAAACTTTTTACTCTGGCAGTTTCTCTTGATAATCTTTTTGATAGTTATCAGGCATTTCTGCCTGAGAATCTCTCTTTGACACAGGTACATCTTCCAACTAGCCTTACTTATTTTGGGGGGTTGACACAAGGTATATATCTTAAGTTACATTATTATTATTATTATTATTATTATTATTATTATTATTATTATTATTAAAACGTCCAGGAATGGCTGTGTCTTGGCTTTAACTGTTTTTGCTAAGTATTTAAGATGAAGCAGTCAAACTGACTTTTGCTTCTATCTATTGTTAACAGTCAGCTGAGTTTTCATGGGAGTCACTTCTGGGGAAGCAGCCTTTAGTTCTGCTAGTGCCATTTGCTCTGGGATGGGTCCAGGTCTTGCTGATCGTATGGCTTCCCTTGGAAGCATCTGGGATGTCTTCCTTCTCCAGTGATCTTCCTCTTTATAGCAAATGCACTGATTGGCTTTCTGTTCTCTAGGGGTCTCATTAATCTTCCTGATCAGGAGGTTATGTGGTCCAGAGTTGCAAAGCTCTTTAGAGAAGTCCCCTGTTCCCTGAATTTAGACTGACTCAAAGGGCAAGAGCCAAATATTGGGTGGGTTTTTTTGGCCTTTATAATTTAATTTTAATTTTTTTAAGTCTTGATCTTAAACATCTAGGAAATCAGTTTTACCAGTCTTAAATTAAAAGTACTGGGCTTTGGGCTGGGGCTGTGTCTCAGGGGTAGAGCACTCGCCTAGCATGCGTGAGGCACTGGGTTCGATCCTCAGCACCACATAAAAATAAAATAAAGATATTGTATCCACCTGAAACTAAAATACATAAATAAACATTTTTTTAAAAAGTACTGGGCTTTAATGTCTACAACTTTACAATCATTTATCTTTTTTATTAATTGGGGTCTGTATTATCCTATCTGTCGTATAAGTGATGGCTTATTATCTTAAATTAACCCAGGTTGTATGTTCTTAAAGCAATACCTCTGTAAAACATTAACAGGCAATTTTTAGACCATATATAAGGAAACCACAAAATAAAATTAACAAAACTAAAAACACATTTAGTTTGTGTAATAGTTACCTTGAATTTTGGTTGAGTTATACATTATATCCCCTGACTGAGATCCTAGTAATCTTGACAAAAACAACTTTTGAACACAACTTTAAATGAACTGAAATCTGGCCTCGTGTGGAGTTATTCTGACATGTAGTAAGATGGGACACAGAGCCTTATCGCAGGTAAGGCGGGGCTCTTTATAAATCTTAAGTAAAGTGTTCTAGTTTTGAAAAAGAAAAAAACAAAGCTGATCTTTGTTTTTTAAACATTATTTTATAAAGTTTACATAAATTGAGGTAACCTGAATATTGTATAACACAATATATCACATTTAAAATATGAATTAAAGAAAAGCTGAAAGCTTTTAACCTTTTGTAGAAAAGTAGCAAAATATTTTGTGTTTTACAATATTAACCTTTATATAGATTAGTTCTCTTTAACTTAAAAATATATTTAAATTGTACCCCAGTGTAAAAAATAACATAAAACTTTACATATTTTATTGATAACAGGTCCAGTTATAAAACATTAAATGATATAAATAAATTCCCAATGATTTTTAAGCCTAAAATTACCATACAACTTTAGTTTGGAGAACACCATTGTTCTTTTAAAGCTTTTATCGTAAAGACTTGTCTACCTGGAAGATATGAATACATTTAACATACAAGGAAGAGTAACAGCACCATAATTATATTGATGTTTTTATATTAACCAAGTTTAGCTTTTAAAGAAATAACAGTACAATGCTCTAAAATAACAGTTTTTGTTTAACCAGTTGTTTAATTTTTTTAAGGTTACTTGCTCTAGACAAAAGAAACAAAACTTAATAAAACACAATGTTTTGGGTAAACTTATGTTTTAAGAAATCTTTGTCCTTTTAACATATAACTGATTGTAAAAACAAATTTACACAGACTTATTTATCACTTATTTAAATCCCCTTATTTACTTTACCACATAAAGACTTTTTTATCTAGAAACATTTTTTTTATTAAATATGGTCTCCATATCTAGAATATTTTAATTTTTTTTTCATTTTTTAACCTTTTTTGTCCACATTTTGAAACAATCCTTGGAAAGTTTTGAATTTAGGCAAATTATTTTATTTTAATAAAAAGAAATACTTTGTTGTTTACAGTACTTTTAATTGTAACATTTGTAACTTTTGGGCCTTTGCACATAAAAATTTTTAATATCCCTTTTTTATATAGAATTACATCTGTTTACCATTTTATGAAAACACAATGATTAGGTATATAGAACCTGTTGGGACTTTAAATTTTTAGTAACATTTTTTAGTGATGACAAAGCAACTTTAAATCTTTTTTTTATTTACCAATTTATGAAAACATCAATAATGTTACCCAATCGAATTTAAATTAAGAGTACTTGATGGTATACTTAATATTTAGCATTTTAACCTCATAAATTAATCAGATATCTAACAAAAGTATTCATAAATGAGTACTCTCATGTCAAATGTACTTTATTTATTTTACCAAAATATCAGACAAGTGTATTGAACAGTGTTAACCATTTTTTACTTGTTGAAGAAAAGTCCTAGAACCAAGGCATATCAGACATTTTACAGACATCAACATCTTTTGAACACCTAGAAAAACTTGTAAGCTTAATTTTAAAGACATCTTTATCTGTTTACCCAAGTTAAATTGAACCATTTAAATCATGTGAATTGAAGATATTTGGATCCATTTTTTAACTTTTTTTATGAGCACTCCTTATATATTTGTTAATTTTTATATCATGTACATGATATATGGACATACACACATACGTGATATATGAACATACGCACATACAACACATAACACAAGTGTGCACACAACACAATAGTAAAGGCCTTATAGCTTTTCACAGGTGAAATCTCCATAAAAATAGAACTGATCAGAAAAACATTAACTTAGGTCTGTAGGATCAAAATCATGAATTCAAACAAAATACAGAGTTTAAGAAAAAGCAAGAGTCCTAGAAAAAAAATAGCCGGCCAGTAATTAGTAAAGTACCATACAATTTACTCTTTGGTTAGTCTAGTTTGAGTTCAGGTAAAAGACACTTTTACTTTTTTTTTCCCCCTTGGGCCTCAGATCAGTCTCCTACTGAGTTTACAGGCTTTTTTATTTGTATTTTAATGTAAGTCTGGCTGAGGTCTGGAAGAAGCAGGGAAAACTGCTATTCTGAGCAGAAACCTCATGCCTAAGGTGTTTTAACCATTTTTAGTCCATAGTTGGACAGGTTTGGATGTCTATAATGAAGATACTTACTTTTTATTAACTTTGGGAACAAAAGCTATGACATTAAGTTCCTTACTAAAATCAGCCATTTGCTGTCGAGCCCGTCCACGTCTTTGTGTGGCCATTCTTAGGTTTTTCTCTCTTTTTTTTTTTTTCCAGTGACAATCAGGATAAATCTTGCTCTAAAGCCTGCTCAGAACTCAGGGGGAGAAACCTTTTGGTAATAGGCTGTTTAGATAATTTTGAGAGGTCTAAGGCAAGAGGTGAGAACAGAAAAGCTGGCATTTGTAGTCAAGGAGAAATTGACTTTTGGTCCCTTATAGGGAATCAGAAGAAGCATACTAGGGACACTTTTTGGCTAAAGTTTGGCTAAAGTTACCTCCACACATCTAAGGCAGATCAGATCACTATACCAGCTATGTTCATCAAACAAACTCTTCTCAAGTTCAAGAGTCAAATTGACCACAACACAATACTCTTGGGTGACTTTAACACACCTCTCTCACCACTGGATAGATCTTTCAAAAAAAGCTGGATAAAGAAACTACAGAATTCAATAACACAATCAATAATTTAGCCTTAACTGACATATATAGAATACTTCAACCTGCATCAAGCAGATACACTTTCTTCTCAGCAGCACATGGATCCTTCTATAAAATAGACCATATACTATGCCACAAAGCAACACTTAGCAAATACAAAAAAGTAGAGATACTACCATGCATTTTATCAGATCATACTGTAATGAAATTGAAAATCAATGACAAAATAAAAATTTATTCATCATCAAACAATATGCTACTGAATGAACAATAGGTTGCACAAGACATCAAGGAGGAGATTAAAAAGTTCTTAGAGGTAAATGAGACCATAGACAAAACATATCGAAATATCTGTAATTATATGAAAGCAGTACTAACAGAAAATTCATTGCATGGAATTCATTCCTTAAAAGAAGAAAAACTCAACAAATAAATGACCTCACACTACATCTCAAAGCCCTAGGAAAAAAAGAACAATTCAGCAGCAAAAGCATAAGGCAAGAAAGAATTAAAATTAGAGCTGAAATCAATGAAATTGAAACAAAAGAAACAATTTTTAAAAATTAACAAAACAAAAAGTTGGTTCTTTGAAAAAATAAATAAAATTAACAGATATTGAGCCATGCTAACGAAGAGAAGGAGAGAGTAAGCTCAAATTACCAGCATATGTGATGAAAAAGATAATACCACAACAAGACACTACAGAAATACAGAAGATAATTAGAAATTATTTTGAAATCTTATACTCTAATAAAATAGAAGACATTGAAAGCATCGACAATTCCTTAAGTCATACGATTTGCCCAGGTTGAGTCAGGAAGATACACACAACTTAAACAGAACAATATCAAGTGAAGAAATAGAAGAAGCCATCAAAAGCCTACCAACAAAGAAAAGCCCAGAACCGGATGGATACACCAGCCAAGTTCTACAAGATCTTCAAAGAAGAACTAATACCAATACTCTTCAATTTATTTCAGGAAATAGAAAAAGAGACAGCAATTCCCAACTCATTCTATGAGGCCAATATCATCCTGATCCCAAAACCACGCAAAGACACATCAAAGAAAAAAAACTTCAGACCAATATCTCTAATGAACATAGATGCAAAAATTCTCAATAAAATTCTGACAAATTGAATACAAAAACATATTTAAAAAAAATATGCACCATGATCAAGTGGGATTCATCCCAGGGATGCAAGGTTGGTTCAACATACCGAAATCAAAAAATGTAACTAATCTCATCAATTGTCTTAAAGATAAGAATCATATGATCATCACAATAGATGCAGAAAAAGCATTTGACAAAATACAGCACCCCTTTGTGTTCAAATCACTAGAAAAAATGAGGGATAAAAGGAACATATCTCAACATCGTAAAGGCTATTTACACTAAGCCTCAGGCCAACATCATTCTAAATGGAGAAAAAATTGAAGTCATTCCCTCTGAAAATTTGAACAAGACATAGATGCCCTCTTTCACCACTTTTATTCAACATAGTTCTTGAAACACTGGCCAGAGCAAGTAGACAGATGAGAGTTGTCAATGGATATGTATAGGAAAAGAACTTAAATTAGCACTATTTGCTGATGATATGATTATATACCTAGAAGACCCAAAAAACTCCACCAGAAAACTTCTAGAACTACTAAATGAATTCAGCAAAGTAGCAGGATATAAAACCAACACCCACAAATTAAAGGCATTTTTGCATATCAGTGACAAAGCCTCTGAGAAGGGAATGAGGAAAACTATCCCATTCACAATAACCTCAAAAAAAAAAAATAAGATATGTGGAATCAACTTAACAAAAGAGGTAAAAGATCTATACAATGAAAACTATAGAACCTTAAAGAAAGGAATCAAAGAAGACCTTAGAATATGGAAAGGTCTACCTTGCTCTTGGATAGGCAGAATTAGTATTAACAAAATGACCGTACCACCAAAAGCACTATACAAACTTAATGAAATTCTGATCGAAATCCCGATGACTTCCGCATAGAAATAGAAACACCAATCATGAAATTCATCTGGAAAAATTCAGAATAGCTAAAACAATCCTAAGCAGAAAGACTGAAGGAGGTGGCATCACCATACCACACCTGAAACTATACTACAGAACAACAGTAACAAAAACAGCATGATATTGGAACCAAAATAGACTGGTAGACCAATGGTAAAAAATAGAGGACACAGAAACTAACTCACATAAACATAGTTATATTAGAGAGAGGTGCCAAAAACATACATAGGAAAAAAGATAGCCTCTCCAAAAACATACATAGGAGAAAAGATAGCCTCTTCAACAAATGGTGCTAGGAAAACTGGAAATCCATATGCAACAAAATGAAATTAAACCCCTATCTCTCACCATGCACAAAATTCAACTCAAACTGGATCAAGGACCTAGGAATTAAACCAGACACTCAGCATCTAACAGAAGAAAAAGTAGGCCCTAATCTTCATCATGGGGAATTAAGCCCCAACTTCCTTAATAAGACTCCTATAGCACAAGAATTATAACCAAGAATCAATAAATGGGATGGAATCAAACTAAAAATTTCTTCTCAGCAAAAGAAACAATCTGTGAAGTGAACAGAGCCTACCTCCTGGGAGCAAATCTTTACCCCTCACACATCAGATACAGCACTAATCTCTAGGGGTATGAATGCAAAAAGCTAAACACCGAAAAAACAAATAACCCAACCAACAAATGGGCCAAGGATCTGAACAGACACTTCTCAGAAGAGGATACACAATCAGTCAACAAATATATGAAAAAATGCTCATCATCTCTAGCAATTAGAGAAAGGCAAATCAAAACTACTCTAAGATCATCTCACTCCAGTCAGAATGGCAGCTATTATGAAGACAAACGATAAGTGTTGGCAGGATATGGGGGAAAAGCTACATTCATAAACTGCTAGTGGGACTGCAAAATGGTGAAGCCAATATGGAAAGCAGTATGGAGATTCCTTGGAAATCTGGAAATGGAGTCATGATTTGACCCAGCTATCCCTCTCCTTGGACTATACCCAAAGGGCTTAAAAATGGCATACTACAGGGACACAGCCACATCAATGTTTATAGAAGCACAATTCACAACAGCCAAACTGTGGAGCCAACCTAGATGCCCTTCAGTGGATGAATGGATAAAAAACATGGCATATATACACAATGAAATTTTACTCAGCAACAAAAAAGAAAATCATGGCCTTTGCAGGTAAATGGATGGCTTTGGAGAAGATAATGCTAAATGAAGTTAGCCAATCCCCGAAAAAACAAATGTTGAATGTTTTCTCTGATATAAGGAGACTGACACATAGTGGGGTATGGAGAACTTGGGGGGAATAGATGAATTCTAGATAGGGCAGAGGGGTAGGAGGCAAAGGGAGGAGGCAGGGGATTAGTAAGAATAATAAAATGTGATGGACATCATTATCCAAAGTATATGTATGAAGACATGAATTTGTATCAACCTACTTTATATACAAATATAGATATGAAAAATTGTGGTATATATGTGTAATCAGAATTGTAATGCAAAAAAAAAACAAAGTACATATATAAAAACATGAATTGCTGTGAACAAACTTTATATACAAAGATGAAATACTGTGCTCTGTTGAGAGCCACAGTCGAAGGGGCCCCAGCAAACTTTCAGACTGCCAGCTGATGATTGGCTCACAGCGGCCCCAGCAACATCCAGCTGAAGGGGCCCCAGCAAACTTTCAGACTGCCAGCTGATGATTGGCTCACAGCGGCCCCAGCAACATCTAGCTGATTGGTTCCTCTGCGGTGAAGCTCATTGGGCTGTTTCCCTGCCCTTTCAGGCCACGGAGCTGCTCATTGGGGGACTTTTTGGCTCCGCCCATGCGACCCAGCCAATCGGCCTCAAGAAGAAGAGGATTGTGGGAGGTGTGGAGGCTGGTGATGGGGAAGTGTGGCTTGTGGGAAGCCGGTGGTGGCAGTTGGGCTCTGAGGGTTTTTTCCTGAGGAGCTGTTTTGTTTGGCATGTGTGGTTCTAAAAATAAAGTTAGTTTCTTTTGACAAGTGGCTCCTGAATTGTGCCCAGCCAGACTGCAGCAGTGCTCTATATGGGTAAATAGTAATTGTAATGAATTCTGCTGTCATGTATTTAAAAAAAAAATAAAATCAATTAAAAAATTAAATAAAATACTTGGAATCTACTTAATAAAAGAGGTAAAAGAGCTCTGCAATGAAAACTACAGAACACTAAAGAAAGAAATTAAAGAAGACCTTAGAAGATGGAAAGATCTCCTTTATTCTTGGATAGGCAGAATTAATATTGTCAAAATGACCACACAACCAAAGGTACTATACAGATTTAATGCAATTCCAATCAAAATCTCAATGACATTCTGTTGGAGACCGCATATCAAGTCAAGATGGCGCCTGGCAGTTTGCCAGGAGGAGTGGTTTGTAAGGCAACACCACCAAGCCATTAAGATGGTAGGGATTCCTTATTGGCTGGTTGCTGTAACTGGATGATGCTAATTGAGTCAAGCTGTGTGTAACCAGTTAGGTATATATATACCTCTGCTGTTTTGCAATAAGGCAGCTCCTGCTACCTTGGGTGCCCCCTACCTTGAGTTCCCGCTCAGTTTCTGCTGAGTTTTCCCTACAATAAAGCAGTTCCCGCTTCAACCTTCAAGTTGCTTGTCACCTCCCACTTATTCTGCTCAGCCGACTGCGGCATATGGTGGCCCTGTACGGGGAAACTCCAGGACTCTTGGGAGTAAGTGACAAGGTAAAAGGATGGGTGACCATTTCAAGAAACAGTGTGTTCTTGTTTCGTTTTGTTTCATTTCATTTTTAAGCTGCCTGACCCTAGAAATAAATAGGATGGGAGAAAAACTGTTCACCCCTGAGGAAGGCGTGCGTGTGGCCACGCCCTGGGGGATGCGTGCCCCGGCAGCGAGCCACGGGACGCCATGGTGTCATCCACCGTTGCGTGTGCCCTGCCAGGGTGGGGTTCACGTCAGGGGAGAACAGATAGGGTGAGAGGACAGAGAGACATTTCAAGAAAATAGAAAAATTGATACAATGTGTTTCTGTTCCGTTTTTGTTTCATTTTGTTTCGGTTTTGTTTTGTGTTAAATTAGTGGGTTGCATTATCTTTGTTACGGAAACATGGGATCAGATGTTAGTAAAAACAAAACCAAAAGGGTGTTAAGTAAATTGCTAAAGGAAGGAGGCACCCCAGTAAAGCCAAGAACAATTAGGGCATACATTGATACGATACAAAAATGTAGCCCATGGTTCTTTAAGGAGGAATTGTTAATATCACAATGGGACCATCATGGTGAAGATTTTAAAAAAATAGAAAAGAAAAACCCAGGAACTCTGCCAGTTGGATGTTGATAAGATCTTGTTTGCTTAGTCCAAAGCCTTCAGTTCAGACTATGGTAGAGGAAGGAGAAGACATCTTAGATCAAGTAAAAGAGGAAGTCTCTTGAGCTAGTCAGACAGGAGAAGAAAGTTTAGAGGAGGAAGGGCTATCAGGGGAGAAGTTACAACAGGAGGCTGCTACTAACACCTTTCTATCACCAGAGGGTGTAAGTATTCAACCAACAGCTCCACCTATGAAGACAACATATGCTGGGTGGCCCCCAACCCCCATAGTTGATAGATAAGACCCTGAGACAGGACCTCGAAGATTGGCATGCCCTGAACTTGAGGATGAGGGAGGGCAGCGATATCACCAGGTTTTAGATTTCAAAACTGTAAAACAGTTGAAAGAAGCTGTAGCAACCTATGGTCCTCAAGCCCCTTTTACTGTAAGCATGGTTGAATCCATTACAAATTATAACTTGACACCAGCAGATTGGGCTAGCATGTGCAAGGCTGTGCTAAATGGAGGACAATATCTGTTATGGAAAGTTGTTGATCAGGAATTCTGTATGGAGACTGCCAAGCAAAATGCAGCAGCCAGGTATCCACAGAGAAATCTAGATATATTGCTAGGAGAAGGACCTTATGAGAATCAGCAGCAACAAACTAGATATGATCCTGGCATATATTTACAAATCGCTTCAGCTGCAGTTAAGGCATGGAAGACTTTACAAGGACAAGGAGATTTACAAGGTCAATTATCTAAGGTAATACAAGGAGCAAATGAACCTTATGCTGAGTTTGTGGATAAGCTTACACAAACAGCAAGCAGAGTCTTTGGGGATATAGAACAAGCGATGCTATTGGTAAAGCAACTGGCCTACGAACAAGCCAATAGATGGTGTAGGGAGGCTATTAGACCTTGGAAATATAAAGACTTGAATGCATACGTTAAATTATGTAGAGATATTGGTGAACCAGTGATGCAGGGGAAAGTCTTGGCAGCTGGAGTAACCCGGGAGTACAACAGGCTTTAGGTGCCAGGCCAAAAACATGTTATAATTGTGGTCAAGCAGGACATTTTAGAAGGAATTGCCCCATAGGAGGAGGGTTTAAAACAAGTAACAGAACTGGGTATGATCAAAAAAGACCAGGTGTTTGCCCACGATGTCATAGAGGAAAATATTGGGCTTATGAATGCCATTCTCAGAGTACTGTAGAGGGTACTCCATTGCCAAAAAAAGGACAAGAGGGCCCGATGCCCCGGGGCCCACAACCACAAATATACGGGGCATTGAAGGAACCCAGCAACACCATCCATTAACTCCCTTGTCAGACGAACCAGAGGAAGTGCAGGATTGGACATCTGCGCCTCCGCCAGAGCAGTACTAACTCCAGAGATGGGAGTTCAAATCATTCCCAGAGGGGTAAAAGGATCTCTTCCCCAAGGAACAGTAGGCGTATTATTAGGACACAGTTCTTCTACTCTAAAAGGACTTATGATAAGTCCTGGAGAAATTGATCCCGATTATGAAGGTGAGATAAAAATTATAGCTAGTTCTCCAAGGGGTATCTCGGTGATTTCACCAGGAGATAGGATTTCACAGTTATTGATATTACCTAGTATGCATGACAAATTTTCTAGTCATACTGTAGAAAGAGGTTCCAAGGGATTTGGCTCCACAAGTATAAATTGGGCTATGCTTACTTTGGATTTAGATTCTAGCCCTATGTTAAATTTAACTATTCAAGGAAAAAATTTTAATGGGCTGCTAGACACAGGTGCAGATCTTAGCATGATCTCTCATAATGAATGGCCAAAAGATTGGCCTTTGCAACAAGCCACTCAAACGCTTTGAGGCCTAGGAGTGGCGACTAATCCCCATAGAATTGCAATGGTATTAAAATGGAAGGATCCTGAAGGATATGAAGGAACTATACAGCCATATGTATTGGATCTTCTTCCTATAAATTTATGGGGACAAGATGTTCTAGGTCAATTGGGATTAACATTAACTAATAACATTCCACATATCAATCCAAATGCACACACTATTATGGCTAGACAAGGTTTTAGGAAAGGAAAAGGATTAGAAGAAAAAGGACAAGGCGTAGTGGCACCAATACAAATAGATCAAAAAACAGACAGACATGGATTGGGTTATCAGGAGGGGGTCACTGAGACAATAATAATTACTTGGAAATCAGAAAGACCAGTATGGTTTCCTCAGTGGCCCCTGACTAAAGAAAAGATACAAGCAGCCCATGACCTGGTCAATCAACAATTAACGGAGGGACATATACAACTTTCTATATTTCTCCATAATACTCCCTTTTTGTTATCAAAAAGAAATCTGGCAAATGGAGACTATTACAGGATTTAAGAGCTATTAATAACGAGATGGTTATCATGGAATCTGCTCAATCGGGGATTCCTCAATTGTCTGCTTTGCCAAAAACCTGGTATGTTTTAGTTATAGATATTAAAGATTCTTTTTTTCCATTCCAATTCATCCTGAGGATAGTCCATGTTTTGCATTTACTGTCCCTGCGCTGAATTATGAAGGTTCTGATCAGAGATATGAATGGAAAGTACTCCCTCAAGGGATGGCTAACAGCCCTACTATGTGTCAAATTTATGTTAATAAAGCAATCCAGCCACTTAGAAATCAAAATCCTGAACTACAAGTATTTCATTATATGGATGATGTATTATTAGCACACAAGATAAAAATACATTGCTAGAATGTTATGCCACACTTATAAACTTATTAAAAAATTTTTAATCTAGAGATAGCAATAGATAAAGTATAATTAAATTTTCCAATAAATTACTTAGGAGTTCTATTATCCTCGACATGATCCACCCACCAAAAATTCAAATATGAGTAGATCAACTTAAAACACTTAATGACTTTCAAAAGTTGTTAGGAGACATAAATTGGATAAGGCCTTATCTAGGCATACCAACAGGAGAGTTGGGACCTTTATTTGATATCCTAAAAGGTCCATCAGATCCAAATTCACCCCGCATGTTAACGTCTGAAGCAAGAAAAACATTAAAACTCATTGAAACATATATGGAAAATATGCATTCGGATAGTTTTCCTCTGTTATTTATTGTATTACCAACTAAAAACATTCCTACAGGAGTATTTTGGCAAGAAGGTCCATTATTATGGATACATTTATCTTATTCTCCTAACACTATTCTTACTAGGTATCCTGAAGCTGTAGGACAATTAAAACTCAAAGGAATAAAAGCAGCAAAGGGGGTGTTTGGAATTTCTCCTAATGAAATTATTACTCCATATACTATGGATCAAATTAATGAGTTAGCTAATGAGTTAAATACTTGGGCAATAATCATGTGTAAATCTATTTGTTCATTTGATAACCACTTACCATCTAATCCTTTGTTGTCTTTTTGGTCCTCGCATCCTGTAGTTTTTCCAAAAATGACCAGAAAAACACCTATCATGAATGCTCCAATAATATTTACTGATGGGTCAAATAATGGTACAGCAGCAGTAGTTACCCCTGATTAAGCTTTTACATTTTTAGTACCCGAACAATCAGCTCAAAAGGTGGAGGTTAATGCAGTATTACAAGCTTTTATGATGTTTAAAGACTCTGTATTAAATTTATTTTCTGACAGTCAATATATAGTTAATGCTATAGTATCCCTTGAAGATACTGGTAGGATTTCCCCTTCCTCTACTGTTTTCTCTTTTTTTTTCCACTATACAAAGTCTAATCTGGGACATAAAAGATCCATTCTTTATAGGACATATCAGGGCACATACAGGATTGCCTGGAGCCCTTAGTTTAGGCAATGATTTAGCAGATAAAACTACACATGACATACATATTTTTTCAATAATAGAATAAGCGACAAATTTTCACAAATCCTTCCATGTCAATGCTAATACCATGCAAAAGCATTTTAGAATAACTAAGGAACAAACTAGACATATAATAAAACAATGTCAAAATTGTGTGACCTTTTTACCACAAGTTTATCTTGGAATTAATCCTAGAGGACTAATATCTAATCATATCTGGCAGATGGACGTCACACATTTGCCAGAATTTGGAAAATTAAAATATTTGCATGTTACAGTTGATACTTCTTCCAGATATTTGATGGGCTCCCTTCATGCGGAGAAAAAAACTAAAGATATTATATCTCATTGTTTACAAAATTTTGCCACTGTGGACATTCCAAAACAGTTAAAAACAGATAATGAAAAAAAAAGAAAAAAAAAATGAAAAAAAAAACAGATAATGGCTCTGGCTATACTTCTGCTTCTTTTAAACAATTTTGCTCATCATATGGCATTACTCATATAACAGGTATCCCATACAATCCACAGGAACAAGGCATAGTTTAAAAAGCCCATCAAACTATTAAAATGTACTTACTAAAACAAAAAGAGGGAATTGGGAAGGGATATAAATCCCCCAAAGATAAACTTAACATAACCCTTTTTACTTTAAACTTTTTAAATTTGGATTCATCAGGGCTTAGTGCTGCAGAAAGGCACATGTGTCCAAAAAATGTACATAAGCCAAAGGTACTTTGGAAGGATATTCTAACAGGACAATGAAAAGGTCCTGACCCAGTGATTGTCTGGAGTCGGGAGTCTGTTTGTGTGTTTTCTCAGGGAGAACGGTAGCTGATTTGGATTCCAGAGAGACTAACTAAAGCAATTTCTACAGGCCAAAAAGAATATGATTTGGCTCAAATCCATAACAGCTGATATCCAGAACTCCGGTTTAGCTATCCTTATATCTGCGATGATGGTTCTCCCACACCTGGAGGCTAATGAATAATGAGCACCATTAAGGCCTATTTCAAATGTAAAAACCTTGAGGCTTACTTGTGGGAATGCCTTCAAACCTATATGCAAGTTACAAGAAGAAGGATGGGATATCAATAGAAGAGTCAAGCCCAGGTGGTAGCCAGGATGCTTTTTTCTATTTTATTTTTTGAGCTCATACATACCTAGGTTGATGTTTTTCTGATCAGTTTTATTTTTTGATCAACTGTGGAGTTTTTAAACATTGCAATGGAGATTTCACCTGTGAAAAGCCCAAGGCCTCTACTATTGTGTTATGTGTGCACACTTGTGTTATGTGTTGTTTGTCTGTATGTGTGTATGTCCATATATCATATACGAGGAGCATTCATGAAAAAATGGATGCAAATATTTTTTATTCATGTGATTTAAACAGTTTCATTTAAATCGGGTATTGTTTTTAAAAGTGAACCAAAAGAGGTTAACAGATCTGTTTGTTTACTTTCACCTTTCCTTTTCATTATATCTAACAATTTTGTTCAGGATAATGTACTAAATTGTTCAGAAAATTGTTTTCTTAGTGCCTGCTGGAATGCTACACAATTTTCTTTAGCCATCATAATTTTCTTTAGCCATCATTGCCAGAATTCCTACCTCCATCCCAGTGCCAGTGAAGACAAAAGTAGAAGAATTTCCAGTATTATTGAAAAACCAAATGAGACTTCGGAATTACAGCTACCATCATCATAGCTGTTGCTGTTTCTGCTGCTGCTACTACAGCTTCTGTGATAGCTATCACAACAAACTATATAAACTGATGCATCAATGAATAATGTAACTCAACAAGTGATGCTCAATCAAAGAGTCGATTTACTTTAAGAAGAAATAGATATGTTAATGGAGATGGTAGGGATTCCTTATTGGCTTATTGCTGTAACTGGATGATGCTAATTAAGTCAAACTGTGTGTAACCAGTTAGGTATATATACCTCTGCTGTTTTGCAATAAGGCGGCTCCTGCTACCTTGGGTGCCCGCTACCTTGAGTTCCCGCTCAGTTTCTGCCGAGTTTTCCCTACAATAAAGCAGTTCCCGCTTCAACCTTCAAGTTGCTTGTCACCTCCCACTTATTCTGCTCAGCCAGACTGCGGCAACATTCCTCATGGAAATAGAAAAAACGGTCATGAAATTCATTTGGAAAAATAAGAGACCCAGAATAGCCAAAGCGATCCTTAGCAAGAAGACTGAAACAGGTGCCATCACAATGCCAGACCTTAAACTATGTATACTACATAGCAATAGTAACAAAAATGCCATGGAATTGGCATCAAAATAGGCTTGCACACTGGTACAGAATAGAGGATACCAAGACAAACCCACATAAACACAGTTACCTCATAGTAGACAAAGGAGGCAAAAACATGTATTGGAGAAAAGATAGCCTCTTCAACAAATGGTGCTGGGAAAACTGGAAATCCACATGCAGCTAAATGAAATTAGCCCCTATCTCTCACCATGCACAAAACTCTACTCAAAGTGGATCAAGAACCTAGGAATTAGACCAGAGACCCTGTGCCTAATAGAAGAAAAAGTATGTCAAATAAGGCCCCTACCTCCTTAACAAGACACCTAAAGTACAAGATGTTGAGAGTCGCCCCGGCTTCAACTTCCCCATGCCCCGAGACAGTGGCAGGAAGAGCAGCCCAATGGTGAGCCCTGCTGACCCTCATGATCCGTACCCACCAATCAGAAAGCGCCCCGTGCCAATACCCTGCTCTGTTGAACTGCCCCCGGCTATATAAATGTGCAAAGATGTTCCTCAATAAACGGGCACTTCTCTGATGACGAGCCTTGACTGGTCGTTCTTTCATTGTTGCCGAAACCTGGGAGTGGGAATTCCTCCCTGCTTAAGGGCCCCCTCTCTCAAGGCTTACCGTCCTCATCCACTCTTTCGAGCACTGCTACTACTCGCACAACACCGTCTCTTCAGTAGGTGAGTTCCCGTATCGGGTATCCAACTTCAGACGGGCTATACGCAGGGGCTTTGACCGTGATCATCCAGCAAACCTCTGACACCCAATCTGGAGGAGAGAGCACACCCCACCACAACCTTCACAGTCACGGTGGACACTCTGGAACCCAGTTCATGAGCGGGAGGTCCTGAGGGGTGGAAGAACAGGCACTCCTCCACCCCGCCCCTTCTCTCTTCCTCTCTCTCTAACCACCCTTGTCCCTCTCCTGACCTAAAAACCTGAAAATCCTGGCGCCAGGTGGCCTGTGACTTACGGCCTTTCTGGGCCTGCTGGCTGGACTCTCAGGAAACGACTCGACTGTCCTCCCGGCCCCGACCCTCCTGAGTCATATTGGTCAAACTCTCCTTGCGGGGACTCCTGTGAGGAGGCTCATCCAATTCTGTTCCAGTCCGGACCCTTCCCACCTTCCTACTTCCTTCTTAAGGCTATACCATTATGAGGGCCTCTTCCTCCCTCCCTGCAGACTACCCCTTAAAATGCCTCCTGGCTAATCTGAATCAGCTATCCCTCACTCATGATATAAAACCCAATACCCTCATTAAATTCTGCACACAAGATTGGCCTTACTATCAATTGGAAAATCAAAGTCAATGGCCCCCAGGAGGATCCCTAGATCCCACAATTCTCAGAGATCTGTTTAACTCCTGCGAGCACTTGAAAAAGTGGAAGGAGATCCCCTATATTGAGGCTTTTTCTCTTCTTCATTCTCACCCCGACCTATGCTCTTACCCTACTGACCCTTCTTTCGATCCAGCAGATGAACCCCCTCCCTACCGACCTCCCCCATCGGCTCCGTCTCGCTCAGGTGCTCCCCAACTCAGCTGACACCTTTAGTCCCCCACAAACTAGGTCCCACTCCCTAGTCCCACAAACCATGGCCCCCTTAAGAGAGGTTGCTGGACCTGAGGGTATTATCTGGGTATATGTCCCATTCTCTATGAATGACCTCATGCAACTCGATTGGTAGATACTTTTTCAGGATGGGTTGAAGCCTTTTCCACTTCTAACAAGTGGGCCTCTACGGTAGTTGATCTGTTGCTTACTCACATAATCCCCTATTTTGGGATGCCCACTTCTATCCAATCAGACAATGGCCCAGAATTCACCTCGCAGATAACTCAGGGACTGGCTCATGCGCTATCACTCCCTTGGCATTTCCACCACCCCCAGGCTTCCGGAAAGGTTGAAAGGATCAATAGGTCTCTTAAAGAGACCCTCACCAAGCTCACCATGGAATTAAGCCTGGACTGGGTAAAGGTGCTCCCCTTGACTTTATTGTGCATTAGGGCCTTGCCAAAGAAGCCTTCTAATCTCTCACCTTTCGAAGTCATGTATGGCCATCCCCTCATTCCTCCTGGACTGCCTACAGAACCCCTACCCATCCCCAAAACCTATGCCCTGCACCTCCTCTTCCATCTATGCTCTGAACTCTGGCACTATCAAGCCTGGCTCCTTCCTGACCCCAGTCTCTCTCAAAACCCTACCTCCTTAACATCTGATCAACTTGTTTACTATTGCCCACCGGGGGAAAAGCCCCCTCTAAACCAAAATGGGAGGGTCCTGCTCAGGTGATTATGTGCACTCCCTTGGCAGCCAAACTCAAGCTAATAACCAACCTACCCCGTGGATTCACATTTCCAGGCTTAAGCCCAGCGCTCCTGCACCTTCATCAGAAGAGCCAACGACCATATCGTCACCTGTCATTAAGTACTCTTGTCATCCCTCCACACAAGATTCTCTCAAGCTCCGCCTCTCCTGTGTCTCCATTCTTAGCCCAATACCTGAGGATGTTTCATAAATGGGTTTTCCTAATGCTCCCCCTCATTTCTGGCTCCTCTTGGGTCCTCTCTTCGCCCTATGACTGGAGATTCAAGGCAAGTAAAACTGATTCTCATAAAAACACCAGGATTACCCGCCTTGCGGCCACCACTGATTGCCCCCTCTTGAAGGTGCACTGCTGAATCCCTGGCCTCCCTACAAAAGCAGAACACCTCTCTGGCCCAGGTTATCCTCCAAAATTGTAGGGCCCTTGATCTACTCATGGCCAAAAAAGGAAGAACCTGTATGTTTCTTAGGGAAGAATGCTGTTATTATGTTAATGAATCAGGCCTTGTGGAAGAAAACATTGTCAAAGTCACTGACCTAGTGGCCACCCTAAGGGCCCCCTCCAGCCAGACCCCCTTCTCCTCCTTACTGTCTTGCTGGTAGTGGGTCCATTGTGTGTTGTCCTCCTTATGTGCCTGTTCCTTCCCCCTATCATAAAGTTCATTCAGACTCAGGCGGGTAAAATTTCTAATCAAGCTTTTTACCAGCTTCTCCTAAGGAATTACCAACTCCTGGCTACTGATGAACCAGCCAGCTATTCTAGAGAACACCTCACCACATGCTGATGGGCCCATTATAAGTCCCTGGAATACCTACTTACAAGCTATGGCTAGTGAAGCCTGGCATATACCTCCAGTCAAGACCTATGCCGAATGCACGAACATCATCATGGATCTGTGGTGGCAAGGAACATTCGTTGATCTGGTTCCTGAAGTTATACCGGTCTTCTCTGCCCTCCTGTGGGGGCTCCTTACTTCCCTCCTCTCTGATTCTCCCACGCCACCCCATCTCAGCAGGAAGCAGCCAGAATGAGTCGATGCCCACTCTCATTTAATAACAAAGAGGGGGAATGTTGGGAGTTGCCCTGGCTCCAAAGACGGCACCGACTGTGCTTCTCTTCCGGTACTAACTTCCCCATTCCCAGAGACAGTGGGGAAGAGCCGCCCAATGGTGAGCCCTGCTGACCCTCATGATCCTTACCCACCAATCAGAAAGCACCCATGCCAATACCCTGCTCTTTTGAACCGCCCCCAGCTCTAATGTGCAAAGCTGTTCCTCAATAAATGGGTACTTCTCCGACGACAAGCCTTGTCCAGTCATTCCTTCACAAGAAATAAAATCAAGAATCAATAAAAGCTTCTTCTCAGGAAAAGAAACAATCACTAAGGTAAATACAGCCTTAAGAATGGGAGCAAATTTTTACCACATGCACATCAGATAGAGCACTAATCTCCAGGATATATAAAGAACTCAAAACACTCAACACTAAAAAAACAAATAACCCAATCAATAAATGGTCTAAGAAGCTGAATAGACACCTCCCAGAAGATCGACAATCGATCAACAAATATAAGAAAAAATGTTCAACATCTCTAGCAATTAGAGAAATGCAAATCAAAACTCCTCTAATATTTCATCTCATTCCAGTCAGAATGGCAAGACACCTAAAGTACAAGAGGTTGAGAGTCGCCCTGGCTTCAACTATGGCAGCTATTAAGAATACAAAGAATAATAAATGTTGGCCAGGATGTGGGGAAAAGGCACACTCTTACACTGCTGGCGGGACTGCAAATTGGTACAACCAATCACTAAAGCAGATTGGAGATTACAAAATTTAGAATAGAACCACCATTTGACCCAGCTATCCCACTCTCATTTATACACAAAGGATTTAAAAACAGCATACTACATGGACACAGCCACATCAATGTTTATACCAAGCACCAATTCATAAAAGCTAAATTGTAGAACCAACTTAGATGCCCCCTCTCAATAGACAAGTGGATAAAGAAACTGACATATATACACAATAGAATATAACTCAAAATTTAAAAAGAATAAAATCATTGCATTTGCAAGAAAATGGATGGATTTGGAGAATATCATGCTAAGCGAAGTAAGATAATCCCGAAAAACTAAAGGACTAATCTTTATCAAGTATGATAAGTGGATGCTGATTCATGGGGGGAGGGGGCAATAAAGAAACTCTGATAGGGCAAAAGGGAGGGAGAGGAAGGGAGGAAGTCTGGTGACATCACTAGATGCTAGGATGACCCCACTCTGCAGTGGAAGACTGGGAAAGGCTTGAGGGACATGATGACTTGTCCAGGGTCACATGAGAAAATAGGAGGAGGGGCAGGGTCTAGCCCCAGTTCTGCCTCCTCGGAGCTGGAACATTGGCTGCACCCAGGTCTGTAAATGAATATGAGGGACAGTGTTGGGGATGGTTGTGGACACATATGGAAAGGTTGTGGGGCTGCAGGAGGGCCAACAGTAGCCCAGAGGCACATATGTGATTTTATCTGGAGGAGGGGTCAGGTCGGGAACCCTTAACACATGGCCTCCCTTCCTTGGTGATAGATCCAAACAGAACATAAAATCCAATAACCAGGCACCCACATTCTAGCAACAGCCACCTCTCCAGCTCATTTGGTGAGATACCTTTGACTTGAAAGCATATTTTGCTGCATCCCATGAAGAGGCCAAGATTTTAGGAGGACTCGAGGCCAGAGGCCCCCCTATGGCTAAACAACCCCTTCCCCAGCCCTGAGCCCCAGGATACACCGCAAACAAAACATGCTGGTGAGAATGGAGTACTGGTTGAGATCCTGCTCCCAGCACCTCTGCCCTTGTGTGAACAGACAACATAGGCCCACACGCAACAATCGAGGGCCACTGAGACAGAGACCATCCACCACCGTGAGTAACCCTGAAATGCCTTCCTCCTGAGTTTGGGGGAACAGGGAGCTGAGGTAGGATCAGCTATTGGGAGATTGTGAGCCAGGTGTCCTGTCATGGTCATCCCCAGGACAGGGCTGGAGGTGGGACTGGGAGTGTCTAGGCCTCATTCTGGCTCCCAGTGCCATCTCCTGTCTTCCTAGGGTAGAACTCTGGGACACAGGGTCTGTGTGAGATTTGGGAGATCACCACTAGGGGCAGAAACATCTTGAACAGAGGCTAGGCAGGACCAGGGGCTCCCTGCCAGCTTCCAGGCTCTCTGTTTACCTGCTCTCCACAGGTTCTCATGGAGGACAGCAAGAGGGGCTTCCAATCAAGAGCAGTGCTGGAAGGGCCAGGGCCGAGCACCCGTGGGAACGAGCTTGGCCTCAGGGTGAGTGTGGGAGCAGGGAGGCCTCCACAGCCCAGGCCTAGAGAAGAACAGAAGGCGACACTGAGCCCAGACACCACCCTGAACACATTCCTTGTGTGGCTGGAAGGTGGAGGGGCAGAGTCCTGAACCATAAGGAATCTGAGCACCAACTCCTCACCCATCCCCACCTTCTCTGCCAGCTTTGGCCTTGGCCACATGCAAGGTCACTGTCCCCATATTAGAGACAACATCACAACAGCAACACTGACACTCTTCCTTTCTCTGAAGATTTTGCAATCCACCATTCAGCTGATTATAACTCCTAGACCCAGGTGTCTGGGAGGCAGTGGACTGCCTGTCCTTCCACACACTCTCCAAGTCTTACACATTAACAGGGTTAGTAGGGGGACATTTAGCCAAAACATCGAGGCAACTTTGCTACTTGATCCATTTCTATGTCACTTGCTGTCTCAAGAAACACACCCCACAGTCTCAGAACAGGTGTTGGGGGCCCCAGCACTTTACCACCTTCCAGGTGGACAAAGTTTCCACAGCCATTCAGCCTTTCAGGGCTGTGAGGACTGGACCTCATTCTCTCCTGGAGCCATTTCAACAGCACCACAGAGGATTATGTCCTGGGTGATCTCCCACAGGGACCCTCCTGTCTGGGATGAGCCTGTTTTCTCACCTCCAGAAGGTGATGTGCTGGTAGGATTCAGGGGATAGTGCTCCTAATTCACAGAGCTGTCACCTCTTGTCATATAACAAACTGGCCTGAAGCTACTAATGTAACCAACTATTCCCTCAGCAATTCCACTTGAACTCTGCCAGTCATTGTGGTGCTGGGGCTCTCCTGTCCCCCTCTGGGACAAACCCCTTAGGATTTTGGATTTTGCACTAAACACCATCCCCAGATACATCTGGTGGGTCACACTTCAGCCTTTGACTCTCCTTCTCCTCCATGTCCCATTCCAGAAGGGAGGGGTGGCTACAGAGGTACATAATAGCAGCATGTTATATATGTTCCAGGCACAGTCCCTAGAGAGCTTGGATACACCCTAGAGCCAGACTGCCTAGATGATGATTCTTCTTTCACGTCCAGCATCTCCGGTTCCTCCACCGAAAAAGAGATGGACATAATGTGGAGAAAGTAAGCCCTGCCCAGGGTGACAGGGTCATATACAGCTGTGAGTCCTGGAACTGGCCCTGCACCTCTCTGAGCCCAGCCTGATCCTTTGAACAGTGGGGTGACAAGACCAACCTCATGGTCAGAAAGGCCAGGCCTCTCAGGCTGCTGTTCCCCCGCCCTCTTTCCTCTAGGGTGGTCTCCTCACTCATTGGGTTACAAAGACTTCACAATCCTGCTCATAACATCCATAGCCATGTGTATGCAGCACGCCCTGACTTGGAGGATGAAGACCACCACATCCGGGGCTTTATAGAAAACCCAGAGCCCATGGAGAGAAAGGCCAAATGTGAGAAGGTCTGGGTGGTGGCTGTGAGCATATGGGGATGGGACGGGGCTGGACATGCAGAGCACATCTTCCAGAAACATGGGTGGGGCAGAAACAATGAGAAGCACAGCTGTCGTTCTCTGCATGCATTCTGGGGACACTCTCAAGGGGTGGGTTTGTGTGTGGATCTCTAAAGAAGGCAGTGGAAAGCATTTTGTCCCTGGAAGGAACATGGATAGTTGGCAACTTTTACTCTACTTGCACATACAGGGCCACTTCTGGTGACTGAGGAGACAACTGGCCAATTTTCACCACCTGGGAGAGCACTACAGCTGGAAACGCCTGAAATGACATCTCCAGGCCAGCAGCTCCTGGTGGCCCCTCAGCCAGCGAAACCCACTGAGCTCCCCCTTATACCTATTCCCACACCAGAGCTGCTCTTGCCCTCTCCTGGCATTTATTTTTTCATTCTTTTTGTTGTATGTATTTACTTATATTTTTTAATATTAGTTTTCTCAAATTAAGTATTTCATTTTATTTGTTAAAGATTCAGTTTATTGGCATGAAGTACATTCTCAGAACACTGCACCTATCTCCACTATGTAGTTCCAGAACATTTTCCTTTATCTGGTACCCACAACCACTCCCATTCCCCTCCAGCAACCCCTCATCATTCTAGTCCTGGGATATGCCTAATCTGCATTTTTCAAATCAATGCAGTCTCATTTCTATTTAGTCACATAATGTTGGAAGGGACTGATGCAGTTTATTTAGTAGGGTAAATGCCATACAGGTCTTAAGTTTATTCTTCTTTATTTTTAATTTTTTTGTTGATGGGTGTTGAACCCTGGGGCACTTAGTACCACTGAGTTATATCCCTGGTCCTTTTCCTTTTGAATTTTGAGAAAGGGTTTGCTCAATTACTGGGGATCTGAGTTTCTAAGGCTGCTCGCAAACCTACAATCATCTTGCTGAAACCAGTATTATTTTGAAATTTAAAAAATCCTCTATATTCAATGTCTAGAGAACAGATTAAATCAGGTGTGTTACAATATACCAGGGAATATAATACAACAGTGAAAAATAGTAATGTCCTCCTCCATGTCATTGAGCCAGTAAATCTCAACAATAGTGCTGAACTAAAGAGCACACAGAAATCATTTGTGATAACAGCAACAAGAAGCCAAGCAAAAATAATAAAGCACCAAGAAACTTGTTCTTACCATAAACTGTAAAGAACAGTGAGGACAAGAGTGGAAAAATCTCCAGCTAATGACAACCTCTATGGGAGGTTGCTTCATGGCCCTCTCAAGTGGAGCAGTTAGTACACAGGTGCTCATTCTTGCCCTCTTTAAACAGGGCAGCAAGTGTAGTCTTCGTGTGCATTGGTTTTATGAAGTGTGAGAAATTCTTTGATTTCTGGGAGGTGAGTAGAGGTGGGAGGAAGAAGAAAGACAGAAAGACACAGAGAAACAGAGTTTGTGCGTGTGTGTGTGTGTGTGTGTGTGTGTGTGTGTGTGTGATGGTGGACCCCAAGGCCTCCTGCATGCTAAACATATGCTCTGCCCCTGAGCTCCACTCCAGGCCTCTGACGCGTGTTTTGAAGTGGTTGTCAACTTTGTACCCTACTTTAATTGTAAAACAACCGTCTATATTAGCACCAATGAACAGCTGCACATTACTTAACTGAGCAATTACCAATCTTTTAATAAATGATCAAAATAGCATTTTTTCAGTTTGGAAGCCAAAGTCAACATTTCACACAAGGCACCAACTCATGTGAGGCTCATCTGGCCACACCATTACCCCCAGACCATTAATATGTACACAGTTAATAAATAAGTCAACTGCATAACAGTGGTACCTCCCACAATTAATAATAACAAAAAACGTAAGGTCACCACACCACAACGATGGCAGCCCCTCCAGCATCGCCAATGACTCTTATTGGAGCCCTTGCTTTAGAATCAGCACCAGTCACCATAGAACACACACACCAAAGTTTCTACATTAAAAACGAAAACAAAGCCTTTCAGAAATTAATGTCTCGGGCTGTGATGTGGCTCAGTGGTAGAGCACTCACCTAGCACGTGCAAGGCACTGGGTTTGTTGTTCAGCACCACATACAAATAAATTCATAAAATAAAGGTATTATGTCCAACTACAAATTAAAAAAACATTAAAAGAAAAGAAATTAATGTCTCATGATTAAGAACTCCCAACACAGTACAAAGGGAGGGAAATTTCCTTGATCTCAAAAAGGGTGACTAGGAAAACCCATTGTTGAGCTAACAAGACCCTTAAAGTTAGAAGACTGAAAACTGTCCCTGAAAAGCAAGAACAACAAAAAGACACCAACTCAATCCACTGCCCCTCAGCACTGTACTGTCTGTGCTGACCACAGCAATTAGGCCAGAAGGAGAATGACAGGAGGATCGTAGACCCCAAAGGAAGAAGTAAGGCTCTATTAGCAGATGATATGAACTTACACACCGAAAATTCCCCCAAATCCACCAAAACATTACCAAAGCTAGCACCTGACGTCAGCAAAGTTGCAGAGGACCCATTCAATATACAGAAATCAATGGCCTCTTCTATATACAGCAATGACAGGCTGAATGGAAATTTACAAAGGAATCCCATTTGCATCAGACTTAAAAAGAGTAAAATACCTAGGAATAAATTTAACCGAGCAGGTGACAAACTTCTGGAAATGACAAAACATGGCTGAGACAAAATGAGGAAAGTTTTTTCTAACACAAGTGTTGAGTCCTACAGATTTCTCCCTGGAGTGACTTCAAAGGCTTATCACAAACTTTAAGTGCTGTTTTCATCTTCATTCAGTTCAGATACCCAGAGGTATGTAACTTGTACCAAAAATAATGCTAACCAGCAGCCAACCCAGCATCAGGGGTCCAGGCCATTGGGACTTCACCTTTTGAAGACAACAGAGACTTCATGGAAGTCAAACCAAGAAAGGGATACTGATAACTGATGTGTGGAGGCCATAACCACCTAAACAGAATTGGCCTGAAAAGTGACTAAAGCTCTGTGAAAAGAAATAATCCCCAGATATAACCTGCCCCTGTTCTTCAGGTCAGACCATGGGCCCACCTTCATCTGGAAGTTACCCAGACAATCACCCAATATTGGCAATCAAATGGAAGCTACATGCCACCTACTGACCACAGGGTTCAGGGAAAATTGAATGGATGAACCACACCCTAAAGACCACCCTTGCTAAACTCTGTCAGGAAACAGGGATTTCATGGGTAGATTCCTCCTCCCTAAGCTCTACTACATGTCTGTTGTACACCTGGAGGCACAGGGTACTCTCCATTTCAGATCCTGTTTGGGACACCCCCAACCTGCAAGAAATACACTAAGAAGTGGTCCCTGACAGAGAGATGAGCTTAGCCTGTCCCAACAGCTCCAGGCCCTAGGAAAGACTCTCCACCAGACATTTACAGATGTTCAGGAGAGGGCTCCCCTCTCACTCCATAACCAACTGCACCCACACCAGCCCAGAGACTCTGAATGAATTAAAAACTGGAAGGAGCCGCCACTTCAACCCACCTGTGGGGACACCATATTGTCACATTAACCTCTCCCACCTCCATTAAAGTTGCAGGAATAGGCCCGTGGGTACAACACTCTCCCCTTTAAAAGGCAGTAGATACTGAGAAATCCACCACCTGCACATCTGAGGCCAACCCCAGAAACCCACTCAGTCCCACACTCCAGAGGTCACACCCAGACAGTAACCTGCCAGCTCACAGGACCCAAGGAAATTAAAGCCCTGCCCCAGTCACAGACCTGAAGGCTGACTGCCCAAACCACCCTGGAAGCTTCAGGAATTCAATGGGGGATAAATGGGGACAAAGGTCACAATATCACACTGCTAGACTAGGACTGATGACATTAGTTGCCTGCTGTTATCCACAGGTCTGACTGCACAGCCCCAAATCACTAAATTGACTGCTCTAGCCATATTTGACTTAAGTGTGGTAAACTTACTAGGGAGAATCTGCTGCTTTTTGTAGTGGCTTATGTCTTACTGAGTCCTGAGACAATGAGTCACAGCCCTTTTCCACTATGAACCTCTAAGAAATGCATCTCTCCCTCCAGGAGCAACAGAATGGATACATGCACTGAACCATTCCCTCGTGGCTTTTGTATCCATGAGGAACAAACCTATGCAACAGGACCACCATGCCCTCCCTGATATGCTGCACTCCTCCTGAGGAATATGTTCCCCCACCTGCTCCTAGTCCCCCAGGTTCTGCTTCTCCAGACATAAAAGGGATGACAGAATTGCCACTGTGCCTGGTACCTCTATTTACCCTGCAATGCCAAGCAAATGTCACCTGGCAGAAAAGGGTTTTCCCTATCACAAATGTAGGAAGATATACTGGACAGGAAAAATAACAATTTGAAAATATTGGGGATTCTCAGACCAAGACTGCCCCAAGATTTCAGGCCCCACTTTTTGGGAAACCGAACTAGGCCACTGACCCCTATCTAGGCTCAAATCAAGTAAGACACGTGATTTAGACCCTCAGCTCTATCAGATGCTAAACAAAACTTAGCATCTTCTCAATGATCTAAACCCCCATGTAGGAAAAGACTGCTGGCACTGCGTACCCCTGGAGGCTCCCCAGTACCTGGCCACATCAGCAGCTCTAATGAAAATGACCAGCAAAGGCCCTGACCAGAACACTTCTTTAAGAAGGACTATTCTGCATGGAGTGGTATTGCTCAACAATTACCAAATATATATTCACAATATTGTCACTTTCAGTTTATGGACATGCTGAAGTTGAATTTATTGTAGATATTTTAATATCACTAATTTTTGCTTTAGCTTTTGTTTCAATTTCAGAATTTTTGCTATATTTTCATTCGTAATTTTGTTAGGTTTGGCTTTATTGATGTTTTTGATATTTTAAGGCTATTTTTTAAAATTTCATTTTCTGATTTTGCTAAAATATGAAAATATATGTACATGTTTTTTAAAAAGCCAGCCTTATAACCAGTTACCTTGCTAAATTCATGTCTTAATTATGATAGTTTGTTCACTCTTTTGGACTTTCTATGTTTCAGATTTTACTTTATCACAGATAGCCTGTGTACACACAGAAATCACTGTTACTTTATCCATTATTATCTTCATACATTTTTTTGGCTAGGATCTCCAGAAGTGGAGATAGTAGACACTTTTGCATTTTTGCATTTTTTTCCAAAATGAATCATTTTATCATTAGTATGAGATGAGGTAAACTTTAAATAATTTCTATCACATTTTAAAAATTCCTTCAAATCCTAGTTTTCTGAGGTTTATTATCATGGAGAGTTGTTGAATTTCATTGAATACTTGTTCTGCAACTCTAAGAATGATTTTTCTCATTCTGTTATTGAGATTGACTTCTATGCATTGATTTTTTAAATTTCCTTAAATTGTGGTGAAATGCATATAACATTAAATTCTGCCACTTAACTGTTATTTTTATACAATTCAGTGTTGTTAATGACATTAATAGTGTCGTGTATTAACCACTCCCATCCATGCCCAGAACTCTTTTCATCTTGCAAAGCCAAAACCCATCACACATTAGACAACATTATTCACCATCTCCACCCCGCTTCCCAGCCCCTGGAGAAAACCATTATATCTTCTGTCTTCACAATTTGAATACTTTAGCTACCTAATGTAAGGAGAACTGTACACTTTTTGTCTTTTTTTTTTTTTTTTGATACTTCACTTAGCGTAATATCCTCAAATTTTGTCGATGTGCATTTATTTTTACACTAGTGGAATTGGACACGGGGCAATCGCCATTGAGCCACAACTCTAGCCCTTTTTTAAAAATTGAGACAGGGTTTCTTTCATATACCTGAGGATGGCCTCCAACTTTCAATCCCCCTGCCTCTGCCACTCAAGTGGCATACACCACTATGACCAGCTATGTGGACATATTTTTGGATGTTAAAGTAACATGCATTCTTGGATTAGACTCTACTCAGACATTATATGTTATCTTTTTAATATACTTTAGAATAAGATTTGTCAAATTTTAAATTTTTATGTAGGGTTTTATGTCTCTCCATAATTTCTGTGTGTTTGCTTTTTTTATTTTTTGGTTTTTGTATTAATTTTTTTAAAAAAATAAATGACAGTGGAATTCATTACAATTCTTATTACATGTATACAGCACAGTTTTTCATATCTCTGATTGTATATAAAGTAGGCTGGCACCAATTTGTGTCATCATACATGTACTTTGGATGATAATATCTATCACATTCCACCATCCTTGCTAATCCTCTGCCCTTCCCTTTCCCTCCTACCCCTCTGCCCTATCTAGAATTCATCTATTCCTCCCACGTTACCCTTCCATACCCAACTATGTGTCAGCCTCTTTATACCAGAGAAAACATTCAACATTTGTTTTTTGGGGATTGGCTAACTTCATTTAGCATTATCTTCTCCAGTCCCATCCATTTACCTGCAAAGGCCATAATTTTCTTTTTTGTTGCTGAATAAAATTTTATTGTGTATATATGCCATATTTTTTATCCATTCATCCACTGAAGGGCATCTAGGTTGGCTCCACAGTTTAGCTGTTGTGAATTGTGCTTCTATAAACATTGATGTGGCTGTGTCCCTGTAGTATGCTGTTTTTAAGTCCTTTGGGTATAGTCCGAGGAGAGGGATAGCTGGGTCAAATCATGACTCCAGTTCCAGATTTCCAAGGACTCTCCATACTGCTTTCCATATTGGCTTCACCAATTTGCAGTCCCACCAGCAGTGTACGAGTGTACCTTTCACCCCACATCCTGCCAACATTTATCGTTTGTCTTCATAATAGCTGCCATTCTAACTGGAGTGAAATGATCTTAGAGTAGTTTTGATTTGCATTTCTCTAATTGCTAGAGATGATGAGCATTTTTCATATATTTGTTGACTGATTGTATAACCTCTTCTGAGAAGTGTCTGTTCAGGTACTTGGTCCATTTGTTGATTGGGTTATTTGTTTTTTCGGTATTTAGCTTTTTGTATTCTTTATATACCCTAGAGATTAGTGCTCTATCTGATGTGTGAGGAGTAAAGATTTTCTCCCAGGAGGTAGGCTCTCTGTTCACCTCACAGATTGTTTCTTTTGCTGAGAAGAAATTTTTAGTTTGATTCCATCCCATTTATTGATTCTTGGTTTTAATTCTTGTGCTATAGAAGTCTTATTAAGGAAGTTGGGGCCTAATCCCACATGACGAAGATTAGGTCCTACTTTTTCTTCTGTTAGACGCAGAGTCTCTGGTTTAATTCCTAGATCCTTGATTCACTTTGAGTTGAGTTTTGTGCATGGTGAGAGATAGGGGTTTAATTTCATTTTGTTGCATATGGATTTCCAGTTTTCCCAGAACCATCTGTTGAATATGCTATCTTTCCTCCAATGAGGAAAACTACCCCAGTAATTTACAATAACCTCAAAAAAAAATAAGACACTTGGGAATCAATCTAACGAAAGAGGTGAATGATCTATACACTGAAAACTACAGAACACTAAAGAAAGGAATCAAAAAAGACTTTAGAAGATGGAAAGATCTACCGTGCTATTGGATAGGCAGAATTAATATTAACAACATTACCACACTAAAAAAAGCACTATTCTGATCAAAATCCCAATAGCATTCGTCACAGAAATAGAAAAAGCAATCATGAAATTCATCTGGAAAAATAAGAGACCCAGAATAGCTAAAGCAATCCTTAGCAGGAAGAGTGAAGCAGGTAGCATCACTATACCAGACCTGAAACTATATTACAGAGCAATAGTTACAAAAACAGCATAGTATTGGCACCAAAACAGACTGGTAGACCAACGGTACAGAATAGAGGACACAGAGAATATCCCACAAAATTACAATTATCTTATATTAGACAAAGGTGCCAAAAACATGCTTTTTTTAAGAGTGGAAAGTAGAAGCTTTATTAAAGGAGAGCAGAAAAGACTTCTTCTTGGAGGAAGAAGGGGACCCAAAAGGTGGAATCCAGGAAGGGGGAGGTCTTCCCTCTTTTATAGCTAAGGTCTACTTTCAGCTTTCCCACATTCCTGTCCATTTCTGTCCTTTCCCGCATTCCTGTCCATTCCTGTCCATTTCTGTCTCTGTCATCTTGTAGTGATGCAATGTAGGTGGGAAGGCCTAAATGGTGGGGGACAGGTGGGCTGAAGGAGTAATCTGGGAAGGAAGGGCCTGGGGCAGCTTCAAATAGCACCTCCCTGTTTTCTGGGAGCTGCTTCATTAACATTTCCTTAGGATGGGCTCCAGGCCTTGAGGACATTAACATTTCAATTTCCCCAAGTGATACTCTGGTTTCCTGGATTCCATTCTCAATAATGGCCTTCATTTTATTCATCTTACTGGATATTAGACCCAATTTATCTAACTACACTAACTACCTATCTGTAAATCTGGCTTCATTCCCCCCTCTAATTTTGGGAACTCCTTACTGCTATAAGGAAAGGGGGCGATGACCGTTCTGGCTTCTTCAAGCTGAAAGGGGGCAGTGTATAGCAAGCAGTTTTGGAGTCCCCCTTTTTTAAAAATCAGGTCTATCGAGTGATCCATGATAGAAGTCCGATTGACAAGTAACAGGCTGGAGGGCCATTTGAGTGATGGGTGGTCTTGGTGTAGATGTCGGTGGGGAACCTCCATTTATTACTGTTGTTTACCAGTGATGAGTCCTCGCTTCCCAGAATGCTAAAGTATAATATCAGAGAAGCATGTTGAGGCAAGTGTAGAGTGGAAAGTAGAAGCTTTATTAAAGGACAGCAGAAAAGACTTCTCCCGGAGGAAGAAGGGGACCCAAAAGGTGGAATTCTACTTTATTTTTTAATTTTCAAATTTAACCGAAGGATAAAATTTCTTCATTTCTCTCAGATACCATGTAATGTTTTAATACTGTTTACTTTAGTGCCATAGCTTTACCAGACTTTGTTTTCAGATTATAGTGGGCTCAAAATATGAATTGAGATTTATTTCATTTTGGGTTTTTTTTCTCTTTGTTTGGTTTTGGTTCTCTGTAAAAATTTAGGTAAGATTGATATTATTGGTATTATAGGTGACATAAATGAGCCAGTAATTTTCTTTGTAGAAAAATTTTAACTTTGAATTCAACTATTTTAACTACCTAAGACTATTAAAATTTTCTAGCCCTGTGTAAGATTTTTGCTTGCCTGTTTGTAATGTGTCCATATTTTATCAAATCATATAATTTGGGGCTTTAAGTAGTTCATGATATTTTATTATTGTAGTTTTAATATCTTTGTCATTTGAGTAATAGTCCCCTTTTCAATTCTCATACCAATAATATTTAGGTAATATTTGTGTACTCTCTTTTTGTGAGTTTAAATCTTGCCGGCACTTAATATTTTATTAATCTTTGCCAATATCAGCTGGTTTTCCATTAACTTATGTTATTTTGTTTTCTTCTATTTGGATATGATTCATAGTTCTTTTTCTAGCTTCTTGGAATAAAATCATAGATTATAATAATCACAGATTTCAACATTTCTTTTTTACTAATATTTATATTTAAAACTGTATATTTCTTCATAAGTATGTATTTAGCTGAACATGATTGTTCTTGATCTCTTTTATTGAGAAATAGTTTATATATCACAAGTTGTCCCAATTTAACCTCATATTTTGGTGAGTTTTGGCAAATTTATACACCTATATTACCAACACCAAAACCCAAGCATAGAACATTTTTATCATCCACAATCATTTCTTATCCTTTCCAGACAATTCTGCCAATTGTCTGGAAAGGACCCTTGTCAATATAGATCAGGATTTTCTTCTCTAGGCTTTCATACAAATGGAATTATCCAGGTTTTACTTCCTGATTCTACCTCCTTTCAGACACCAGTTTTGGGATTAATTCCTGGACTATATGTCAGTATTTCATTCTCTTTTATTGCTAAGTAGCATCCCATCACTATAACACCACAATTTATTCACCGTTGGTAGAAATTTCAATTATTTTCAGTTTGAGGTTATTATGAATAAGTCTTCTATGAATATAGACCTTTACTTTTATATTGCGTAAATTTCAAGGTTTGGAACTGCTGGTTCATATAGCAAACACATGTACAACTTTTATAAGACTCTGCCAAGTTGTTAAAGTGTCTATACCATTTTGCAAATCAGCAGAAAAACATAAATTTTCCAATTAGTCTTGACCACGTATGGTATCATCATCTTAGAATTTTTAGCATTTCTAATGTGTATAGTAGTGCTTCACAGTAGCTTTAATTTGCATTTCCCTGATGATGGCTTTCAATATTTTTCATGTCATTGATGGTCATTTCTCTCTCTTTTGTTAAGTAAATGCTTAAATCTTTTGCTCACTCCAAGACTTAGGTGATCAGAGCCCATATCCCTGCCACCATAAGCTGCGCCTCTGAGCTTCAGCACACCAGCAAGGAAAGAAGCCGCTACCTTTCACAGCAAAGAGACTGATCCCTGCAGCCTGGGATGGTGGTAGAAGTCATGCCTGGTGTTCTGTAGTGCCAGCAGAACAGGAGAAAGTTCCCATTTCTCTGAAGAGAGTTTGAGGTGGCAGTAGTGGACTGGATGGGTTAGGAGGACCAGTTGTACCACTCAGAAGCCTACATAAGAAAAAATACAAGACAAATACATAGTACTTTTTGATTTAGGAGTGTCTGAGTATGTTCCACCACCAAATCCAAACCCTTGACTAGCTAGTGACTGTTAATCCATTTGACAGCAACTGTAATACAGCATAAGTGAAAAGTGGAAGAAGTAGGACAAAATCCAGGAGAATGCTTATTGCAACACCAGGTGACACACATTGTTTCTGACCAGGCGGAACCCCTAATGTAGGTAATTCTATAAACATAATTTTTCATATATGTGTGTTCGGATTACTGCTCTAGAGTAGCCTCATGAGCTATGGGTTAATGGCACTTTTTCTTTCTTTCCTGATGTGCAGCCTGCCAACATAGCATGTGGATATGTTCTTCTAAAGAATTTCTGAAATCCTGCTCTAAGAATACATGGAATCTGCCCCCATGAAAAACATACAGGATTTGAAAAGGGTTGTTTTATTTTTCACATTTGCATCTAGTAAAGAACTTAAGTTTCCTATAGCTCTTTCATATCCTTCTCTAGAATCAAACTGGAATTAACCCAAAGCATGATAAAGTCACAAAACTCCTACGTATTTAACAAAATAAAGCTTGGAACATCTGACACATAAACCTTCCACACTGAGAACAGGAGCTTTGTGAGGAGCAGTGATGTAATTTCTGGCGCAAAATCCACATGAGTGCTTTTTGATCTAGGAGTGGTGATGTTACCTGGAAACAATCCCCAGACCTCCTAAAATGACACGTTGCTTCTCAGCAGTGAGACGGCACTGTCCTCCAGCCAAATGGCTCTGTAGGTGCATCCCCTGAAAAATGTTAGCCTTGTTCCCTCCTCCAGCACAGGTGCCACACCCTGCAGACTCTAGGTTACTGTTTTTGTAAAAACTGCAGTTGAGGTATAACTCTCAAATTAAATTTGTATAACCTTAAAGTACAAAATTTGATGTTTTGACATTTATGCACTGTGAAATGATCCCCATAAACAAAGTAACTAACTTACTTTCAACTCACAGTCACCATTTTCTTCTGAATGTATGTGTATGTGGAGGGGATGAGAATACCCAAGATTTACCCCCTTAGCAAATTTCAAACAACCCATATTAACTATATGCACTATGCTATACATTACATCTTTAGAAATTTTCCACCCTGTATAACATATTTTTATACCTTTTAACCAAAATTACTCCTTTCTCCCTCTCTCTGCCTGACACCTACCTTTGACTCTGTTTCTATGAGTTTGATTACTTTAGATTCCACAGAAGTGAGCTCAAGAAGTCTTTCTTTCTGTGTCTGCTGATCTCACAAACTGATCTCCTCAGGGATCCATGCAGTTACAAAGGATATGGTTTTGTTCTTGAATCCTGAATGATATTATGCATATATGGAGTTTACATTCTATTATCATGTGTAACTGATATGAACAAATAAAAAATGTAACAATCAAAAACAAAGCCCAAGCTAGAGTTATGGCTTAGTTCTTGCCTCGCATGTGTAAGGCAGTGGTTCAAAAACCAGCACCACATAAAAATAAGTAAAATAAAGGCACTGTGTCCATCTAAAAATATTTTTTTTAAAAAAAGACTGAATAATAACCAGGTGCAGTTGCACACATTGTATAATCCCAGTGGCTGAGGAGGCCAAGGTAGTAAGATTTTGAGTTCAAAGCCACCCTCAGGAACTTAGCAAGATACTAAGCAATTTAGGGAGATTCTGTCTCTAAATAAAATATAAAATAAGAGATAGGAAGTATAGTAGAATGAAACAGAAATTATTATTACTGTGTGTATATATGTGAATGCATGACCAATGTGATTCTGCAACCTGTATACTCAGAAAAATGAGATATTATATCCCATCTGACTCAAATGTATGATATGTCAAGGTCATTGTACCGTCATGTGTAACTAAGTAAAACAAATTTAAAAAAATAAGAGCTGGAGATGTGCTCAGTATTTAAGCATCCCTGAGTTCAATCTCCAGTACCCAAAATGAAAAGACTGAATAATATTCTCATTCTCATATTCATTCCCCCCAACACATATTTTTTATTCATCCTTCAACAGATCATCAGATACTTAAGTTGTTTCCATACACTGGCTAGTGTGAATAAGGCTGCACAAATGTGGGGTTCCTAGATCAATCATGTGGCAGTTCTACTTTAAAGTTTTTGATGAAATTCCATACTGTTTTCCATAATGCCTTAGTAAGTTTTCTATGAGGGGAATGTGCCAGGGCACATTACTTCACTTGAAGTCTTTATTCTTTCTTTTTGTTGCTGTTAATAGGACACAAATAACAATTTTATATCTAGGCTATAGATCCTGAATACAGAAGTTCCTTTGATTTCTCTTCATGGATAGTCTAGTCTACTGTAAATCCTAGTTTAAGAAAACAAGCATGTATTTACCAGTTTGGGATTCGTTCATGTAAATGTTTAACATGTTTTAATATTTTTATTGTGAAATATAGTAAGAAATTTATTTATATATATCTATGCAATTCACACTTCTAAAGTTACAATAGATCTTTCCTTTTCTCTTTATATATTAATGTCTAAAGTCTATTTCTATTCATACATATATCTATCTACATAGAAACAAATAAATCTAGGTCTGAAAAGGAAGTCAGATTTCAGACACATTGTGTCTAAGAAGTCCATGTGAAGCTTTAAGAACAAAAGCACAGAGCTGGTGATGTGGCAAGGTGGTGGAGTGCTTAACTATCAAATTTGTGGCCCTGGGTTCCATCACCAGCACCACCAAAAACAAAATCAAAAAACAGATTTAGTGTTGCTAAATGCTTAGGGTTTACTAATGTTCCTCCTATTCAAGACAGTTTTGAACCTTAATTTTTAACCTCTGCTTACATTTTGACCCATTTCCCAGGTTTCATCTTGGGAGACCAAAGTTTTGGAGGTGAGTTGGAAGATAGTTGAGGTCACCTGAAGCAACTGCAGAAACTATGCCTCATGCAAGTGATCTGACTGTGTAAACAAGCCAAACACAATAAGGAAAAGGAAGAGGTTTATGATTCTTCTTCTCTAAATACTCAAGTTGTAATAACCCTCCATCAGCTCTCTGCCGTCACAGATCCTGTCCAAACCCTCATGATGAACCTCAACTCAGGAAGCTCATTCCCTGCTGAGGCAAGGAGGAGGCCAAAGGGAATGCTGGGCCCTTCTCAACTGCACCTTACTATTTCAAGGTTACCTTTTTCTGGAAGCCCCTGTTCTGGACTTACCTGCCACTTGTGTTCTGTGAGTCTTCTAACAACTCGTGAGATTTCCACTGCTAACTTACCTCAGGAGCTGGATGGCTTCAGTCCCCTCCCAGACTGGCATCTTTGGTGCACTATCAAGAAGCTACAAGTCTTGAACGTCTGAGGACTGAAGGTGTCTCACTGCTGTAGCTCTGAAAAAGAATGGAAGGAAACTTGCATTGGACTCCTCTAATTTAGTGTCATGCACAGCTGCTTCCTTACTGACCCACTGGACTTGGGAACACTGATGTCTTACTGAAAAAAACAGCAGATTTAGTGTTGCTATATATTTAGGGTTTACTAATATTCCTTCTATTCAAGACAGTACTGGAGGCTGGGATTGTAGCTTAGTGGTTGAGTGCTTGCTTTGCATGCATGATGCACTGGGTTTGATCCTCATCACCAGATAAAATAAAGAAATAAAACAAAGATATTGTGTCCACCTATGACTAAAAAAAAAGAAAATTAATAAAAAAATATTGAACCTTAATTTTTAACCTCTGCTTCCATTTTGACCCATGTCTCAGGTTTCATCTTGGGATATTCATGGTTATTATTTTTGATCATTTATCCTTCTCCTGTTTGGTAGTATTCATGATCCTTATAATTGAAAAACATGTATTGCTATGGTGAATTACATGCAGTTTAGAAGTGGGTAAGTTAAATTCATAACAGACCTGATCATAATTCATCCTTCCTCGGTCCCTGTTGGAAAAATGTGCTGTGACAGAATCCCTCAAGTAGTATACCAGGTAAAAAGGTTCTGAATTATCAGAAATAATAATTGGTAACAGAAATTGGGTATTGGAAGTGAGATATTGAGGAGTAAATGTCACTCCTGCATGGTCTTGTGTTCACCACGTAGCTGTTAGAGATCAAAGTCTTCTTACTATAACTCACAGGACATCTACACCTTGCACCAAAATCTGTTAATTCGAATTTTGTTACTTCACATTCCCAACTTATTTTCCCATGAAGCAAAGTTAATTTGCATCTCATGGTGTACTTAAATGTTTCAGTACCTTATGGTTTAGATTTTAAGTGTCCCCCACAAGCTCATGCGTGAGATAATACAAGAAAGTTTTCAGGAGAAATGAGTGGGTTATGACAGCCTTAAACCAATCAGTGCATCAATCCCATCACAGTCATTAACAGAGTGGTCACTAACCCTACAACAGCCAGGTAGGATGTGCCTGGAAGAGATGCGTCATGGGGAGGAACATTCCTTTGGTATACATTTTGTGAGCTGAACTTAATCTCTCCATGCTTCCTGATCATGTCCTGAGACACTTTTCTCAACCACTCTCTTCCAACATGATGTTCTGCCTGACGTAAAACCCCAGAGAAAGAAAGGCAGCCATCTATGGAGTGAAACCTCTGAAACTGTGACCACTCCCACCCCCAATTTTTTCCTCCTTTAATTTTTCATGGCATGTCTTTTAGTCATAGCAATGAAAAGCCTAAAATGCATTAGTTCCCTCTTATCAAAGACTTCACTTTTTCATGAGTGTACAATATATTAAAATATAATCTACTGTCATATATATCTAAGATCAAACAGTGATTTCACTTTCTATTCTTTCACTTATCCATGAATTACCTATGTAATTCAAGACTGTAGAAATAAACAATGTATACATTTTAAACTGCTCACTATTCAGAATAGAATGATGAAATCAGGCAATATCACTCTCTGTCCTGACCATGAAGTAAATCATACCTTTGACTAATGCATTCATGCTCTATAGGCTATCCACCCATCAGTACCTTGACAACCATCAGGCCATGAGATAAACTGGGAGGATTGTACTACTTGTAGATAGGGGTCAGTACTATCTAGTTTCAGGCATCCACTGAGGATGTTGGAACAGATCCTCCAGGATAAGGGGTTACTGTGTTCCTAAAATTAACAATGAGCTCTTCAAACTTTAATTAGTATTTGAAGTCTTTCTTTTGGAACCAAAACAATATTGGAACATGACTTTCTTAGAGGAAATTTCTTTTTCATAGGTTTCTCTGATACCTCTCAGCTGTGGATACACAGGGTTATCTTATTTCTACTTTTCCACATAAATCACTTCTTCTGATGGGTACCCTGACACTGTCTGCCTTTTGCCCCATTCCCAACTCTGTGGAGAAGGGCATTCACTCACATCTCTCCCTCTTCCTGATAAGCTGCAAACCACAATGGAATGTCTCCTTCAGTTCACTGTCCATGACCCCAGAAGATGGTTCCAGCATTGGTTCTGACTTTCATCCTAGGCTTAACTTGATTGAGACTGTTCACACCTGTGTTCATCAGAGGACAGCAGAAAGATAATTGGACAGAGTTTGTGTGTTCATTCTCAGATCTCTGCTCTATGGGATTCTACTGGCATGTTTTAGTGACTGGAGGTGCAAAGAAATCACTTGCTCTGGCAGAGATTTACAGGATGGAAAGTGCTCAGGGATTATGAGAGGCTGGGATTTACCCAACTGTGTGGCACCAGGAGACAGTCACTGTAATCAAAACATTTTCCCCCAAAATTAACAACATTGATCACATGCTCATATACATGAAATATATATTAAACATTTGAGTAACTGTATGGAATAACATTAGATATCATATCAATTGAAGAAATTCCCTACACCAAAATCGATTCCTTCTTTGGGCAAATAAATTAGTAATTTCTACAATTCATCAATATGGGCTGGTATTTTGGGGGAAAAGTAGAGGAAGTCAAATAGACTTTCCAATAACAACAAAATAATTTCCAAAAAATAAATCTGCATTCCATATTAGAAGGCTTTTGCTAACAAGAAAAGAAAGTAACTTCAAGAATGTTTGAAGAACTGTTTTAATACATAAATATACTTTCCAAATTAGAAAATGAACAAAGACAAATGTAAATAAAATTTAATAATGTAGGGTCCAAGGATAAAAGTTCCAATTATTTAGGGAGATAAACATGATTTTTCTTTTTTCAAATTTCTTCTATTTAGTTATACACGAGAGCAGAATGCATTTCAATTCATTGTATACAATGGAGCGCAATTTTTCATATCTCTGGTTGTCCACAATGTAGAGTCATACCATATGTTCAATCATACATGTACCTAGGGTAATGATGGGAGGGGACAGGGCATGGGGGCAGGAAAGATGATGAAATAGATAAACATAATTCTTAAAATTTTTTTCAGTTGTCAATAGACCCAATAACTTTATTTATTTACTAATTTATTTATTTATTTTTAATGTGGTGCCCAAGGATAGAACCCAGTGCCTCATACATGCTAGGTAAGCATTCTATCTTTGAGCCACAACCACAGCCAACAATTTTTGTTTTTGCATATACCAAATTTTTAAAGAATGTTACAGGCATCCTAATTTCCCCCACTGTATTGGAGATATACAAAATTAAAGTATCTTCAAATATGAATAATAAAAAGAAAAAAAATTAGTTCAAAAAAATCTCATGCAAAAAAACTCCACCACTGGATTTTGTATTACATTCTAAACACAATTCATATGAATGGCCTTTATCGCCATAAAATATCAATAGTTGTTATTAAAGTATCACCATCATTTTGGGAATCTTCTAAAAGTGACTGACAAATTTTGCTTAGTGCAATAACTTCCACACTTGGAAGTTATTCTGACATATTACTTTTGAGCATCACCAGTCACAGCAGTGTCCTGAGAAAGATGTTTTTTAGCCAGTGCCAATTAATATAAAAGTATTTAAAGTCATCACAGGGTCATGAGCAATTGTCAAACATGACAATTCTCTCCATTGAAAAGGAGAAGAATTAATAAGTATCTTTTTAAACATATGATTTGCTTTCATAAAAGCCAGGAAAGTAAAATTGTATTGAATTGTAGTTTTGATATAAATGCAATAAACAAAAGAAAATGTCATGAGTTTTACTTGGCCCCCTTTAAATTCGCCACTTGTTTTTCAACTGCTTTCACCTGGGGGAACGTGATTAAACACTAATTAATTATAAAAATATGTGGGTCACCACCCACTGACACATCCCCCTGGCCTTCCTCACCCCTGGCCCTGGAAAGTCCTATGTCCCCAGCTCATCAGATACAGCTAGGAGAATAGGTCCATTCTGTCCCCAATTGTAGGTGTCCCTTTCTGTGTGTGTATCCTGGGGATTTCTTCTCCAAAACCACCAGTGTCTGCACAAAACCTCACCTCCCTCCTCTGCTATGACGAGCCTCCACCTGCAATAAATGGGCCATTTTGTCCAAGTCCTGCTGAAATACAGTGTGAGGAAGGAAAGAACAAACCTTTGGGAAAAGGGCCAACTTAAGAGAACTTCCTCGAGCAGCGGTGAACAAAAGCACCTTCCTGAGGCATCAGAGCCTCCAAAAGACCTTCTAATCGTCATGGGTGAGGCTCCTGCTCCACCCAAGTGGAAGACAAGCTTCCAGGGCTGGGTTCTGAGGAAACCAGGCCCAGGCTCCACAGGCCTGTGCATCAGCTGGGGCAGAAAGCAGGATTTGGCGCCCTCTAGTGGCCCTAAGAGCTCAGGACAGGATCTTTGCCTTCATTGTGCAAGGTGAGCTTGTGCTCTAGTGGCCTCCTGCTGATTCACTGGCAGAAAACTGGACCTTTTCATCTAAATTATTCACTGTCCTATATTGGGATGCTTTTCTTTCCCTAAGGCAAAATGACCTCATGTTCAAATCTTATATTCTGGGTCTTGTCTTTTTTTCTTGTTGTTGCAAGAGGTTGGTTAATTTTGCTGATCTTCTCAAAAAATTAAAGTTGGATTTTATGGATACTATCAATATTTTCTTATTCTCTATTTCATTATTTCTTTTCTTTTTGGTACCAGGGATTAAACCTAGGGGCACTTGACAAATGAGACACATCCCCATCCCTTTTTTATATTTTTATTTAGAGACAGGGTCTTGCTAAATTGCTTAAGACCTCGCTAAATTGCTGAGGATGGCTTTGAACCCACAATCCTTCTGCCTCAGTCCCCCAAGTTCCTGGGATTACAAGTGTATGCCACTGCACCTGGACATTATTTCCAGTTGTAATCTTTATTATTTTCTTCCTTCTTCTAAGATAGTATTTAGTTTGTAGTTTTTCTGTCATAATCTTTAATTGGATTACTGTCATGAAGAAAATGCAGAGTCCAACAATCAAAGGTAAAGATGCACAACATCTTTAGCCATTATAAAAATGCAACTTAAAATCCCAATGAGAGGGGCTGGGGCTGGGCCTCAGGGGTAGAGCAACTGCCTTGCACCTGTGAGGCACTGGGTTTCATCCTCAGCACCAGATAAAAATAAATAAACAAAAAATAAAGGTATTGTGTCCATCCAACTAAAAAATATATTTAAAAAATTTTTTAAAAAATTTTTTTAAATCACAATGAGAGTTAAGTGAGGTAGGGGATGTCTGTAATCCCAGATACTCAGAATGCTCAAAACACACACACACACACACACACACACACACACACACACACCCTCAGTATACACCTCTAACAGTAGCACAAATGATGGTTATTTAATTATTTTATTTACACTGAAAAAATATTTTTATATTCATTTATTCATTTATTTTTGAGATGGGTTTCTCTGTGTTGCTCAGGCTGGCCTCAAGCTCATGATCCTGTCTCAGTCTTCCAAACTAATGGGGTTACAGGGGTGACCCAGCATTCCTGGCTTTAACAATTAATTTTAAAATAAGATGGTCATTCTTCCACGACACCATCCTGAGTCATTCCACCAGCATAGAGTCAAGAGTGCTCAGAGCGACCATGCTGAACAACAGTGACACCCCCTTCATTAAGGAAAGTTCAAGTATGTAGAGAACATCCCCAAAAGCAGTTGGGAAAAGTCCACTTAATTCTTTTGAATACAACAGGCCTTTGGCTATGTTTCTTTCTCTTGTCAAACACTGCAGGGAAGAGGTTGGGAACCGTGCCAAGAGGCTTTCAACTCTACCACCCTGTAAACATGATTGCATTATCAGTATATTAAGACGTCACAAACATGGCCAGGGCTATGGTACCTCTCAGTATGGCAGGGGTGGCCTGATAAAAGAGTCAGAAGACATGGGCACATTATAGGCTCCCACTTGGTCATTACTGATCAGTCCAGTTCATTATCACATCAAATGTACAAAATGTCAACCAAGGCAAGACCACCAGATTTGTAGACTTCCACTAGATTGGGGTTTTAAAATAGAAGTTGTCCAGCCATATGTGGCCTCGCCATTTGGGGTAACTAGCATGACTCAACTAAGAGACAACAGCATATTTTGCTTTGAGATTTATTCAAAATGTTAACATAATATTGGATCTCTCGGATGGTATAACCCATGCATTCATCCCTTTATTCACAGCTATTAGATATTTTCCATCCTTGTGAGAAATACAAAGGGAAAACACTTTGCTGGACTCTATTCCTAGCATCAGAATTCTAGTTCAGCCAGTGGCTCCCTATGAGTCCCTTCCCGTTTATTCAGTGTGGGAATATGTGGGTGCAAAGCAAGTGGGCTAGCTCAGCCACTACGTAACCACCATATTGACTACAAACCCCAATTTTTCCAGATGGGGTGAAAGCAAAACCCACTGGATCAGACCCTATGAAATTGTAACATCAAATACAGATTGCAGAATCACATCAGTTATACATTCACAATGTTTACATAATACCATATTAGTGACTGTTGTATTCTGCTGACTTTCCTATCCCCTACTATCCCCCCTCCCCTCCCCTCTCATCTTCCCTCTCTACCTCATCTGTTGTTGTTCCGTTCTCTCCCTTCCCCCCCTTTCCCCTCACAACCTTGTATATGTGATTTCGTATAAAAATGAGGGTACCCATTTGAATCAAATGTATGGAAGATGAAAAAAAAATTAATAAATAAATAAATAAATAAATAAGAAATTGTAACATCAAAGTTTAAAAATCAAAAGACTATAAGAACAATGAGACCACTTGGTCTCCACATGGAAAGAATGACTCATTTTACCAGAATCCTCTCATGTAAAAAATCCCATATGCTTATAAAATTATTCCCCAAACCCTCCTCACTGAATCTCCCATATAAGACCCCCTCAGTGGAACCCCTGCTTGGCCCCCTCATGTTGAATGAGAACACACACAAATGAAGGTAGGTAAGCTAGCACTTCCCACCTCTACCTCCCAACATTTCCAGGGCTTCTTACAGTTCTCTACAAAATATAACTTAAAATTTTTCTCCTGAGAAAGTCACAGGACATTAGCATGTGTTCACAAAGAAAGGCCAGAACTCAGGGGAATAGGAATTGTGGAGCACAATTTATCCATCACAAGCTTCTCATGAAATCACAGGGAGTAATTTATTCAGACCCTGACACACCTTATTAAATTGACTCCCTCATTTAACTGCCTTCATCGTCTTCCTATCCATAAGTTAGAACTTTAGGTCAGTAGCCACATTCCCATGCAGAACAGAATGTTTTGTCAGTTCCTTTAAACCAGATTGTGCACAAGTACGTTTTTACATACTAGAGCAATTTAGTAAATTTAATGCAAAAAAAAGTCTTTCTTTTTGGTCATGACCAGTTTATTGTGTTGCATTCCCCCTATGATTATGACCATGAATAGTGATTTTATCAGTTAGGCTAAGGCAGGGGACAGACTCTCCCCAAAGAACATCAAGAATGAAGGTAAGCTTGTATTATATTTCAACTACTATTTCAACCACTGACATGCACCTTATCTATGGTCCAGAAGGGATTTTTATGAAATCCTATGTTCCTGAAGGAATGTTGAATGGTGGAACAAACTGTGGTATCTCTATACCATGGAATACCACACAGCAATAAAAAGGAATACACTGCTGACACATGCGTCCACTGGAATGATTGTAAGCCTCTGAGTGAAAAGATGAATCAATCTCAAATGACAACTGTTATATAAGCAGAATTGAATGGCTTTTGCTCCTGGATTCTGGGAGGAAGTCTAAATCCTTAAAATTTCCCAAATGATACAACTATCATTATTTTTATTGTAATTGTGATTCTGCTAACAGGTTGGATGTGATGCAAGAGAGGGAAGGTTCTTCACCATAAACACCACTCCTGTGAGTAGAGGGTTAGGGCTTTGAGCCAGCCCAACCTCAGGGCAGTGAAGGGAGATGGAGACTGAATTCAACCCCACATCCATTGATTTAATCAATCACATCTACATAATGAAACCCCAATAAAAGTTCTGGACACTGAATCTAAGTGGACATTTCTGCTTGGTGAATACAGTGATGGGCCAAGAGAAAGGTGTGCTGGATCCCACAGGGACAAGGTCCTTGCTCAGACCCTCCTAGACCTCACCTGGTGTATCTCATCATTTGGCTTGTCCTGGTTTGTACCCTTTATAGCAGCACTTTAATTACCAGTATTCCATGAGTTCTATGAAGGGGTCACAGGAAACCCCAAATTAATAGCAGTGGGTCAGAAATGTGGGGCTCCTGGGTATCCCTGAAATACAGCCAGCATCTGAAGTAAAGGCAGCCTTGCTGAGGAGCCTGCCCTTGGACTTGTGGAGCCTGAGCTCACTGTATTGGTTACTACCAGAGTAACAATGCAGTACACAAACTGGTGCCAATACACTCTCACACTATGTCATTACATAATCACAGAGGGGCCAAACAGACTCATAATTGCTAACAGTGAGGATAAAAGGTGGAATTATAAGGGCAGATCTGTGCCTCGTAAACTGGACTTCTGTATGTCTGTAACAGGGTGCTTACATGAACCTACACATCTGAGAAAATGCAATAAAAGTTATGATACATTGTTGCTATTTGGGGTTTATGGTTGGGATATTATTCCATGAATATGTAATATAAAACCTTAAAAGAAGATAGAATGACGTACACAAGGTCCTCTCTGTACTATCTGGCAACTTACTGTGAGTCTATAATTATCTCAAACTAAAAAATATTTTAAACAAAATTAAATACCAACATTCAGGACCATGAAACAACTTGAATGGTATATAACAGCATTTGTTAAGTATGTCTCACTCACTTCCTATTAATATCATTCCTAGGCATCCTATTCCTTTGGCTTTGTTTTTAATTCTATCAAATACACTCTCTTTACAAAAATATCAACTAGTTAATATCAAAAAGAAACAATAACACCTGACTATATAATTCATAGATAAAGGCACCCAATACATCCTCATTATTAATCAAGAAAATGTGCATTAAACATCAACATTATTTTTGTCTACTACACATTTATAAACAGCATGTTTTGGTAGTGGGTGAACCGGTGGCCCTGATTTTCAGGAAAAAAATGTGGCACTGTGGTCCAAGGGACTTGAACCCTTCATGGGCAAATTCAACAATATCTGCTTCTAGGCAGTCACTGGAACATATACCAGTAATCCCAGCTACCTGGGTGACTAAGGGAGGAGGATGGCAAGATCGAGGTGAGCACGGGCAACTTTGTGCAAACATGCCTCAAAACATAAAATCTGGGTGTGTAATTAGTGGTGGATGTTTGCTGAGCATGTGCAAAACCCTAGATATAGAAAAAAAGAGAAAGAAATAAACAAATTAGACACCTACTTCCAGAAGGCATAGAAAGAAGGAGAGAAGGTCAAAGAGTTCAAGGTCTCAGAAGGAGGAAGAAAATTTATTGACCAACTGTGCTCTATGATGTCAAAATTGTATATTTCAAAATTTCTAAGGGATTGAAACGTTCTCACGACAAAAAAAAGTTAAATCATGGAAGTAGTGGGTATGTAAATGAACTGCATCATTTACAATGTATACAGAGGTACAAAACCACATTGTGTCCCATAAGTGTTACTAAAACACTGTCAATTAAAAAGTAAGTAAATACATTGAAGGAAAAGAATAATTTTCCAATTCCCCAGGATTAAAATACTCAAGTCCTAAAGGAATACATTCAGCTGCCTATTGGAAGACATCTCATTTTGTAAGCTAACATAAAAAAAAGAAAACAACACAAATATCTCACAGTGCAATAATGGCTAAATTATGGTAAAATTCTATATGATACGTGGACTTAACCTACATGCAAGAAAAACTTCAAAACTTTAGCATGGTACGATTAGAGGTGATTTTTTTTTTTGTTAAATTAACTTGAAGGCAAAAGAAATTGAGGTTTATGACAGAGAAATTGCCTTGCCTCAAGCTCACTGTCCAAAACCAAATGAGAAAAAGGTGAATATACAAGAATAGGGATTAAGAATAGGGATTAAGAAACTCTACTTTGAACAAACATACACATCAACTGTATGATCCAGCAATTCATACTTATGTTTTCCCCAGGACAACGAAAGCATATATGCACACAAGAACTTGTACAAAATGATAACAACAGCTTTATTTGTAAAGGTCAAAACTGCAGTCAACACAAATGTCCACCAGCAGATGAATGGAGAATCAATCTGTGGTACATACAAAGGACACCACACATGAAACTGAAATTCATTACACTGAATGAATAAGCCCTACAAGAAAGCACATACTGAACGACTACAGGGCCAGAACATAAACCAGATGAGTGGTTGCAAGGGATGGCAGGACAGAAAGTGATGACAAGTGGCCACAAGGAAACTTAAGGGGATATAAACATGAGTTCATTATTATGCATGTATGAGTTCATGTTCAGGTGATGGTTTCCAGGCTCTTTATATATTTGTATGTTTTTATACTTTAAATATGTACAGCGCATTGTATGTCAATCATGCCTTCCCTGACCAAAAAGAAATCACCTCATGTAACCCCTACCCACCCACCATCCACAGCTCTAACCACTGATTAACATTTTGGCATATTAAAGTGTAATATTGATAAGCTCAATGAGTAGTCTCAAGTAAATGAAGACCAAACTTTAGAAAAACAAACCAAAGAGCAAAATTTGAAACCCCAAATTACAGAAAGGAGGGTTCTGACCTCTAGACCAGGGCTGTTCCATCTTCTACAGGATTTGCTTTATCAAGAGAACCGCTAACATTCCAAGGATGTGTGAACAAATGTGTATGCACACTCACGCGCGCGCGCACACACACACACACACGCATAATAACACCACAAGTGGGGGTCAGAGTGGTATTCAAGAGTGGGGATGGACCCTGGTAAGTAACAAAGGAAAAGGAGAAAGATGCTAGAGGCAGTATCTCCAGGGGACATGGCTAGCCATATCCAGGTAGCATATCCAGGATCCACAGTGTGGAAGGAGGAAAGATGGCAGGATTTCAGGGCTGGGAAATCCCTAAAGAAAACAAGGAGTATGCCTGTTCCTGGCTCCTCTACCCACCAGCATGGGAATGTTTCTCTAGGAACACCTGCCTATCGTGGAGGGGATTCATGAGAAGCCACAGTTTCCTTCCTGACATAACATGGAGTTTGCCGTTGTTCACTCCAAGGATCACAAGGCTCACCAACCTCTAGCCCCTGGTGCACACAGGTCCTTGCCAAATGCTGTCATTCTCCTGGAAGTCCTTCAGAGCCAGCCAAAAACTGGGCAAGGACACAAAGTAGCAGAGCACTGACCCACTCATCCTTGGATGGGTCAAGGACCACCTTGTTGGAGCCGCAGAATCTGTTGGAACTCTGCACAGTATGCCAGAGGGAAGCCCTGCACAGTGTGCCAGAAGGAAGGATCAACTGTTCAGGAAGTCAGAGTCAAAAGTGAGTTCAGACAGAGAGGAAGTTACAAGGACAACCAGTGGGCTGGACAAAGCCCAGGAGGAGAGGGATGGAAGGATAGATTCTAGAGCCTTCTAGACTATACCATTGACCGACTACTCTGGGAAAAGGCTAACCCAAACTTAACAACAAACATTTATGGTCTCACAGTTCTATGAAACAGAAATTTAGGACTCAGCTGGAGGCTCCTGATGTCTCTCAGGAGGCCTGGTCTATGGACTCACCTGAGGTTCAGTTATTGCAAGATCTGCTTCCACACTGAGTCCCACGGTTACTGGAAGGACTCAGGACAGAGACCTAATATCTCCTCACATGTTGCTGCTCTCTCTAATCTAAGACTCAAAAGCCTCTCTTTGGGCACCATGAGAGAACAGTAGCTTCCCCAGAGCCAGAATTCCAAGGGAAGCAGAGAAGAAAATAATAGAGACAGAGCAAAAATGTTAAATAAATCATAGTTAAGTGACACCATATGCCATTTGTCATGTTCTATAGCTAAGGAGTGAACAACTAAATCCAGTCCACACTCAAGCACTCAAAGGGAGGGGATTGCTTAGGATGTGCACACCAGGGGTGAGGGTAACTGGGAGCTGTTAAGCACAAGGTCCAGCCACAAAGGCTAAGTTGAGGCCCTTAGGTCTGAATCTAACTATAATGGAAAGCATTCAGAAGGCTTATGGACCATGAAGATACCTGAATTAACTGAATTTCAACCCTCTCATGATGCAAACAGGGGAAGGCCAAGAAGGGAAGCAACATTTCCAAGGTCACAAGGTAGGATCCCAGACTTATTTTTAGCTATATTCTTTGCGACATCCAAAACCTTCCACTATTTCATCTCCAACTTTGTGCATTACCTACATGTGACAGCAGCCCACAGTGTTTCTCACACATGCCTGATAATGTCACTAGGAAACAGATGCTAGGATGACCACCAGTATACAGGGGAGGCTAGGGAAGCCCTAAAGATATGATGCCTTGTCCAGGGTCACAGGAGAGGTCAGGAAGAGAAGCTGGATCTAATCCAGGTCTGTTCCATGGAGCTGAAACACTGTAAGAACCCAGGTCTGTCTCAGAAATTCGAGGGCCAAGGATGGAGATTCTGTGTATGCATACAAAAATATACAGGGGCATGAGAAGAGCAGACAGAGGCCAGAGGGACATAAGTGGAAGCACGTTAGGGTCCCAAAGAAATGACTTGACATCAGTAGTGACAGATCCAAGAAGAACAAGAAACCCCAGTATCCAGGCACATGTTACAGCAACAGTCATCTCCCTAGCTCACTCAGCCAGACATTGGGGATATAGAAGGATGTTAGTTACCTCTCAATTTCTCAAGGCCAAAGCCTTAAGATACCCCACAGCCAAGCAGTCTCTGGTGCTACATTTCCCTATCCCAGGACCTAGCCTCAGGACATCTCAAAGCCACAACCTAAGGCACAAAGTGCTACTCTGGTTCAGCAGCTACCCAGGAAACATCAGAGTTTCATAGAAAGAAACATATAGTTAAGGGAGTGACATGCTCTGTTGTATCCTGACTTCCCATGGTCATGGGTGGATTCAGGAGGCCCCAGAATGAGAGCTGCATTTGGGGCTGTATCCCACCTCTCAAGGACCAGACTCAGGATGATTACAAAGACAGATTCCTGGGCTGGGGATGTGGCTCAAGTGGTAGCGTGCTCGCCTGGCATGCGTGCGGCCCGGGTTCGATCCTCAGCACCACATACAAACAAAGATGTTGTGTCTGCCGAAAACTAAAAAATAAAAAAAATATATTAAAAAAAATTCTAAAAAAAAAAAAAGACAGATTCCTACAAAGGGTCCTATGCTGGTTCTGACTCTGCTCTAGACATCAGGGTATCTATGAGGAGGAACCAATGGATGATACCAATCAGCCAAGGGCAGGTCCATCCAGGCCAGTCCACATAGTAAAGCCCCCTGAGTAGACCTACACCCTTCCTTTTGAGTGGGCAACATGAGGCAGGAATAGATGGTGGGAGATTGTGAGCCTGGGTATCCTGTCATGGACAAAGCTCAAAGGTGGGGAAAGGGAGTACACAGGTGAAGCCTGGGCCCCCAGTGTCATCTCCTGTTCTCCCAGGATAGAAGCCTGTGTGATAGAGGGTCTGTATTGATGTGGGGAGCAGAGTTCACCAGGGGCAGAAATGTCCTAAACAACATTCAAGTAGGGCTGGGGGCTTCCTGCCAGCTGCCAGGCACTATCTTAAGACTCTGTCCTAGGACTCATAAGACTCTCTTAGGGCACCATGAAAGCAGCTTCCCCAGAACCAGAGATCCAAGGAAGGCAGAGAGGGAAAAATGAAGAAAATAATAGAGACATAGCACAAAAGCTCAAGTAAATCATGCTGAAATGATACCACATGCATTTGTCATATCCTATAGGTTACAAGTGTGTCACTAAAGCCAGTCCACACTCAAGCACTCACAGGGAGGGGATGGCACATTACCACTGAGGAGATGTAGAGTGCAAGTTTGGCTCAGTGAGGAGGAGGCACCAGCTTAACCTCAGGGTGAAAATGGGTACAAATGGGACTCCACATGTAGGGCACAGAAGAACAGAGGGGTATCTGGAGCCCAAAGGCCACCTCCCTACAGTGCTTAAGGGATGGAAGGACCACAATCCTGTACCCTATGGAACTAGGCTCCAACTCATCATCCATCCCCATACTCTGTGCCCAGCCTTGGCCTTCACCAAATGCAAGGTCACTGTCCACATATAGGTGGAAACCTCTGGAAAGCCACATTGTCATCGTTTCACTTCACTTCCTCTCCATTCTGACATTTCACTTCATTTTAACTCCAATGACAGTTGTCCATGTGGCAGTGGCCTGGCTGTCCTGCCACGTTCCCTCCAAATATTACACAGTTAGCTGTATTGAGCCAAAACATCAGGGGACTCTTGCTACTAGAACACACCGCAGGCTGGGTGGACAGGAGCTGGCCTCCCTGAGCTGCCCACATTCCAGAAGGGAACCAGTTACCACCATCATCCAGACCCTCAGGGCTGTGTGATGACAGCCTGGGTGACTCACACAGGACCCTCTTGCTGAAGATAAACTTCCATCTACTCCTCTAGAATGGATGGTTTTCAGTTACTCCTGGGATAACTCTCCTAATGCAGGGAGCTGCCGCCTCTTTTGAGGCCTCTCCTGCTGTGGCCCACCCACATCCCTCCTGGTTCCTGTCTGGATCACTGTCCAGCAGCAGAGTCAACAGCCAGGTCCCCATGCCAGGCCCAATGCGCAACATCGAGGCCACTGATTCCCACACCTGCTGGAGTATCTAGAAACCACTGAGGCAGAGCCTGAAGGTGAGGAAGCTGGGGGCCTGAGATTGGGTGATGGACTAGACCTGGCCAACTAGTGCAGACCCTCCAGAAGCTAGTGCCAGTTTCTGAGCTGCATCTTGAACCTGCTCCCATCTCACAGTGACCCTTCACCTCCCTTGACATTTTATTCCTTTTCCTTTTTATTTGACTAGTTTCTTTTCATTTTATCATTAATTTTAAATAAAATTTAACATTTTATTCACTTTGAAATGCTTAGTTTGGTGCCATGAAGTCCATTTTCAATATCAGGCAGCCAGGACCCCTGTCTAGGTCCACAGCCATTTCCTCACCCTCTACCCATAAGCAGTCCCTCTCCCTTCCCTTCCTCTGGTCCTGGGTGATCACTTATCCTTCTGTCCCTGTGAGATGCCTATTCTGAATTTTTCACATCAGTGCACTAAGATTTCTATTGGCTACATAATACTGAGGAATTGATTACATTTTTGTTTTGTTAGAAGTGGAAAAACCAGATATGTCAAAGTTATATAAAAAGTAAAGCCCCACAGTAAATGCTTTGATAACATTGGGCGGGGAACTGCTTTTCTGTAATATAAGTGTCACATGCCACAAAGGAAATGACTACTGCTCCTAGGGATACCCAAAACTCCTGAGTCAACTTTCCTTCTAGGACAAAAACAAACTCCTGCAATTCAAAACAAAATCACCACATTGGTTAGAAAATGTCAGAGACATTCAATCTCCCAGTGAACCCATACAAAATACATGATACTGAGGTGGCATTTGCCTCCTTCAGACTGACTGGTTGAAGACCAGAACTAGTCAAAATTTGGAGGCAGAGATTCTGGTAGATTCCCTGAGAGATGTGGCCATGGACACAGAACTCTTTGTCAACAACCATCAAAGTTCTAAAAGAGTGTACCTTTGCCTAGCATGGCTAATGCCAGGGACTAATTCCACCTATGGAGCTGTAGCATTTTCCAAAATGTGTTTGAAAGACTCCTTCATAGCACAGTTGGAACAGCAAGGAATTGGAGTCCTCACTAACATGCATGTGGAGGCTTTTGGTGGAAAAATCTGCTGCAGAGATGCTGTGCACCTGCTGAGGTGGGTCTGTCTGTGCCCACAGGCAAAGGGATCAAGGAATCTGTTACCTGGAAAAAAAATGCATTCATGATGTCTGTCACCATTTTTCTATGATGTGAATTTTCTATGATGTGAACAGCCACAGAAACATATGTAAATGCACCTGTGCAGGAGAATGTGAGACAGACTGAAAGGGCCACAGAGAGACTCATGACAGGGACCTTGAGTGATCTGCCCAGTCATCAATGATGCTCTCATGGGCAAAAAGTGGAGAATTTTTTATTTCTTAATAAATTGATTAATAATTTTATAATATAATAATATTTAATTATATAAAACTGCATTCATTAAATTTTATCCCTTTCCAGTCACATGCACAGTAAGTTCTGGGTTTCATTGTTAAGGGCATTTACTCAAAAAACAGTAACATTTTTTAGGAGTAAACTGCAGGTCTGCATTGGTGTTGCACACCTGTGATCCCAACAACTACAGAGGCTGAGGCAGGAGGATGGTTGGTTCAGGACCAGCCCCAGCACAATAGGTAGGCCAAAAGCAACTCAGTGAGACCCTGACTCAAAATTACAAAGAAAATGTGCTGGCAATTTGGCTTTTGGTACAGTACCCCTGGGTTAAATCAGCACCAAAAAGCAAAATAATACAAAACAAACTAATAATGTGCAGAATTCAACATTCATTAAGAATATGAAAGACACAGTCTTCTTATCATAAAACAATGCACTCCCCATGAAATATTCATCCTTCCTATCTTCTTCATCCTGTGCAGGTCTGTACATTCTTTATTATTATAAAAATTACAATAACATGACAATATATAACATTATAATGTTATAATAGTAGTAAATTGTACATGTTTTAGTATATCAGCCACAGTCTTCACACCTGAAGTCTCTTTGTGGAGTTGAAGCCTTCATGGGGAAGGCAGGGCTGGCAGCACCAAAGGGCACTAAGCTAAGAGTAGATCATGCAGTATTGGAGGCCATCGTGGTCACTGGTAAGGAACCAAGGGACAGGGAATGACTGGACCAGCCCTCTTGAGGAAGCACTTCCAAACTCATTTTATGAGCAAGGAATTATGAGATGCCAAAGCATCTTAAAATTTCATGCAAGGGCTGGGGATGTGGCTCAAGTGGTAGTGCGCTCACCTGGCATGCACGAGGCACTGGGTTCGATCCTCTGCACCATATAAAAATAAAGATATTATGTCCACCTAAAAAAAAAACAAAAAATAAATATTAAAAAATAGTCTTTAAAAAATTTCACACAAACTGAAAAAAAATTATGCCAAAAATATTTTGTATGCTTACATCTATATGAAATCCTCAGAATATGTCAATTGAAAGATATAGAAAGTAGATGAAAATTTGCCTATGCATTGGAATTTGAGGATAGGGATTAATGGGTAAAAGGTCTCCTTTAGATATACCTACCATGACTGAATCATGAAAAAAAGAGAACAGGTGTAAAGACCAATAATGAACAAAGACAATTAATAATCAAAAACCTCTCCAAAAAGAAAAGTCCAGAATAGACAGCTTTACTAGTGAATTCTATCAAGCACTTAAGGAAGAATTAATAACAATACTTTTTTAAACCTTAGAGAAATTGAACTGGAGTAAGCACTTCCAAACTCATTTTATGAGCAATAAATTATAAGATGCCAAAGCCAAATGCAGATAGTATAAAACAATAGCAACATCTACATGCCAATATCTGTCATCTCCTTAGACATAAATATACTTAACAAAATACAAGGAAACCAATTCACAGCACATTCAAAGAATCATACACTAGGATCATGTGGGATTTACACCAGAGATGCAAGAATGATTCAAAACACACAAATAATTCATCTGATAAACCATGCTGACAGGATAAAAGATAAAATCATAAAATCATATTATCTCAATAGGTGTAGGAAAATGATTCTGAAAAGTTTCAACATTTGCATGATGGATGTCCTCCAAAAATTTGGCAAAAATGAAATGGACTACAAGGCAACAAAGGTCATATGGGACCTACCATATCAAACAAGTGAAAAATGAAAGAAATACCTACAGATCAGGGCCAAGGTGAGGGTGCCTACACTTCAGCAACTTCTTCTCCAAATAGTGCTGGATGTCCCAGCTGGAGGAGTGAGTCAGAAAAAAGAAATGACAGGCATCCAAACCAAAAAGAAGAAGAAAGAGTTGTCTCTGTTGGCATATGATAATTCCTATTCATAGAAAATGCTACAGTCTCCACTAAAAACTGTTAGGACTAATTTACAAGCTTAGTCAAGGTTCAGGAGTCAGAATTCACCTTCAAAAATCACATCAGTATTAACACCAGCTAAATTTACAATAGCCAAGCTATGGAACCAACCTAGCTGTCCCTCAACAGATGAATGGATAAAGAAAATGTGGTCTGTATACACAGTGGATATTCCTCAGCCATAAAGAGGAATGAATTATGGCAATTGCTGGTAAGTGGATGGAACTAAAGAATGTTTCATGAAGTGAAATAAGTCAATCCCAAAAAATCAAGGCCGAATGTTCTCTCTGATATGTAGATGCTAAGCCACAAGGAGTGGGGCAGATAAGAAGAACGAAGTTCATTCAATTAGACAAAAGGGAAGAAAGGGAAAGGAAGAAAAATGGAAATAGCAAAGCCAGTGCAATGAAGTAGGCATAACTTTCCTCTCCTTATACATGAACACACAACCAGTGTAGCTCCACATCATGTACAACCAAAAGGAAAGGATCCTAATTAGAATAAGTTATGCTTCATGTATGTATGATATCTCAAAATATACTCTACTGTCATTTATACCTAAAAAGAACAAATTTCTTTAAAAACTAAGGGCAGCCCACTGGGGCAGAAAGCAGGGAGTAGGCAGTGCCAGGACTGTCCCAGCAAAGTCGGCCTGCTGGGAAGGGTGTGGCAAAGTGCACATGGCCATGAGTTAGACACCAGCCACCTGGCAGCAGGAATGCCCAGCCAACCTAACCCAGGCAGAGCCCACCTGAGGTGCTGCCTGGCCCCATCCAGCTGGAGACCCCTCCACCTGCTAGCCTATGCTCCTGCGGTGGGCAGAGCCAAACAGGCCAGAACATACCAGGACATGCTTTAGTTAACACTCCTGATCAGCCTGGGTTTGATGAGTAGTTGAAAATGCTGATCTGCCTAGGTTTGAGCAGCCCCATCCTGAATAACAAAAAACAAGTACACCCTCATAACTCAAGAAATATGCACTCAAAAAATGGAAACATTTCTTTCTTTGCCACAATCGCCTAGATGTCAATTAGCACAGAAGCAGAAAGTCATACACATTTTAGCTCAGGCATTTGCCACACTTAGCTGATGTGCTCCTTTCTTAACACATCAGCATATCATGAATATTCCTCTGTGTGTCCTGATGTTTTTCTAACATATGTATGACATACAAAAAATGAGTAAAAACATACACAACACATTGTGGATTGTCATGGTTCTGAAAAGGGGTCTGGTAGGTGATGTCTTCTCCTTATGGTGGTCTGTGGATGCCACTATGGACAGTGCCAAGGTTACGATAAGTGCCCCCAAAGGCCCAAGGGCTTTAACCCTATCAGCCTGAGGTATTATCTGGACTTGGTGGAATCCCTACCAGGGAGTCCTTACTGGAAACAAGTCAGTAGAAGTTTCAAAAGAAGGGAATATTATGACTCCTGCCTTTCTCTTTTGCTTCCTGGCTATCATTATGTCAGCAGCTTCCTAAGTCCTTGTTCCTGCCATGATGGACTACAAAATCCTCAGGGCCAACTGAACATGCACTGAAACCTCTGAAATCATGAACCAAAACAACTTTATTTCTTGGTAAAGAGACTTATCTCAGGTATTTCTAACAGTTGTGAAAAACTGACAAACAAAGCCAATAATACCAATGGCTCAGCAGATTCGGGGGGGGGGGGGGACAAAACAAATGGGGCATTATCACACTTTTCTGAATCTTCTGTTCCCACTCAAGGGTGAGGAGGACAATCCCTCCAACACAGCTCATCAGTCAACTCCATTCCATCTCCTAGCTGATATCAACGTTAATAATGTGCAACAGGCATGAGACCACAATGTTCCTTGCTCATACAACAATGTGCTGCCAGTTTTCGACACAATGTCATAAATACCCTTGAACTTACTGATGTTTTTATTTCTATCTAAGAGTTTCTGGGATACTTGCATTTTTTATTTTCCTGATGTTGCCACATGGCTTTCCACCAAGGGTGGTCCTGTCAGCCTGTCCTGGGTACACATGGCCTGATGGGTGCACAGTACTGTCTGGTATGTCTTTAATCATCCTCTTGCCCACGCATGCTCTGGATCTGTACTTAGGTCTCCTTTCTCATGCGTCATCTCCTATGTGTCTGTGACTCCCTTCTTCCTTTATGTAGAAAGTGCAACTAGTGATGAGATAGAGTTTTTGCTGTTTAAGACCAACCCATGGTGGGACTGCTCAACTTTCTTCCATAATTGTAAATATACACACATCTTGGTTTCCCAGCTCAGTAATTTGTTTGGGTCTCTATCAGTTACTTCCTCCCAGTTTCCTTTGGTACTTAAACATGTAGGTCTAGCTATTTTGTCTTGCTATTTCAATATGGAATTCACGTGAGTTTAATTTCTCCACTAATTACAGTTTTGTTATGTCCCAAGAGTTTGAGAATGAAGGGCTTTTCTTTTCAGAGCTTTCATAACAGATTTCAAAACTGCCTAGTCAGTCCTCTTTAATCCAAGTGTATTTGAAACATGTATTTCTTGAATTCTAAATGACAACTTACTGGTCATGTTATTATTTATTACTAATCTTATTAGACCTTGATAAAAATATGTCTTTTTCCACTATTCTCTGTATTGGTTAAGGTTTTTCTTGTGGTCAAATACATAATTAACTTTTGCAGTGATTCCATGGACATACAAATAACATATTGTTTTCTATTTATATGAGCAACAACCTACATACTAAATCCAAGATATTATTCTCTCTTTATTTCATCTAATTTTGATAGAAACATATTGAAGCCACTCCCTGTCGATGTGTTTTTACTGAGCTGCCTGCCATTTCTAGCAGTATTGGCTTTGGGAATTTGGCCATCATCTGGCTTACTCCAAGCAGGCTCCTCACTGCTTTATTTCTGCTGCAACTTTGCTTTCCATCACTACATCACACTGCATGTTGGACCTGTAGAATCCACCTGTCTGATGGTAATATTGCCCATCCTGCCTTGATTTAATTTGTAACTCTCTGCAAACTTAATTACTACTTCATCATGATGGTTCATGTGCATTTTTTGTAAAAGAAACTATGGCGAGCATTTTTTTAATATTTATTTTTTAGGTGTAGATGGACACAACACAATACCTTTATTTTATATGGTGCTGAGGATCGAACCCGGGCCCAGCCCATGCTAGGCGAGTGCTCTACTGCTGAGCCACAATCCCAGCCCTGAGCATTTGTTTTTACATAGCACACTGACACACTCTGTGCAAAGGAAGATATTCTTTCCATTTTCCTTTTGCTTAATGGCACCTCACATTCACTTTGAGGATCCACTCCTCCCCCCACATACATGCAGTGAAGAGACGCTAATTACACTTTCTGACTCTGGGGAGATAAGACAAAAGGATCTCACATTTGAAGAAGGATGGGAGACCCGGCATAGGGTGTGTGGCACTGTCTCCATGCCTGTGCCAATGGTAGCAGACACATGCTGGGAACATAAGGCCAGGCTGCACCAAGCAGGGCACTCCTGCACTTACCCTAGGAAGACAGTAACATGGGACCATGAAGCACTGCCCTGCCCAACCCTGCCCAGATTGGGGAACTATGCAGCATATACCAGAAGGGCCTGTGTTAGTTACCCTCTGACCCTTCAGTGGACATTTGGGAAATTGAGGCCCAGTGTCACGCAGGGACTGGCCCAGAGAACAGGACCAGGACAGACTCCAGAGGAAAAGGAAGGGTCCTGATTTCCAAGATCAGGACACAGTCATCTCCCATGGGGTTTAGAAAGAGAACTTCCATGATCCTGGGGACACCTACCTGTCTTTGCCATGAGACAGTATTTCTTTTCAGCCTCCCAACAGGTACAAACACAGAGATGCATACACGAGGAGATCCTGGGCCTAGTCATTTACCAGGAAGGAGAAAGATAAGGGGGAAAGGCAGGAGAACAAAGAAAGGCTAGGACATATTAAAAGGGCAAAATACCTAGCCTCTTGGTTTACCAGGATACCAGCTATGGCCCACTTCCCCCTCCGGGGAGAAGTCTATGTTACCCCTTTTTAAATAGACCCTGCTTCATATGCTTGCCTCAGCTTGCTTCTCTAATGTTCAAACTTCAACATGTGGGGAAGTAAGACTCATCACCAATAACCAGCAGTATCACTTCCATACAGAATAAGGAGAGAATTTTAAAAGCCACAGAAGAAAGAAATTAGATCACATATAGGGGGAACCAATTAGGATCTCTGCAGATTTTTCAATTCAGACCCTCAAAGCCAGGAGATTCTGGAACAACATATACTAAGCTCCGAAAGAAAATGGATGCCAACAAAGAATCTTATATCTAGCAAAATTAAGCTTTAGACTTGATGACAAAATAAAAACCTTCCATGATAAGCAAAAGATAAAAGAACTTACAACTAGAAAGCCTGCACGACAGAACATCCTCAGCAAAATTTTCCAAGAGGAGAAAACAAAAAATAACAATGAAAATCAGCAAAGGGAGGTATTACACTAAAGGAAATACTAATCAAAGGAGAAATAAAGTCAGGGCTGGGGTTATGGCTCAGCAGTAGAGCACTCGCCTCGCATGTGCAAGGCCCTGGGTTCGATCCTCAGCACCACATAAAAATAAATTAAAGTTACTGTGTACAACTACAAAAAAAATATTTTTTTTAAAAAGGAGAAACAAAGTCTAGTTAAATACCAAAAATAAACAAATATGACTAGGAATACTAATCATGTCTCAATAATAACCCTGAATGTTAATGTATTAAACTCACCAATCAAAAGACATAGACTGGCAGATCAGATTTTTAAAAAAGACCCTACAACATGCTGCCTTCAAGAGACTCATTTCATAGAAAAAGACATCCACAGACTGAAAGTGAAATATTGGGAAAAAAACATATCACTCACATGGACTGCAGAAACAAGCAAGGGTTTCCATCCTCATATCAAATAAAGTAGACTGTAAGCCAAAGTTAATCAAAGGGATAAAGAAGGACATTTCACACTGCTTAAGGAACCATACACCAAGGCATAACAATTACAAATATATATGCCCCAAACAATGGAGCATCTACATTCATCAAACAAACTCTTCTCAAATTCAAGAGTCAAAAAGACCACAACACAATAATCCTGGGTGACTTTAACACACCTCTTTCACCACTGGATAGATCTTTCAAACAAATGCTAAACAAAGAAACTATACTACTCAATAATACAATCAATAACTCAGACTTAACAGCAGCACATGGATCCTTCTTAAAACAGACCATATATTATGCCACAAAGCAACTCTGACTAAACACAAACAACTAGATACTACCCTACATTCTATCAGATCATAATGGAATGAAATTAGAAATCAATGATAAAATAAAGAATAAAAGCTATTCCAACACCTGGAGACTAAATAATATACTATTGAATTAACAATGGGCTGCAAAAGACATGAAAGAGGAGATTAAAAGATTCTTAGAGGTAAATGAGAACACTAATACAACATATCAAAATCTCTGGAACACTATGAAGGCAGTACTAAGAGAAAATTTCATTGCATTGAGTTCATTCCTTAAAAGAAGAAAAAGTCAACAAATAAATGACCTAACAGTACATCTCAAAGCCCTAGAAAGAGAAGAACAAATTAACACCAAAAAGTAGTAAAAGACAGGAAATAATTAAAATCTAAGATGAAATTGAAACAAAAGAAACAACTAAAAAAATTGACAAAACAAATTTGGTTCTTTGAAAAAAATAAATAAAATTGATAAACCCTTAGCCATGCTAATGAAGAGAAGGAGAGAGAAAAACCCAAATTACTAACATCCATGATGAAAAAGGAAATATCACAATGGACACTACAGAAATTCAGAAGATAATTAAAAATTATTTTGAAAATTTGTACTCCAATAAAATAGATAATACTGAAGGTATCAACAATTTTCTTGAGTCATATATTAATCAGGATGAGCTACACAAGTTAAACAGATCAATTTCAAGCAATGAAATAGAAGATGCCATCAGAAGCCTACCAACTAAGAAAAGCCCAGGACCAGATGGATACACAGCAGAGTTCTACAAGACCTTCAGAGAAGAAATAATACCAATATTGCTCAAAATATTTCATGAAATAAAAAAAGAGGGAATACTTCCAACCTCGTTCTATGAGACCAATATCACCTTGATACAAAAACCAGGCAAAGACACAACAAAGAAAGAAAACTTCAGACCAATGTCTCTAATGAATATAGATGCAAAAAGTCTCAATAAAATTCTGGCAAAACAAAGACAGAAACATATCAGAAAGATAGTGCACCACGATCAATTGGAGTTCATCCCAGGGATGCAAGGTTGGTCCAACAAACAGAAATCAATAAATTCATCACATCAATAGACTTAAAGATAAGAATCTTATGATCATCTCATTAGATGCAGAAAAAGCATTTGACAAAATACAGAACCCTTTCATGTTCAAAACACTAGAAAAACTAGGGATAACAGGAACATATCTCAACATCATAAAAGCTATCTATGCTAGGCCTAAGGTCAACATCATTCCATATGGAGAAAAATTGAAGGCATTCTCTCTAAAAACTGGAACAAGACAGGGATGCCCTCTTTCACCACTTTTATTTAACATAGTTCCTGAAACTCTAACCAGAGCAAATAGACAAATGAAATAAATTAAAGGGTTACAGATAGGAAAAGAAGAATTCAAGTTATCACTATTTGCCGACAATATGATTCTATACCTTAGGAGATCCAAAAAATTCCACCAGAAAACTTCTAGAACTAATAAATGAATTCAGCAAAGTAGCAGGATATACAATCAACACCCATAAATCAAAGGCATTTCTGTACATCACTGACAAATCCTCTGAAAGGGAAACAAGAAAAACTAGCCCATTTACAAGAGTCTCAAAAAATTTAAAATACTTGGGAATCAAGCTAACAAAACAGGTGAAAGATCTGTACGATGAAAATTACAGGACACTAAAGAAAGAAATTAAATAAGACCTTAGAAGATGAAAAGATCTACCTTGTCCTTGGATAGGCAGAATTAACGTTGTCAAAAGGTAGCGTGCTCGCCTGGCATGCATGCGGCCCGGATTCAATCCTCAGCACCACATACAAAGAAAGATGTTGTGTCTGCCGAAAACTAAAAAATAAATATTAAAAAAAATTCTCCCCCCACCTCTCTCTCTCAAAAAAAAATGACCAAACTACAAAAAGCCCTATACAGATTTAATACAATTACAATCAAAATCCCAATGACATTCCTCATAGAAATAGAAAAAACAATCATGAAATTCATCTGGAAAAATAAGAGACCCAGAAAAGCCAAAGCAATCCTTAGCAGAAGAGTGAAGCAGGTGGCATCACTATACCAGACCTTAAACTATAGTACAGAGCAATAGTAACAAAAACAGCACGGTTTGGGCACCAAAATAAACTTGTTGACCAATGGTACAGAATAGAGGACACAGAGATAAATCACATGAATATAGTTATCTCATGTTAGACAAAGGTGCCAAAAACATATTTTGGAGAAAGAATAGCCTCTTCAACAAATGGTGCTGGGAAAACTGGAAATCCATATGCAACAAATGAAATTAAGCCTCTATCTCTCACCATACACAAAACTCAACTAAAAGTGAATCAAGAACCTAGGAATTAAACCAGAAATCTTATATCTAATAGAAGAAACAGTAGGCCCTAATCTCCATCATGTCGAATTGGGCCCCAACTTCCTTAATAAGACTCCTATAGTGCAAGAATTAAAATCAAGAACCACTAAATGGGATGAATTCAAACTAAAAAGTTTCTTCTCAGCAAAAGAAACAATCAGTGAGGTGAATAGAGAGCCTACAGAATGGGAGAAAATTTTCACCCTTCACACTTCAGATAGAGCACTAATCTCTAGGGTATATAAAGAACTCAGAAAGCTAAACACCGAAAAAAACAAATAACCCAATCAATAAATGGGCCAAGGACCTGAACAGACACTTCTCAGAAGAGGATATACAATCAATCAACAAATATATGTAAAGATGTTCATCTTCAATAGCAATTAGAGAAATGCAAATCAAAAATAATCTAAGATTTCACCTCACTCTAGTCAGAATGGCAATTATTAAGAATACAAGTAACAGTAAATATTGGCCAGGATGTAGGGAAAAAGGCACACTCATAAACTGCTGGTGGGACTGCAAAATGGTGCAACCAATATGGAAAGCAGTATGGAGATTCCTTGGAAAATTGGGAATGGAACCATCATTTGACCCAGCTATCCCACTTTTAATTCCCCAAAGGAATTAAAACATACTACAGGGGGGCTGGGGATGTGGCTCAAGCGGTAGCACACTCACCTGGCATGCACAGGGCACTGGGTTGGATCCTCAGCACCACATAAAAATAAAAAAATAAATAAAGATGTCGTGTCCACTGAAAACTAAAAAATAAATATTAAAAAAATTCTCTCTCTCTCTTTAAGAAAAACATACTACAGAAACACAGCCATATCAATGTTTACAGCAGCACAATTCACAACAGCTAAATTGTGGAGTCAACCTAGATGTCCTTCAGTAGATGAATGGACGAAAAAAAATGTGTGTATACACAATGGAACATATACACCATAAAAGAGAATAGAGCCATGGCATTTGCAGGTAAATGGATGGAGTTGGAGAAGATAATGCTAAGTGAAGTTAACCAATCCTAAAAAACCAAATGCCGAATGTTTTCTCTCATATAAGGAGGCTGATTCATAGTGGGGTAGGGAGGGGGAGCATGGGAGGAATAGACGAACTCTAGATAGAGCAAAGGGATGAGAGAGAAGGGAGGGGGTCTGGGGTTAGAAATGAGATGGACATCATTATCCAAAGTACATATATGAAAATATGAAAGGTGTGAATACATTTTGTATATAACTAGAGATATGAAAAACTGTTCTCTATATGTGTAATATGAATTGTAATGAATTCCGCTGTCATATATAACAAATTAAAATTAAAAAATTTTTTAAAAGGGTCAGCATCATATCCCTATGTTATAATCTATGAAAATTGGAACTATTACAAAACCCACTAGGCTTTAGAAGCTACCCCAGATAATAAACAGAATGCTATTAATTGTGCTTTTTAAACAGGCTCGGCTACATGACAGCCTTAAATGGGAATTACCTTTCTGACTTGAAACAAGTAAATCTAGGCTTCTCAGCCCTTACAGGTGAGCAGTAAGAGCTGTGCTAGGCTCAGCATAGGACCTGTACAAGAAATGACACATTCATTCATTTGACCCAAACAACTCAGAACTCAGGAACAAGATGTTTGTACACTATAACAAAAAAGAGAAATGAGATCTAGTATCAAAACATTTGTGATCAGCTGCAAGGGAATAATTGGATAAATTTCTGTAAGACAACTTCTTCATCAGACAATGTCACAGGAAGAAATAAAGAAAACATGAGGGGGCTATTTTAGATTAGAAGAGACTAAAGATATATAAAACACATCATTTGAACTAAGAGTTCTGGTGTGTGGTGGGTATGACAGCTGTTTGGGATGGTGGTATAACTCAGTGGTAGAGAACATGCTAGCAGATATGAGACCCTGAGCTCCATCCCCAGCACCAAACTCTTTAGGAAAACTGGAAATCTGAATATAGAATGATATTACATGATTAAAGGAATACCATTAATTTCTTAAATGTGACAAAGATATTATATTTTACAGGAGAAAGAATTTATTCTCAGGAGATTTGTGGTCGAATATCTAGCACCAAGTGTCTCAATGTCTACAATTTACCTTCGAATGATTCCACACATAAATATTCAGATGGCAAAATGTTAACTATTGACTCTATGTTGTAGATACACACATGGGTGGGTGCTTAGGGTACCATTTTTTTTTAACTTTCATGTTACAAAAAAAATGGTACCCTAACACATGTTCATGTGTTTGAAAATTTTTATTAAAAATGTTGGAAAAGGAAAAAAAATGTTGAAAACGGCTGGGGTGTAAGTAAGTGATAGTGTACTTGCCTTGCATATGTGAGGTCCTAGGGTTCATCCCCAGCACTGCATCAAATAAAAAATTTCCGAATTTAATTTAGAAATGGGAAGTCTAGAGATGAAAAACCTTACTCAAGCCTACACGGCTTCTCAGTAGCAGACAGAACTTGATCTTGGCCTGATTTGTAAGAGTTGTTAGTATACAACACTAGCTGCACAAACTGCCTCAACTTACACAGAAAATGACTTGCCACCTGCTTTATTCCACATATGATGAGCAGAACTAGACAAATATCCTGATTTGGAAAAATGTCTAATGCAAAGATTCCTTGTTTTGAAAACAATTCATATCAAGTGCTAAAGAAAGAATCCTTATTTCAACTCTTAGAATTTACCCCAAGGAAAGAAGGACAAAACTTTATGCTTAATGAGGGAAACTGCAAGGTTTTTGTTTTGTTTTTTTTTTATAGAGCAGAAATTCCGGCCATATGCAAAGGTTCCACAATGGGGTAATCAAGTACAATTGAGACTAGACATTCGATAAAATAAATGTTCAATATTATATATTTTTTAAAGCTTAGGAATGAGGTAGAACTGGGTAATAAAGGTACATACCAGGGCAGAGAATGAATGTGGACAAGAAAAGTATTGGGGGAATCAATAATATGGGTAAATTATTCAATTAATTAATTTGTTTTAATTAGGTATATATGACAGCAGAATGCATTTTAATTCATTGTATACAACTGCTGCAAACCTCTTTATTTCTCTGATTGTATTTGCGTATTTAAATTCTTAAAAAAATAATTAGAGATCATACTTCTTATTGCCCCAAAGCCCCACTCCACATTTCCATATGCCTTACACACCTTAATTACCCAAATTGAGCCAACATTAAAAGTAGAAAACTAAATCTTTTTCATCAATATACAATATCGGGGATAAAACATTTTAAAGTAGAAGAGTAGCTTGGAAAGCTCATCTCGGTGCTCCCTCAACCTCCGCGGGGTTGAATACGGAGTGGAATAAAACCACGTCCACGACTAGCAAGGCCAAGCAAATTCAAACTCAGGGCTGCGGGTACATTAGGGATGGGAGATGAGATTCCCGGCTGGCTGGGGACCTGCTTTCTGAAGGGCTGTGCCTCAGGTCCCACAATCAGGAATTGCCTCCCCCAAGGCGCCTAGAGGGGGCGGGGGTACCCCGGGGTCAGCGCGGTAGGTCCCGGTCCCTGTCAGCCCACTCGAGAAGGAAGGAGGGAGAGAGTGAGGGGCTCCCTGGGGGCGCGACGCTGGAGCCTCCCTCGGTACCTGCAGCCTCCCCCGCGGGACCCGAACCCTTCAATCCGCGGCGCTCCTCCGCCCGTGCACCTGCCGGTAACGCCAGAGCCCGCCAATCCGCACCGCCACTCGACGCTGGTTCCCGCCCGCCTACCAGCCCCCGACTCCAGCCCCGACCCCAACTCACCCTCCGCTGCGGAAAGAAGAAGAAATAGCGGCTCTCCGTGGGCGGCGTCTCTAGGAGCAAAACCACGGGTCCGCGCTCAAAAACCGCAACCACAGCGCCGAAGGCCAGAGGACGCACGTGGCTCGGGCTTGGGGCGTGGCCTACCCCGAGGAAGGAGGATCTTAGGGTCATAGGGGTGGGACCAGGAGGCGGGGACCAAGAACTACGATCTGGAGCTGGGACCAATGAGATGGCTGGCTTGATTTTGTGGGCGTGGCCCTCCCAAGGGAGAAGGGGCAGTGGGCGTGGCCAGAGTGGAGGGGCGTGGCGAAAGACAGGGCTATGCCTGTTTGACCCTGGGAGAGAGTTTCTCAAGGATTATGTGGGAAGTGAGTGGGGCTTGGAGTTATAGGTGTCAGAGTTCAAGTCTTTACTGGCCTGCAACCTCAAGCAAGCCACTTCTTCTCTCTGACCCTCAGTTTCCTTCTGTGAAAAGCAGATGATCACAGGGCTAGGGATGTAACTGAGTTGGTAGAGTGCTTGCCTTGCATGCTCAAGGCCCTGGGTTCAATCCCCAGCACTACAAAAAAAAAAAAAAAAAAAAAAAATTAGAGAGAAAGAAAAAAAACAGATGATCTTATGATCTCATTTCATGGGATTGTTTAGAGGAATGAGATACTCGCAGAGCTCTCAGCAAGGTTCCTGGCATATCATCAATGCTGTTATTATCATTATTATTATTTGCTTTACTGCCCTTTTCTTATTATTAAGAATCCATTGGGAATCCATTGCTTCAATTCTTTATAACTTAAGTATGTTTATTCTTTATCATATGTATATAAAAGAACCATAACAAATATATACATAGCACTTACCAAGTGTCAGACCAGGTCCTCTTTAAAGGTTTTGCATATATTTGCAGCAATTTCTTCATGATTAAAGTGTCTGGTAACTGAGACACTGACATTATTTACTTTTCCAATAACAGAGTAATGGATGAATTTTAACTCGGGAGGCCCTGTAAAACTTCTGCATGTGGCCAATCCCCACACAACACTACCTCTCCAATTCTACTTTGAATTTTTCACAGCAGTATGGCATGAAATCATTCATTGGAGGTTGTACAGGGAACTGGAGGTAGCTGGTCTTTATAATCCAATATCTTATTTTACAGACAAAGGATACAAGCATCTCAAATTATGGATTATAAATTCCGTGACAATTCATGGAATGTAGTTGTTTGAGATGTTTCCTTTGTCTGACTTTACTGAGACATGCCTCTTTGCAAGGTCTGTGAGCCCACTGATATATCTTCATGAAAAAAAAAACTGATTCTCTTTCAGAGAACCTTTGTAGGGCTTTCTTCTTTTCTGTGCTCTGACAGAATTCTCTACACACTGTCCTACCATCTGCAACAAGTGGTGTTTACTCCACCCCTCGCATGTTGACCTGTGGTCAGAGCTGACCAATCAGAGAAGGTCTTCCTTCTGCACTCACTATGTTCTCTCTCTCTCTCTCTCTCTCTCTCTCTCTCTCTCTCTCTGCTGTTGCCACCATTGTTGCTGTTCTGCCAGGAGGAAAACTACCCAAAGAATACTAAAGGAAAGCAGGCGATATAGACAAGGACCAATTGAGTTTTAGCTGAATTCTGAAGTCAGTCAGTCCCTGGACTATTTAGTGATGGAAACCACCAAATCCCTCCCTTACCTCCTCAGAAAGCAGTGTAGATTGAGTTTCTGCCATTTACAGAGTCTCTTTGATGTTCTTTCTTTGCTGACTCCAATGCTTGTCCTGCATCTTTCATTAACTCTGACTTCAACTTTGTATTTCAGCCAACTATCTCTGCCAAGGCTTCTTTAAACCCACACCTCACCAAATAAAATTATTTCTTCCTTGAACTTATCACAGTTGCTAATTAAGCATTTACACTTTGAGTATCTCTTATCAGAAATGTTTGAGACCAGAAGTGTTTTGGATTTCTGATTTTTTCTTGGATTTTGGAATATTCACATGTATATAATGAAATATCTTGGGTATGGGACCAACTATAAACATTAAATATGTTTGTTCCACATACACCTTATACACATATCCTGAAGATAATTTTACAAAACATTTTAAATATTTTTTGTACCAGGGATTAAACCCTGGGGTGCTTTACCATTGAGCCACATCCCCAGCCTTTTTATGTTTTGTTTTGAGATAGGGTCTCCCTAAGTTGTTTAGGGCTTTGCTAACATTTTAAACAATTTTGTGCATAAAGCAAACTTTCATTTTGTATCATGCCTAAAAATAATGGGGACAGTAAAACACCATGTTACTGAACATCTTCTCTCTGTTCCCCAAACCCTAGCCAAGTTAAGGGAACAATGAAACAAGCCCGGGCAGTAGACAGAATATCTTGAAGGAAATTGGCTTTGACTTGTGAACACTGGCAACTGGGGCAAGTTACTCTTATCTGTCAAAAGCTATTTCTTGCATACATTCCAGAACAGTTGCTACTTAGACTGTTGCTCATACAGGTAATCAAAGCAAGCTAATTCTGGTGTCACTGCTTCTGCAGCCTAACATATAAAACCTCTCTCTCTCAGTGGGGACTGGTACAGAATTGAAGTCACTATGGAAAGTGTATGTCACTCATCCAGCCAGTTTTCACTGGACAAAATGCTGTGAAGGAGAGGAGGCGCTACTTGGTGAAGCACCTTGAGGAATGGAGGTGCTGTTGGTCTGTCACCCCTGAACTCTTCTTGGAGCAGTTACTGATCTCTTGCAAGCTTTTGTCCATAAACCATGTCTCCCATGCCATTTCTGGGCACTTTCTTTGTCTTTCCTGCAACCTACTCCACTTCCCTTGCACAACTGGGCTGTGGATGAGACACAGATGTGGAATTTTCCACTCATGGCATTATATCAGTGGCAAAACATTTCAGGTTTGGGAGCAATTTGGGTTTCAGATTTTTGAATTAGGAATGTTCAACCCATATTTGGGCGATGATTTGGTAAATATCTTTAACCCAATCCTTAAAGACTAAGCACCACAATGGCAAGCTTTTTGTTTCACTTGCTGTTTGATGGTACCTAGCAATGTGCCTGGCACAAATATGGTACTCAGGAAATGTCTGTTAAGTGAGTGCTTGCCGAAGTCTGGCTGGGCACAATTCACGAGCCACTTATCAAGCAGAAACGAACTTTATTTTTAGAATACACATGACCACCACAGGAGCTTTTTAGGAATTCCCTCAGAGCCCAACTGCCACCACTGGCTTCCCACAAGTCTCTCAACCCGCTGCCCCCGACTCCTCCTGCTCTTGAGGCCGATTGGCTGGGTCGCATGGGCGGAGCCAAAAGAGTCCCCCAGTGAGCAGCTCCGTGGTCTGAAAGGGCGGGGAAACAGCCCAATGAGCATCACCACAGAGGAGCCAATCCGCTGGCAGCTGGAAGTTTGCTGGGGCCCCTTCGGCTGTGGCTCTCAACAAGTGCTCTTCGCTTGGTGGAAAGAAGATGAGCAGCAGCAAAGAATGATGCTGAACTGGCTGCAGGTTATCACTGCTCACAGGGATCCACAGTGAAGTGGCTTTTTTTCTCATTGGTTCCTCTCCATGCAGGCACTAAGATGGCGTTTCCTTGGATCTCTTATAGTAGATACAACTTCTCTATTTGCTTTAATTCTCCAAAATTTCTGGAAATCTTTCTTAGGCTGATGTCAAATCTCCCTACCTCTTTATTCTTGGGATATAAGCCATAGGAGTGAGCCATGATGGATGTCCAGCCCAGATGACCCACAGGATGACTGCAACAGTGTGGGCCCTAAACAAGAACCATTCAGGTAAGTCCAGTCAACGCAGAGAAAATTGAGAGATAATTATAAAATTTTGAATTAAGGCACTGTGTTTTGGGGTCTCTTTGTTATGTAAGAGGTAATAAGCAGGAAAGGAATAAGACCCCAATTTAAAGCCTGTGGGCAGTTGCATGCTGAAGCTATCTTTGTTACTTTGTTGTTAATCCTTTGCCCATTTGGGGGTTTGCAATGGGCTTTTGCACAGAATGGAAATGCCCAGCTTGCCAGTGCACATCACTGTCCACATTCAAGAGCAAACTGCTGCCTATAGAATATGAATCAAGATGCCCAAGTCAAAGACACTTTCCTTCAACTCAAGAAGAAAGCAGGGCCTGTTGTGCATGCCTATAATCCCATCTAATCAATAAGCTGAGGCAGTATTGTAAGTTTGAGCCCAGTCTAGGCAACACAGCCAAACCCTTTCTGAAAAATTAAACATAATAAAACTAATAAAGGGCTGAGTTACACAGCTTGGACGTGTAGCAATTGCCTAGCAAGTACAAAGCCCGGGGTTCAATCCCAAGTACTTGGGGAGGGGGCTGGTGGAAGGAAAAAATCTTTGCTATAGTTTTTTTATTTGTTCTAATTAGTTATACATGACAGTAGAATGCATATTTACACACACACACACACACACACACACACACACATATGGAGTATAAGTTCTCTTTCCTCTGATTGTACATGGTGTAGAATCACACAAGTCGTGTAATCATATATGTACATGGGGTAATAATGTGCATTTCATTGTACTATCCTTACTACCCTTATACCCTCTCCACTCCCTTCTTTCCCCTCTGCCTGATCCACAGTACCTCTATTCTTCCCTAGCCCTGCCCACTTATTGTAAATTACCTTCCACTTATCAGAGAAAACAATTCGCCTTTGGTTTTTGGGAATTGGCTTATTTTGCCTACCATGATGTCTCCAGCCCATCCATTTACCTACTAATGCCATAATTTCATTCATCTTTAAGGCTGAGTAATATTCCATTGTGTTTACATAACACATTTTCTTTATCCATTCCTCTGTTGAAGGGTCTCTAGGTTAGTTCCAAGTTTAGCTGTTGTTAATTAAGCTGCTAGAAACATTGATGTGGCAGCAACACTATAGAGTGCTGATTTTAAGTCCTTTGGGTATAAACTGCCGAATGAGATAGCTGGGTCAAATGGTGGTTCCATTCCAAGTTTTCTGGAGAATCCCCATACTCTTTTCCATAGTGATTGCACCAATTTGCAGTCCCACCAGCAATGTATGAGTGTACCTTTTCCTCCACATCGTTGCTAACACTGTAGCTTGTATCCTTGATAATTGCCACTCTGACTCGAGTGAGATAAAATCTTAGAGAAGTTTTGATTTGCATTTCTCTAATAGCTAGAGATGAACATTTTTTTCATATGTTTGTTGATCAATTGTATTTCTTCTTCTGTGAAGTGTCTGTTAAGTTCTTTGGCCCATTTATTGATTGGGTTATTTGTTTTTTTGGTGTTAAGTTTTTTGAGTTCTTTATATATCCTAGAGATTAGTGCTCTGAGGTGCATGTGGTAAAGATTTTCTCCCATTCTGTAGGCTCTTTCTTCACATTATTTATTGTTTCATTTGCTGAGAAGAAGCTTTTTGATTCTTGATTTTACTACTTACGTTTTAGGAGTCTGGTTAAGGAAATCAGTTCCAAAGCCGACAGTGATTTGTGCCTTAGGGTAGATTAAGTCCTGAAATGCCTTCATACACATTCCAGTGGAACCATCAAACATCTGTTGGCCTTTGAGATTCCAGTTCAAAGGTGCATGGCTGGAAGTAGGAATGTGAGAGTCACCAACATTTACAAAGCCATGAAATCGGATGAAGAGCTCAAAGAATGAGGGGAGACAGGAAAAGATTAATGAAAGTCTTAGGTGGAGGTCAGGCAAAGGAAAACCAGCAGAAGAAACAAGGAAGGCATGGGGAGACCAGAGAGGGGTGTCCTGGAAGTGGTGTGCATTAAGTGTCTGAAGGGACAGGGGTGAGCAGCTGCAGCAGATGCTGCTGAGAGGCTGAGAAATAGGACTGAGTGTTGACTGGTGCATTTAACCACTTAGAGGCCATTGACCTTGGTGACAACAGTTTTGGGATTGTTTCTGGGACCAAAGCTTCTTTGGAATGTGTTTGGGAGAGAATGAGAATGTCTGAGTCAGAGACAGTGAGGATAGAGAACTCTCCTGAGATATACAAAGGGGAGCAAAAGAGTTGGGGCTTCAGAGAAGGTGGTTATGAATTGTAGTTTTTAATGGAAGAAGGAGCTGAATATTTACAAGCTGATGAATATGAGCCAAAGGAGTGTGACAGATGATGGTGCAAGCAGGGAGGGAGGATTGCTGGAACAGGGTCTTCTAAAAGGCAGGAGTGGGTGGGGAGTAGTGTGTAAGGGAGTAATGAGAAATCTCTGAGACCAGTACCTGTGAGAAGACAGCTTCCATGGGATCCTACCACCAGGTGCATCTGCACCCTGCATTTGGCCTGTGCTAAGCCATGAGTCAGAGAGTAACTTTGCACACCAGAAATACTCCAAAATTAACTCTAATTCCCATTGCCTCTTTCCTGCTGAACATCACTGGTCTCAGTGAAAAAGAAACTAGATCATCAGTTGAGAGGAAATGTGTGGACAACTCATGGAGACACGAGAAGAGAAGACATCAATGGTTTCTGGGTCTTGCACGTCAAGTCTTGGAACATGAAGACAATAATGTTATTATTTTGGTGTTGAGGATGGAACCCAGGACCTCAAGCATGTTAAACATGCTCTACTAGTGAGTTGTACCCCCAGGTCAGCAGGGAAATCTTTAGTCTCACACCCTTCAATGGGATTTTCTGTGCCTGGGTTACAGGGATGAGAACACCTCCATCATGGAGCTCCTGATTATGGTGTACACATGGAAGACCTCTCCTGCCAAGAGCATTATCAGCGTGATCTCCTGCTTTCCTTAGAGCAAACAATGCAAGATGAGGAAGAGGCTCCATCATCTCTAAATTCTTGGCCTCCATGATGTGCAAAGCTGGTAAGAAAGGCAGATCCTTGACAACTAATTGGGAGCCTGGGAGTTTTATTTTTACAGAAAAAAAATTCAAAGCATTCTCTTAACCAAATGAGAATGCTGAATAGAGGGAAACAGTGGTGCCACTTTTAAACCCCACTAGTTTGTGCAGTCCATCCTTCTCCACAAGAGAGATGTGCCACGACCCCCAGTGATACCTGAAACAGTGAGTGCTAGTAAACTCTGTAGGCGCACTGCAGTAGTGGGGCAGCAGATCTCACAACTGAGATGGTTGCTAAGTGACTTCAGGTGGATAACATAGGTAGCATAGATACACTGGATAATGGGATGATGTACCTCCTAAATAGGACAAAGCTGGATATCATGAGATTTCATAGTACTACTCAGAATGATGTGCAGTTTAAAATTTTTTAATTGTTTATTTCTGGAATTTTCCATATAATCTTTTGGACCAAAGATAACTAAACTCTCAGAAAGCAAAGCCAAAGGTAAAGGGTGGGATTGGGGAACTAGTAAAATGAGAAATTCTGCAGAGAATTCTGTTTCCAACTCCCTCAACATGGAGATAATGAGAACAATTTTGTTTTCATTTTTTCCTGAACAGTTTGTTTCAATTTAAATTTATATTGAAATAACAATTTACAATCATGTTAAAGTTGTTTTGAAGCATAACAGTCATTCTGAATCCTGATTTTGCTTTAATATGGCAACTATTTGTGTGTTAGCCTCTTTCCTTTACAGGACAGAGAGGTATATTTTGTAAATCATATGTATTGTTTTATGTTATGCTTTCTTGGGTAGCATCCTCATTATTCCCCTTGTTTTTAAATGTCCTACATAATTTCCACTGTGAATGGATGTTTGTACATGTGCCAACACTCACATATGTCCATGTGTGTGCTTGTGGGTATATGATTATAAGGTAGTTATCGCAGAGCATTTGCACAGAGGAAGGAATTTGAAAATCCCCATATCGCTGCATTTTAACACAGACATTTACCATAGAATATATTTTCCAGTGCATCATTCCAAAGAAGGCAAAAATTAAACAAACCCCAGGGACCTCAGAAAACACTGTAAAACTGTCACTGGAAAAGAGGGCAAGGGCTCCTCACTGAGTCTTTTGAAATGTTTCCACCATTCTCTTCCAACCTTCCACCTGGAAGGATCACTAGACTTACTTTTCTTGAATTAAGTTGTAAATCGAGCTTCTATAAACATTGATATGGCAGCATCACTATAGTATGCTGATTTTTAAGTCCTTTGTGTATAAACCATGAAATGGGATAGCTAGGTCAAATGGTGGTTCCATTCCCACTTTTCCAAAGAATCTCCATACTGCTTTCCGTATTGGTTTCACCAACTTGCAGTGCCACTAGCAGTGTATGAGTGTGCCTTAGGCTCCTAATGCTTAAGATTCCACCACTGGCTGCTTTCTTAGGACTCCTCCTTGGAAACAGTAGCACTTCTCCTTACTGAGAAGCCACATCTCATCCTGAGCTCCTCTGCTCAAGTTTCACTATCATCTTGTTGTAAGAGAACAGTGGGATAACTCAGGCCATCACAGACTATCCTTGGTCACTTGTCCAAATAGAAGAAATATATCAGTGAGACCCCGCTGTGCAGTCACAGAATCAACACAGGAGTTATCAGTGTGGCCCCAGGTGTGAGGGTCAGACACAGGTGCTTCACCTTGACAGGCAGGATCCACCAGGCAGCTTGTCTGGCAGGGCTTGGATCCTAATCTTCCTCAGCCTTTGCTGAGCCCTCTTCTGTCTTGAGTTCTTCCCTATTGTTTCTCACAGGGGGCTCTGGCCTGACCAGTTTCATTTGAGGATGGCCATGAGTGGAGCAGACACCACTTCCTTCCTGTCCTCATCTTGTACCAATCCCAGTGGTCCACCTTTTCTTCTGTGTTAGCATCTCCTGGACAGAGATGATCCCCCAAGTTCTCTCCCCAGTGGAAGTCCTGGCTCACACTTTTGGAGGACAGGTGAGGTGGGAATTAGAGACCATGGGATGACCATTGGAGCAAATGGGAGGTCATCATGGCTGATGGTGCCCCCCAAGGGCTCTGGGGTAGGCTTGGTGATGCTTTACCAGCAATGGTATGGTTGTGGGGACCTCCCTACAGGCCTGGGAACACAGCAGAATTGATGAGCGACTCCAGGTTGTACAGAATCTCTTTGCCGGTCATGGGATCCACACTGCGCACTCCTGGGTAAAAAATATCATCAAAATGCAGTTCTATAGGCTGACCCCTCCATCTTCTCCCTAGGGACTCAATGGTGTAGTATGCACCTTGACTTCTGGTGTGAGGACAGCTGCTTTGTAAGGCTGTGGAGCAGAGGGGGCCCTTGCTGCTGCCCCTCCCTTTATTTTTATTTATTTATTTATTTGTTTGTTTATTTTTTATTGAACCACTGAACTACATCCTCAGCATTTTTTTAATATTTATTTCTTAGTTGGACACAATATCATCTTTATTTTATTTATTTATTTTTATGTGGCGCCAAGGTTCGAACCCAGGGCCTCACACATGCTAGGCGAGTGCTCTACCACTGGGCCACAACCGCAGCCTATCCTCAGCATTTTTAATTTAAAGAAGGACCTCACCAAAGTTAGTGATGCTGGCCATGAACTTGAGATCGTCCCACCTCAGCCTCCTGAGTTGCTGGGATTTTTTGGAAACAGGACATCAAGGATGGGTCACTGACTGGAACCCTAGCTTCAGCACCTCCATTGTACACCTGTCACCTATGATGGCTTCTTTTCTTCATAACACCTGACTATAATCAAGCCTTAAAGTGGAAAGGAACAGAAATTACCCTCCTCTGAGACTGTAACAAAGCACATGCCTTTGGCATTTCTTTAAAGATGACTAGGAAGGCAACTTAACAGAGATAATGCTCAGATGGCTACTCATGGGGAAGGTTTCTTTCTGAGAAAATATTCACGCAGTAATAACTTAATAATTACTATTCAAAAATAAGTAATACCAAAGCTGGGGTTATGGCTCAGTGGTAGAGCGCTCACCTCGCACGTGCAAGGCCCTGGGTTTGATCCTCAGCACCACATAAAAATAAATAAATAAATAAACACATAAAATAAAATTATTGTGTCCAACTACATCTACAAAAAAAAAATTTAAGTAAGTGATACTAACACCTCTACGGAGCTGTTGCTTTTTCTTTTTTCTTTTTCTTTTTGCTGCTTGTAGGGATAGAACCCAGGACCTCATGCATACCGGGCAAACACTCTACCATTGAGCCACATCCACAACCCTATTTGGAATATCCTGGGAGCCAACAACTGCTCTGAGCACTTTGTGCAAATTCATTCAATCTCCTAAATAGCAGTCCAGTGAGACGGTGCTATTACTCCAGTCCCCACTCCGGAAGTGAAGAAATGAAGCACCAAGAAGCTGCACGGGCAGCCTGGGACCACAGTGTGTGGGAGAGCCAGGGTTTGCTTTGGTCCTCTGGCTCCTGTCAGCCAGCAGAGGGTCTAATGAATCATTAACATACAATGGCAGAAATAAAAGGCCTCCTAGGCAGGTGGGACAGGTCACCTGACTCAAAAGCATCAACCCTACTGAAGAAGAACCTCAATGGAACACAGGAACAACAGAGCGCTGGGAAACTGCGTGAGCACCTCGTTGGGTCAAGTCCTGGCTGGGGCAGGGCGAGGAAACCCTGCCCAGGAGTAAGAGTAATGCAGCTATCGAGGGCGGGTTTCTCTGCTGATGTGAGGCTGGGGCACAGATGTCATCACAGGCTGGCTAACCAAGGACCTGACCACTCAAGTGGTTTCCCAGGTATGGGAATCTAAAAATAAGGGGCACAAAGGCTTAGAGATGGGCTATAGGTACAGGAAAGAGAAATTCCCCACTAAAATGATAAAACTTGCATTAAGGTTCATGCACCGAGCGTCTGCATCATTCCCACACACAGCAGTTGCTGATCCCCTACCTGCACTTGGATGCATAGGAATGGGGCCACAATTCTCGCTCAGAACTTCCTTGTAGGTCCTCTCCATAAAGCCTATCACCATAAAGACCTGAGTAGGGCTGGACATTGACCCTCCCAGCCCTGAGGATCCAGGTGATAGGCCTGCAGAACCCACTTCTGACAGAGTGTTTCCACTTCATCAATAAACTCAGTCCCACCATAATACCTGTGGGAGAGAAGCAGGAGCCCACATCCACTTTTTTTGTGGGGGAAGCTCTGGAAGACCAACCTTGCACGTGACTGAGTCACGCTCCCCAGCTGGTGCTGAGGTGCTCAGTCTCAGAAATGTGGCAGAGCTTTCCCTACCTTTCTTGGATTCGAGGGTCGGTGTCTTGTGCATGGGTGTGTCTTGCTACAGCCCTATGGGTGGAGCTACGCTCACCTGCTCCTTTGTAATATTACCCATTGCCCTGTTTAGGATAGAATGTTCCATGGAAGTGCCTTGTGTGTGTCCCTTCTCTAACTTTGCCCTTGGGTGTGGCCTACCCAGGTGTCAGTCAACCTGCTAACAGTGGACATCATGAAGATAGACTCAGCCCCTCGAAACCTGACTCCTTGCCTCATTTGAATAGCTTCTCCTCAATAAAAGGGGTCAGCTCGTTCTCTCTCTCTCTCTCTATCTCTTCCTGTGGACCCTTAAGGTCAGAGGGGCCATCACAGCCACCCCAAAGAAAAAGGTATTTGTGTCTCTTGTGTGGTTATTTCACACAGTCTAATTAACCCAGTTCAACTGGAGTGACCCCTGAGCCTTTTAGTCAAGAACAGAAACCCAGTAGGGGCCCCAACTTTTACACCTAGCAGAGGTCAAAGCTTAGAGGTAGGAAGAAGTGAGGGGAAGTGAGCAAGTCTCAGCTCCCCATCTTGTCCTATAAGGTTGCTAGGAGGATCCAATGAGATATATTAGTTGGTACCCAGTAAACCTACCAAAGCACAAAGCAAAGGTAGTTATTCACAGTAAGAGAAAGACAAAGCCTTCAATGTGACCCTCAGACTTCCACAGAGAACTTCAAGGGCATCTCAGGATAGAATGACAGTTCATTCTCCAAGGGTGGCCCTTCTTTTTCTGTGTCCACTGGAATACAAATGCTAACATTCACCAAGATCATGCCTTATTCTGTACTTTCTTTGTCTGATAATGACTGTAAAAAACAAACAACAGGTGGCCAGGTGAGGTGGTGCATGCCTGTAATCCCAACAACTTAGGAGGCTGAAGCAGGAGGACCTCAAGTTCCAGTCCAATTTGAACAACTTAGTGAGTCTCTGTCTCAAAATAAAAAAATAAAGGGCTTGGGCTGTAACTCAGTGGTAGAATATCCTGGGTACAATTTCCAGTACCACAAACCACCCCTCCAAAACAAAAATGAAGCTAGACATGGTGGCACTGCCTATAGTCCCAGCACTTGAGAGATTGAGGTAGGAGGATCACTCGAGTCCAGCAACATAGAAAGATCCTATCTCTATATATAGATATATATTATATGTGTATATACCTATGTCTATATGTATGTATGAACACACACACACACACATATATGGCTTACACTGCTTCAAAAGAGTTGAGAAAAGTAATCACTGCACATGTAAATCCAACATTTATAACAATAAATTTCCCATACAGGTGGAGCATCCCTAACTGAAAATATGAAACCCAAATGCTCCCAAATCTGAAGCTTCTTGTGTACCAACATGACATCCAAAAAGTTTCCATAATCTCACCGTATGATGCCCAGCAGTGCTCTGGGACTCTGCACTGTCCCCACTAGAAAGAAGGCACTCATCAGAGGCAGTTCCTAGACCTTGGACTTCCTAGACTCCAAAACTATAAAAATAAGTTGCTCTATTTACAAATTACTCAGTCTCAGCAATTCAGCTATACAAACAGAAAACAGACAAAGAAAGTTGGAGACAGAAGAACTAAAGTAGATGGCCAATAGACAAAAGGCAACTCATGTCCTGTATATCAGCAACATAGGAATAATCAGGATTTAAAATTAAAAAAAATACAAATCATTTACAATAGCACCTCCAAAACTGAAGTACTTAAACACAAATCTAATAATTTATGCATCCAGAAAACTTTGAACATGGTTGAAAGAAATCACAAGGAACATTAAAAAAAAAGTTTCAAAGGAACTGGGGGATACAGTTCATTGGTAGAGCCTAGAATGCATTAGGACCTGCCTTCCAACCCAGCATCTCCAAAAAAAAAAAAAATTCAAATATTTAACCAGTAAAGTCTATGCAATATTCCAAAATCTGAAAAAAAAACTCTGAAATCTGAAACACTTTGGGTCCCAAGCATTTCATATGAGACACTCAGCCTGCAACATAAGTTCCCTTTCACTTCTCAGCCACTTCTGATGCAGATCATAGCAACAGTCATCTTCTGTGGCATCCCTCAAAGGACACCAGTCTTTTCTCGATCAAGCCTGGATGATACTTCTTATTACCCTGGCCTGCTGTTCTAGAAACTCCTGAAGACTGTTAAATGCAACCCTGAATATACCTGCTTCAGGAATAGCAGTGGCATTACAGGTTAGAAATCACACAAGAGCTATGCAAGAGGGCAGGAGTGGAAGAGAACAGACTCTACAATTGGGAAGCCTGTTTTCTTTCTTTCTTTCTTTCTTTTTTTTTTTTTTAGTACCAGGGATTGAACCCAGGGGTGCTTAACTACCAAGCCACATCCCCAGCCCATTTTTATATTTTATTAGAGACAGGGTCTATATGAGTTTCTTGGGGCCTCACTAAGTTGCTGAGGCTGGGTTTGAACTTGCAATCCTCCTGCCTCAGCCTCCTGAATCACTGGGATTACAAGTGTGTGCCACTCTGTCCAACTGGGAAGCCCATTTTATGAAGTTTGCATGTTGTTTAGATTCTACACCGATTCAATACTTCAGGACTTGGAAGACACTTACCTCTGCCTGGGTACCCCTCAGAGTATTTGTTATTTAAGCAAGAGCCCAGGGCCTCTAAAACTGCTCGGCTGGCGAAATTCTCCAAGGCAATCAGCTCCAATCCAACCCTCTGCCGGTTTCTCTCCTTTTTAATGATGTTGTAAACCTTATGAAAAGAAAACAGATGCTGGACACTTGGACATTTTGGTTTAAAATTTTGCTCTGATCAAAGCCTTAATCTCCTAAAGAGAAAGATACTATTATAGATTTGTATTTTCTCAGAAGTCAACTAAAACCCAAATAAGCAAAATGTGAAGATTCCTGTAACACTTTAAGGGATAGAACAAATCTTCCTTAAAGACTTTACCATCATCTTGGAAAGAATTAATAATAAAATGAATGAAGAAAAACAAAATGATTTGGGAAAAACTTATCTTTACATACCCCACCTAATTTTTAGTTCTACACCATCCTGTTATTTTTATCCCTACATTTCACCAAGTTTCTCCCTCCCTGAACTTCATTCTTTGCTCCTCTTCCTTAAAGGAAAAGATGTTTCAGCAACTGACTGCATTCTTTCAAGCTGTGAAGCTGTAGTTAAGTGCACTAATTCTTCCACCAATTCAACTGTACTATTTCTTTGTCTTTTTTTTTTTTTTTTTTTTTTTGGTACCAGGGATTGGAGTAGGGGCAGTAAACCACTGAACTACACCCCCAGTCCTTTTTTGCATTTTCTTTAGAGACAGGGTCTCACTGAATTGCTTAGCGCCTCACTGTTTGCTGAGGCTGGCTTTGAACTCGTGATCCTCCTGCTTCAGACTCCCAAGTATCTGGGATTACAGGCATGTGCCACTGCATACAGCTCAATTGTACTATTGAACCCCATTAATGAGTTTTTCATCTCAGCTATTATACTTTTTAAGTCCAAAATTTCTACTTGGTTCTTTTGCATGATTTATCTCTCTTTGATAAATTATCTTTATTTGATGTAAAACAATAACTAGGATTTAAGAAAATAAAAAATAGTTTACTCTGAGCCAAAAGTGAGTGGCTGAGGTCTGGGAACATAGGTTCAAGTTATTTTAATAAGCTACTCTAAAATGGAAGAAGTTACATGAACTATTTTTACAGTGCTGGGGATCAAACCCAGGACTTGCACATGCCAAGCAAGTACTCTATCACTGAACTACATCCCTAGATCTCACATGAACTTTCAAAGCACTAAACAAAGAAAAAAAATCAATACATCCAACAAATATATTGGTGTGAGTATTACATAGGTGGGAAAATCTATAGGTTTCAGATGCTATAGCATCCTTAGCTTTAGGGTTGGTGGAAGATAGAGATCTGTTAAGCTTAACAATACATTATGAGTTGTTTACAAAAGTAAGTTGACTTTTTTCTAAAGATAGTTTAAGATAACTTTGACTCTAGACCTGCAGCTCCCATGTTTCCACCATCAGAATGTTCTACCCAACTGTGGGGTCTTTAATATACATGTGGCTTCTTGAGAGAACTTCAACTTCACACTTTATTAATGGTCTTTATGTGATGAATCATTGATTCTATGCTTTCCTTTAACCTTTAATCATGGCTTTCTTAAGTTCTTTAATCATTTATTTATTTTTATTTTTTAATTGTTGATGAACTTTTTAAAAAGAATTTATTTATATATGCAGTGCTGAGAATCGAACCCAGGGCCTCGAACATGCTAGGCAAGTGCTCTACCACTGAGCCACAACCCCAGCCCTAATCATATTTATAAAACCTTTGAAATTCTGACCTATGAAATTTGACATCTGGTCCTCTTAGACAATTTCTGTTGCCCAGTTGTCTTCAGTGTTTGGGTTATTCTTTCCTGCTTCTTTGCATGGCTTGGAAATTTTTTTTGGAAAGTAGACATTGTGTGTAATATATTGTAGTAACCCTAGGTACTGGTCACCTATCCTTTTGCAGGGCTTACTATTGTTGGTCATTTTTTAAATTTATTTAGTGAATGGATGGATTATTTTAGGGAAGTCTATTCCCCATCACTCCCTTGCAGTGTGAAGCCACTGATGCTGATTCTTGGGATGGGGATGGGAGACTTCTTTGTGTCTATAGTTGCCTTGGGAGTGGTTTTGGAAGATTGCTCTCTGGCTCTCTTTCCCTGCTCACTTACAGAAATGGAGCTCAACCAATTGCTGGCTGATTGCTCTGCTATTTTCAACAATGGACTGTGGCATAAATTGTTCCACATGCTGATCCAATCAAATTTAAAGGGCTAACTCTTATGGTAAGCACTCGAGGTTTGTTCTGCCCAGGAGTGATCCTCTTAGATGTCTCTTCCAGCTATGCAGCAGTCCTTCAATGTATCTATATCTCCAATAAATCTGTCAATCTCTTCCCAACTGACTTTCACCACAACCTTCACGGTTTTTGAAATTATTTATATTTGAACCTCTCTCCAATGCAAATGAAGGTAGATCCTTTGGAGAAAGATTTGGACCTGTGTCTCCTATAGCTTGCCCCTTCCATGGGCAAAATCTCTGACTCCCAGCTGTCCTGGGGGCAGAGACAATGGGTGTTACTGATTGAGTGACACTTCCACTTTAAGAGTTTAGTGCTGGGTGGAGGGGAACACAGCCCTGGGTCTCCTCCCCTCTGCCAGCATGGAAGCACAGCTCCAGGAGCCAAGGCAAGGTCAGTCAGGCCCAGTACTCTCAGTGGTGCTGTGCCTAAGGTAGAGCCTTGCTCTCACCAGTGGGGATGGGGTGGAGGAAAGGAGGCCCTACCTACTGCACTCAGCCTCAGAAACTGGTAGTTGAAGACAAGATGAGAAATTCAGAATTTCTGCTTTCCTGAGAAGACAGCCCTCTGATGGGAGGTGGGGGGAAAGAGAGTTAGTTCTGTGTTCTTGGTTGTGCCAGCCTGGGGTTCAAGGGCTTAGGAAAGTATTAAAGATCTTCCCTGTCCACGTGTCTGTGTGACCTTCACATACCCCTGATGGGACATCTAAAGAATGCTGACTTCTTGGTGGGTTTGGTTTACTCATGAGAATTCAGAATCATTCACTCAAGACTATCACTCTCTAGGGATCTGGCCAGTCCTTGAGGGGATAAAGTGTCCTTGAGGGGATCTAGGTCATGCAGGTTGTTAGAATAGACCTTTGTCCTAACTTGTATTTAAGGAAGCCCACCAGGAATAAGACTTTGGACTCTCCCCCATGAACAGGATGCTCTGCCTGGAACTTCCCTGTCGGGACCCTGAAAAGCTATCCTGGGACTCCCCAGCTCCCTGACTTCAGGTGCTGGTGTTTTCTCTGGTAAGGTGATGTATTTTCTTCTCTTTCTTGCTCACCTTTCACTTTTGCTTTGCTTTCATGTGACGACTAAAACAAACACTATCTTATATAAAGAGAGTCTCTCTATTGTCTCTCAGAACTAACCTGCCAAATTCAGCAGTTGCACACATATGTCACATCTTAATGTTACTGGGGTCAAATTTCTGTCTCTCTGAGCTGCCAAGAGGGAGTGTTACTGAGTCCTGGGGCAAAAGCCCTGGCTCTAGGGGTCCCAACAGATCAGCCCCAATCCCCTATTTCAATATACCTAGCAAAGAAATGAGCAGTGCAGGAGGGCAAGAAAGGAGCTTTAATTAACGCGGTCATCATACTAGGAAGAACAGACATAGGGGTCCAGTGACCAAAGATCCTTCTTCAAGGGGCTGACAGAAACTTTAAAAGTTTTGTAGAAAAAAAGACAAGCTTGCATGGATGGGGAGTTTGCAAAGCTGGCAGAGTAGGACATCTGGTCAAGCCATGGTCTTGTTGGTCATTATGTCAGGGCTGGTTCTGTGGAGCTCTGGGAAGGTCATCATTTCATAAGGAGGCAATTTGGTTCCCACTGTGAGATGGTTGCTCCTGCTTACAGGGTCAACCTCAGTCCCATCAGGAGGTGATTGCACCTTGTTAGAGGGGGCAATCTTGTCATGGGATGTTTTGCAAGACTCACTGTTGACGCTGGACATGGGAACATTGACTTGGTGTCCTTAGAAAAGAAAACAGGTGAATGATCACACAGGCAAGGCTTTTATTAGGGCTTCTGTTTGCGAAGGGAGACACAGCATGGACCATTCTGGCTCCCAGAATAAAGGGAGAGAGTTCCTTTGATTCATGTAAAAGGGCTTTTTGCAAGAGGGCTAAGCTTTAGGAATGCTAATTGGCTTTCAAAGGTATGTTTTCTTTAACTCTGAGGAAAGCAAGAGCAGCTGGTCATCCTGGAGCCAAATGTCAATTTTTCATATTGATGCCACAACCTGGATAAATATTTATCTTTGCCTTCTGACAACAATGAACTGCTTTAGCTGTTAAGATCACACATGGAAGAGAACAAAAATCATAGCAAGTAGCAAATCAAGGGCCCTGGGAATGTGTCCTTTTGATGGCTCCTCAACAGTTTTTATACTTTATGTTGTTTGTCCTTGGGGAGTCATGGCAAGAACATCCTGGCCCCAGTGATGCACAGGGCTCTGAAGCTGATATGGTTGTTTGTGGGGAATGGGTAAGGCACATACCAAGCTTTCAATAACTAACAAGCTACAAGTTAATGAAGGAGAGCAAAGAGAGAACTTACACTATCTTTTTTTTATATGTTGATGGACCTTTATATTATTCATTTATTTATATGTGGTGCTGAGAATTGAGCCCAGTGCCTCACACATGCTAGGCAAGTGCTCTACCACTGAGCCCCAGCCCCAGCCCCAGCCTCTCTTTTAATGGCTGTTGAGCCATGAGTTAAGGTTCAGGAGTGCATTTGTCCCTACTGTGGTCTCTGTCTTACTGTTCTTTGAGTGTAGTTTCAGTTCCTTGTCATGAAGATGCTTACCAATTGGACCTGTGGTTTCTAGAATCCAATGCAACTGCAGAAGAAAGAGGCTCAGGAGAAAAAACACTGACGAGGCAAATGGAATCAGAGAGGGACAAAATGGAGTTGGTTAGGTCAGTGGCTGGGTCCTATTCTGGAGGAGGACACGTTTTGGATCAAATATCACAAACTCTCATTTTTCTTGCTGTATTTAGTGAATTTTCTTGAATAAATATTTCTTCATTTTCTGCATGCTTTTAGGATCATGTTCAGTGACTAATTTCTTCACAAAATAATTTTCATCAGTTTCCCTTGGGAGCAGGTCCCCAGAGCTATTCAGATGGTCACGTCAGAAGTAGAACACAGGGAAGAAGAGTCTTAGATGCATTCCTTTGTGTGAAAGGGAGTTGGACACAAAATGTTGTATTCAAAACGTTAAATCTGCATGGCATACTCAAAAAAGCGAAACCATGGAGATTAAAAAACAATAAGTAGGTACCAGGAATTGAGAGTAGGAACAGGGGTTGACCATGAAGGGGCAGCAGGAGGGAATTCTGGGGTTGCTGGAACTTTTCTGCATGGCACTTCAGTGTGAGGAGAGGACTCCATAATTTTGCTATGGACTGAAATGTGTCCCCCACAATTCATATGTTGAAGCCCCAACTTCTAGTGTAAGTGTATTTGGAGATAGGGTCTATAAGGTAATTGACACTAAATGAGGTTATGAGTGGGGGGGACCCTAATCCTATAGGACTAGTGTTCTTATAAGAAGAGGAAGAATCACCAAAGTCCTCTCTCCATGTGTACTGAACACATGGAAACTGAGAGAAGGCAACTGGCTATCCTTAAACCAGGATGAGGGTCCTCACCAGAAACCAACCCTGATGGCATATTGATATTGGACTTCTGGACCCTGGGGTTGTGACAAAATAAATTTCTGTTATTTAACCTACCCAGTGTGTGTGTGGAATTGTACTATAACATCTGAGCAGACCAATACACATTTATCAAAACCCACAGAACTGTGCATGACAAAGAGCAAACTTCATGAATGCAATTTTAAAATACTGCCCAGGCTATGGGGAAATGCAAAATACAATTTTTGTATTTATTTTTTTAGTTGTAGTTGGACACAGTATCTTTATTTTATTTGTTTTTATGTGGTGCTGAGGATCAAACCCAGGGCCTCACACATGCTAGGCGAGCGCTCTACCGCTGAGCCACAATCCCAGCCCCGCAAAATACAATTTAGATGGTGACAAACAAACATATCTACATTTCAAATGAATCACACAATCAAGGTGAAAGGAATGAGAGTTATAACTTCATTAAGTTATTTTGTTAAAAGAATATGTAATTTCCTAATTAAACTGGAAAATAAAGAATTGCTAATGTTTGCAAAAATAACTATATAAAAGCAGTACTCTGTTGGTGAATTTGTTTCTCACAGGATCATAGGTCAGGAATTTCAAAACTGTTTTAGATGTGTCCCAGAGTTGAGCAAATTGACTGTAGAGAGTCAGAGCCAGACTTGTCACTGTTATAGAGGGAAGCTACCAGAAAGGAAAGAGGGAAGACTAGAATGAACCCTATGGTGCTTAAAACAGTTATACATCCAGATGTGTGTGTGTGTGTGTGTGTGTGTGTGTGTGTGTGTTTATATACAGAGAGTAAACACAGATATATTCCTTATCACTGACAACTGGCGGGAGAGATGCTCCAGCAGTGATGAGTACACCTGGTGGTACCCACACCCTTTGTCCTGGGATCTGAATCAGGTAAAATACAAACTGATTTTGGTGTTCCCAAAGTAAGGAAGATATATATATATATATATATATATATATATATATATATATATATATATATATATATATATATATATATTTAAAAGGGTATGTTTAAAGGCTAGAACTCAAACTGAAAGAGTTTGGAACAATTAGAGGAATGAAACAATGATCAAATTGGTTTATAACCCAGAGAGTAAAATAAATGCCCTTGAGTCTGTGGTGATATAGAAAAATAACATAATGAAGTTATAACTCTCCCTTTCAGAAGAATTCCAATTAATAAATAAAGAAGGGATAAAGAAAATAGAAATATCACTGTTATGGTTTGGATATAAGGTGTCCCCCCAAAGTCTTCTGAGTTAATGCAGGAATGCTCAGAGTTGAAGTGACTGGATTGTGAGAGCTGAAAACTGACTGGTCCATCCTAGTTTGAACGGACTGACCAGGGGGTAACTGGAGCCAGGTGGGATGTGGCTGGAGGAAGTGGGTCACAGGGGATGTGCCCTGGCATGGGTTCATTTTCCCTGTGGCCCCTTCTTCTCTCTCTCTCTGGGGTCTCCCTTGAAGAAAATGAAAAGACTAATAATAGAATGAGAGAAAATATTTTCAATACCTAATCTTATAAATGAGTTGTATCTTAGAAGACTTAAAGATCTTCTATAACTCAAAAACAAAAAAAAGGAAAAACAATTCAATTAGAAAACAAGCCTGGGGCTGGGTGGTGGCTCAGTAGCAGAGCATTGCCTAGCATGTGTGAGGCACAAATAAAGGTCCACTGACAACTAAAAAATAAAAAATGTTAAAAAAAAGAAAATAGGCAAATGATCTAAGAAGTCATTTCTCCAAATAATGTATAGAAATAGCCAACAGCGCATGAAAAGAAGCTCAGTATCATTGGTCATCATGATACTGAAAGTTTGGTCTTTCTTCCTGGTGCCAATACAGACAATGAGAAGGTTTTTTGGGGGGATACCAAGGATTGAACTCAGGGGCACTCGACCACTGAGCCACACCCCAGCCCTATTTTGTATTTTATTTAGAGGCAGGGTCTCACTGAGTTGCTTAGCGCCTCACCTTTGCCGAGGCTGGCTTTGGACTTGCAATCCCAGTGGCTCGAGAAGCTGAGACAGGTGATTTCCTTGGAATTCATACTCAGATGGGGAAATTCGAGGACAAAGAAAAGGAATAGTGATACATCTCTTGTTAAATAATATCAGTTGCTCTAGAAAGAATGACCTGACTAACCATCTCATCTATAATATTTGTTTTCTTTTCTGTCTGCCAACAACTGATATATTTTTAATTTTTTCATGCTTACTCATCTAGTATGTGCCAGATGTCTCTGTCTGCTATTCCCTAGTGCATCTCTTCGAAGTGAGTATTTTGATTTGCAGATGAAGAACATCAGAAAGTTCAAAGCTCTTGAAGTCACAGGGCCAAAAGGCACATGACACCTAAGTGGCAGACCATTCCTTCAGCTTCTATGCGCCCAGGGGCTTGCAAACTGTGATTACTTGTATCACTTCAGGAATTAAAACAAAAAGCAAAAAAAAAAAAAAAAAAAAACCACATAGATCCAAATTAAACCCCAGAGGTAAGGAGTCCTGGATGATGGTGGCAATGGTTGTACTGCACTTGAATATCCCTGAACTCTAAATACTGCAGTCTGGCTGGGCACAATTCACGAGCCACTTGTCAAGCAGAAACGAACTTTATTTTAAGAACACACGCCACATCACACAAGCTCTTCAGGAATTCCCTCAGAGCCCAACTGCCACCACCGGCTTCCCACAAGCCTCTTAACCTCCCCTACTCCTCCTGCTCTTGAGGCCGATTGGCTGGGTCACGTGGGTGGAGCCAAAAAAAGTCCCCCAATGAGCAGCTCCGTGGTCTGAAAGGGCGGGGAAACAGCCCAATGAGCATCGCGGCAGAGGAGCCAATCAGTTGGCAGCTAGAAGTTTGCTGGGGCCACTGTGAGCCGATCATCAGCTGGTAGCTGGAAGTTTGCTGGGGCCCCTTCGGCTGTGGCTCTCAACAGTGGCAGTGGTTGTACTGCACTTGAATATCCCTGAATTCTATCACAAAAACATGGAGAGAGCCAGGCAAGGTGGTGTGTATCTGTAGTCCCAGCTACTCAAGAGGTTAAGGTAGGAGTATTGCTTGAGCCCAGCAGTTTGAGACCAGCCTGGTTAACAAAATGAGACTCCCTAAACAAACAAAAAAACCCATCTACCCATCCATTCATCCATCCATCCCAGAAAAATGCAACTAGGGTAGCATACCATCTCCCACAGGCTAGATCTACAAGGAAACCCGATGGCAAGGACCCAAGTATGTAAAGCTCAAGAATGCAGTGGTGTCCCCTTGAGCCTTTCCTGAGAGAAATCTATGAGAATCTTTCTCAAGGATTAAATATGGCCTCCAATTTTTTTGAAATTGCTCCCATCCAGTAGTTATGCTATCTTTTCTTAAATCTTGGTGGGCCCCTTAGAAGACCAAGGAAGTGATAACGAGCCCATTTAAAAGCACAGCATTAAACACCTTGCAGTTTTCACTATCTTTTACAAAGTTCATTCTGAAAAAAGATAACTACCAATGTCAGGTGTCAGGCCACCCTCAAAAAGCCCAAGCTGGTCACCTGGAAAGGCTGCATGGCATAGATCTAGGCTTGACCATCTCCAGAAGTTTCAGCCATCCCAGGCCAGGAAAGCCAAGTCAGGTAGCCACAGCCAGCATCTGATGGCAATTGCACTGGAGGCCCTGCAGCAGATCCACCCAGCTGAGTTCAGTCAACTCACATCACTGTGACACTAAGTCATGGCTTATGCCTGTAAATTGGCATGTCCACTCCCAATCTGGTTCTGGGGACTGGACCCAGGGCCTAATGACTGCTAGGAAAGTGTGTCACTGAGCTATACACCCAGCCCCTACCTCCAAGTTTGGAAAGGCTTGTTACATAGCAGTAGGTAACCAGATCCACCTTGCTGCAGGAAGTGTGGTGTTAGAACTGGCAGCATCAGCATCACCTGGGAGACTGTTAGAAATTCACATGCTCAGGGCCTGGGCTGGATCTTCAGAATCAGAATGCACACTACAACTTGACCCTCAAGTTCTAGGAAATATGCTCAGATAATTAAAATGATGGGGACACTTTGGCAGTAGGTCTGGTAACAGTCCCAGCAAAGAGGAGAGGACTGGGCCCTGCTCCCTGTGTGCCTCGTGTTCTTCTATGTCTCCCATATGCCTTAAATACAACAAGCACTCTGTCCCTTATACCCCTGCACCCTCTTCTTGGAGTATTCTTCCCCCCGATATCCGAGGGTCTCATCATTGTTAAATCTGTGTTAAAAACAAACAATCTCCCGGAGGTCTCCCCTATTTAAAAATTCACTAGAACACAGAAGTGCTCAATAAATATTGGTTCGCATTAATTTTATTATTATGGTGGGTTTTGTTGAAGGCACTCTGTTGTTTGGTGTTTTACTTTCTGACTTCTTGCACCTGAGTACTTCCTGGTTGCTACATTTGGGATGACAGATTTTGTTATTTAAAACATTGAGATATAACTCATACATCAAAATTTGAAAGCATATGAATCAGTGAATTTTAGTAGAGTCATCCCTTGGTATCCACAAGGGATGGGTTTTGACCCAAGTATACCAAAGTCCAAGAATGCTCAAGTTCTTTTTATAAGTTGGTGTAGTATTTGCACATTTTCTACACACATTGTCCAGTATACTTTAAACCCATCTTTAGAATACTTATAATACCTAATATAGTATAAATGATGTATAAATATTTCTTATACGGTATTGTGTAAGGAATAATGACAAAAAAAGTCTATACATATTTAGTTCAGATGCCACCATCAAAGGCCTACTATATAGTACACATCAACAACCATATAACATTTTTCCCAAATATTTTTGATACAGGATTGGTTGAAATGGTGGATATGGAAACTGTGGATACAAAGGTATGACTGTAATTTGGTATAGCAGCCAAAGAAAATTAATAGAAGTGGCTTAAGCAAGACAGAAATTTATATCGTTTTCACATAAAAATGTGAATGTGGGTAGTCCTGGTCTTCTCTGATATTTCCATAGACAGCCAGGATTCAGAATAAATTCACTTTTTTTGGTGGGAGGTACTGGGGATTGAACTCAAGGGTGCTCAACCACTGAACCACATCCCCAGCCCTATTTTGTATTTTATTTAGAGACGGGGTCTCACTGAGTTGCTTAGCACCTCACTTATGCTGAGCCTGGCTTTGAACTCACGATCCTCTTGCCTCAGCCTATCAAGCCTCTAGGATTCCAGACATGCACCACCGTGGTGGCTTAATTTCACTTTTTTCCTCTCTCTTATCTGTAGGGTGTGACCCTGCTCTCCTGCTCCAACACAGCATCCCATTTATAAGTAACAGAATGAACGAAAAGGAAGAAAGGACAAAGGAAATCTATGAGCTCTCTCTAGAGTCATTGCCTAGAAATTCTCATTTGACACTTTTCTTTAATCCTACCGGGTCACCTCTTCACAACGGAAATTGGGAAATGGACATTATTATAGTCTCTATCCAGGTGCCCACATGACTTGCTAAAAATCAGAGGATTCAAGATGGAGAGAATGGATTATCGGGGTTATTATTATTATTATTTTCTTGGGCTTTAATTTTTTCTTTGCAATGGTGGAGATTCAACCCAGGGCCCGGTTATGGCTAGGAAAGCACCCTACCACTAAGTCACATCCCTAACCCTCCTTGGGCTTGTCTTCATTTTACACATTTAAAGAATGGTTTTAAAAAATCACCAGGCAGTGGCTAGGGATATAGCTCAGTGGAATAGCACTGACCTAGTATGCACAAAGCCTTGGGGTCCTCAGTATATAAACATAACAAAATAAATCACTGTGCATTACTGATATATTTTTAAATGCTTAAAATGAAAAGGAAAAAAAACCTTTCTAAAATTTTATAAAAAATTCACCATGACTCATGTATTTGTAGAAACAATGTTTGTGGTTCTGAGGTTGTAGCTAAGTGGTAAAACATGCGATTTGCATGTGTGGGCGCTGGGTTCAACCTCCAACATAAACAAACAAACAAACAAACAAATGTAATAAACAAAAAATAAATACACAAATCAACTTAAGGTCTGGGGGCTGTACTTTGATGGTAGGTATGCCTACTGTGCACAGGCCCTGGCTTCAACCTCCAACACCAAAAAAAAAAAAAAAAATTGAAATGAAAAGGAGAGCAAAACTGAAATGCAGCAGTTTGCTGTGTCAGGGCCTGACCCTCTCTGGAAAGCTGGTCTAGAAGGGCTCCAAGGGAAGATGATTCTAGGAGAAATCCCAGTCCAACACCCAGGAGACCATTGTGAGCAGCAGACATGATTAACAGACCTCCGAGAAACTCTCACTCCATCCTTCCCACCCCTCAGCACTCCCACGTTTTCAAAGTGACTGTTGCACAAAGGTGGCAGCAGGCCCCAGGGTGAGTACCAGCTCAGGGCGTGGGGAACTGCAGGGAGTATTTTCCAGCAATCTCCTGGTGAGCACTGGTACAGGTTTGGCAAGCATCCGCCAAAATCTCAGGTCCACCTGGAATTCCAAGATATGACCTGATTTGGAAATGATGTCTTGGCAGATATAATCAGTTAAAATGAGGCCACTGTGGAGTAGACCCAGGCCAGCTGCTGGAGGTCAGAGGCTGCTTTCCTCTTCCTGGAATATCATATGGTCAGGACTTGAATGATGACTCCTGAGAAAGTGGTTAAGTGGAAAGAAAAGGGAGGAGAGTCTCTGGCCCAGGTGACTGGTCAAGACAGAAGGTTAATTACCATTAAGAGTTATGTTGGCTGGAGTTATTGCTCAGGGCAGAGCACCTTGAGGCACTGGGTAAGATGCTAGCACCACATAAAAACAAATAAAGTCATTGAGTCCATACACTATTTACATATTTATGAATTATGTCATTGGTTAGAGCATCCTGAAGGAATCCATTTTCCCAGGAAAGAAAATTGGGGAAAGTGTTAGAGGGAAGAGGCCACTACAATGGTCCAGGACCAGGTTTGGGGTGTCAGCTGCTTGGTTGGGGGCTGCCCCTGTTCTTCTTCAGCCTCCTCCTTTGCTCCAGCTGGGGCTATCTTGGACCTGCACATGGTGCAGGTAGGAGTTTCTCTCCTGGGTACCATGCACATGGCTGCTGCTGGAGCCCTCACAGCTTTCATGGAATGTGTGTGTGTCCGTCCCTCCACCAACCTGTGTTTACTACCTGCTGAGTGTCAGTTGCCTTGTCACAGTCTGAAAGCTGCCTCTGCCTGGGCCTCCACACAGGTGTGGGACATTCACACAGATGCTTGGCCCTCTATTGCCCTTTGAGGAAATCCCAGAGCCTGTGAAGCACCCTGTGACCTCACCTAAAGCAAAGGAGTTTAATTTGGGCACAAGCTGACAGATAAGGGCTGCAGAACTTGGTAAGGATTGGGGTGGGGTGAAAAGATTTGTAAAAACGGGGTTCCTGTGCAAGAAACCCGGGAAAACATTGTAACTGTCCTAGCCTGTGTGAGGCCCTGTGTTTGATCCTCAGCACCACATAAAGTAAATAAATAAACTAAATGTATGGTGTCCATCTACAACTAAAACTGTAAAATAAATAAGTAAAATAAGTTTATTGTGTCCACTTACAGTAAAAATGTTTTTAAAAAAATGACCTTTACATGGCATAAGGGCTCTTGGCCTGCTGGTTCACTATTAATCACTTCATTTGTTTGTCAGAGTCTTCTAAGCTTGTCTCAGGCTCTTTCTGTCTTTCTTCCTTTACTTTTTAAAATTTATTTTTATTTTTTTGCTACCAGGGATTGAACCCAGGGGTGCTTAACCACTGAGCCACATCTGCACTCTGAGGCTATTTCTTTTTGTATAAATCAGAGACAGAACTCATGGGAGGGATGAAAGGATGGATAGATAGATAGATAGATAGATAGATAGATAGATAGATAGATAGATAGATAGATAGACAGAGGGGAGAAAGAGATAGTTTTTTTGGTTGAATTGGCTCATGTGATTTTTGGAGGCACAGTGTCCTGCGACAAGCTGTCTTTGGGCTGGAGACCCTGGGATGCTGGTAGTGTGGCTCAGTCCAAGTCCAAAGGTCTTAAAACCAGGGAAGTGATGTAATTCTCAGTCTGAGGTGAAGGCCTGAGAGCCTGCGGTTCTGCTGGTGTAAGTCCTGGGATCCCAAAGCCAGAGAGTTCTGATGTCCAAGGATGCGGGAGGAGAGTGTTTGGCTCCAGCAGAGAGACAAAACCCTTTTCTCTGTTTCTGCTCTGTCTGGGCCCCCAGTCAATTGCATGGTTCCACGTGGAGGGTGGAACTTCCCCAGTCAATTGCCAGGTGCCCACCCACATGGAGGGTGGACTTCTCCACCTCTTCCACTTTGACTCGCAGGTCATCTCCTCTGGAAACATCCTCAGGGACACATACCCACAGATACCCTTTCCCACTTCTCTAGGTATTCCTTCATCCAGCCACACAGACACTAAAATTAACCATCTCCCCTCTGTGTGTCCTCATCTTCTCCTTGTAGGGCGGACATATTTCCAATCCTCCTTCCAGGCTCACTTTGTCTCCCTTCCTCAGTGAAATTTTCCTTGTATTTTTCCCTCTCTCAGTCCCAAATAGGTCCCTTTCTGCTGTCCTGTGATGCCCTGTGCTGATTTCTACAATCCTCATCTCACTGTGTGCAGAGGTGTTTGCGTCTGCTCCACCAGCTTGCAGGGCAGGGTCTGGTCCAGTTCCTCCCTGCCTCTTCCCCTGCTGAGTTCACACTTGAACTCCCAACCCTGACCATATTTGAGTTTTGAGAGGAAAACTGGCTTGAGTGATCCCAAACATTGTTCTAACATTTCATAGATTTTATTAGCTCTTTGGTACTATGTTCGTGTAAAATTTATGGGTTTTTTTTTTTTTTTTTTTGGGGTATCTACTGACCAGGTGACCATTCTTTATTTGGAAATGAATTTCAGGGTAGTAAAGCGGTGTATTATAAGAAGTCCTCCATCCACATTATGTTCCATGTTAGAGAGTACAGGTTCATATGTAGTGATCTCAGTTCTTTGCCTGTGGACCATCAAAGGGCAGGTTTACTGAATTCCCGGGATCCTAGTTAGTGGGCTTGAAGGAGTCAAGGTGCCTATGCAATTTCCCGACTGTCACCACAGCAGAGACCTGCGTCTGCAGTGCCTGTAGGAGAGCAGGCTTCTCTGCCCACAGGCTCCTGTCCTGTCCTCCCTGTGGGTGCCTTGTCTTTATCTCCTGCCCTGGGTTCAGGGCGTGAGGGGCTGCAGCTGGTTTGGGCAGAAGCCCCTCCTCTGCCTGCCTGAGGCTGCGTGAGGGAAACTGACAGCAGGCTGGGAGCCCCAGGTCACCCCGAGACCTCTTCCTGCCCTGTACCCCTGGTTCTGGGCCTGACTACAGTTCTATGTGTCATTATTGCTCCCAGGAGCCTGGTCATCGCTGGAGATGTGACATGGAACTCAAGAAAAACGGAGCTTCCAAGAGTGTTTCTCCACACCGTTCTGCTGGGATCTGAAAAAGAAAACATTTTTGTAGTTCCTTTCTTTTTTTTTTTCCTGTGTTTTTCAAAGAAAACTTGGAAACAAAACTGTTGGAGTAAATTGGTTTATCAGTGCCACGAGTCTTTTAGTAGACTGGTGTGGCAGCTTCATTCCTCTGCCCATCCTCACCAAAAGTTTCTGTGCTGGAATCTTGGCCCACAGCATGGTGATCATTGAGATGTGCTGGGATCTTTAAGAGTTGGCACCTTATAGAAGGTGGTTAGGTTATTGGGGGTATAGATTAATGTAGGTATTGTGGGAGACTCCTTAGTTTCCAGAGAACAGGTTCTTATAAAAATAGCAAGCCTGGGCTGGGGTTGTGACTCAGCGGTAGAGTGCTTGCCTCGCATGTGTGAGACCCTAGGTTCCATCCTCAGCATCACACAAAAATAAATAAATAAACAAAATAAAGATAGTGTGTCCATGTATAACTAAAATATATATATATATAAATATATATGTGTGTGTGAATGTGTGTGTGTGTGTGTGTGTGTGTGTGTATATATATATATATATATATATATATATATATATATATATATATATTAAAAAAAAAAAAGAGCCAGCCAAGCTCCGGAGGCTTCCTATCTTGTCCTGTGATCTCGTCTGCAATATGCTCCGACCCTGCAATGCTGCCTGCCGGGAGGATTTCAGGAGAGGCCAAACAGATGGAGCTGTCCAATCTTGGGCTCTCAGCCTCCCAAACTGTGAGCTAAACAGATTATACCGTTCATCCTCACGTGGCAGTGCTGGGGATTGAATTCAGGGACTTGTGTGTGTGAGATTGACAGCGCTCACATATTATGTTAGAGCAACAGAAAACTGACTAATTCAGGCAGACATTCATGCTCCACACTTGCTGTGAGAGCTGGAGGATGGGTGGCCACGTGCAGCCTCTGCTGTGTTCTGCATCACCAGGACCCAGGCTAACACAGTCCACCTTTACGGATAAGGGAGAGAGGGGGAAATGTCATCAGTACTAATACCACCTGGAGCACTGGGTGCAGCTGGCCTCAGTGGCTGCAGTGCACTTTCCTTTGCTGTGATAAGTCATGTTAGGCTTCGTTATAAAAGCACAGGTCCCCAGTCACATGTACTTTACAGAATGCCTCAGAGCACACACTCTGGTGAAGAAGGATCTGAAGTTTTGGGAGGCCTTGTTGTGCTAGGGCAGCAGGATAGTTTGCTGAGACACCCAAGAAGACACCTGGAGATGGATGAGATATACCTTCTTTTTTACATAATTAAAAAATTTTGTAGTTGTAGATGGACAGAATGCTTTTATTTTATTTGTTTATTTTTATGTGGTGCTGAGGATCCAACCCAGTGCCTCACGTATGCTAGGCAAGCGCTCTACCACTTGAACTACAGCCCCAGCCCCTAAAGTTCATATCTTTACATAAGATTTATTGGGCAATGCTTATGAAGGAGAGCCAGTGGTGCTGAGCTGGACAGGTGCTTTCCAGAAGGCCTAGGGTGACCGGCTGGACAGGTGGGTTTGCCCAGTGCCTCACTGTGCTCCTTTTCATTGAGGATGACACACTTGAGGAGGGAGCTGAAACTGCTGAGGGCCCAGCAGTGTCTGTCCCTCTTCACAGGCTTGAACCTGAGCATGGAAGAGGGCCCAGATTGCCAGGATCTTATACAATGCCCCCCTTCCTCTTGTAAAGTTTTTTGTTTGAGAGTTTTTATTTGATTTATTCCTGTGTAAACACATCTGCATGAGCAGATCGACACACAAAGCACTGCACATACTTAAAGCCCATGACTTGGCAAGTATTTACATGTGTGCATACCTGTAAGATCGTCACCACCATCAGGACAGTGAATGCTATAATTTGAATCTGAAATGTTCCCCCAAAGGGCCATTTACAGGCTTGGTTCCCACCTATGGCACAATTAGGTGGTGGGACCTTTAGGAATCGGGGCTTGGGGGCAAATGGTTTGCTCTCCTAACTCTTCTTGTCAGGATAAGCTGCCTCACCACAGCCCTAAAAGCAAAGGGTCCACTCAGCTATGGATTGAAACCTCCACACCTGTAAGCCACACTAAACTTTTCCTCTTTATATGATGATTATCTCAGGTAGTTATCTGCAGTAATGGAAAGCTGATCATCAAAGTGAACATATGCATTCATCATCTTGACATGTACTGGTCCTCTGCAGTCACTTTCTGTCTGCTATTCCTACTCCCTCTAACCCAAGCAGACACTCATCTGATTTCTGCCACTCTCTTAATTAGTTTGCATTCTCTACAGTTTTTTTAAAAATAGATGTTACTATAAGGTATATACTCTTTTGTGTCTAGCCTCTTTCAACATAATAATTTTCAGATTTGTCTATGGTATTCTTATGTCAACCTTTCATCCTCGAATGGGTTTGTTCCGACCTTCATCTGCTAATGGATATCTGCATTGTTTCCAAGTCTTCAGGAATTATTAGAAACACATTCATATGTACATTCCTCCAAAAGTCACTTTATGGATTTACAGTTTTACTGCACTTGGTTTAGATTATGTGATAGCTTATATCCAACTTTTAAAAAAAAAACAGTACTGGGAATTGAATTCAGGACTTGTATGTGTGAGGAAATTGCTCTACCACTGAGCTACATCCCCACCCTGGTATTTTTCCCTGTATATCCAACTTATAAAGACATTTTCAATCTGTTTTACAAAGTGGTCAAATCACTTTACATTCCCACCCGTAAAGTTTTCACTTCATAATATATGAGATTTCTAGTTCCTCCAGTTGGGATTCCTACTTTCTGCTGTTAGGTTTTCAGACTTTTATTTGTTTTTGCAGAATCACAATGAATAAAGGCTGTTTGCATTACATAAAACTAATGAAGCTTGCACTGGTCTTTTAAAGTGTAAAATAAAAGCTTAAAATTACCTATAATCATATCACCCAATTTATTTTTTCAGAAAATATCAGACATGTGCAACAAACTGCAAACACCTGACTTTAGGAGATACCATTAAAAACAAATACTCTACTGTTGGGTCAATGGGTGCTGGGGATGAACCCTCGGCCTTATGTGTGCTAAGCAAGGGCTCTTCCACAGTCACACCCCGAGTCCCTGGGTTGTTTCTGTTTTTAAATAAACATTTCAATTTATAAGCATAAAAATAACAGATCCTGTGTATTTTTTACTCACTTTTGCCCAGAGGTAATAGCTTGAAAAATCATAGTTCAATATTACCAAGGATGACACTGATACAGTCAGGATGCAGAGCATCTCCATCTCTGCAGACAGCCCACACCTTGTCCTTTAAAGCCACACCATGTTTTTATCCTGCCCCCACCTCTCCCATTTCTATGATTTTTATCATTTTATGAATTTTACATAGATCAAATAGACCCTTCAGTATGTATTCTTTTGTGATTGTTTTTTTAAAAATTCATTCAGGACAATTTTCCTTAGATTCATGCAGGTCATTGCATGTATCTGCTTTTATTCCTCTTTACCACTGAATAGTTTTTCGTGTTATGGATGTAGCACAGTTTGGGTGTACAGTCATCTAGAAATGGACATTTGGGTTGATTCCAGTTTGGGGCTCTTACAAATTACAAAGCTAGAAAAGATTAAATATAAGGGTATTTTTGAGAGGTGTGAATATTAATATCCTCATGGCTCTGCATAAATTCTCAGACATACATTTGATACATCAAATGATATTTGTTTTTAAAAAACAAAAAAACTGTTTTCCACAGTGGCTATGCTATTTTAAATTCCTACCAGCAACATGTGAGTGAACCAGCTTCTCTGCCTCTTTACAGCTTTCTGTGTGGTGACTATTTTTTATGTTAGTAGCTGTGCAGTGATATTTCATTGTGGTTTAAGTTGAACTCTGTGTATTGTCTTCAAGGCAACTGTCTGTTGCCTTAATTTAATTTCCATACCTTAATTTACATGTTAATAGCCTAGAAAAATAATTATGATCTAAACCCAAGTTAGATGAAGGAAGGAAATAACACAGATTAAAGATGAGGATAAGTGAGAGAACAAAAAATACTGTAGATAGAATTTCCATAAAATCTAAAGTTGTTTCTTTGAAAAGATCATCAAAACTGACAAAACATCACCTAGAGTGATCAAGGAAAAAAAAAAGGAAGATTCTTGGTTTTAATTCTTGTGCTATAGGAGTCTTATTAAGGAAGGTGGGGCCTAATCCCACGTGATGGAGATTAGGCCCTACTTTTTCTTCTTTATTTTTAAAAATTTATTTTTTACTTGTAGTTGGACACAATATCTTTATTTTATCTATTTATTTTTATGTGGTGCTGAGGATCAAACCCAGGGCCTCACACGCACTGGGCGAGTGCTCTACTGCTGAGCCAAACCCCAGCCCCCCTACTTTTTCTTCTGTTATACACAGAGTCTCTGGTTTTATTCCTAGGTTCTTGATCCACTTTGAGTTGAGTTTTTTGTATGGTGAGAGATAGGGGTTTAATTTCATTTTGTTGCATATGGATTTCTAGTTTTCTCAGCACCATTTGTTGAAGAGGCTATCTTTTTTCCAATGCATGTTTTTGGCAACTTTGTCTAATATAAGATAATTGTAATTTTGTGGGTTACTCTCTGTGTCCTCTATTCTGTACCATTGGTCTGCCAGTCTGTTTTGGTGTCAATACCATTCTGGTTTTGTTACTATAGTATAGTTTAAGGTCTGGTATAGGGATGCTACCTGCTTCACTCTTCCTGCTAAGGATTGCTTTAGCTATTCTGGGTCTTTTATTTTTCCAGATGAATTTCATGATTACTTTTTCTATTATGAGGAACGCCATTGGGATTTTGATTGGAATTGCATTAAATCTGTAAAGGGCTTTTGGTAGTATGGTCATTTTGACAATATTAATTCTGTGTATCCAAGAGCAAGGTAGATCTTTCCATCTTCTAAGGTCTTTTTTGATTACTTTCTTTAGGGGTCTTTACTTTTCATTGTATAGATCTTTCACCTCTTTTGTTAAGTTGATTCTCAAGTATTTTTTTTTTGAGGATATTGAAAATGGGTAGTTTTTCTCATTTCCCTCTCAGAGGATTTGTCACTGATGTACAGAAATGCCTTTGATTTATGGGTCTTGATTTTATATCCTGCTACTTTGCTGAATTCATTTACTAGTTCTAGAAGTTTTCTGGTGGAGTTTTTTGGTAAAAAGAATCAATAAATGGGATGGATTCAAACTAACAAGTTTCTTCTCAGCAAAAGAAACAATCTGTGAGGTGAACAGAGAGCCTACATGCTGGGAGCAAATATTTACCCCTCACACATCAGATAGAGCACTAATCTCTAGGGTATATAAAGAACTAAAAAGCTAAACACCGAAAAAAACAAATAACCCAATTAGTAAATGGGCCAAGGACCTGAACAGACACTTCTCAGAAGAGGACAAATATATGAAAAAAATGTTAATCTTTCATCTCTATCAATTAGAGAAATGCAAATCAAAACTATTTCATCTCACTCCAGTCAGAATGGCAATTATCAAGAATACAAGCAACAATATAGACTCCAAAAGCACAGCCCCCACTGACCCACCTCCTCCATTCACACTTTACCAGTCCATAGTGTCCCTAGGTTTAACCCCCAGCATACACACACACACACACACACACACACACACACAAACTGACAGGTGACTAATTTACTGATTGGGTTAAGGCAATCTTAACCCCATCAGTTTACCTCTAAACCTTCTTGCATTGTCTCACACATGAGCTTTTGGGGGACACCTAATAATTAATATTTTATCCGTCTAGGCTTTTTTTTTCAGCCTGGGTTTTAAAGGAACACTTTGCTGGTTATGGTTGCTCTTTATAAGTCTCTTGTTTTTCCACCAGAAGTCAGTATTTCCTTTGTGACTTCTGACTCTTCAGTCACAGAAAAGCATTTTCAACTTCAATGTAATGAAAGTATTTTCTAAGGAGCTTTACTTTTTACATATAAACATATGCCTGCTGCAGGTAGTGCATACTTGTATCCCAGTGACTCGGGAGGATGAGGCAGGACAATTGCCAATTGGAGGCCAGTTTCCCCAACTTAGGGAGAGCCTCAACAACTTGGTGAGACTTCATATCAAAATTAAAAGAAAAAGGACAGAGGATGTGGCTCAGTGGTAAAGCACCCCTGGGTTCAATCCCTAGTACCAATAAATAAATAAATGAGCAAACCAAAAATCAAATAATGAAAAATAAAACCTTTTAGACCAATATGGGATCTACCATTCAAAGAAAATTCAAACTTAAACAGTCCCTTCCAATATTATGTGGCCAAACAGAAGTCACCCTGCACTGATGTGAAAAACCCAGCAGAGGCAAATCAAAGGGAGAGAATAATGAGTGTTCCTTGGAGACTAGCAGGAGAAAGAGGGAGGGAGTGGTGTGGGTACCAGATACAGGACAGTGGGATGCACTTGAAGCCAATAAGCTGAATGTTTTAAAAAATACAACCTTAAATTATGAAATAAACTAGTTGTAAAAAAATAAATACATACATAAAATGAAAAGGAGAAAAAAAATAAGAGAAGGGGGAAGGGAGCTCTGGGGTGGGAGCAGGTGCATGGGGCCCTCAGTGGGTGGGGCTGGCTGTGGGGCCACTAGGAGCCACAGGCCTGAAGCTGCTGTTGAAGGTGTTTCTGACCCTGGTGCTCTCTCAGGTGGCAGAGGTGGTAATGGAAGTTGAGCTGGGGTTTCTTACCTTTTCCTTTATCTTAACTTACTTATCTTACAATCTAGTCTGAATATGTATGTTTCTATGTGCTTTATTAATTTGTTTGACTTGTTGATATTACATAAATGATATTTCTGTATACTCTTTTGTTCAGCACTGGGTGGAGATTTACTTGCCTAATGACAAGGAGGTGGACATTGTTGTTTTCCCTGCTGGATGGCATTGCCTGGTGCAGCTGTTACACAGATGATTTATTTGTTCTCCAAGCTTTGAACATAGAGGTTTTTTCCTATTTCCAAATAACACTGCCTTGAGCAAAAGGGTTCAAGTTTGAGGCCAGTCTCAGTAATTGAGGAGACCCTGTCTCAAAATGAAAAAGGAAAATGACTATGGATGTAGCTCATTGATAAAGTACTCCTGGGTTCAACCCCCAGCATACACACACACAAAAAAAAAAAAAGAAAAAGAAAAAGAAAGAAAGAAAACAGACCTGTGTGGCGTTTACCGTTCTAAAGAAACTTTATTAAATAGTCTCTTTCCACATTATGTGCCCCAGGAGAAATGAGACTGCGCTGGTTTGAAAAATGCAGACTAGGCATAACACAGGACTAGAAAGCTGAAGGGTTGTTGCCGACTAGCAGGAGGGTGGGGGGAGTGGTTTGGTATCCACTAAATTCAGGAAAATGTTCTGGAATGACATAGTGGTGACTAGTGCACAGTTTAGAGAATGCCCTTAAGGCCAATTAACTGAATCTTTTCAAAAACAAATAGAATGTTTCATTTTAAAAGAAGCAAAGCATACATAAAAAATAAAAGCATAAAATAAAAAGAAGGAAGAAAAGAAAAGTAGGGGCAAGGAATGGAGGCTCTGGATTGGTCTCGGTAAGAGGCGCTGCCTGAGGGTCCAGCAGGAGTTCTTGGTCAGGATCTGCCATTGCAGGCCTTTCCAGGTCCAGCTCTCTCTCAGGTGGTGGTGGTGGTGGAATTTGAGCTGGAGTGTCCCCAAGCACCGGAGGTGGCCCTGCAGCTGCAAGAGGAATAAAGGTCAAGAAACTGTCCATGTTCCTTCCAAGGGACAAAATATTTCCCACTGCCTTTCACATGGTTCCACACACAAGCCCAACCCTGGCAGTGTTCCCAGAATGCATGCAGACAGTGACAGTTCTGCTTCTCATTGTGCCTGCCCCACCCCAGTTTCTGGAAGGAATGCTCTGCATCTCAAGCCCCATCCCATTCCTACATACTCATACCCCCACCTCAGTCCTCCTCACCTTCGGCCTCTTTCTCCATGGGCTCTGGGTTTTCTGTCAAGTCTGGGACATGGTGGCCTTGGTCCTCCATTTCAGCACCTGTGACAATGACCTGGCTGTGGACATTACCAAGTGGGTAGTGAGGCAAGTGAGGGAGTGAGGAGACCACCCAGGAGGGAAGGGGGCAGCAGTATGAGAGGCCTGGCCTTTCCTACCATGAGGTCAGTGTTCTTGGCACCCCACAGTTCAGAGGAGCAGGCTGAGGCTCAGAGAGCCACAGGGCCAATTCCTGGACTCAGAGCTATACAGGACCCTGTCACCCTGGGTGGGCTTACCTTTCCAACATTAGGTCCATCTCCTGTTGGATGGAGAAACTGGAGATGGTGGACAGGGAAGAGAGGGTGTCAGAGATGAAGGCTGTCTCCAGAGTCTCCACCAGGCTCCTCGGGGAGTGTGCCTGGAACACACATAACATGCTAGTGTCATCCACCTCTGAAACCACCTGTAGGGATATCGACAAAAGACATCTGAGGTTCTTGTGGTGGTAAACATGCTGGCACCCGTACCCCAGGCCCTGCCCAAAATAGGTGCAGCCACGGGGTACCAAACCTGGAGCCTCCCCTGCAGCAGGCAGCTGGCCAGCAGCGATGGCGGCAGCACACGGCCCGGCTACCGCGGTGGCGCAGCTGTAGGGACCGCGTCACCAGGCATCTCCTGGGGTCAGCAGCGGACGTCCGCAGTCACGTGGTCTGGGGTAGCGGTATCTTCCGTGGCTGCAGCAAGTGGTTGCTGGGGGCGGGGGGGGGGGGGGGGGGGTAAGATCCAGGATGCGACATCAGAGCAGAGCAGAGGGGAGCACCAAGCAGCTGGGTGCTGATTGGACAGGAGGTCTGGGCTCCTCAGCGCAGTTACCGTGGAGGCAGCCGGAGGTTTCCATGGCCGGGAGAACTCTGGGCACCGGCAGCGACGTCTGTGTCCTCTATTTCTGTTTTGACATTTCGTCTAGTTGTTCCACCAGTTTTTTTTTTTTTTAATTTTATTTTTCACTCTTTTTTTTTAAATCTAACAATTTGTCATGTATGATAGCAGAATGATTACGGTTCATATCTCTGGTTGTAGACAACGTATAGTCGCACCACGTGTCTTCATGCTGTTTCACCAATTATTGAGAGCTGGGGTATTCACGACTCCAGCCCTTATTTTAGAACGGCCTTAAGTCAACAATTTAACTTTACACATTAAGGAACTCAAAAAGAGAAAGTGAACTAAACCCAAAACCAGGAGGAAGAATGAATGTAGTAAAAGTTAAAGCAGAGGTAAAAGAAGTAGAGAATTAAAACTCCTGTCAGTAGGATCAAAAGTTGACAAGGTGTTTGCTAGCCTGTTAGGAGAAAGAGTGAGCATTACTACCAACCTTACCAAAATAGAAAGGGTGATAAGACCAAACTGTGAACGGTGTGCAAGAAATTAGAGAACCTAGGTGAAACAGACAAGAATGTGAGGAAACAACCTACAGTACGGGTGAAAATACTGCAAATCATATTTCTCAGGGTCCAGTATTCAGAGACATTGAAAACTCATAACTCAACAAACAAGAGACAAATAGCTAAAAGTGGAAAATGACTGTAGTGGTCATTTTGCAAAGAAGATATACAATGGCCAACAACACATGAAAGGATGTTCAGTATCATAAATTAGTATAAAAATGCTCATCAAAATCACAATGAAATATCACCTCTCACCCACTAAAATGGATGTAATTTTAAAAAATAAAAACCATAAGATAACTAGTGTTGGCATGGATGTGGAGAAATCAGAACCCTCATACATTAGCTAGGAGAGTTGTAAAATGCTGTGTGTGTGTGTGTATACTGCTCATTCAGCAATAAAAGAGAATAAAGTCATGGCATTTGCAGGTAAATGAATGGCATTCAAAAGATAATGCTAAGTGAAGTTAGCCAATCCCGAAAAAACAAATGCTGACTGTCTTCTCTGATATAAGGGGGGGGGTGACTCAAAATGGGATATGGAGGAAGAGCATGAGAAGAAGATTACCACTCAATAGGGAAGAGAGGTGGGAGGGAAAGGGAGAGAGAAGGGGAATTGCACGGAAGATGGAGGGAGACCCTCATCATTATACAGAATACATGTATGATGATGTGAGGGGGAAAAAAAGAAAAAAGAAATGTGTCACATTAGATTGGGTAGAGAGAAGTTATGGGAGGGGAGGGGAGGGGAAGGGGGGATAGGAAGGGCAGCAGAATAAAATAGACACTAGTATTGTTGTATGTTTATAGGTGACTGTATGACCAATGTGATTCTGCAACCGGTACACTCAGAAAAATGAGAAATTATAGCCCATTTGATTCAAATGTATGATATGTCAAGATCATTGTATTGTCATGTTTAACTAATTAAAAAATAAAAATAAAAAAGAAGGGGGAGCATGGGAGGAATAGATGAATTCTAGATAGGGAAGATGGGTGGGAGGGGAAGGGAGGAGGCAGGGAATTAGCAAGGATGATAGAATGTGATGGACATCATTATCCAAAGTACATGTATGAAGAACTAATTGGGTGTCAACCTACTTTATATACAGAGATATGAACAATTGTGGTATATATGTGTAATAAGAATTGTAATGCATCCAGCTGTTATATATTTAAAAAAATAAAATCAATTAAATAAATAAATAAAATACATGTTTGTTTAAAAAAAAAAAAAAGCTGCTCAAACAATCTTGCATGAATTTTCCTGGCAACACTTTTCACAATAGCCGAAAGATGGAAACACTGCAGATCACCATAAATTGATGAATGGTTGAACTAAACATTTACACAATGGAATATTATTCAGCTCAATAAGGAAGACATTCGTACAGATGTTACAAAATGGATGAACCCAGAAAACATTATGTTCAGAAAAAAGAAGTCAGACAAAAAAGACCATATATTGACTGATTTCATTTATATGAAATATTGAGAATAGGCAAATCCATAGAGAGAGAAAGAAGACTAGTGAGTATCAGAGGCTGGGCATGGGGAGTGGGAATGACAGGTTTTTGTTTTTTGTTTTTTTTATTTGATGGTTTGTTTGGTACAAGGGATTGAACCCAGGGGCGCTTAACCCCTGCACCATATCCCTAACCCTTTTTTAGTATTTTATTTTGCGACAGAGTTTTTCTCAGTTGCTTAGGTCCTTGCTAAGTTCTTGAGGCTGGCTTTGAACTCATAATCCTCCTGCCTCAGTCTCCCAAGCCACTGGGATTAAAGGCATACACCCAGCTGGGAATGACAGTTTAATAGGCACAAGGATTCCAATTGGGGTGGCAAGAATGTTCTTGACTAGATGATGGTGATGGTTTTATAATTCAATGATGCCATTGAATTGTATACATTAAAATGGACAGATAGTAAGATATATAAAGAACTCAAAAAAAAAACCTAACACAAAAAAAATCAATAAATGGGCTAAGGAGCTGAAAAGATACTTCTCAGAAGAAGAAATAGAATTGATCAACAAATATATGAAAAACTATTCAACATCTCTGGCTGTTAGAGAAATGCAAATCAAAATGACTCTTAAGATTTCATCTGCTGTAAACACTTAAGTGGCTGTGACACTGTAGTATGCTGTTTTTAAGTCTTTAGGGTATAGACTGAGGAATGAGATAGCTAGGTCAAATGGTGGTTCCATTACAAGTTTTCTAAGGAATTTCCAAACTGCTTTCCAGATTGGTTGTACCAATTTGCAGTCCCATCAGCAATGTATGAGTGTGCCCTTTTCCTCACAGCCTCACCAACACTTATTGTTGCTTGTATTATTGATAACTGCCATACTGACTTGTCATGAGGGGGCAAAATTGCGACATATGCAGTCAAGGGGAAAAATAAAGAATATCCACATGCTTTTGCCCCTTTCAATGTTTTACTCACTCAGATTACTCAATACAGTTTCACTCTGTAGGCTCTTAATCAAAAAAACAACAATCCTTAATTCTAGGCACTGCAATAGACATAATCAATTCACAGCAAACAATTCTAGATTAATTAATTCACAGCAATGAAAAGTTGTGCTCCATTTGTGTACAGTGAATCGAAATGCATTCTGCTCTCAAGTGTAACTCATTAGAACAAATTTTTTAAAATGGACAGATAGTGAAGTTTACATGTGCTTTTTACCTTAATAAATCTAAGACCTGAAGGTGAGGAATCCTCAGGCATGAGGGGGCCTCTGAAGATCCCACCTCAGTCCCGAAGAGTGGAACTGCTGATGACGGCACTGAGAACCACTATTGTGTTGGGGGTCTCCTGTCCTCTGGTGTAAGCCACTTTGGAGTTTGGTTTGAGCTCTGGCCCCCAACCCTCCTGGTGAGATACATTTTGCCCAATGACTCTGTCTCCCCACTGTCTGGCCCCAAGAGGAAAAGTTGTCCATAGAGGTGGATGACCCCCCCCACACACTCTGTGTGGTACAGGCAGGCATAATGGATAACCTGAGGGACACCCTGGAGTTCTGATGTCCTGGGTGGCCACCCCTACCCCTACTAAAACCCCTCCTTCACCAGCACCTCCTGGACTTTCACCTTCACACAACAGACCCTCATTTTCAAAACATGAGCCCCACTTTCTAGGCACAGTGTGACATGGCCACCTACACTCGGTCCCGGGAATGTCCCTGCACCTCTCTAATCCTCAGTCTGCTCTCTGACAGCGGGGTGCCTAGATGGTCAATTCTCAAGGTTGTTGAGGACTTAGTGTGATTTCCATGGAAAGTGCTTACCAGGTCTTGATCCCATGGGAAGATCTGCTGGAGGGGCTGGGCCTGTTCCTGTTATTGTCCTCCCCACTCAGGGAACCTTTTCCCTTACCTCTCACTCACCCCCTCACTTGGGTTAAGCTGCTTTCTTCATTGTAAAGGACGTTCAAGGTTCACTCTATGGGCTTCTCAGTGTACCCCAAACTGGATTCCCTGGGGGCTGGCAGAGGGATTCAGGACCACTCAAGACACCTCAGAAGTAGGTGATGGCATTCCAACCTTTAAAGAATACACATGAAGCCACACTATGTGCATACACTTTTGGAGGCACTGACCATGATCCAATGAAGAGAGCAGGGAGTGACCCTACCCTCTTAGACTACTCCAGGTCACACAGTCACACTAAATATCAGGGTAAAGTTTAGGCATTAGAGCAGCTGCAATGTCCTCCTCTGGATAGTCATGCGTATCAGTGGGACAAACTGACCCAGACGAGGTAAAGAGAGAATTGGACGGCATGTTGGTATAAGCTCTTTAGCTTAGGGAAGGCTGCAAGATGGACTCCCATTCTTCCTTCCTCTATTAGATCTTACTGGAGCACCAGCCCTGTGACAGTGAGTGCAATGCACGCAGTGGACACCACCTCACTCTCATCATGGAGTTGACACGCCACTGGGGAGGGAGCAGAGAGAAAGTGTGTCAATGCTCCCTGAAAAAGAGTCAGATGGTCAGTGTTGATCGAGGACTCTCCCATTGGGATTTCTGCCCATTCTTGGTTACCAGAGCTGTCTGTGGACCAGGGGTGTCATACTGGGGTGGACACAGGGTGGGGCTGGCCTCTAAAAGGCTCGGGCCAGAGGCCCAGAGGTGCAGCCATGCAAGGTTGCCTGGGAGGGCAGTGTGGAGGAAAGGCCGGGCCTCTCATGCTGCTGCCACCCACATTCCCCTAGGCTCATGTCCACACAACAGGACATCAGCCAACTCAACACTCCAGGCCCACCTGTGGGACACAAGATCACCTTCTCCTGGAACTCCTGGAGCACCCAGAGTCCACTGAGGCAGATTCTGAAGGTGAGAGAACTGGGGTGGGGGCCTGTGAGCATGTGGGGAGGAGTTGGGGCTGGACACACAGAACAGAGCTTCTAGAAGCTGCAGTAGGGGAGGAACAATGAGAAATGGGGGCAATTGGTGGTTGATACAGTCTGGGAACACTTCCTCATGCTGAGTTTTTGTGTGGAGTTCTCTCTGAAAGTCAGTGGACAGTATCTTGTGCCTGGAATGAACATGAACATTTGTGATCTTGTCTCCTCTTGCAGTTGCAGGGCCACCTCCAGCAGTTGTGGAAGCTCCAACAGTGGCTCCATCACCACCTTAAACACCAGAGGGAGAGTCACTGCCAGAAACTCCTCCACCACCAGCTCCAGGTCTGAGCTCCCAGAGGATCCACAGCCAGGGCCAGCTCCTGTGCTCCACCTTGGACCTGCTATGCCCAGAGCAGCCTTCACCTCCCTCACCCATTTCACTTATTTTCCTACTCATTTTCGTTGTTTATTTTTTACTTGCTTATGATTAATTTTAAATAAAATTGAGTAGTTTACTCATTTTGAAATGTTCAGTTCAGTGCAATTGAGTTCATGTTCAACGTTGTGCAGCCATCCCCACCGTCTAGTCCCAGAACAGTCTCTTCATCTAGTCCCTCCCCATTCTCCTGATAGACCCTAGCAACCACTCATCATTCTGTCCATGTGGTTTGCAGATTTGTGATCGGCAGATATTTGCTGGGCAGCTGCTCTCTGCCACACTGTGGGGATGGAGGCAGATGCAGGGCACTGTGCCACGTCACTTCTCACCCCTCCACCATATCAGAGACTCCTGGCCTCTACCTGATGCTTCCTGCCAGCCTCACCCACTTGCAGGTTGGCCTTTAAGTGTCCTTGCTTCCCATTTCAATCTAGCGTAGACAAAAGGGGATTATAAAATGGTACAGCCATTATGCAAAACACTGTGGTGTTTGCTCAGTTACATGTAGAGTTACCATATAACCTACCAATTCCATTACTACACATGTACACAAGAGAAAGGAGAACACAAGTCTATGCATGAAGGTTCACAACAGTATTATTTATGATAGCCAAAAAGTGGAAACAACCCAGATGTCCAACAATTGATAAAAGGACAAAATGAGCCATAGTCATGCAATGGGTTAGCATTCCACCGTAAAAAGGAATGAGAGACTGATACACACTCCAACATGAATGAACCTGGAACATGATGCAAACTGAAAGAAGCCAGACACACATTCACACATTGAATGATTCCATTTATAAGCAGTGTCCATGATTCCAATTATATGATTCCACTTATGTGCAAATTCATAGGGATAAAAAACAGATAAGTGATTTCCAGGCAAGAAATGGGGAGTGACTGCTAATAGGTATGAGGTTTCTTTTGGGAGATGAAAATCTTGAAAAATGATGAGGGTCACATAATTCATTTTTTAAAAAATTGATTTATACAATTTAAAAAGGTGAATTGTATGATAGTGGATTTTAAAATGATATATTAATTTAAGAATTTTTTTAAGACACCAGGACCTTCCATATGCTAGGCAAGCAGTCAACCACTGAACTACATCCCCAGCCCACAATTTTAATGTACCATACTAACTTATAATTCATGTAAATCCTCTGCCCTTGAGTATCATTCTTCTGAACTCTTTACCTCTGGACAGATATTTGGTGGGCATCACATTGTGGACAGCACATAGTGACTTCCTTCCACAGAGGACAGTATGGATGGGAGATGGGAGAGTAAGATATACAGCCCCAACTTTCATGGGTGTAAATGACCCTGACAACGTATCAAGTCCTCCCACCTATAGGATACCTCAGTCCCTCTGCTTCACGGATTCCTCCGGCCTCTGCCTCCTAATGCCGGGGATGGCAGAGCCACCAGAGATTTATCTTTGGAATTCTCAGCACATCCAAGAGGTAGAAACCACTCACATCAGAGGTGGATGGAAGATTTTTTTTCCTTAGGGCCCCTGGGAGTGGGGAAGGGGAAAAAGGGACAGACACTAGGAAAGAGAATGACTTTTGTCACAGTCTTTCCCATTTGTGGGGACTCCTGGAATAAGCAAAAACCAAGAGGGGACATTTTTAGGGACAGTCATTCCTCATTATTTGGCTCATGGAGTACCTTTCCAAGAAGTCTGTATAACAAAAAATAATATTCAAAGGTGAGGTACAGCATAATGTGAACCACTCTGTTCCTGTCAGATGGGGCTTGGGGGATTAGGTCTTGTCTGTTTTTGTTTCATTCTAAAATGCAGGATGAGTCTGTGAAGCCTTGGGCAGGGCCATAGCCTATCCTGGGCTTTACCCTGATTCAGCCTCGCATGTACCTTGGCCACATTTCCAAAGTGTGTTCACCACACTCTTTTCTCCAAGTCCCCTGTTTCTAGAGGTCAGCAGCAGGTGAGCCACAGATCACAGTGGTGAGCACGCAATGCCCTCCCCACCAAAATTTCACTTTTTCTTCTGTCCCTACCAGGTGCACAGGTGCCATGGCTCCACTGAGGCAGCAACCACGACCTTCAGGCTGGGGCTTTCCATGGGGAACCCCATTGCCAAGGGGTTCTGTTCTCATGTTAATAGCAAAGGAGGTCAGGACCAGTGAGCAGTGCCAAAAATCTCCCCCTTGAGGTCACCTGGAAGCCTCTTCCTCTGCTGTTTAACAGATATTTGCTGGGCATCTGCTCTGTGCCACACCATGGGGCACTGTATCCGGTTACTTTCCACCTTCCACTACACCACAGACTCTGGGCCTCCTGCTACTTGATGTTTCCCTGACAGCCCTGCCCACTTGCAGGCTGGAATTTGGGTGTCCTGGTCTCTCACTTACTGAGAGGAAGAAACAAGGTCCCCATCATAGCCTACAAACTTCTGAGGACATGTTCTGCTCTCTCCCATGCAGGTGGTTCTGCTCAATGTCATGGTACATGATGCCACCCTGATCACTGTTTCCTTTTTTTAATATGTATTTTTTAGTTGTAGTTGGACACAATGTCTTTATTTTGTATATTTGTTTTTATGTGGTGCTGAGGATTGAACCCAGGGCCTCCCACATGCTAGGCGAGTGCTCTAACCGCTGAGCCACACCCCAGCCCCTCCTTTTTCTTTATCCCTTTGAGGTGCTATTCATCTACAGTGATATCATATGACAACAATCTGCATGATAGTGGTTCCACAATATTATAATGTGGTTGAGAAATTCCTGCCACCTGGTGACAACGTGGCAGTTGTAACATTATAGTACAATACCTTACTCAAATGTCTGTGGTGATGCTGGTGTAAACAGTTGTCTGAAGTTTTGTTGTATGTGTACAACACCTACAACTATGTGCAATGTATGATACTTGATGATGATAATGGCTATGTTACTCTGCATGTACTTACAGTATTTTATCACCATTTTAGAGTGAATTACTTCCACTTGTATACTTTCCTGTGAAGAGCATGTGTGTGACGGCAGCTGCCACTTCATATATCATGTATTTACCGTGTCTTTTGATCATATCATTTTTCCTTGTGAGGACTTAACCATCATTGCTTCACTCACTGTGAACTTGGGAACAGTAGGCCATACCATGTGTGGACCACGCAGTGCAGGCATGTAGTGGATGAGACCACCTGGTTAGTGTGAGTGTGTTCTATGGTGCTCACATGATGATGGAGCTGCCTAAGGATGGCTCTCAGAACACATGGTGTTATTAAATGATACATGGTTGTACTTATTTTGTTTGCTACCTAACTTCCCATTGCTGGTCCCCACCAACTAGAATGTGATTTGTTCACTGCTAGAACTCCTAGCACCTGGAATAAGATTGGCACACAGCAGGTACTCAATAAATATTTATTAAATGGTGCAACAAACAAAAAAATCAAAATAAAGTGAAAACTGTAGTGATAGGGGTATACGTGAGATCTAGAGTGACTCAGAAGAGGGTCCTGTGAGATGCACATCTGAGATGAGACAGAAGAATTCAGTCAAGGGACAGCAAGGGGCTTTAAAATAGGAACAGAAACAGAGTAGGCATCCACAATGAATAGATTGTCATTCTAGAATTAACTCTTTCCATTCTATTTAAAGAGAGGAAGGCAAGAGAAACTTGGAAAAGGCAGGACAACTTGGTAGGCAGTCACAGAGGCGGCAGCCCAGGCCTTATTCCTGATCTGAGGCAGCCAGGCCAGCTGCAAGAGTCTGGCTTGGGGCTCAGGTCACTGGCACGAGAAATCAGGAGTCAGAAGGGGATTCAGGTACCAGGCTGCACTGAGGCTGAACAGACAGTCCTAACTTAACAACGGTTCCAAAGAGGATGATGTAAAAGAGATACACACATTCAGAACAAACTGTGCTTCAAATTTTCACTTTGGAGCTTGTCCTGGGCTGGTGAAATGTGGTAAGATTATTGCTGTCTCCATGCTGGGCAGTGCCAGCGAGCCATAGCTCCCAGTCAGCCCATGATCCTGAGGAAAGACAACCTTCACTCCGCAGTGTACTGTGTTGCTGAGCTGGGATGTGTGGGAGGTTAGGGGTGTTCAATAAATTTTTGACTCAAAATGTTTTCATTTCATTGTTCTTTTGTCTTTTTTATTTTAAATTTATTTGTTTATTCTAATTTGTTGTACATGACAGAAGGATGCATTTCAATTCATAGTACACATATAGAGCACAATTGTTCATGTCTCTGGTTGTACACAAAGTTAGAGTCACACCATTCATGTCTTCATACATGTACTTAGGGTAATGACGTCCATCTCATTCCATCATCTTTCATACCCTCTTATCCCTTCTCTTTCCCCCTCCCCTTTGCTCTATCCAAAGTTCCTCCATTCCTCCCATGCTCTGCCCCCCCATTATGGATTAGCATCCACATGTAGAGAAAACATTCAACCTTTGGATTTGGGGGATTGGTTTACTTCACTTAGCATGATATTCTCCAACTCCATCCATTTACCTGAAGATGCCATGATTTTATTCTCTTTTAATGCTGAGTAATATTCCATTGTGTATATATACCAGTTTCTCTAGCCATTCATCTATTGAAGGACATCTAGGTTGTTTCCACATTCCTGTGCTGCTAAGTCAGGGCCTAATCCGATATAATGAAGATTTGGGCCTACTTATTCTTATGTTAGGTGCAGAGTCTCTGGTCTAATTCATAGGTCCTTGATCCACTTTGAGTTTTGGGACTCTGGCTACACTCAGGCCTGTCAAGGGATGTGGGCCCAGTGTCGGAGTTGGCTGTGTACACACATGAAAATGTCACGGGGCTAGGGAAGAGCCAACAGAGGGACACGGGCTTATCTGGAAGACAGATTAGACCAGGGACCCCAAGAAATGACCTCCCTTCCTTGGGGATCCAAACAGAACTTGGAACCCAGAAACCAGGCACCCACATTCCAGCAACAGCCTCCTCATTTGGTGAAATATTTAGGATGTGAAAGCGTGTTTTCTTGCTTCCCCTGTGGAGGCCGAGTCTTTAGGAGGCCACGCCGCCAGAACTCCCCGTATGGCTGCACAGCCCCTTCCCCAGGCACCATACACTGGACACCCTGAAAAAGGAACTTTTGGAAACGACTGCGATGTTGATTCAGATCCTGCTCCCAGTCCCCGGCTGGTGGTACTCCTCCAAATGGCACTCCTGCAAGTGGGAGGAGTAGCTTAAGGTCCACACCTGATAGCCCTGGTGAGGTACATCCAGGAGAGACTATCACAGTGAGTAGCCCTGCACAGCCCCACCACCTTGCTCCTCAGTATGGGGGAACAGGGACCTGAGGTAGGAGCAGGTGGTGGGAAATTGTGAGCCTCATGTCATGTCATGGTCACCCCCAGGACAGGGATAAAGGTGGGGAATGAAAGTGTCCACGGTACATCCTGGGCACCCAGTGTCATTTCCTGTCCTCTCAGGGTAGAATCCTGTGACACAGGGTCTATATGAGGTCTGGGGAGCAGAAGGTCACAAGAGACACAAACACCCTGAACGGAGGCCAGCAGGGGCTGGGGCTCCCGGCCAGCTACCAGGCACCGTCTTCCACGCTTTCCACAGGTTATTCTCCACAAGCGCTGGAACTGGAGTGTCAGCTCCATATCAACAGAGGAGCCAGGGCCAAGCACCACTGGGCAGGAGCTGGGGCTCAGGGTGAGTGTGGGAGAGAGGGGACTCTACTGGCAGGGCACAGAGCAGAATAAAAGTGAATAAGAGCACAGACACCACCAGGACCACCTTCCTGGTAGGGATGGGAGATGGAGGGGCAGAGTCCCCACTGTGAGGAATCTGAGCAACAAACCCTCACCCATCCTCCCCACCCTCTCTGCCAGCCTCCTTCTTGGACTCATCCAAGGTCACTGTTCCCATAATTTTGACAACATCAGAACAACGACATGGACACTATTTCATTTTAATTCTCTGATGATTTGTACTCTGCCATCCAACTGACTATAACTCCTACACCCAGGTGTCCAGGTGACAATGGCCTGGTGGTCCTTCCACACACTCTCCAAGTCTTACACAGCATCAGGATTACTAGGGATGAGTTTAGCTGAAACATCACAAGGCTTGTGCCAATTGGTCGATTTCTCTGGTACTTGTGTCTCAAGGAACACACCCCAGACTGGGAAAGTAGGACCTGGGCCCCCAGGACCTCACCACCTTCCAGGGGGACCCAGGTTCCACAGCCATTCAGCCTTTCAGGGCTATGGGACCTGGACCTCATTCTGTCCTGGAGCCATTTCAACAGCACCACAGAGAATGATGTCCTGGGTGTCCTCACACAGGGACCCTCCTGTCTGGGATGAGCCTGTTTTCCCATCTCCAGAAGGTGGTGTGCTGGTGGGACTCAGGGGATAAGCTCCTAATGTACAGAGCTGCCACCTCTGCTCAGATAACAAACTGGCCTGAAGCTGCTGTTTCTAACTATCCCCTCGGCAATTCCACTGTGAATTCTGCCAGCTATTCTTCTGTCCCTCTGTGGGACAAGCCCCTGTGTGCTTTGGCTATTGCACTGGACTCTATCCCCAGACACTTCTGGTGGGTCAGTTTGGCACTGACTCTGTTTCCTCAATGTCCCAACCAAGAACGTGGCTACAGAGGGGATGATACCAGCATTGGATGTGTGTTCCAGGCGTACTCCCTGGGGGACCTGGAGGAGACCCTGGAGCCCGCCTTCTTCTATGATTTATTCTCTTCAGCCTCAACCATCTCGAGTTCCTCCACCTAACAGGAGATGTACCAAATGGTGGGAAGGTAAGCACTGCCCAGGGCGACAGGGTCACATACAGCTGTGAGTCCTGGAACTGGCCCTGGGCCTCTCTGAGCTTCAGCCCTCTCCTCTGAACTGTGGGGTGCCAAGATCACTCACCTCATGGTAGGAAAGGCCAGGCCTCTCATACTGCTGCCCTCATCCCTCTTGGGTGGTCTCCTCACTCCCTCACTTGCATTTGCCTCACTACCCACTTGGTAATGTCCACAGCCAGGTCACTGTCACAGGCCCCGAGGAGGAGGACCAAGGACACCAGGTCCCAGCCTTGACAGAAAACCCGGAGCCCATGGAGGAACAGGCCGAAGGTGAGGAGGACTGAGGTGGGGTATGAGTATGTCAGAATGGGACAGGGAGGGACAAGCAGAGATACTGCACAGGAACTGGGGCGGGGCAGGAACAATGAGAGGCAGAGCTGTCATTGTCTGTGTGCATTCTGGGAACACTGCCCGGTGTTGGGTTTGTGTGTGGAATTGTATGAAAGGCAGGAGGGAATATTCTGTCCCTGGACCTAACATGGATAGTCTGTGGACCTTTACTCCTCTAGCAGCTCTGGTGCTTGTGGAAACTCCAGTTCAAGGTCCACCACCTCCACCATCTGATAGAGAACTGGAGCTGGACGAACCTGCAGTGGACGATCAAGGCCAACACCCCCTGCTGGCTCCTCAGTCAGCACTGCAACCAGAGGAACCCAGAGCCTCTGTTCTTCTCCCACGCCATTTGTTTATGCATCTTTATTGTATGTGTTTATTATTTTAGTATTATTTAAAATTAAAAATTCATTTTCATTGTTAAAAGATTCAGTCATTTGCCATCAAGTGCCTTCTCTAAACTGTGCACTAGACACCATCATGCAGTTCCAGAACATTTTCCTGAATTTGGTATCCATGACCACTGCCTCCCCACACTCCCACTAGTCCCCAGTAACCTCTTAGCTTCTAGTCCTGCGATATGCGGAGTCTTCATTTTTAAAACCAGTGCAGTCTGATTTCTTCTGGGCTGCATAACATTGGAAGGGATTTATTATGTTTCCTCAGAAGGGCAAATGCCATACAGGTCTACTTTTTTTTTAATGTTTTTATTGTTATTTCTTTGTTACTGGGCTTGAACCTAGGGGCACTTTACCACTGAGCTATATCCATGGTCTTTTTCCTTTTTCATTTTGAGACAGGCTCTTGCTGCATTGCTGAGCTTGGCCTAAACTTAAACCTTTTAAAACTTACATCAGTTATTTGGAAACAGAAAATAAAAGAACTCTTAAGTTCAATGGCTGGAGAAAAGATAAATTTGCTTTGTAACAGGGAACACATCCTGCAGGAAAAAACAACAATGTCCAGCTCCATGTCATCAGGCAGGTAAGTCTCAACACCAGGGCCGAACAGAACACAAGAGTATACAGAGAATCCTTTATGGTATTACCAACAACAAAACAAGCAGAATAACAAAGCACTTAGAAACATACATACAGTAGTCTGCACGGATTCATAAGTTAGGATAAAGGAAGAGATAAGAAACCTCAGCTCTACTTCCACTACCACCTCCACCACCTGAGAGAGCACCAGGGTCAGAACCACCTTCAACAACAGCTTCAGGCCTGTGGCTCCTAGTGGCCCCACAACCAGCCCTACCCACTGAGCGCCCCCTTGCACCTGTTCTCCTACCTCAGAGCTGCCCTTTCCCTCTCATCCCTTTTTTTTTCCTTTTTCCATTTTTATTAAAACTAGGTCACTTTAAAATTTTAAATTGTATTTCTTAAAAACATTCAGCTTATTGGTTTTAATTGCATTCCTTGTCCTGTATCTGGTACCCATACCCACTCCCTCTCCTTCTCCCTCCTGCTAGTCTCCAGGGAACAGTCATCATTCTCTCCCTGAGATTTGCCTCTTCTGGGTTTTTCACAACACTGCAGTCCAGCTTCTGTCTGATTACATAATATTGGTATGAACCGTTTAAGCTTGAATTTTCTGTTTTTTTATTGGTTGCTCAAAACGTTACAATGATCTTGACATATCATATGTCATACTTTTGATTCAAATGGGGTATGAATTCTTATTTTTCCCACATGTACAGATTGCAGGATCACATTTTGGTATATCCCACAAAGATCTAAGATTTTTAGGGTTTTTTTTCTTTTTTCTCCTCACTGCCACCTCTACACTTCTAAATGAGCTGCAAGTTGTATCAGCTCTACTTCCAAATCATACTCCAGAAGTCTCTATTCTTTGGCCTCTCTACTGCCACCACCCGGATTTTTGGTTTTGCATTTTTATTTTTATTTGTTTAATTAGTACTAGGGAATGAACCCAGGACAACTACACCACATCCCCAGGCCTTTGTATTTTTGAGATGGAGTCTCACTAAGTTCCTGAGGATCTCCCTAAGCTGGGGAAAATAGCCTCCAAGTTTGAATCCTCCTTTCTCAGCCTCCTTAGTTCTTTGGATATTGTTATGTGTCACCCATCCAGAAGGTCTCAGTTTATATGCAAAAATAGACCTTGGAAAATACTTTCATATCATTGAAAGTAATTTTTTCTGACTGAAGGGTCAGAAGTCAAAAAGAAAATAAATGACTGACTCCTGATGGAAAAACAAAAGAATATGGATACTAAAACAAATCACAATTAGCAAACTCTTAAAAACCTAGACTGATAAAAGGTTAATATCCCAGGGATACATAGAACATCATGAGTCAACCATGGGACAAAGGAAAAATTCCTGCAATTCAAAAGGGAATCATTGCACATAGTAACTGTCAAAGATGTTCAACACATATACTACTGAGAGGTCGTATGTCCCCATTGATGGACAAGGTTTTAAGGCTGGTGCTGAACAGCCCTGGTGAGTACACAGGAGACTGAGGCCTGGGAAGATCCCCTAGGAGATGCGGCCACGGATACTCCTCAAAATCATCTGGCAAGTCCTTAGCATGTGTCCCTTCCTTCATCCAGCATGTCCAAAGCTAGGTACTTATCCTGCCAGCACTGTTGGAAATGGCCAGAACTGGAGCCCTCTGTAACTTCCATGTAGAGGGAGTGGATGGCCACATCTGCTCCCCACCCACCAAGGAACACTGTGGCTGCTGATGTGGGTCTATCTGTGCCACAAGGAGAGAAGTCAAAGAAGCTGTTACATGAACACATTGGTGTGTTCAGGGTGTCTCTACAGAGGACACATCAATGATGTAAATCTGCAATGAATGCAAGTGAGAACTGCTGTGGCTTTTTCCCACAGGATTTGGAGCAGGATTAATGGTACCAGGTGACAGGCTGAGCACTAAGGCCTGACCTCCCACAGTGATTGGTCAATGTGTGGGTCCATCCCTGGAGCAGTAAGGAAGGGCAGGTTCAGGTTCACAGGAGTTATGGTGGGGTTCTGCTTCGCTTTTTCTTTCCTGTCTGAGAAGCAGCATTCTAAACACAACTTGGATGACCTTTGAATAGGCCAAACTGTAAAGTTACTGTAATGTTATAAAAATCACAGCAAAACCTATAGGTATAGGCCAATATACCTCTGTCTGTAGCCATAAAAATCTTTAACAAAATACTGGTAGAGCAAATTCAAGAGAACATTCACTAAATCATACACTAGGACCAAGTGAGATTTATACCAGGGTGCAAGAATGCTGCAAAACACATAAATAATTCAATGTCATAAGCCATGCTGACAGAATGAAAGATAAAAACATATTATCTCCACAGGAGTAGAAAAAAATCATTCTAAAAAAATCAACACTTTTGCATGATGGACATCCTCCAAAAATTAGGTAAAAAAGAAATGAACCACAAGGCAATAAAGGTCATACAGGATCTGCCACATCAAACATTGTATGCAGTGGCTGAAAAATGGAAAGCTTTTCCTTAAGATCACGACCAAGGTGAGGCTGCCCACACTGCAGCAATGTCTATTCCATGTAGTGCTGAAGACCCCAGACAGAGGAATCTGTGAGGAAAAAGAAACCACAGGAACCCAAACCAGGAAGGAACAAGGAAGGGCCACCTCTGTTGGCACAGGACAAGTCCTCTTCATAGAAAACACTACAACGTTCTCCAATGAAAACAATTAGAACTAATTAACAAGTTCAGTGAAGGTTCAGGAGACAAAAATCCAACCGAAAAAATCAGATGCATTTCTATATCCTTAATAATCACCTATCAAAAATAATAATAATAATATTTCATTTATGATAGCAGAAAAAGGAACAAAATACTTAGGAACAAATAGAGCCAAATCAAATGTATTCAAAGGAAGCAAATTTATCAGCATACTGAAAATCATTAAACACTGATGAAAGAAAATGAACACAGACATCGATGGAAAGACACAGTGTGCTTTGGACTGAAGAATAAATACTGCTAAAATGTCCAAGTTACCCAAAGCAAGAGATTCAGTGACATTTTTGTCAATCTATCAATGACAATCTTACTTGATATTGACAGAAAATCCTTTAATTCAATAAGACCACAAAAGATCATGAATAGTCATCTCCTCCTGACAAAAAAAGGACAAACGAGAGGCATCACAGTACGTGATTACAAGTGCTCTAATAATCCAGTCAGATACCGACATGAAAGCTGACACAAAGAAGAGAACAGAGAATACCACATGAATGTGGAACACAGGAGAGGGCTCAGATACAAACCCCCCACACACAGATTCAATTACAGAAAAGGCACCAAGAACTGACAATAGGGAAGGGACAGTCTCATCCACGTATGGTGGTGGGAAAAGAGGATATTTACATGCAAAGGAGTGAAGCTGGACCTGTATCTTACACAGTACAGAAAAGTGAACTAGAAATGGATTAAAGACACAGAGGCAAATCCACATAAATCTGATTCCTGCCAAAGCTGCCAAAAGCAGACCTTGGGGAAACAATAGCCTCTTTAGCAAATGCTGCAGGGAAAACTGAATAATTGTATAAAGAAGAATGAAATTAGATCCCTAACTTTTACTGTGAACAAGAAAAAAAAGAAAAACACCCCAAAGTGGGTCAAAGTTCTAGTAATTAGGCCAGAATTAGGCCAAATTGCTACAAGAAAACAGGGAAACACTCGAACACATTGGCAGAGTTATTAACTTCCTTAATAAGATCCTAAAACTCAAGACTTAGAAGTGAGATTTAATAAGTGTAACAGCATCAAACTAAAAAGATTCTGCACAACAAAAAAAACAAAAGAGTGTGAAGAGAGCCTACAGAATGGGAGAAAATGTTTGTCAGATACACATCCAACAGGGAATTAGTAACTAGTATTATATAAATGTTATATGTTGGCAATTAAACAATCTTAAGGAACCCAATAAATGGGCAAAAAAATCTAAAGGGAGATTTCTCTAAAGGAGAAATTCAAATGGCCAACATACTTATAAAAACATGTTCAACATCCATAGCCATCAGGGAGATGCAAATCAAACTAAATTGAAACCAGGTGCAGAGACACACACCTATAATCCCAGTTGCTTCTCAGGCTGGCAGGAGGATTGGAAGTTCAACATCAGCCTCAGAAACTTGGTGAGCCCCTGTCTCAAAATAAAAAATGTAAAAAGAGGGTGGGTATGTGGCTAAATGGTTAAGAACCCCTGGGTTTAATCTCTGGTACAAAAACCCACACTGAAATTTCATCTCACCCCAGGCGGAATGACAATCATCAAGAATACAAATGATAATTGCTGGAGATGATGTGGGGAAAATGTAGCTAACGCACTGTTGATGAGACTGCAAATTATTACTACCACTTTGGAAAGTAGTATGGTGATTCCTCAAAAGACTACAAATGGATCCACTATATGACCCAGGTATCCCACTCCTTGATAGTTATGACAAATATTTAAAATCAACATACTAAAGTGATATATACATAATAAAGTATATATTAGCACAATACACAATAGACAAGTTATGGAACCAGCCTAGGTACCCATCAGTAGAAGAAAGGATAAAGAAAATGTGGTGTATAAACACAAGGGAGTTCTATTCAGCCATAAGAAAAATGAAATTTTGTCGTTTGCTAGTAAATGGATGGAAGTGGAGAACTTCATGCCAAGTGAAATAAGCCAGTCTCAGAAACTCAAAGAGTCAAATGGTTTCTCATAAGTAGCATCTACAGAGGAAAAAGGGGGAAAAGGGGGGGTATCTCACAAAAATAGAATGAAGAGTAACACAGCAGAAGCAGGAAATCAAGGGTGAGGGAGGACAGGAGGCAGAGGGGAAGAATTGGGGAAGAAAGTTGGTGTACATTTATGAATACATCAAAATGCATTCCAATTTTATATGAAATTATAATGCATTAATTAAAAAATAAATGAATAAATAGATAGATAAATGGGACACTTAGAATATAATCTATAACTACAAAAATACTTAGAGAAAAGCTCTGAGCAATGACTTTATGACCGTGATTCTGAAAGCATATGCTGAAAAGCAAGAATAACCAAGTGACAGGACACCACACTGACAAGTTTCTGCACAGCAAGGAAAACAAGCAGCAAGATGAGAAGGCCACAGATACAGTGGGAGTCACATCTGCAAAGATGTATCTGACGGGGGCTAACACCAAAACTATATAATGAGCTCATACAATTCAATAACAGATCAAACATACATGAGTAAATATACTTAAGAATGATGTACGGTGCAACTAACATTGCTAAATGTGTACATCTGTAAATTTCATAACACAAAAAAACTATTTAGGTATCAGAGGGGATGTGTATGTAAATTAGACTGATGGTGTGATCATTTCACAATGTACATGGATAACAGAATATTAAGTTGTGCATTTTAAACATACACTATCTCTCCTTGTTTCATAATAGCAAAAGAAGATTGAATTAATCAGTTTTCAGAATTATCAGGTAATCTATGTTCATTTCTCTTATTTAATATATATTATTTCTCTTCTTCTAGAAGGATTTTTATTACACCCCAGAAAAAGGATAAAATTCACCAAGCAAGCTCATTTTTAAAATAAACATAATTATTTAAGGTCCTTTTACTTTAAAACAAATTGTTCAGTGAAAACAGTACCACTAACATATAGTCATAGAGTTGGGTATGGTGGTGCACACCTGTAATACCATGGACTCAGGAGGCTGAGATGAAGGATCACAAGTTCAAAGTCAACCCAGGCAACTTAGCAAGACCTGAGGAACTTAGTGAGACCTTGTCTCAAAAATAAAAAAGGGGAGAGATACAGCCATTTGTTATTATACTTGTCAGTGTAAATGTTGTTTTATAAAATTATTTCCTGTCATTAAGCTTTACTTCCATAGTTTCGAATATTTTGAAAGTCCTACCTTCTAACACGGACATTAGGGTCTTTATTTTAATAACACTCCTACTTAGAACTGACCAAGAGGAAACATGAACCTTTAACACCAGGTCCAGCTGCACTGGTAATGGAGGAAGGCATTCTCAAGTTTCTGCTGGTGTTAGGCAACAGATCTAGATTCTGACCTTCAAGTAATTCAAAATATTAAAGCTGGGCTGTTCAAAGCACAGCCAAGATGGGTTTAGAATGCTGTTTCTTAGACAGAAAACAGAAACTTTATCAAAGTTCAGTTTAATTCTTTTTTGTGGCCCTGGCCTCACCTGACTTACAGATCCCCTCAAAAGCCCCACCAATTGAGAAATCCACCAAGGAAGGGCAGGCCCAGCACTCAGCCTCCTACCTGGTTCCTTTGCCCTGCATCGAAACCTGTAGTATGCAGCAAAAAAAGTTCAAAGAAGTTTATAGCAGTGAATACCCACATCGGAATAGATAAAAAATGACAGAAAGCTAATGTACCACTTCAAGGAACTAGAAAAAGAAGGACAAACTAAACCAAAAGTTGATTAAACAAAGGAAATAATGGATATCAGAGCAGAAATAAATGAAATAAAAACTACAGGAACAATAGAAAAGATCAATAAAATTGACTACAGGTGTTTAGAAAAAAATCAGCAAACATTTAGCTACGAACAAAAAAAGGAAACTCAAATGAAATCACAAATGGAACAGGAGACAAATGCAACTAACACAACCAAAATACTGAGAATCATAAGAAACTCCTGTGAAGAGACCACGACTATATGCCAGCAAGTTTGATAATCTAGCAGGATACATACCTCGACCCATGCAATCTACCAAGAGGAAATTATGAAGAAATGGAAAATTGTAGCGCAATGGTGAGTAAAGATGCTGAATAAATAATGAAGAGTCTCCTAGTAAAGAGGAGGTCAAGACTTGAATGGCTTCTGTGCTGAGTTCTAACAACCCTTTAAAGAAGTATTCAGAGCGAGGGCAGTAGCTCAGTGGTAATGTGCTGGCCTTGCATGGCTAAGGCTGAGGTTCAATCCCTATGTCTGAAAAAAAACAGAAAAAATGAAAGAAAGAGCACCAATTCTTCTCAAATTCTTCTAGAATACTGAAGAAGAGGGAATCCTTCAAACTCATCTCATGAGCACAGAACTATGCTGATGCCATAGGTATGCAGACACACTACAAAAGCAAACACTACTACTGACCTGGGTTGGGGCTGTAGCTCAGCTGGTAGAGCACTTGCCTAGCACGTGAGAGGCACTAGGTTCGATCCTCAGCACAATATAAAAATAAAATAAAGGTATTGTGTCCATCTACTATAAAAAATATTTTTAAAAAATTAAACTTCTCAAAACAACTAGTGCAGATCAATATACCTGATGAACATAAATGCATAAGTATTCAACAAAATGCTACCAAACCTAATCTAATAGCACACCAAAGAGATCATTCACCACCATCAAATGAGATTCATCCAGATGTTTCAACCTGTGAAAATACATAAAGATGATATGCTGCAGTAAAGAAATCAAAAACAAAAACCAGAGCTCCATTTAAATCATTACAGAAAAACCATTGGGTAAAATTCTACACTCCTTTATATGAAAACCCTCAAAAATTAAAAATTGGAGAAATGTGCCTCAACCAAATAAAGGCAATGGATGACAAACTCAAAACAACATCATACTAAAAGGTAAAGAGGTAAAATCATTTCCTGTGAGATCATGAACAAGATAACAGTCTTGTTCTATATACTATTAGAAGTACTGGCCACAGAAACGAGGTGAGAATGAAAGAGAAGTTGTCCAAATAGGAAAGGAGGTCTACTTATCCCCGTTTGCAGCTGATATGATTTTATATACATAACCCCCCCCCATTACAAACATCTGGGCTGCAGGCAGTCCCTGATTTCCATGTCTCCTGGCTTCTCCAGGTTCCCATCAAGCTACCTGTTCGTGAGGCTGTGGGAAGGCAAGTGATGAACACTAATGTTGCTAAAGCCCAACAATTCAACCACAAAATACAGAGTTCAAAAGAGATGTGGATCTTTCTTCATAATGAAAATAACAGCAATGACAAGGGGGCACTGTTACCAAGATACCAAGCTTTTATGAATGTGAAGAATGGGCTTATACTAAAACTAGATCAACTCTAAAACTGCAGAGCTCTCAGAATCAACTCAATGTTCCAAGACTTTCACTTACTAAGATTTTCTTATTTTAAAATTTATTTTATAAACTATGAGAAAACCATGTAACACAAAATTTAATCATCATGACCATTTCTAAGTGTGCAGTTCAGTGTTATTAAAAACACTGACCATGGACTCCTGGGCTCAAGTTACCTTCCTATCTTAGATTCCAGAGTAACCATGACTATAGATGTGCACCATTATGCCCAGTTACATTTTTTATTAATGTAAAACTGAGATTAAATGTTCTCATTCTCATTTCTGATTTTAGTAATCTGAGTCTTTTTCACTATCCACCCAGATAAAGGACTTTCAATTTTGTTGATATGTTTGAAGTAGCTTTATTTACACATATTATTATGCACTCAGAGATTATAAAAATTCCAGGCTCTAATAATATTTTACTATGAAATCTGGCAGAATATTAACAGATTAATCTGTCTCTTACGTCACCAGAAAATATGGGAATAGAAACTTCCAAGTGTGAACCAAAACCTTTGTAAATATTTATGCACTATATACTGTGGTACTATATCCACATATAAAAATGAAATAAATTATCAAATTCTTTTACATCTGCTCTCCAGACATGCTTTGAACGCCCAAATATACATTTATAAGAGTTTTTCTTTCACATCATTCTGTGGCATTTTAAAAATTCCTGATAAAAGGTAATCACACAATGGAGAAAAGACCATGAAGAGAATTCCTAAGAAATATGAAATAACATGAACAAAGACCAAATATAAGATTTATTGGGATGAGGGCACAAAGACACAAACCAAAAGAACACACAATGTTTTCAATGAAATAATTAAAGAAAACTTCCCAAACCTTGAGAAAGAAATAGAAAATTAAATACAGGAGGTTGACAGGAAATACAACAGACTCACATCAAGGCACATCATTATGAAAATGCTCAACATATAGACTAAGGATATAATTTTAACAGCTGCTAGAGAAAAATGTCAGATCACATTTAGAAGGAAATAAATCCAGATTTCAGCTTATTTCTCAACCCAGACCCTAAAAGCTAGGAAGTCTTGGAGTAATTAATATATACCACATCTGAAAGAAAATATAAGCCAGCCGAGAATACTACACCCAGCAAAATTGAGCTTCAGAATTGATGATGAAATAAAAACCTTCCATAATAAACAAAAGTTAAAAGAATTCAAACTACAAAGCCTGAATCAAAAAAGAAAAAAACATGCTCAAGGTAATATTTTCTTGAAGAAGAAATGAAAGATGAAACTGAAGACCTGCAAAGAGAAGAAGTGAAATAAGAGAATAGTCAATCAAAGAGAAACTAATTCAAATTAAAAACCAGAAATAAATCAAAACGACTGAGAATAAAAATTATTTCTCAACAATAACAGTGAATGTAAATGAATATTTACCAAGCAGATGACAGTGACTTGCAGATTGGATTAAAAAACACCACCCAACAATATGCTGTCTCCAAGAGACTGACCTGATAGGCAAAGATATCCAAAGACTGAAGATAAAAGAATGGGAAAAAACATATCATTCACATGGATCTCAAAAACTATCAGCAGTTTCTATCATATCAGGTAAAGAGGACTTCAAGCCAAAGTTAAGCAGAAGAGACAAAGAAGCATTTCATACTGCTAAAGGAAATTATATATCAACAAGAAATAACAACTGTAAATATACAAACATATATATCTCAAATAATGAGGCATCTTCATACATCAAAAAAAAAACTTCCAAATTTTCATGAACCAAATAGACCACAACACAAGATAACTGGATGATTTTAAGATGATTTTCATCACTGGATAGATCTTCTAAAAAATTAAATAAAAAGCTATAGAAATAAAAATATGCAATTAATAATTCAGACTTAACAGACATATATAGGATATTTCATCCATCAATGACTGAATATAGTTTCTTCTCAGCTGCACAGATCATTTGTAAAATACATCATATCTAAGGCCACAAAGCAATGCTTAGCAAATACAAAAAGCTGAGATAGTATCTGGTATTCTACCAGATCATAATGCAATAAAATAATAAATCAATGATAAAATAAAAAATTAGAAACTAAAAATTAAAAATTGGAGAATAAAAAATATGCTATTGAATGACCAATGGACAAGAGAAGAAATCAGGGGTGAAATAAAGACATACTTCAAATAAATGAGAATAGTGACAAAACATGTCAAAATCTCTGGGACACTGTGAAGATAATTCTAAGAAAAAAATTCATTGCAATGAGTTCATTCATTAAAAGCATATATAGTCACCAAATAAATGACCTAACATTATATCTCAAAGCCTTAGAAAAAGAAGTACAAATCAACACAAAAAGCAGTAGAAAACAGGAAATAATTTAAAGCAGAGCCAAAGTCAATGAAACTGAAACAGATGAAAATTTTAAAAAACTGATGAAACACAAAGTTAGTTAGTTGAAAAAATAAATGAGTCCTAAGACTCGGAGCCTCTCCTTATGGAGCAACATAAGAGAGCAGCAGCTTCCCCACAGCCAGAGATCCCAGGGAGACAGGAAAAAGGAAACAACACAAAAAGAAAAAAAAAACAAGAAAGAAAAAAGCAAGATGTTAGCTACATTCATTTCATACATAAATCTTGGAGGTGACTCCAAATCGCATTTGTCATGTTCCAGAAGGTCACAAGGGAGACACTAAACCCAGGTCACACGAAAGGGGGGAGACTGCTCAGATATGAATACCAGGGTGAGGGGAGCTGGGCGCTGCTCAGCAGGAGGCCCAGTCCACAGGCCTGGCTGGGGCACATGGGTCTGAATCTAAAGACCATGGGAAGCAACTGGAAGGCCTAGGGAGATGAGGATATCCTCACTAATTGCATTTCAATCCTCTCGCCATGCAGAGAGAAAAGAAGGCTGGGAAGTGTGGGGAGCCACATTGAGTTACCATGCCTTCCAGTCCTGATGCACCACGAGGATCTGAAAGATCACTGTAGTTTGGCACGGTAGTGTCATGACTCATGGTCTTTTCCCCTGCAAGGATAGCAAGGCCAGTCTTCTGAGTAGGTATACCCCTGGGGTTGAGCTACACTCACTAATTCTTTTGTAATCCTACCCCTTTGCCCTGCCTGGGATAGAATGTTCCTTGTAAACTCACTTTGTCCCCTTCTCTTGCTCTGCCTTTAAGTGTGGCCTTCCTAAATGTCAATCTGCTGCAGCAGACAAAATGAAGCTATACTCAACCCCCGGAAACCTGACCCCTTGCCTCATTTGAATGGCTTCTCCCCAGTAAAAGAGTTCAAGACATTTCTCTCTCTCCCTCCCTCCCCCTCCCTCCCTCCCTCCCTCTCTCTCTCTCTCTCTCTCTCTCTCTCTCTCTCTCTCTCTCTCTCTTCTCTCTCTCTCCATAGACCCCTGAAATCAGAACAGCCGTCACAGGACCCAGAGAAAAAGGTATATCTCTGTGTGTGTGTGATTATTTTGTGCAGCCCAGTTCACCTGGAGTGCCCCTGAGTGTTTTAGTCATGAGAAACGTGATAGGAAAAGAACAGGACATTTACAATGTCACAAGGAAGCTAGGCCTATCGTTAGTTCTATTCTATGTGACATCCCACCTGTTCCTATATTTGATCTCTACTTCTGTGCATTACACACCAGTGGTAGCAGGTCTGCTAAGTGCTATCTCACATATGCCTGGTGACATCACTAGGAAGCAGATACTAGGATGATCCCAATGTGCGGTCAAAGACTTGGGGAAGACTTGAGAGACACAGATAACTTGTCCAAGGTTGTTCTGCTGGGGCTCTCCTGTCCCTCTGTGGGACAGGCCACTATGGGCTTGGATGTTGCACTGGACTCCATTCCCAGACACTTCTGATGGGTCACAGTTTGGCACTGACTCTGTGTCTCCTCAATGTCCCACCCAGGCAGGACAGGTGGCTACAGAGGTGGGTGATACCAGCACTGTATGTGTGTTCCCAGGCATATTTGCTGGGGAGCCTGGTGGAGACCCTGAGGCCAGTCTTCTTCTATGACTCCCCTTCTTCTATGACTCCCCTTCTTCTATGTCCACCATCTTGAGATGGACCTAATGTTGAGAAGGTAAGCCTGCCCAGGGTGATAGGGTCACCTAGCTGTAAGTTCTGGAACTGGCCCTGTACCTCTCTGAGCCTCAGTCTGTTCCTCTGAACAGTGGGGTGCCAAGAACACTGACCTCATGGTACAAAAGGCCAGGCCTCTCATGCGACAGTCTCCCTTCCTTTTAGGGTGGTCTCTTCACTCCTTGCACTCACTTCAAAATCTACCTGGTAACATCCACAGCCAAGTCAGTGTGACAAGCCCCCATATGGAGAACGAGGGCCACCAGGTCAGGGCCTTGACAGAAAACCCAGAGCAAATGGAGGAGGTGAAGATGAGAAGGTCTGGGATGGGGGACTGGGACAGGGCTGAACATGCAGAGCAGATCTACCAGAAATGCGGCAGGGCAGGAACAATGAGAAGCAGAGCTGGCGTTGTCTGCATGGTCAAGAAATATGACTGGTAGCCACAGGGCTGAGATAGGGGGTGGTGAAGAAACTGAAAATAAATAGAGTTGGCAGGACAATCTTAAAATCAATACATGGAAGAGAAAGAAGGGATTCTGGGGGTACCCTTGGGAACTCCTGGGAGTTGATCAGAAACATCCTTAGAAGCAAAACCAAGAACAGGTATGAGATCCCACCTACCTCTTGGCCGAGACTGGAGATGACTGCATTCATGATGACTGCATTCCTATGATCTGGGATCTGTAATAAACAAGAGGTTGGGGATTACCACCATGTCTCTAAGAGATCATGCTGACAGACAGTGAAAAAAAATGCTCCAAGACTCAAAACTGTCCTCTGATTCCTTGGACATTTTGCAAAAAGAGAAGTTCAAAACAAAAGTCTCCTTTGGAAATGGAAGGAATGCCTACCTAGGAAGAAAGTATTATTAAGGTGTGAGACAACAGATTCCTTTTCAGAAAAAAAAAAAAAACAGTATAATCAGTGATCAGCTCACATCTCTATGCCAACAAATAACTGATACAAAGATGTTTCTATAAAGTCAACAGAAAATCCTCTCATAATTCCCAATTACATGCAGTTTCACAGGACAAGGGAGAGAGTCACCCAATTCAAATCCAAGTTAACTGTCAAATTCCAAATTAGTGTGGTCCAGAGATAAAGAGTCAAAATATTGTGGTTATCACATGCTGGACTGAAAGGACAACCAGCCCTGTACTATTTTTAAAAAGAGATCTAAAACTAAAGGCAAACAAACAAAACCAATTAAAGTATCAGCTGCTGCTTTGGAATCTTTTTTATTTGGGGGGTGGTGCTGGGATCTTGAGTGGCATACTACTGAATGATGTCCCCGGCCCCTTTTTCTATTTTGTATTGTGAAACAGGCTAAGTTGCCAAGGTTGACTTAGAACTTGCAATTCTCCTGCCTCAGGCTCCCAAATTGTTGGGTTCACAGGCATGTATCACGGTACCCAACCTAGAATCATTTTAAGGTTGAAAACTAAAGTAATAAGTGCTGGTCATAATTAGAGTCAAAGATGTACCATTTTCAAGGTCTAAGTGCTCGGAAGAGAAACTGTTTTGAAGCTGAGCTGCAATTTGTCCCTGACTTCAACTTGGCAGAACTGTCAAACTACATTCATAAAATTTAACCATTTCATTAAATTATGTTCTTTCATTGACGTATACTCTCCCCCTCCCCACCCTCCGCCTTTTTTTTTTTTTTTTTTTTTTTGGTACTACTGCCGATTGAACCCAGAGGAGCTTTACTGTTGTGTTACTCCCAGCCCTTTTCATTTTTAATTTTGAGACAGGGTCTCACTAAGTTGCCCATGCTGGTCATGAATTTGTGATCCTCCTATCTCTGTCTCCAAAGTTGCTGGGATTACAGCAGGTACCACATGTGCCTGGCTTCCACTGTTGTTTTTCTCACAATTACAGCAGTCAATTTTAATATCAATAGAAATCTAGCACAATGTATGATGCCTACCATATGAGAAACTTCACAGATGAACAAAAACTTGATTCGGGCACGGTTCATGGCTCAGAGGTAGAGCACTCACCTACCATGTATGAGACACCTTCGATCCTCAGCACCACATAAAAATAAAATAAAGATACTGTGAAACTTGATTCACATCAGGATACACAGGTGCAACTGTTATAAGCACATGGATCAGTGCATCTATGGAAAGCCTAACTCATGCCGTGCTCTCAGTGAGGAAGACAAAAAAACATATTTTCACTTTACGAACTTCTTTATTTTTCTGCAATTCTTTTCTCATGTATTTCCTTATCTCATCAAACATCATCAAATAGCAAAAACCCACCCCAGAGAAGATAGGAAAACCAAAGAAACCATTAGTAAAACAAATAAAAGGACTCTAACCAAAACAGGCCTATTGTCTCTTCCAAGGTTATGAAAGGAAATCATATAGACAAAGGAAGAACAGTTGTAATGAAAAGGAACAAGAAATCTAGGAGGAAGAAGTCATTATGGTCTAAACTTGGTAACTGGTTAAATGGTAGAAATAAACCAGCTAAAGAAAAAAACCCGAGATGACTGAGCCAAGGCATTTTCTGAGTATGTTATACGTAAGAGTGCAAAAGAAAGCAAACAAAAAAAAAGTCAGAGCCAGGGATAGTAGTGCACACCTGTGGTCCCAGTTACCCAGGAAGGAGGATAAGTCAAGAAAATTACTTGTCTGAGCCTAGCAGTTTGAGACCATCCTGAGAAACATAGCAAGATCCCATCTCCAAAATAAATAAATAAACAAATAAAATAAAATGAAGGAAAAGAAGAAATTATAGTTTACATTATTTTCTGAATTGGCATTTTAATTTTTTATGTATAACATGAAATTAAATAAACAGATACTGTAGATTTTTCTCTTTCCAATATTCTTGAGTCATTTTCACTATAAGGGCCTAAACTGATAGTTGGAATGTAGGGAAGTCTAAATTCTTACCAGAAAAAAAGCTCCTGAGATCTATAAACTGCTGTCTTTTAAATATGGTAAACGGGAGTTATTTGGAAAAGTTACTGAAGCGAGAAATACTTCACATGAGACAAATAGTTTCTAAAACAAAATAGCTAAGTACAATATAACCAAAACTTAAAAGGCTTCTTTAAAAAAAGTCACTTAAAGTGCTCTTATGTCAAAGAATAACAAATATGACTAATAAAATTACACAAGTCAGATTTACCCAGTAATGCAAGGGTGGTTCAACATGAGAAAAATAAATGTAATACACAACATTATAAAATAAAGGGATTCCCAGCAAACACACACACACACAATCACACAAACACAAAAAATACTAGAATTAATAAAGGGGGGAAACATACAATTATTTCCAAACAGAAAAAGTACTTGACAAATCCAAATTCATGACAGAAAGATTCAGAAAACCAGGGAATGAAGAACATTAACCCAATATGATATAGGATCTTTATGAAAAACCCATAGCCAACATCAGATTTAATGGTGAAAGAGTGAAAGCTTTTGACCTTAAATTCAGGACTGAAGCAAGAATGATACTTTCACTACTGTGTTTAACACTGAAAGTTCTATCCAGAAATATCAGGCATGAAAAAAATTAACATTGGAAAGGAAGAGGTCAAACTAATTCACATTTACATGCAGGAAACATTAAGAATAAAAACACACATAAACCTACAATAAACTACTACAGCTAGAAAATAATATTGCATAATTGTGGGGGTACAAGAGCAATATGCAAATATCAGTAGTGTTCCTATATTCCACCAATGGACACTCCAACAAACAAAATTCTATTTACAGTAACATCCAAAAAAAAATAACACACTTAGGAATAAACTGAGCTTAGGCTAGACAGTGAAAGACTTGTACACTGAAAAAATTAATATCTAAATACATGGAAAGACTAAATAGTAAGAAGGCAATACTGTCCAAAGTAACGCACAGACTTAATACAATCCCTATCAAAATTCCAAAGACCTTTTTTGCATATACAGAAAAGCTAATTCTTAAATTTATATGGAGTTGCAAGCTTCAAAGAGCCAAAAAAACTTGGAAAAGAACAAAACTGGAGAACTCATGATTCCCAATTTGATTTAAAACTGACAGAAGTCTTGGTAAAAGATATACGGACCAATTCAAAAATCCAGAGGCAGACCAAATATCTATCTATGGTCAATTGGGTTTTTGACCACAAGGTACTAACACTATTCAGTGGGGGAGAATAATCTTTAATAAATGGTGCTGGACAATTAGATATCCACATAAAGAGAATGAGGTTGGACCCCTATCTCAATACATAATACAACGAATAACTCAAACTGAATTAGACCTACACGGAAGAGCTAGAACTATGAGATGTTTAGAAAACAGGGACAAACCTTCATGACCTTGGATTTGACAGTATTTTTTTTTTTAGATATGACAACAAAAACATAAGTAACAGCAAAACCTGGACACACAACTATAGTCCCAGTACTGGGGAGGTCAAGGCAGAGGGTCGATTGCTTGAGTCTAGGAAGTTGAGACCACCAGTATAAGCAGCATAGTGAAGCTTCATCTCAAAAAACAAACACAAAAAGGGTTTAATGCTAGCATTGGGGGAAAAAGAGAAAGAAACAGGTCAAAGGGCTGGAGTTGTGGCTCGGAGGTAGAGCACTTGCCTAGCATGTGTGAGGCACTGGACTTGATTCTCAGCACCGTATATAATTAAATAAAATGAATGTCCATTGACAACTAAAAAGAAATAGATCAATAAAAAAAATCTACATCAATTTTATCAAAATTATAACTTTTGTGCATCAAGGAACAAATCAAAAAAATGAGACAATCTGCAAAATGGGGGAAATATTTGAAAATCATCTACCCAATAGAGTCTGGAATTCAGTATCTATCTATCCACCTACCTCCTACCAACTGTATCTGTTGGGGGCAGGGATGTTTTCCTGTGACACTAATAAGGCAATTCAATTAAAAAAATAGGCAAAGGATTCCAACAGACATTTATTATATCCAAAGAAGATATACAAAGGGTCTATTCAATATCATTAGTTGTTAGGAAATGCAAATCAAAATCAGAATGAGATAACACTTCACACCCACCAGGATGGCTATAACCAAAAATTACCAGAGAATAAGTGTTGATAAGAATGTTGAGAAACCAGAACCATCACACACTTCTAGCTAAGTGAAAGAAGCCCTAAAAAAGAATAAATTATAGAATTCCATTTGTATAAAATCTCTAAAACAGGCAAATCCCTGGAGACAGGAAGCAGATTAGTGGTTGGCAGGCAATGGGGGCAGAGGTTTGGGAGGAATGGAGAGTCATTACTTAATGGGTTCAAGGTGTTCTGGGGTGCTAAAGAAGTTCTGGGACTAGACACAGATAGGGGCTGCTCAACATTTTGAATTAACTAAATGCTACTGAGTTTTTATGTTTAAATGGTTGATTTTATGTTGTGTGAATTTCACTTTGTGAGACAAATACTTAATAAGTTTGCTTCCAACATTCCCCAAACACAACTAAAAGATGGATAAGTTACAAACTGATAGAAATCTATGTGAAACAAATACCAACAAATCAGCTCAGTAAGAACCACACAAATGAAATCACTATAGAACAGACAGAAGGGACATAACACATTTTCAATGAGGAGGAAGAATATTTGAAGATATGTTCAACCTCACTAGTCATCAGATCCATCCATCAAAGTGACAGGATACCATATAACAGGCATTCAACTGACCAGAACTTTAAAATTTGGTAGCATAAGCATTGACCTAGGGTATCAATCTCATTATTAGTAGGAATATAAATTGACCTAACTGCTCTGGAAAAATTAAACATCCACACACCATTCAATTTTGCAATTTCACTAAGATATATACTGGCTTGTGTACCACTGGAGATATAATGAATGTGTTCACAGAAGAGCTATTATGATAGGGAAAGCTGACAGACAATTCATATGAATTCAGGATGAAGAAGCTGAGATACAGCTACACAAAGAGCACTTCTCAGTAGTCAAATGGATAACTACATGTAAAACAACAGGGATGAGTTCCAGTTGTGTACATACTTATTACATAACACCAAGTGAAATACTCAAAAGATTACAGTTTTTTCTTAGCGTGTGTGTGTATGTTTGGGATAGAATGTTCCATGGATAAGCCCTTTGTGTGTCCCCTTCTCTTGCTTTGCCTTTGGGTGTGGCCTTCCTAGATGTCAGTCAAAAGCAGACATCACAAAGCTAGACTCCACCCCCTGAAACCTGACCCTTTGCCTCATTCGAATGGTTCTCTTCAATAAAAGGGTTCAGCACTTGCTCACTCTCTCTCTCTTTCTTCGGATCCTTAAGGTCAGAGGAGCTGTCACAGGACCTCAAAGATAAAGGTATCTCTGTCTCTTGTGTAGTTATTTTGTGCAGCCCAGTTCACCTGGAGTGACCCTTAGTGTTTTAGTAGTAAGGAACGTGACATACACACACACACACACATATAATTTACCATTAAATATGTGATCTGAAACTATCTAAAAAGGAAATTAAAGGAAAAATATCAGCAAATCCAGGACAGCAGTTCCTGGGTGGGAGAAGGCAGTGGATGGGATGGTTCTCTTACTCTTTTTTTTTTGTACTGAGGATTTAACTCAGGGAATGCTTTACCACCAAGCTATACCCCCATTCCTTTTTAAAAATTTTGAGACAGGGTCTAGATGAGTTGTTGACGCCTTGAACTTGCAATCCACTTGCCAAGTCGCTGGGATTACAGATGGGTGCCACTGCACTTAGCTGATTCTTGTTTTCTTGTCAGGTGACAGGATTAGGATGATGGGTGTCAATAACCATAGAGGGATGAACAGAGACAGAAGAGAGAGATTAGAAAGGGCCAAGACCAAACATGAACCAATGATGAGACAAACTTTTTGTTATAATCAATGACTAGTCCAATTCTGCATACTTGAGGTTCAAAATAAAAAGCAATTTTAAGAGATGATTTAAAAAGATGAATTACTGGGCTGGGATTGTGGCTCAGTGGTAGAGCGCTTGCCTAGCACAGGTGGGTCACGGGTTCAATTCTCAGCACCACATAAAAATAAAGGCATTGTGTTATGACCATGTACAAAAAAAAATTTTTTTAAAAGATTCTCTCTCTCTCTCTCAAAAAAAAGATGAATTATTGATTAAGACATTTAAAATATACAGAATTGCATTTATAAAACACAACAGATCATTAAGCAGGATACATCAAAGTTTAATTCTTTAGGGACATCTCAAAGAAATGGAACTATACCTTCACCAGAATATTAAAAATTTAAAAAGTTCAAGCTGCCTAACCTCTTCTTGAATATACTGTAATAATAAGGGAGCTGCTCTTAAATTATCCATGGAATATTGAAGAAACTTGGAATTTCCTTCTAGTGTAAATCCATACTAATGAGGAGTGTTAGACCTTCAAAATTAAGCAGAGATAAGCACATAAATAGCTGTAAAATAAGATGCACCACAGGAAATTAGTACAAAGTAAATGAAAATATTACATGTAATAAGTTACTATGAAAAAACTACTTTCCTATTAAAAAACCCTAGCACTTTTATGGTTCAGATTCGTTGGCACTATGAAATGCATATTTTTTAATTAACAAAGTTTAAAATAACAAAGATGACAGTAACATAGAAATGTCTCTAAAAATTCTATTAGAGTGGATTCTATCTCCTTGAAGTTTCCTTAATAACAAAGCCAACAGAGAAACTGTATCAAGTTGGAAATGAAGCAAATTAAAAACCTTCACTACATCTTTAAAGAATATCTGAAATGACCATTAGCAAGTGTGGGGAAAATTCGATAGAAAAAATTCATAAAGCAATCCTTACCCAAAAAAGTGAGCCTGTGGAAGGTTGGAAGAGAAGGATGGAAACTTTCCAAAAGACTCAGTAGGGAGCACCCGCCCCCCTTTTCAGTGCCTGTCACAGTGTTGTCAAGGAGAGATGCTGCTGAGATCCCCCGTTTTACTTTTGGCTTCTTTGGTCTGGTACACTGGAAAGTGAATTCTAAAGTGTTTGTTTTAAATGCAGTGATATGGAGATTTTTAACTTCCTTCTCTTTGTGCAAATGCTCTGTGATATGTACCTTATAAGCATGCACACACAGACATACATGAGCGTTTGCATACTGCATACATAGAAACACTCATTCACAATGAAAACTATGTAGCACATTTAGAAACAAGGGGACATACTAAGGATGCTACCTGAGAAAGCATAACACAAAACGATACATATGGTTACAAAATATGTCTCTCTATCCTGGAAATAGAAGAGGCTAAAATACAAAAAGTTGCTGTGTTAGAGAAATAGGAGGGTTCAGAATGACTGTTATCTTTCAAAACAACTTTAGTGGGATTGTAAACTGTCATTTCAATATAAATTTGAAAAAAGTGTTTAGGAAAAAATAAAAACAAAAGTCATTCTCATTACCCATATGTTGAGGGAGTTGGATACAAAATTCTCTGCAGAATTTCTCAATATGCTAATTCCCCAATTCTACCCCTTACTTGTGGCTTTGCTTTGTGTGATTTTAGTTACCCATGGTTCAAAAAGATTATATGGAAAATTCCAAAAATAAAGAATTATTAAATTTTAAACTGCACATCATTCTGAGTAGCACTATGAAATCTCATGATATCCTGTTTTGTCCTTCTAAGGAGGTACATCATCCCATTATCCAGTGTATCTATGCTATCTATGTTATCCACCTGAAGTCACTTAGTAGCCATATCAGTTGTGAGATCTGCTGCCCCAGTACTGCAGTGCGCCTACAGAGTTTAGTAGCACTCACTGGTTTAGGTATCACTGGGGGACATGCACATCTCTCTTGTGGAGAAGGATGGACTACACTATTTTCCCTCTGTTCAGCATTCTCATTTGCTTAAGAGACTGCTTTGAAATTTTTTCTGTAAAAATAAAACTCTCAAGCTCCCAATTAGTTGTCAAGGATCTGCCTTTCTTACCAGCTTTGCATATCATGGAATCAAATAATTTAGAGATGATTGAGCCTCTTCCTCAATTTGCACCATTTGCTGTAAGGAAAATAGGGAATCACGCTGATGATCTCTTGGCACGAGAGGTCTTCCATGTGTACACCATAATCAGGAGCTCCACGATGCAGGTGTTCACATCCCTGTAACCCAGGCACAGAAAATCCCATTGAGGGGTGTGAGACTAAAAATTTCCTTCCTGACCTGGGGGTGTAGCTCACTAGTAGACCATGCTTAACATGCTTGAGGCCCTGGGTTCCATCCCCAACACCAAAATAATAACATTATTATCTCCATGTTCCAAGACTAAGGTGCAAGTTGCAGAAACCAGTGATGTCTTCTCTTCTCGTTTCTCCATTAACCCTCCCCAGATTTCCTCTCAATTGATGACTCTAGTTTCTTTTTCCCCCCTGAGACCAGTGTTGTTCAACAGGAAAGAGGCAATGGGGATTAGAGTCAATTTTGGAGTATTTCTGGTGTGCAAAGTTCTTCTCTGACTAATGGCACAACACAGGCCAAATGCAGGGTGCAGATGCACCTGGTGGTAGGCTCCCATGGAAGCTGTCTTCTGACACAGTACTGGTCTCAGAGATTTCTCAAAAATCTCTTACACACTACTCCCCACCCACTCCTGCTGCCTGGAAGATCTTGCTCCAGCAATCCTCCCTCCCTGCTTGCACCATCATGGGTCACACTCCCCTGGCTCATACTCGTCAGTGTGTAAATATTCAGGTCCTTTTTCCATTAAAAACTACGATTCATAACCACCTTCTCTGAAGCCCCATCTCTTTGCTCCCCTTTGCAGTACATTTCAGGACAGTTGTCTACCCTCACTGTCTCTGACTCAGACATTCTCATTCTCTCCCAAACACATTCCAAAGAAGCTTTGGTCCCCAAAACTCTTCTTGTGATAATAGAAGTAAATGTGACTCCATTTTGTTTTATGACTTCATCCTGTAAAACAACCATGCCAAGTAGAAGAGTCATGACTAGGGAAAGATGTTCTTTTCCTTTTGCTATGGAAACCTTTAAGAACACAGAACTACCTATTGGGGCATTGTTTCTGTAACTAGGGTAACGGGGCTCTGTTTCTGTAACTGGGGTGACTGGGCTAACTGTGATTGGTTAGGCTTCCTTCCGCTTGACTGCACTGTCCTGCTTCTGTAACCTGGCTTGCGTGCATTGGCTAGACCCCTGAACATCCCTTTTGCAGTTTTCACGCTTATAAGGAGTGCCCTTGCAATTGTTCAGGGCTGATCGGGGGAACAGCTTTATGTTCTGGTCAGTCACCACCAGTGTGCTTCAATAAAGGCTTCATTCGATTATACGTGAGTGGTATGGAAGTCAGTTTATGAAACCCCAGGATGAAGCTTTAATTGTAACATTCTCACCAAGGTCGATGGCCTCTAAGTGGTTAAATGCACTAGTCAACACTCAGTCCTATTTCTCAGCCCCTCAGCAGCATCTGCTGCAGCTGCTCACCCCTGTCCCTTTAGACACTTAATGCATGCCACTTCCAGGACAGTCCTCTCTGGTCTCCCCACGCCTTCCTTGTTTCTTCTGCTGGTTTCCCTTTGACTGACCTCCACCTAAGACTTTCATTTGTCTTTTCCTGTCTCCCCTCATCCCTTGATCTTCTCATCCAATTTCTTTTTTTTTAAGAGAGAGAGAGAGAGAGAGAGAGAGAGAGAGAGAGAGAGAATTTTAATATTTATTTTTTAGTTTTCGGCGGACATAACACCTTTGTTTGTATGTGGTGCTGAGGATCGAACCTGGGCCACACACAAGCCAGGCGAGCGCGCTACCGCTTGAGCCACATCCCCAGCCCCTCATCCAATTTTCATGGCTTTGTAAATGTTGGTGACTCTCTCATTCCTACCTCCAGCCATGCACTTCTGAACTTGGATCTCAAAGTTCCACAGGTGCTTGATGGTTCCACTGGAATGTGTATCAAGGCATCTCAGGACTTAACCTACCCTAAATGAAACTGTTCTTTTTCCCAAAAATAAAAACCTACTTCACCAAAAAACCTGTGCCAGCTCAATTACTGGCAACACTCTTCCTCTGGGTAACTCAGGACAGAAAACTTAGAGCCACTTCTTAGAGCTCTCTTCTTTTTCAGATGGTTTTTGCATCTCACCACTGCCCCTACATCTGGGTGATGTCACCCCATTAGATGATAATGGCCTGACCCTCCTGGAATATCCCTGAAGTCCATGCTCCATGCAGAGAAACCTGCCCTTCAAGTGAAGATAGACAGCATAGGTCTCTGGTCAAGACCATGAGATTAACCTCCTCTTCTGCCCATGGCCAAAGCCCAAGGTCTCACAGTGGCTCCCATGCTCCTTTATTATGATCAGTACCTTCCTTCCCCTGCCTCCATGCCCCCTTCTCAGCCCAGTCACACTCTCTTCTGGTCAGTCCTCCTACTGCTGCTCATTGCCACAGAACGCCTGGTTCTAGGTGGTTCTACCAGGCTCACTCCCACCCCTCCTGTAGTGCTTTGTTTCAACATCACTTTCACCACAAGGCTTACTCTGTCTGCCCTATACCCTCTCACTATCATCCCTTCTGATTTCTTGCCATACCACTTTATTTTTTTCCATAATTCTTATCACTTCAATATACTGGATAATTTATTTATCACATTCTCTGTAAGTCTCCCTCCACTAGACTATTAATCCCACAAGACAACCATTAAGGCACCTCACACACCAGTAATGGGAACTCACACATCACAGACATTCAACAAATATTGGTTGATACGTGAATGAGTAGGTTTCTGTTATTATTAAATGACAAGTCTGATATCTGGTGAATTAAAACATACTTTCACAGGCTGGGGCTGTAGTTCAGTGGCAGAGCACTTGCCTAGCATGTTTGAGGCACTGGGTTCAATCCTTAGCACCACATAAAAATAAACAAATAAAGTAAAGGCATTTTTAAAAAACATACTTTCACAAAAGCATCCTGTGCAGAAGGACAAGTAGAAGAACTGACAGTGAGTACAAAGTCACTCTAAGATCCAGAACCAGGAGCAACAAGGAACAGGGCCCCCACTCTACTCAAATGATGAAACTTGCTTGAATCTCAGGAAAACTTCATTTAATGGACTTTTCTTCATCTAAAATCTGTCTCACACTTCTAGTAACTGCCACTGGAGTCTGTACTAAAAGTAAGGGGCTGGGGCTGCAACTCAGGGGTACAGTGCTCTCCTACAATGCATGAGGCTCTGGGCTCATCCCCAGAACCCTAAAAAATCAATCAATAGATAAAATGAGGTGGAGGCTATATCTGCCACCAGCAAATCTCCATGTGATTTCAGAAAGACGACGACAGCATCCAGGCTTGTCATAACCTGGATGAGACTGAGGGCCTGACTTAATACAAACTGTGGCACTCAGGGGACAATGTAAAGCAGAGATAGAAAGAAGATTTGGGGGATACTTAGTGGTCTTGACTGGGGGAAAAAGAAACTGACAAAATGCAGGGACAGATGACAACAGTGTGAAATAAACAAAAATATGCAAAGGAAGAGAAATGGAAGTACTTGAAAATGGGAAGGATTAACACAGTCACCCTTCTCGAGTCCTGAATTCTAATTCAACTGGTACTTCAGCTCCTACTTCTCTCTTGGACAATCACACAGCCTCCAATATTTATCTAACAAAGACCCAAATTGTCTCTGAGGAGACAGAGAGCTGCAGACACTCAGGAGCCAGAGCAGCCTGAGCCATCTATGCCTGTACCTCCCTCCCTGATGCTGCAGTGGGGTACAGGACAGGTGGGTCCTCCACTAGCACCCTGGCACAGGACAGATCTGGGAAGAGGAGAGCGGCACAGGATACCAAGACTTGGTGCCCTCATGCCCAGCTCTACTGGGGACCATGAAGTTCCCTGCAGAAGACAAAGCAAGGGAACCTGATTAAGGCCAGCCACAGCCACACTCTCTGTTTCTCATAGCACATACACTCTCCCTGGGTTGGGATGCAATGGCATTTCCTTGCCACTCCTCTTTCTGGAGCACATAAGAGTTTTGTGACACCATCCTGAGGAAGCAAAAATCAGGACAGAGATATTAAAAGTCTTGGTGAAAGTACGTGTGTTCCAAAACTAAATTCTTAGGAAATTTGGCTTTTCTTCCCTTTCTTTGCTGTTTATCATATTTATTTTACATGTGTGTGTATGTATGTATATACCAATATCTTTTACTAAATTTGGTAGGCAATTTTCAGACTCTGAGCTAAAAAATGATGCACTATCCGAACTGATTTCTAGACATTAAAAAATGTCTGAGGCCTCAGTTCCTGTGTTATAAAGCAGGAACTCAGGGCTGGGGTTGTAGCTCAGTGGAAGAGTGCTTGCCCAGCATGGGTTCGATTCCCAGAACCACATATAAATAAATAAAGTTCTATCAACAACTAAAATAATGTAAAAAAGAGAGAGAGAGAGAGAGAGAGAGAGAGAGAGAGAGAGAGAGAGAAACTCAGAAAATGTGGCATTAAGAAGTGGTTAGAATTTAGGGCTTATATCCCATCGTAGCAGGGGAAGGGGAAGACGACAAAGGGCTCTTAAAAGAAATGACTTTTAGGAAAGATAAGCAGGCCCTCTGGAGAACAGATGAGATAGGATACAGTTTTGTGACAATTAGGTGACTTCTTATTTTGGTAAGATTTCTTCTGTAACCTCAAGACAGAAGTCAACCTCCCTGGTTGGAACTCCCAAACTCTAGGAAAGACATTTATGACATGTGAATTCTTTTGTGAAGTTTTGCTTTTCTCAGATAAGGAGAATTGAGAAAAAGTCCTTGTTGAGAGCCGCAGCCGAAGCGGCCCCAGCAAACTTCCAGCTGATTGGCTCCTCTGCGGTGACGCTCACTGGGCTGTTTCCCCGCCCTTGCAGACCATGGAGCTGCTCATTGGGGGACTCTTTTGGCTCTGCCCACACAACCTGGAAGTCTGCCTCAAGAGCAGAAAATGACCTGGAAGTTCGGGTGGAGTGCTCGCCGGAAGTGCCGGTGGTTGCAGTTGAGCTCTCCGGGAATTCCTGGAGAGCTCATGTGGTGCGGCGTGCATGTTAAAAATAAAGTTCGTTCCTGCTTGACAAGTGGCTCATGAATTATGCCCAGTCAGACTGCGGCATTTGGTGGCCCCGCACTGGGAACGACTGAGGGTAAGTGATAAGGTAAACTGCTCGCCCCTGAGGGCAGGGCGAGAGGATGGGTAGACATTTTAAGATACTTTTTCATTTTGTTTTGCTTTTGTTTTAAGTTGCCTGTCCCTGGAGATGGGTGAGATGGAAAATAACCGCTCACATCTGAGGAAAAACTATTTGCGTCTGAGGAACAGATAGGGACAAAAGATGGATGGACATTTCAGGAGGATAGAAAGGCTGATATAGTGAATTTTTGTTCCATTTTTGTTTCATTTTCTCTCGGTTTTCTTTTGCATTATCTTAGTGAGGGGTATCTTCATCACGGAAATATGGAATTAATACGGGGCACTGGAGGAACCCAGCAATCCCATCAGGGTAATGCCCAGGACACATTATCCATTAGATCCCTCACTAGACAAACCAGAAGGAGCACAGGATTGGACATCTGCGCCTCCGCCAGAACAGTACTAACTCCAGAGATGGGAGTTCAAATCATTCCCACAGAGGTAAAAGGGCCTCTTCCCCAAAGAACAGTAGGCTTATTATTGGGACACAGTTCTTCTACTCTAAAAGGACTTATGATAAGTCCTGGGGTAATTGATCCCGATTATGAAGGTGAAATAAAAATTATACCCAGTTTTCCAAATTATACCCAATTATATCAGTAATTTCACCAGGAAACAGAATAGCACAGTTTTAATAATACCCAGCCTACATGATAAATTTTCCAGTCATACTGTAGAAAGAGGTTCCAGGGGATTAGGCTCCACAGGTGTAGATTGGGCTATGCTTTCTTTAAATTTAGATTCTCGCTGCAAGCTAAAACTAAATATTCAAGGACATGAATTTAATGGGCTACTAGATACAGGTGCAGACCTTAGCATCATCTCTCATCAAGAATGGCCAAAACATTGGTCATTACAACAAGCCACTCAAACGCTTCAAGGCCTAGGAGTGGCGACTAATCCCCATAGAAGTGCGGTGGTATTAGATTGGAAGGATCCTGAAGGATGTAAGGGAACTATACAGCCATATGTATTGGATTATCTTCCTATAAATTTATGGGGACGAAATGTACTAGATCAATTAGGACTAACATTAACAAATAACATCAATTCAAATGCGTCCACTATTATGGCTAGACAAAGTTTTTGGAAAGGAAAAAGATTGGAAGAAAAAGGACAAAGTATAGTGGCACCAATACAAATAGATCAAGAAATAGATAGACATGGATTGGGTTTACAGGAGGGGTCACTGAGACAATAAAAATTACTTGGAAATCAGAAAGACCAGTATGGGTTCCTCGGTGGCCCCTGACTAAAGAAAAGATACAAGCAGCCCATGACCTCATCAAACAACAATTAGCAGAGGGACATATACAACCTTCTGTATCTCCCCATAATACTCCCATTTTTGTCATCAAAAAGAAATCTGGTAAATGGAGATTATTGCAAGATTTAAAAGCCATTAATAATGAGATGGTTATTATGGGACCTGCTCAATCGAGGATTCCCCAATTGTCTGCTTTGCCAAAAACCTGGTATGTTTTAGTTATAGATATTAAAGATTTTTTTTTCGATTCCAATTCATCCTGAGGATAGTCCACGTTTTGCATTTACTATCCCTGCACTAAATCATGAAGGTCCTGATCAGAGATATGAATGGAAAGTACTCCCTCGAGGCATGGTTAACAGCCCAACTATGTGTCAAATTTATGTTAACAAAGTAATTCAGCCACTTAGAAATCAAAATCCTGAACTACAAATATTTCACTATATGGATGATGTATTATTAGCACACAAAGATAAAAACACATTGCTAGAATGTTATGCCACACTTACAAACTTATTAAAAATTATAATCTAGAGATAGCAATAGATAAAATACAATTAAATTTTCCAATTAATTACTTAGGAGTTCTATTATCCTCAACCATGGTCCATCCACCAAAAATTCAAATACGAGTAGATCAACTCAAATCACTTAACGACTTTCAAAAGTTATTAGGAGACATAAATTGGATAAGGCCTTATCTAGGCATACCAACAGGAGAGTTGGGACCTTTACTTGATATCCTAAAAAGTCCATCAGATCCAAATTCACCCCACATGTTAACGCCTGAAGCAAGAAAGACATTAAAACTCATTGAAACATATATGGAAAATATGCATTTGGATAGAATTGATATGTTTGCCTTTATTATTTATTGTACTACGAACAAAAAATATTCCTACAGGAGTATTTTGGCAAGAAGGTCCATTATTATGGATACATTTATCTTATTCTCCTAACACTATTCTTACTAGGTATCCTGAGGCTATAGGACAATTAATACTCAAAGGAATAAAAGCAGCAAAGGAAGTATTTGGAATTTCTCCCAATAAAATTATTACTCCATATACTATAAATCAAATTGATGAGTTAGCTAATGAGTTAAATACTTGGGCAATAATCATGTGCAAATCTAATGTTTCATTTGATAATCACTTACCATCTAATCCTTTGTTGTCTTTTTGGTCATCACATCCTGTAGTTTTTCCAAAAATGACAAGAAAAACACCTATCATGAATGCTCCAAATATATTCACTGATGGGTCAAATAATGGTACAGCAGCAGTAGTTACCCCTGATCAAATTTTTACATTTTTAGTACCCAAACAATCAGCTCAAAATGCAGTATTACAAGCTTTTGTGATGTTTAAAGATTCTGTATTTAATTTATTTTCCGATAGTCAGTATATAGTTAATGCTATAGTATCCCTTGAAGATGTTGGTAGGATTTCCCCTTCCTCTACTCTTTTCTCTTTGTTTTCCACTATACAAAGTCTAATCTGGGACAGAAAAGATCCATTCTTTATAGGACATATCAGACACATACAGGATTGCCTGGAGCCCTTAGTTTGCGCAATGATTTAGCATATAAAACTACACATGACATACACATTTTCTCTACACTAGAAGAAGCTACAAATTTTCATAAAAGGTTTCATGTCAATGCTAATACTTTACAAAAGCGTTTTAAAATAACTAAGGAACAAGCTAGACAAATAATAAAACAATGTCAAAATTGTGTGACCTTTTTACCACAAGTTAATCTTGGAGTTAATCCTAGAGGATGGACACCTAACCATATTTGGCAGATGGATGTCACACACTTGCCAGAATTTGGAAAATTAAAATATTTGCATGTTACAGTTGATACTTCTTCCGGATTTTTGATGGGTTCCCTTCATGCCGGAGAAAAAACTAAAGATATTATAGCTTTTTGCTTATAAAATTTTGCCACTGTGGGTGTTCCAAAACAGTTAAAAACAGATAATGCCCCTGGTTATACTTCTACCTCTTTTAAACAATTTTGCTCAACATTTGGCATTACTCATATAACAGGAATCCCATACAATCCACAGGGACAAGGCATAGTTGAAAGAGCTCATCAAACTATTAAAATGTACTTATTAAAGCAAAAAGAGGGAATTGGGAAGAGGTATATATCCCCCAAAGATAAACTTAAAATAACCATTTTTACTCTAAACTTTTTAAATTTGGATTCATCAGGGTTTAGTGCTGCGGAAAGGCATATGTGTCCAAAAAATGTACATAAGCCCAAGGTACTTTGGAAGGATATTCTAACAGGACAATGGAAAGGTCCTTCCCAGTGATTGTCTGGAGTCGGGGGTCTGTTTGTGTGTTTCCACAGGGAGAACAGCAGCTGATTTGGATTCCAGAGTGATTAACTAAAGCGATTTCTACAGACCAAAAAGAAGATGATTTGGCTCAAATCCATAACAGCTACATTCAGAACTCCAGTTTGGCTATCCTTACATCTGCGACAGTGGTTCTCCCACACCTGGAGGCTAATAAAACCAGGATGCTTTTTTCAATATCTATTTTATTATTGCCCTTTCCCACATCTAAAGTTCTATTTTGTTATTTGAGCTCATACAGACCTAGGTTAATTTTTTGCTGATCAGTTCTATTTTTTGACTATGGAGTTTTTAAACATGGCAATGGTGATTTCACCTGTAAAAAGTTACAAGGCCTTTACTATTATGTGTGTATGTATTATATTATGTGTGCACATTTGTGTTTTGTGTTGTATGTTTGTATGTGCATATGTCCATATATCATATATAACGAGCGCTCATGAAAAAATGGATCCAAATATTTTTTTCTTATTCACATGATTTAAATGGTTTAATTTAAATTGGGTAAACAGCTGTTGAGGATTGTTTTAATAAGTGAACAAAAAAGGAGGTTAACAGATCTGTTTGTTTACTTTCACCTTTCCTTTTCATTATATTTAATAATTCTGTTCAGGATAATGTAAATTGTTCAGAAAATTGCTTTCTTTTAGTGCCTGCTGGAATGTTACATAATTTTTTCTTTAGCCATCATTGCCCGATTTCCTATCTTCATCCCAGTGCCAGTGAAGACAAAGATAAAACCAAACTACAGCTTCTGCTATTAATGGATTTCTCTGCTTTGAACTGCTTGCAGAACTTGCCTGGACTATGTATCACTTGTATGCATTGTGAACTATCTGTTGGTGCAGCGACTTATGGTAGTGCGGGGGTATTTTTGCTGATGATGTCAACGGTGGTACAATTTTTCCAAAAGGAGCCGTCAATTGGCTTGGTGTTGTGGCATTTTGTATCCTCCTCCCTTCTTCTTGTGATGGTCGTTCAGCTAAAATTTGGGGGCCAACAGAGGTGAGGCAAAGAACCTCACCCCCCCCATACACTGGTACAAAGGCCTTTCCACAGGTGTGGTTGTATGCTGGACTGGTAGCCAATGACGGGTAAGATCCAATTGCAATGGTACCAACCTAAGACAGGAGGCTGACGCCTTGAGGTCAGCTCATCCAATGACGGGTAAGAACCATATGTAGTATTGGACAACCTAAGACAGGCACGGTCCCTAAGCCACATGCTTGTTGTTTAATTAAACAGAGAGGGGGAGATGTTGAGAGCCGCAGTCGAAGCAGCCCCAGCAAACTTCCAGCTGATTGGTTCCTGATTGACGCTCATTGGGCTGTTTTCCCACCCTTTCAGACCACGGAGCTGCTCATTGGGGGACTCTTTTGGCTCCGCCCATGCGACCCGGAAGTCTGCCTCAAGAGCAGAAAATGACCTGGAAGTTCAGGTGGAGTGCTCGCTGGAAGTGCCTGTGGTTGTGGTTGAGCTCTCGGGGAATTCCTGGAGAGCTCGCATGGTGTGGCGTGCGTGTTAAAAATAAAGTTCATTCCTGCTTGACAAGTGGCTCGTGAATTGTGCCCAGTCAGACTGCGGCAAGTCCCCCTCCTTTATTTACTATTTCTCAAATGTCCTCAGATCAAAATAATCCCTATGCCATTGTGGGATATCTTCTATCCCTTATAGGGACAGGACTGGGTAGGACTAACGATGGCAGCTTCAAGCTAGAGGGACCTGCCACTCTCTGGCCACCTGTAGCCCACTCTGCCTGGCCAAAGCTGACACACTTGGGGCCCCTGCTCCTTATTAGAGTTTGGAATGGATAACCTGGAGCCATCGTACCTCTCCCCTCCTACCTAGGGCAATGTGGTTGCTACAGGCTACCACAGGGGGACCTTATTCTAGGGCAACTGAGCTGGAATGGGGGAGGCTACTATTGGGCTGGGAAGCCTAGGATTGAAGGACTATCCAGGTCCTTAAAAGAAAAAGGAAAAAACAATTGTTCTGAGTGGAAAATTTCCATTCAGAGAGGTATCTAGGGACATCTGGGGACAAATGCACAGTAGAAAGCAGGTCTTCATGTGATCATCCTCTCTTCCACAATGGCTCTTCATTCAGAATGGCACAGAAACCCTCATTGCACTGAATTCTCTACACCCAGCTTACACATCACTGACCTCCACAATTTCTAGAACACATGTGTGTCAAATGTTACACTAGGTTGGGATATATGCTCTTTCAGTATAGTCTTTTATCTTCTTAGCTCCTTTACCTTATAAGTGGGGACCATGTTTAAATTATCTGCAATAAAGTCTTTAAGAAAATTCCCTTCCCATAGCCTGTTTTGTTTGTTTGTTGTTTATTTGTTTGTTTGTTTGAGAAGCTGGAGTAGAAATGCTTCCCTGCAGGCCTGCACAATCCTGACTATGGACTATTAGGAACTTCATGGATTCTGTCATCATTAGGAGTGTCTATTCTAACACTTGATCTGAACCTTTATGACAACTCATTGAAGCAGGTAGGAGAATTAAGCCCAATTTAGAAATGTGAGAAGTTTACAGATGAACAACCTTACTCAAGGTTGCTTGGCATCTCAGCAGAAGACAGAATCTGGTCTTGGCTTAATTTCTAGGAACTGGTAGTATACAACACTAGTTGTACATCCCTGCTGAATTCCACATACAGTGAACAGAATTGGACAAATATCCAAATTTTGAAAAATGACTATTGCAAACATGCGTTGTTTAGAAGATGCTTCTTATCAAATGCTAAAGAAGGAATACAAAACTTTGATGCAGTATTTCCAACTCTTGGAATTTACCCCCCAAGGAAACAAGGACAAAACTCTATGCTTAGTGATGGTAACTGCAAGATTTTTTTTTTTTTTTAAGAGCAGAAATTCTGGGTATATATGCGAAGGTTCCACACTGGGGTCATCAAATACAATTGAGACTATACACTCAACATAATAAATATTCAGTACTATATAAGCAAAGCTGGGTAACAAAGGTACAGAACTGGGTAACAAAGGTACAGACGAGGGCAGGGAAAGAATAAGGCCAAGAAAGGTATTCTTTTTTTTGGGGGGGGGGGGTCAATAATGTATGTTAATTATTTTTATTTGGGTATTTAAATTTTTTTTAAAAAATTAGAGATCAGGCTTCCTAATGCCCCAAAGTCCCATTCCACATTTCCATATTCCTTACACACCCTAATCACCAAAATTGAGCCAACATTAAAATTAAAAAATAAATCTTTTTCATCAATATACAATATTCGGGGGTAAAACATCTTAAAGCAGAACAGTAGCTTAGAAAGTACATGTCTGTGCTCCCTCAACCTCTGCGGGGTTGAGTATGGAGTGGAATAAAACCACTCTTTTGTAGGTAAACGTCCGCGACTAGCAAGACCAAGCAAATTAAAACTCTGGGCTGCGGGTACATTAGGGATGGGAGATGAGATCCCCTGCTGGCTGGGGACCTGCTTTCTGAAGGGCTCTGCCTCAGGTCCCACAATCAGGAATTGCCTCCCCCAAGGGGGACGCCGGGGCCAGGCGGTAGGTCCTGTCCCCGCCAGCCCACTCGAGAAGGAAGGAGGGAGAGAGGGACTCCCTAGGGGCGCGAGGCTGGAGTCTCCCTCGGTACCGCATCCTCCCCCGCGGGACCCGGACCCTTCCAGCCACCGTGCGCCCCGCCCGTGCACCTGCCGGTAACGTCAGAGCCCGCCAATCCGCACCGCCCCTCGCCGCTGGCTCCCGCCCGCCTACCAGCCCCCGACCCCAGTCCCAGCCCCGGCCCCAGCCCCAACTCACCCTTCGCTGTGGGAAGATGAAACCGCGGATCCCTAGGCGGCGTCTCTAGGACCAAATCGGTAGCTCCACCCCCAAAACCGCAACTGCAGCGCTTGAGAGGCCCGGATTTCGTGGGGGCGGGGCCAGAGGACTCACGTGACTCGGGCTTGGGGCGTGGCCTACCCGAGGGGAGGAGCGGATCTGAGGGTCCAGTTGGTAGGGGTGGGACCAGGTAGCGGGACTCGCCGGGAAGGAAATGGGACCAAGAGCCGGGACCTCACTCCAGGCGGCGGTGGCGCTCCCAGTGGCCCAGCACCGGGCCTGGTTGATGAGGAGGATCAGCAGGGCCTGGCCAGTGCGGAGCCCGCGGGCCTCGCTAACAGGTCAAGTGTCGGGGCGGGGTGCGGCTTCCCCACCCGCCAGCCCAGCGCCTGTCATTCTCTCCAGCCGCGGGTTAAACGTCCCATGGCCCTGGGTCCGCCGGCATCGGACCCCAGCCGCTGGGGAAACAAGGAGTATGCGGAGCTGATAAGAATTGTAATGCATTCCGCTGTTAAATATATTTTTTTTAAAAAAATCGGTGGACAAAGTGGTGCTACACCGGCCCTTCTATCTGGCGATTGAAGGGTTCCTGTGTCTGACAGGCCATCACCTCATCTGTCCTCTCCTCATGTCAACGCGGAGCAGCTGTGACTCCTCACAGCTCCTCCTTTCAAACATCGTCACTGTCGACAAGCAAATTGTTGGATCTCTGGGTACCATCATAATAAAACATAAAGATTTTCCAATTATTTAGTTGCATAGTCCTGGAATGGAGGAATGTTTAAATATAGCCAGTTCCACTGAGGCATTATCTACCTTAGACTCTGATGTACCTTTCTTCTAGGGGTCCACGTTTGAGGTGATACAAGAGGGCTGGAATTCCTTCCTTCCTTCCTGAGCAAGAGTTTGAACTCTGTTCTTCAGCTACCAGTGAGTGAAGGCTAAGCTATGTCAATAAAGAATTTGCTGTCTGCCCTTGTTATCCACCAGTTGTCATAGTGCCCAAATCCATTGATGATGAAACTTACAAAGGTAGCTACATTTCGACATGCAGGGTACTTTCCAGTATTCAGCTTTCTCATTTTAAAAAATCGAATGGTAATTATGTGAAATGGTTAGCCACTCACTGGCACAAATGGGAGAAGGTGCAACGAAGAGGAGATGATGGTTCATGCTACCTTCAGGGCAGAAAGCATGGCTACACCATTGATACTCAAGTCTAAATGTGACTCAGCAAGCAAGAGCCAAAGGAGGCGTTCCCCCTTGCTGTCCATATCTCCATGTAGTATGAAATGTGTTAGTTTTGAAAAAGAAAAAAACAGCCTCACTTTTTGATAGATCCTCAGAATTCTTTGTGTTGGTTTGTGCAGCTGACCTTTTTGTTTTCCCTTATTTTTGTCTCAAGGCTACATATGAAAAAAGAGCCCTTTTCTTCTCAACTAATGGGATGATAAGGAGAACCATCTGGAGATTTCCTTGGTAGTTCTTTAGAAGCAACTTCCATTGCTTATGCTGATCAGCTTCAGGGCTTCCACCGGTGGAAATTTGGAAGGGAGTTGTTGTTAGGCTTGGTCATGGGAAATTTGTGAGCCATCAGTTGACACCTGTCTTCTGATGAGTACTTGATGTGTGAGCCAGAGACAGTAATAGCCTAGTATTTCCAGTTTTTTTCTTTCTCCTCTGAGACAGCAGTCATCACTGTTTTGACAAGTTTGTAGGTTTTATTGGGGGGGCGGGGGTGCAGGATATTGAACTCAGGGGCATTCAACCCCTGAGCCACATCCCCAGTCCTATTTTGTATTTCATTTAGAGACAGGGTCTTGCTGAGTGGCTTACTGTCTCACTTTTTCTGAGGCTGGCTTTGAACTTATCATCCTCCTGCCTCTGCCTTCCTAGCCAATGGAATTACAGACATGTTTGTGTATTAATGTTAACTTATAAATAGGAATTAACCAAACCTCAAATCTGTTTTCAAGTTGTAAAAAATAAACTTTGGTCTCAGTGCACTTTCAAAAGGGTTATTTAATAATGTAAATATTATAGTTTCCCCAATCTCAAGAACCCTGTGAAGAACAAGTGCATTGAGTTGGGGTCATAGCTCAGTGGTAGAGTGTTTGCCTAGCATGTGTGAGGCACTGGGTTCAATTCTCAACACCACATATAAATAAATTAAATAAATAAAGGTCCATTGACAACTAAAAGGAAAAAAAATTTAAATGAACAAGTGTATTGTCACTATAGTTTGAACACTGTTTCTAGCAATATTATTAAGTTACCTCCCTCGGGTGAGGAGAATAAATAACAATGGATATACCCATGAAAAAATACTTGTTAAGCCATTAGGTCTGGATGAATGTGACTTTAAAAACTTTAATGAAAAGGTTTGTGTCACCAAAATATCAAACAAACAAGGAGTATTAATTAAATATCTGCCTTTACCCTATGTAGATAATCACCTTTGATTTTTTTTTTTGAATTTTTTTTTTGGTGGACACAACATCTTTATTTTTTTACTTTATTTTTATGTGGTGCTGAGGATCGAACCCAGCACCCCATGCATGCCAGGAGAGCGCGCTACCGCTTGAGCCACATTCCCAGACCAACCTTTGATATTTTTGACTCCATTTTTCATTTGACAGTTTATCGTGCACCAGGTCCCAGGTTGATGAATTAGGTGGATGTCATCATCATGTGAACCATGGACAAAATAGCCCACACTGGGAACCATCAGCCAGGGTCCAAATTCTTTCTCCTGTCTCCCCAGCTGTGTGATCTCAAGCAAGTCCCTTTAGCTCTCTGCACCCATTTTCTCATCTATAAAATGGGAATGCTAACAGCTTCTACCTCATGGGGGGTTGTGGTGACCAGGTGAGTTATTAACCAGCACACAGATGACAACCACTCTCTATTAGCTATACATGGGTGCTGTTGTGGTATGAATGGATCATGGTTCTGTTAAACCAACTCCTAATTATGGGCACTTTTTACTATTGTATACAATCTGTATCTGTACCATTGCCCAATTATTGCCTCATGTCAAATGGCTAGCCGTGTGCTTACTTGAAAGGTGGCGCCCTTTCTATATTGTTTCCCAGAAAGTGTATACTGATTTATGTTCTCACCAGGAAGGTAGAAAAGCTTGTGTGTCCCTCACCCTCACCAACACCAGGCACTCTCCATGTTTTAACTTGGTAGAGTGGATGTCAATGTTTCCTGGACTTTAAAAATCACTTGTCCAAATCAAGCTGCCTGTAGCTGTGCTGGCCATCCTGCTGCTTGAACTCCATCTCTATTCATTCACTCTACACATGTTGATTGAGAACTTCCCACATGTCAGGCCCAATGCCAGCAGGAAACAGACAAAATACCTCCTTCATAAGGTGGCCACAGTAGATGAGCCATTTCATGTCAAGTGTTCAGCAAGGTCCTGCTTTAATGCTCAGTAATCTATGACAATGGTATTTTCAAGTAAGTTTGTTTTCATTTTCTAAATATATTACATAATATTATTATCATCACATATGGCATTCATTATCATTATATGTATAATAATATGTATTACATATTGTCATTACCATTTTTAAGCTATAGACCTTAGAAGTCACTTTTCCTCTCTGACCCTCAGTTTCCTCATCTCCAGGTACTATTGAGAGGATGGAGTGGAGCCATGTATTCATGGTACCTAGCAACAAACCAAACCATAGTAAAGTTGAGATGGGCCACACACCGCCCCCTGTGGCAGCCTTCTACTGATAGACTCAGTGAACATCTGGGCTTCGAGCCTTTTGCAGGAATTGTTCTCACTGCAGCTATTCTCTTTGCACTGTTGGCCACACTGTGCAGAACCACAGCAGCAGCCCACCTGCTAGGACTTTGTTTCCATACTAGAAAGTGACTAGTCAAAGAGTGAGGATTCCCCATGCAGCACCCTGATTCAACTCTGCAGGGGTCCCTCCCTGCCAGAGTCCAGCATCACAGCAAACGCTCCCCTCTCCCAAACCATATTTCTCTGGCTTGGTTACTCTAAATCCATCATCCTGAGCTGGAGTCTTGGACCTACTGATCCCCTCCTCCATCTGGTCTACCACTGTCCTAAGTGGAGAGCCCTTTATTACTACCCTTCAGGCCATTTCTTCTTCTTCTTTCACTGGAAGTTACTCCCAGAGAAGCCAAAGAATGGGGCCCTTGACTTTGCTTCTTAGGGCCTCCAGGGAATAAGGTTGGTATACCTCCTTCAGGGGCTTTCACTACTTACTCATATTTTGTATTTGCCTGAGATAGTAGCAAAGAGAAAGATTTTTCCTCATTCCCATTCTATCAAAAGTGTTTGTATTAATCAGGAATGTTGCAATGAGACAAAATTTAAACTAGCTTAAAAAAGAGTTGTCGGGGGAGGTTGCTTCGTTTTCATAGCAAAGAAGGCCAGAAGACAGTTTTAGGTGTGGCTATATCCAGCACTCAACTATCCCAGGGTTTTATGTTTCTCTGCAAGTTCTATCTCCTTTTTTCTTCTTGTGGTTTTATCCTCAGTCAAGCTCTTCCCAGAATAAATGAAAGACTTTAAGAATCAACAGTAAGGTTTACTGCATGCACACTAAATAGTTCACAATATTAAAAAATAAAACAGAAAATAACAAGTGTTTTTAGGATATGGAGAAACAGGAACACTTAACATTGCTGATGCGAATGTAAAAGTGGTGCATTCCCCGTGGAAGACAATCAGTGTTTTCATCATCATTTTCATTGCTGCAAGAACAATTTTAGAGAAGGAAAAGTTTATTGGGGCTCAGAGATTCAGACGATAGACAGCCAGCTCCATTCTTTGTGGCTTGAGGTGAGGCAGAACCTCATGGCAGAAGAGTGTGGTGAGGAAAGCAGCTCAGACATGATAATCAGGAAGCAGAGAGCGAGCTCCACTCAATGAGGACAAAATATAGACCCCAAGGCATGCCTCCAGGGATGCACCCTATGTGTCTCACCCTCCAGACACACCCTGTGTGTGTACAGTTACCATCCAGTTTATCCATATCAGAGAATTAACTCACTGATTAGGTTAAGGCTCTCACAACCCAATTATTTTACCACCAAACTGTCACATCTCACAACTAAACCAACCAGTCAGGGTCACTCCAAGTAAATTTGGGGAATAAATAAAGACACAGATACAGAAAGTACCTCTTCTTTGGGTTCAGTGACCGCTTCTCAGCTGCAGCTCCCACGAGGGGGGCAAGGCAGGCAAGAAAGATAGAGAGGAGCATGTGCTGAACCCTTTTATTGGGGAGAATCTGTTCAAATGAGGCAAGGGGTAGGATTACAAAGGAACACGTGAGTGTAGCTCAACCCCCTCGGGTGACACCTACACCTGGAGCCACAAATTGCTACCTGAGCTGGGACAATGCCCAACTCACTACAAAATGTAGTAATTAGCCAAAGCCCTGGGACATCAGCACTTGGGTCAGGTCCCAACACTAAACTGTCTTGCATTGTCTGCACACATGAACTTTCAGGGGACACCTAATATTGAAACCACAACAGTTGCGGAGTTCCTTGAAAAATCAGACGTAGAGTTAGCCCATAACTCATCCACTCCACTCCTAGTTACATGCCTCAAAGGAGTGAAAACATAAATCAATATGTGTAGATGAATGTAGATAGCAGAATTATTCACCCAAATGTCCATTAACCAATGAATGAATACACAAAATGTGGTCTGTCCACACAATGGAAAATTATTCATCCATGAAAAGGAATAAAACACCGATTGATTGTACAACATAAAAGAACCTCAGAAACATAATGCTAAGTGTAAGACTGGAAGACGCCACACCACATGACACAGATCACCAAAGAGGTTTCCCCTTTATAACAAAAGGCTGTGTGTTTATATAGGTCTAAGGAGAGGTAGCAGGGCTGAGGTAGATAACAGGTTGCCCGTTTATTGGCAAACTCTTCCATATGTCAGTTCCGGAACCCAAGAAGTTAATTCTAATTGGAGCTAAGGCTTCCCACCAGCAGGGTTTGAACATTGGCACCGGTGAGAACGTTTCGCGCCAGTGAAAGAAACAAAGAGGAGAAAGAGGGTCGTTAGACGCCATGTTGGGTTGTTTTTTTTTTTCCTGGGGTGCTGCAGCCATTATGTTTTCCCAACACTAAGTGAAAGAAATCACTCAGGACAGGTCATCTATGAAATGTCCAGAATAGGGAAATACATTTACACACAGAGTGGTTTGGATTGGTTTCCAGGAGCTGGTGGAGGAGAGAAGATGTAGTAAATGCTAATGGGTACCAGGTTTTCTTTTGGGAGAGTGGAAATTTATTGAAGCTGAAGAAAATACATAATAGTAGTTGAACTAAATGCCTCTGGATTATATGATTTAAAGTGGCAATGACCCAGTGACTTTGAAGCCTGAGGCAGGAAAGGTACAAGTTTAAGGCCAGCCTTGGCAATTTGGCAAGACCCTGTGTCAAAATGAAAAGTAAAAAGAGGTGATATTGTTCAGTGCTGGAGGGCTCCTGAGTTCAATCTTGAGTACTGCTGAATAAATAAATAAGTAAATAAATAAAATGGTTAATGAATTTCCCCTTAAAATCAATAATAAGAAAGCAAATAGTCAAATATTCAACAATGGCAAAAGATTTAAAGAGAGGCTTAACAAAAGAAGATACATGAGTGGAAACTTTAAAGAAGGACACAAAAAGATGCTCAGGGTCAGGAGCCTTCAGAAAAATGTAAGTTTAAAGCACAATGACACACCATTAAGCAACAGAATGGTTAAGAATTAGACTGCTGTAATTTGGATCTGAAGCCTCCCCTGAAGGCCCATGTGTCGAAGCCTGGGTCCCTGATCCCTGGTGCTACTAGGAGGAGGGGGATCTTCAGTGTAGGAGCCCTAGTGGGAACAGGTTGGTTATCAGGAGTGTGCCCTAAAAATGGACATTGGGAAACCAGCCCTTCCTTCCTGTCTGTCACTTGGATTCCTGGCTGCGGTGAGGTGAACAGCTTCCTGACCATGTGCTCCCACTGTGACATGCTGTGCAGTCACAGGCCCAAGGGACAAGCACTGAAAACTCTGAAACCCGGAGCCAAAACAAACCTTCCCTCTTTTTAAGTTCTAGCTCAGTGATCTTTATGTCTCAGGTATTTTATGACAGTGACAGAAAGCTAACTGCCACAAAGACTGACAATACTGTTGGTGAGGCTGTGGATGAACTCCTCACAAGTGGCCAGCAGGGATCTAAAATGGTTCAATGCTTTGGAAAGTGGTGTCTTGGTTTCCTATAAAATCATACAAACATTTACCTTACGACCCAACAATCCCTCTTTTACATACTTATCCAAGAAAAATAGAAGGTTTGAATGAGGTTAAAGGTGTAACTTGGGAAAAGCAGCCATCACTCTTGACTAGTGAGGATAGAGGGGTGGCTGGTCACTTCAGCATTTGAAAAAAGCCCAAGTTCTGTCTGTATTTAGACTTGGATACATGGCGGTCTTTCCTTTGGTCTGATCCATTATAGTCACCAAGAAACTGATCTTCTGTGCATAGCCTGTCGCTTGTTACATCCTACAAGAGTCCAACAAGGCCTGGCTATGAATGCCAGCTCTGGACCTAGGACACCAGGCCCAGCTGATGGGCCCAGGCCAGTGGCCAGAGGTCAGAAGTCAGAGGATGCTGTCCTCTTCTCAGTACTATCTCAGGGAGGAGGCCACTCATATTTCCCTTAGAAAAGGACTTTAGATTGATTAAGTACAAAGAAAATCAAGCATCTCCAGCCCCAGCAGGCAAGCATACACAGGCTTTATCAGAAGTCAGAAGCTTCTTTACCTTGCAGTACAAGAACTATCTCCAAGGCCATAGATACAGATTTTATGTAATAAATAAACAACATTTTCTGAGCTACTTGTACAAAATCAAATCAGAAAAAAACAAAAATACAATAGGGTTTATGTGTCCTCCCAAGAAAAATGAAAACAAAGATTGCTTTGTACCACCACTTTGAAAGATAGTTAAGCAAATTCTAAGTTAAACATGTACCAATCATATGAACCCCAATTTCACACCTAGATGTTTTCTGTAGGAAAACAAGAGCATTTAGCCCTATGTAGACAGCCTTGTCCAAGAATGACCACAGCCGCTTGATGTTTAAGGGGGGACACTGGAGACAATGCAAAGTGAAGGAGCAGATGAACAAAGAAGCAATGTGTGGTTCACACAAGCAATGGCTTATGATGAGTGAAGTACAGACTTCTGTATCCTGCCTTCTGTATCCTGCCGCGGCCTCAAGACACCCTGCGGTGAGAACAGCATGTTCTGCTGTATTCCTGCTTCTCCAGTCCCAGCCTCCAGACGCCACCCAGGGACAGATTCCTCCAATGGGTCAGAGGATGGTTCCGCCCTTGCCTTGAAGGCATAGGCTGTTCATCAGGAGGCACCAACAAGTTATATCAGACAGCCCAGAGCTCATTCTTCCCGGCAAGTCCAGTACTGTGAGCACCCCTGTGCAGTCACAGCCCCTTCCTCCTGAGTGTGGAGGGACAGGTACCTGAGGGAGCGTCCTCTTGGGCAGGAGAAGGCGGTAGGAGATTGTGAGCCTAGTGTCCTGGTATTGTAATGCCAGATTCGTGGGACCCCAATAGACCTCCAGGAGCCAAATCCGATGCAATCACACAAGAGTTTTTATTGCAAGCTCAAGTCTGGGATCACAACCGTTTCCAACACAGTGGTCTCAAGGAGTGAGTCCTGATCCTTTGTTCAGTGAGATTGTATAGGTTTTGGAGGATACTCTATGTGTTACAACATCACACAGCAAATCATTTCACCCCGAGGGAAAGTCAAACAACAACTCTTAACATTGATTAGCACATTCACTGGTGGGAACAAGTTGGGTAGGGGTGATTGGTCAGTACAAGAGGGGGATTCCTTTGAACTGACTGGTTTAGGGCACGAGGGGTGTACGTGCTGAACTACATGGTTTCCCAACATGTTATCAACCACCATAAACTACTGGGGGGTCATCTGTCATCCCAGGTATTTTCCCTGTCTCATGCTGATTGGAGGTTGCTAGGGGGTTGCTATGGGTCCTCACCTAGCCTAACTGAGTCAGGGACACCTGGCACGGAAGATGTCTCCTGTTATTTGCAGACAAACAACTCAGCAGGGTGACTATCTGCCTAGGAGTGTTCTGTGGGTCTTTCCAAGGACAAGGGTCATGCCCCCTTCCTTTGGACAGGCTTTGCTGGTCTCTCAAAAATGGAGTCACATCAGTTTCTCAGCATGGTCAACCACAAGACTGGGCTGGCAGGTTGGATTCAGCCTGGGATCCCAGTGTCATCTCCTGCCATGGGGTAGAAGCCTGTGACACAGGGTCTATAGGAGATCTGGGGAGCAGATGGACATAAGGGGCACAAACAGCCCGATTATCTATCAGGCAAGGCCTGGGGTTTGCTGCTGGCTGCCAGGAATGTCTGCACATGCTCTGCATAGGATGTAATTGAAGAGCTGCTCAATAGGAGGAGCATCAGCTCCATATCCTGAATGAGGAACCAGGACCAGAAACCACCAGCAGGCACCAGCTCAGCTTCAGGGTGAGTGGGCATAGAGGGGACTCCACAGACAGGGCCTAGAGAAGAACAGAGAAGGACCTAGAGCCCAGAAATACTTCACTGAAATACCTTGACCTGTCCACACGTTGATGGGAACATCAGAAAATAATATTGACATATTTCACTTCACTTCCTGTGATAATTTTGCATTCTGTCATTCAGCTTATTAAAACTGGATCCAAGTGTCCATGGAGCATCTACCTGACTGTCCTTCTGTAAGGGGAAAATAGTTGAGAATGGTGGGAACTACAGGTTGGGAGAATAGTTCTATAAAGTGAGCCTACTGGGCTGACACCCCACATGATTTCTTTGCCAAATACCAATCTGCCTGCAGCCCTGCCGGGCCTGAGGGGACAGGAAATGTCACATTCTTTATCAAATTGAGGCAGGGGGCAGAAGGTCCAGCAGTGAGTGTAGGCAATGAATGATGGGGGTTGAGAAGTTGAGGGTTGGTTATCAAAGAAACCAGGCTAGCACCTCCTGCACAAGGAGTTGCTAAGGATTACCTCCTGAGCAGCTCCTTCCTGCCCTTAGGCACATACATGGAGAAGAAAGGGGGGTGCATTCTAGGATCTATAAAAGAGCAAGAAACACCTACTCCCAGGGATACCCAGCCCTGGGACCCCTTCTCTTTGGAGAAGTCTGTTATCTCTGTATCTATCTTTTTCTTAAATGAAACTTGCTTTCTATGCTTGCTTCAATGTTTCTCGGGTGTTTAATTCTCAGCACCAGGGGAACAAGGACCTGTTCCTGATCTCCAAGGCTAGTATCATTTCCATGACCTCCAGGTCTCACATCATCAGAATTATTAGCGCTGGGTTTTGTGAAAACATCAGGCATCTCTTGTCACCCTGTGCATTTCTCTGCCACTGCCACCTCAATGAACGAACCCAGAGATCCAAAGGCAGGAGCTGGGTATGTGCCACAGTCCAGATAAAGACGGTTACCACAGCATTCAGTCCTTCAGGCCTGGAAGACCTGGACTTCATTTCCCCCCTACAGCCATTTTAGTAGCACCACAGGAAACAATGGTTCCTCATTCAGGAACCACGCCCCCCCCCCCCCCCCCCCCGAATAAACCTGTTTATCACCAGAGTGTGATGTTCTGTCAGGACTCATGGGACAGTGCTCCTAATGCAGGAGTCACCACCTCTTTTCAGCTAACAGAAAGGCCTGAAGATGCTACTATTTCTAAACTATTCCCTCTGCAATTCCGCTTTAAACTCTGAGAACCACTGTTGGGCTGGGGGTCTCCTGTCCTCCTCTGGTGCAAGCCACATAGGGCTTTGGAGTTTGGTTTGAGCACCTGGCCTCCAACCCTCCTAGTGGTCACATTTTGCCCAATGACTCTGTCTCCCCACTGTCTGCCCCTAGGAGGGAGAGTTGGTCATAAAGGTGGATGATCCCCCCCTGCTCTGTGTAATACAGGCAGGCATAATGGAGAACCTGGAGGAAGCCCAGGAGCCTGATGTCCTGGGTGGCCACCCTGCCTAGCACTCTTCATTCACCAGAACCTACTGGATCTTCAGGTCCACACAACAGATTTTCATGTTCACCTGGAGGTTAACCCCACCTTCCAGGCACAGTATGACACAGTCCTGGGGATGTCCCTGCACCTCTCTAATCCTCAGTCTGCTCTCTGAACATGGGATGCCTAGATGGTCAATTCTCAGGGTTGTTGAGGACTTAGTGTGATTTCCATGGAAAGCGCTTACCAGGTCTTGATCCCATGGGAAGATCTGCTGGAGGGGCTGTGCCTGTTCCCGTCATTGTCCTCCCCCATCAGGGATCCTTTTCCCTTACCCCTCACTCACCCCCTCACTTGGGTTAAGCTGCTTTCTTCATTGTAAAGGACGTTCAAGGTTCACTCTATGGGCTTCTCAGTGTACCCCAAACTGGATTCCCTGGGGGCTGGCAGAGGGATTCAGGACCACTCAAGACATCTTAGAAGTAGGTGATGGCATTCCAACCTTTAAAGAATACACATGAAGCCACACTATGTGCAGACACAGGGAGTAACTCCTGCCCTCTTGGACTAGACCAGGTCCCACTAGATAACAGGGCACATAATTTCAACATTATAGAATCCATAACACCTTCTGGCCTCCTCTCGATATGCATGAATATCAGTGGGACAAGCTGACCCAGATGAGGTAAAGAGAACTAGTCGGCATGTCAGTATGTGAGCTAATGGCCTGGGGAAGGCTGGGCAGGACAGACCCCCATTGTTCCCTCATTTATCAGATATTTATGGGGCACCAGCCCTGAGACAGTGAGTGTAATGCACGCAGCAGACACCACCTCACTCTCATCATGGCATTGAGAGTGGGGCTGTTGGGGAGGGAGAAGAGGGATAGTATGTCAAGGTTCCCTGAAAAAGGGCCAGGTGGTCACAGTGTTGATCAAGAACTCTCCCATTGGGGTTTCTGTCAGTCCATCCTTGGTTACCAGAACTGTCTGTCACACTGGGGTGGACACAGGGTGGGACTAGCCTCTAGACAGACTCGGGCCAGAGGCCCAGAGGTGCAGCCATGCAGGGTTGCCTGGGAGGCAGTGTGGAAGAAAGGCAGGGCCTCTCATGCTGCTGCCCACCCACGTTTCTCTAGGGTGGTCTCTTCCCTCCTTGGCTCATGTCCACACATCAGGACATCAGCCAGCTCAACACGCCAGGCCCACCTGTGGGACTCAAAACCACCTTCTCCTGGAACTCCTGGAGCACCCAGAGTCCACTGAGGCAGATTCTGAAGATGATAGGACTGGGGTGGGGGCCTGTGAGCATGTGGGGAGGAGATAGGGCTGGACACACAGAACAGAGCTTCTAGAAGCTGAAGTGGGGCAGGAACAATGAGAAACAGGGCAATCAGTGGTTGATACAGTCTGAGAACACTTCCTCATGCTGAATTTCTCTGAAAGTCAGTGGACAGTACCTTGTGCCTGGAATGAACATGGACATTTGCAGGGCCACCTCCAGCAGTTGTGGAAGCTCCAACAGTGGCTCCATCACCACCTTAAACGCCAGAGGGAGAGTCACTGCCAGAAACCCTTCCACCACCAGCTCCAGGTCTGAGCTCCCAGAGGATCCACAGCCAGGGCCAGCTCCTGTGCTCCACCTTGGACCTGCTGTGGCCAGAGCAGCCTTCACCTCCCTTACCCATTTCACTTGTTTTCCTACTCATTTTCGTTGTTTATTTTTCATTTGCTCATGATTAATTTTAAATAAAATTGAGTGGTTTACTCATTTTGAAATGTTCAGTTCAGTGCAATTGAGTTCATGTTCAACATTGTGCAGCCATCCCCACCGTCTAGTCCCAGAACAGTTTCCTCATCTAATCCCTCCCCATTCTCCTGCTAGTCCCCAGCAACCACTCATCATTCTATCCATGTGGTTTGCAGATCTGAGATCAATAGATATTTGCTGGGCAGCTGCTCTCTGCCACATTATGGGGATGGAGGCAGATGCAGGGCACTGTGCCACGTCACTTCTCACCCCTCCACCACATCAGAGACTCCTGGCCTCTACCTGATGCTTCCTGCCAGCCTTACCCACTTGCAGGTTGGCCTTTAAGTGCCCTTGCCTCCCATTTCAATCAAGGTAATACACATTGTATCCATCATGGCCTATGAGTTCCTGAGGATGTGTTCTGACCTTCCCCTCCTCCACCTGGATCAGCCTGCAGCATATGTCCACTCAGGTGGCTCTGCTCACATGACACCACTGAGATCACTGTTTCATTTTTCTCTAGAGCATCTTTATCCCTTTGAGGTGCTATTTATCTACAGTGATGTGTCACATGACAAGAGTACATAGGAGGGGCTGGGGTTGTGGCTCAGTGGCAGAGCACTTGCCTAGCACATGTGAGGCCCTGGGTTCCATTCAGTACCACATAAAAGTAAAGGTATTGTGTCCAACTACAACTAAAAGATAAATATTAAATTTTTTTAAAAAAAAGAGTACATAGGGTGGTGGTTCCACAACTTTATAACGGGATTGAGAAGTTCCTACCACCTGGTGAAAATGTGGCAGTTGTAATAATCTAGTGCAACACCTTGCTCAACTGTCTACTGGTGTAAACAAACCCACTGCACTGTAGTTTTTATAGCTGCAACACATACAACTATATTCACTGCCTAATATTTGGTGATGGTAATGAATGGCTATGTTACTGCTGCATGTATTTTACTATACTATACTTTTCTTAGCATTCTTTTTTTTAGCCTTTATTGTACTTATTTATTTTTATGTGGTGCTGAGGATCGAACCCAGTGCCTCCCATGTGCAAGGCAAGCGCTCTACCACTGAGCCACAACCCCAGCCCCATGATACGATAATCATTATTTGGGAGTATATTTCTTCCACTTATTAATAAATAAAAACTTTCCTGTAAAGAGTGTTCTGTTTGATGATGGCAGCTGCTTCATATGTCATGTGTTTACCGTGTCTTTTGATTACATCTTTTTTTTTTCCCTGTGGACTTAATCTTTGTTGTTTTGCTCATTGTGGCCCTGGGAGCAGAAGGCCATATCATGTACAGACCACACGGTACAGGCATGTAGTGGAAAAAGATCATCAAGTTTGTGTAAGTGTATTCTATGATAATCTCATGATGATGAAATTGCCTAAGGTCACATCTCAGAACTCATCTTGTTATTAAATGATATAACTCTACTTATTTTATTTGCTCCCTGGCTTCCAAATAGGCTTCCCCTGGCCAGTCCCCACCAGCTGGAATATGATTTGTTCACTGATGGAATTCCCAGCACCTGGATTCAGGTCTGGTACATAGCAGGTACTCAATAAACATTTGTTTTGAATGGTGCAATAAACAAAAAACTCAAAACAAAATGAAAGCTGTAGTAATGGGGGTATGTGTGGGATGTTAGAGGAGCTCAGAAGAGGGTCCTATGAGAAGCACGTCTGAGGTGAGTGGGAGGTATAAAGGCAAGGGACAGCAAGGGACCTTGAAATAGAAAGCAAAAAGCACAGAGGCAGGAAATAGAAAAGGGGGTCAGCCATCGTTTGCCACTTGGGATCAATTTCTCTTCATTCTGTTTAGAGAGCGGAAGGCAGGAGAGACCCAGAGACTTGGAGAAGGTAGGACTACTTGGTAGGCAGACACAGGAAGGCAGCCCGGGCCTCATTCCTGATCTGAGGCAGCCAGGCCAGCTTGCAGGAGCTGCAAGAGTCTGACACAGGACTCAGGTCACTGGCAGGAGAATCAGTAGTCAAAAGGGGGATTCAGGTTCCAAGGCTGAACAGACAGTCTCAACTTATGACAATCCCACTTAGGGTAGTATGAGAGTGATACACACATTCAGAATAAACTGTGCTTCAAATTTCCAATTTAGATCTTGGCCTGGGCTGGTGAAATGTGGTGAGGTAGTTGCTCTCTCCATGCTGGGCTGTGCCAGGGAGCAGCATCCCAGGCAGCCCATGATCCTTCACTCTGCAGTGTGCTGTGTTGCTGAGCTGGGATGTTTGAGGGATTAGGGGTGTTCAATGAATTTTTGACTCAGAATGTTTTCCTTTCATTGTTTTTTTTTTTCCTTTTGTGCTAGGGATGGGACCCAGGGCCTCGAACATGCTAGGCAAGAGCCCTGCGGGTGAGCCACACCCTGACTTGTGATATTTCCATTTTGTGCTGGATGTAACCTGCCATAAGCTGAGAAGCATCCATAACAGGTGAGCCTTGAGGAGAGTTAGAAAAGCCCCTTGGAATTAGAATTGATAAATACAGCTTGTGTTGAGATCCTGAGGTTCCCTCCAGAAATTGGAAGCTGTCAGGAGGATAAAACGTGCCATAGCCACGCAATGGGTTAATATTCAGCCATTTGGGCTGGGGAGGTGGCTCAAGCGGTAATGCGCTTGCCTGGCATGCGTGGGACGCTGGGTTCCATCCTCAGCACCACATCAAAATAAAGTAAAGATGTTGTGTCCACTGAAAACTAAAAAATAAATATTAAAAAATATATATTCAGCCATTAAAGGAAGGACAGACTGACACGCACTCCAACATGAATGAAATGGGAAAACACAATACTGAGTGAAAGAAACCAGACACACTTTCACATTTTGAATGATCCCACTTGTAAGCAATGTCCAAATTCATAGGGATGGAAAATAGATTAGTGGTTTCCAAACCCTGGAGAGGCATTAGAGGCAAGGAATGGGGAGTGACCGCTAATGGATTTGGGGCTTCTTAAAGGGAGATAAAAATATTGAAAAAAAAGATTATGATAGGGGTTGATGAACAAAAACTTTTAAAAATTGTTTACTTCAAATGAGTGAATTCCATGCTCCTGAAGCTTTTTAAATTTCTAACAAGTGTTATTATACTATTTTCCTTTATTTTCCTTTCAGAATGCTGGGGGTGGAACCCAGGGCTTTGCATATGTTAGGCAAGTGCTCAACCACTGAACTACACCCCCAGCCCAGTTATTTTAATATGCCATGCTATTTTGTAATTGATGTAGATGCTCTTCCCGCAAGCATCACCCCCAACACCTTCTGTGCAAGCAGCAATAGTGACATCCTTCCAGAGGAGACAGTATGGATGGGGGAAGGGAGAGTAAGGAGAAACCGGACACACATGACCTCATGCAGGGATCAAGGTCAACACCACGGTGATGTGTCATGTGGCTCCTATATGTCCTCCATATGATGGGAGAAGCGCACATCCCCTCTGTGGTCTTCCTTCTCAAGACCCCTTACCCGAGACCAATAATTACAAAAATATCAGACAAATTCAACTGAGAGCCACTCTATGGAATACCTGACCACTGTTCCTCAAAACGGTCAAGCCATTCAAAGCAAGGAAGGTCAGAGCCAAGAGGAGCCTAAGGGGACATGGCAGCTGACTGCATTGGGGGCTCTTGGATAGGTTTCTGGGACATATGTCTTTCCAACTTTTATGTAAACCAGATTCTAAAATAGTTTATATGAAGTGTGCTGGACATCAAACCCAGGGCTCATGCATGCTAAGAATGTGACACACATTGACCTTCTACTGAGTTACACCCAAGACTCCAAAACAGTTTATTTAAAAAGCTCATTTTGAGGCAGGAGCTGGAGTGAAATGAATTAAGTTTCACTGTTCTCTGTTGAACCCACGATGCAAAGACCATTGACTCCAATTTTAAACCGAATTAAAGCAAGTTTATATTGTATACACAGGAGACCTGATCAGCAACTGCCTCACCCAAATGCAGGGCCAGAGGACAGCATCTGGGCTAAGAGCAGGGAGGTTTTTATAACCCCAAAAGTTACAAAGGTGGATATCTTGGGAGTTTACAGCTGACAGGGTTCTGGCAAGCGTGAATATAAGGGCAGGTAGTAGGTTAATATTCTACATGGCTTAATATCTCGAGGCAGGGAGTAAACTCAGATTCCAACATCAAAATTAATGAGGAGCCGCTGGAATTTCAGGAGGATTGTTATTTGGTCAGGGAGAGCCAGGCATGGGTAAGTTCAAAGCACGGGCAGGAGCTCCAAGCAAGTTTAAAACATCAAAGTGTGGTCAGGCCAAATAGAAATCTTAGTATTTTACAGTAAAACAGAAATGAACTTTTCATGACCTTGGGACGAGATGGCTCCCAATCTTAAGATGAAATTAGGCTGGGTTCATCACATCTTCTCTGGGCCTGACTTCCCCATCAGTTAAAACCCTTCCACAGTGAATATGGGAACCTAATGAGGTAATATACACCAAAGAGCTTTGCAAACTAAAATTTCTTACAGATTAGCTGATTGAAAAGGCAATCCTCAGCTGGAAAATTGACTCGTGGATATATTTCTCGTGGTTGAGTCTGTGGATGCAGAAGCTGAGCCCACAGAGAGCTGACTACTGATTATAGAATCTCCTCGAGAGAGCCACAGAATAGGCAGAACTGGCCTCAGATGCACCTTCTGGGGAAATGCAGGACATTCCTGATTTCATAGGGTCAGGCATGGCCTAACAATGTGGACTCTATGAGAAATATATCACTAGGTGGTATCATCCTCTCAGACCACCATAGAGTGTACTTACACAGGGTTACAGGGCTCTGATGTCACCAGGCAATATACTCTCAGAGGATTGCTGTCTTATGCACAGCCCATCACCAACAGAAATATTGGTATGTGATGCACACCTGTACTTCCACAGGTCTTTGCCTCTGGATGTAGGTAGGTTGGATTTCTCTTCCTTCCTACGCAGCCTTCCCTCTCACTGTGCACCCCACCACTATTCTGCACTTCTCACTACCTAGTTGACCATTCTGATTCCCCATTAAAAGGTCTCCTCCACACCTGGATCCTCTGTAGCACCCTCCAGCTGGTTAGGGCTCCCTCACATACATTCTTCAGATGACACACCAGTGGTGGGACCTGGTGACCTAGGAGGATGACTGACAGGCTTCTCTGTATTGAGGACAGTGAGGGTAAGAGGGAGTGGGGATGGGGACACTGAACTTGGCTTCTCCCTGCTGCACATCACTTCTGATGTAGGTGGATCCCTCCTGGACACCATCTAATCCCTGCAACCAGCAAGTGGGGTCCTGGCCACCAACTCTTTAATGCCCAATAGTGAGCAGCAAGTGGACATTGATTTTTAGCAATCAGTCAATGCCAGTCATACATCCTCAGTATCCAAGGGGGATTGGCTGCAGAACCCCCTTGAATATCAAAATCACCAGATGCTCTACTCCCTTAAATAAATTGTGTAAGAATTTGCATATCATATTCACAATCTTCCTTCCAAATACTTTAAATCATCTTTAAGTTACTTATGTAAATGTTTTGAAACTGTTATCAAAGTGTATGTTGATTATGGAATAACGACAAAAAATGTCTAAATGTGTTCAGTATTGACACAAATATGTTTTCGAATATTTTTCATTTGGGGTTGGGTTGAATCTGTGGATGCAGAAGCTGAGCCCACAGAGGGCTGATTACTGATTACAGAATCTCCTTGAGAGAGCCACCAAATGGGCAGAACTGGCCCCAGATGCACTTTCTGAGGAAATGCAGGACAGAACTCCCGGGTCCTCTTCCTCTCTCTTTACTGCCAATCACAGTGCCTTGTGTCCAAGAAGCTGAGGGTTTGTAACCCCAGAAGTGGAGAGGGAGCAAGAAGAAGTCTTCCCCCAAAGATGCTGTAGAGGTCTCCAATTCTCACCTCAGGCTTTCCTGCTTTCGGGAAGCCATAAAAAACAGGCCCTGCTTTTCAGGAAACCAGTTTGTTAAGACAATGGCATCCCACTGGGGCAGAAAGCAGGGCTGGAGGATGGAAGGGCAGTGCCAGAGCTGTTCCCACTAGGTCAGCCTGCTGAGCAGGGCACAGCAAATTGCAAATCACTGAGTCATTCACCAGCCCACCTAGCCCAGCCAGAGTCCCTCCGAGTTGCTTCCTGGCCCCCACCCAGCTGTACAGCTAGCTCCCTGGGGACCAGTCCAGGCTCTAGGAGGGCCACAGCCACACATGCCAAGAGAATGTGCCAGGACATGTTTTGGCTGGCACTACTGGTCTGTCCCCACCCTGGATAACAACAATGAAACGAATGCACCCTCACCCCTCAAGAAGTGCACTCAAAAAATGGAAAGAAACTTGTATTACTTTGCAAGAACCACACAAATGAAATTAACAAACAGAAATGTGAGACACATGTCTTAGCTCAGGCTTTGGCTCATACTCACTTGGTTTGATCCTTCCTCAACATCAGCATCTCAGGAATATTCCACTATGTATTCCAATGTTTTTCTCACTGTGTAACATACAAAATTAAATAAAAATGTACACAACACATTAGGAATTGTCATTATTTTAAAAGAGGGGTCTGGCGGTGATGCCTTCTTCTCATGGTGGTCTGTGGATGACACTGAGGATAGCGCCAATGTTTGGGTAAGTGCTCCCAAAGGTCCAAGTGTTTTAATCATCTCAGTCTTGTCACCAGAATGAGGTGCATGCAGGACATGGTGGTACCACTAAGAGGGAGTAGTGACGGGAAAAAATTCAAGTGACTAGGCACATATTGAAGGGGGATATTAAGCCTCTTTCTTTCTTCCTTCCTTCCTTCTTTTCTTTCTTTCTTTCTTTTCTTCCTAGACTGACTATACGAGAGGCTTCCTCTGCCACTTACTCTCACCATGATGTATGGAAAATAGACAGGGTCCACTGATGATGGATTGCAACCTCTGAAATCATGAACCAAAATAAACCTTCTCTCATTGTGAGTTGATTTATCTCAGGTGTTTGTTACAGTAATGGAAAGCTGACTAACAAAGCCCCAAACTCCAATGTCTCAGCAGATGACAAGAAAAAAAGAAGAAAAAAATTGGATCTTATCACACTTAATTCTCTGCATCTTTGGATCTCACTCCAGGTTTGTGGAATCCCTCCAGTGCAGCTGGACAGCTTGAATCCATTCCTTTGCCTGGCTAATATCAATGTTAATAACATGCAACATGAATGTCACCTACTTGTTCCCTGTTTATCAATTACTTCCAGCCAGTTTCTTTTGGTATTTAAACCATGTGAGTCCATTTATTTTTGTCTTGCTACATTTTATTTTTTTAAGTTGTCAATGGGCCTTTATTTATTTATATGCGGTGCTGAGAATCGAACCCAGTGCCTCACACATGCTAGGCAAGAACTCTACCACTGAGCCACAACCCCAGCCGTATCTTGCTATATTAATATGGAAGCCACTTAAGTTTAATTTCTCCATTGACTGAGTTTTGCTTACATTCCAGGAATTTGAGAATGAAGGGCTCTTATTTTCATTCCTTTATCAACAATTTCTAAATCTGCATGAGGAAGATCCCTATCTCCTTCTCTTGTACTCTCTCTCTCTCTCTCTCTCTCTCTCTCTCTCTCTCTCACAGACACACACACACACACACAACTCTCCTGTGCTCCTACAATGCTGGGAGTTGTGGAAATTCTAGTGTGGGGAAAATCTAATCCCAACTGAGGCCCAAGCTTCTCCTTGAATCACTGTGTGAACTCAAGCCAGACCCTTCCCTCCTCTGGGAAATACACGTTCTTGTCTGATCAGGAGACAGGGCTGGGGATGCCATGTCCATTTCTGAGGATCTGGTGCCTTCACCTGGCTCCCATCCAAGCCCACTTCTAATAGTCACAGCACCTCACATTCACTTAGGTGATCCACCCCCCCACACACACACACATGCATGTGGCTAAGAGAGGCTGATTACACTTTCTGGCTTTGGGGAAATGGGATAAATAAGGTTACACACATCAGGAATGATGGAAGCTCTGGGCATGTGCACTGTGGCACTGTTTCCATGCACATTCTACATGTCATACACACACATGTATGAACACAAGGACAGGCTGCACCAAGCAGGATGCACCTGCATCTATCCTGGGAAGACAGTAACAGGGGACCCTGAATAACCACCCTGCCAAACCCCACTTGGTCTGGGGAAATGCACAACATCTACCAAAAGGATCTGTGTGTCAGTTCCACTCTAACACTTAGTTGTGAAGTGACACCCCCTTTCTCCACAGAAAAATCTTAACTAGGCTTCTCCAGAAATCTTCACCATGGCTGATTTTAGGATTGTCAGCAAAAGAGTCTCTGCAAAAGAGTTCTATGTAGATAAACTTCTGTTTTTGTGTTGTCCTGTTTTACTTGGCCACTGGCCAGGAAATTATCAGCACTCCAGGTGCTGGACACCCCCTTACTAGTTTTTCACAAATATATCCAGTATAGTATTTGTAGAAATGTGCAAACAAGGTCTCTGGCCTTGAGCTGGGCTTCACAGAGATGTCTACCTTTCTAAGATAAGAGAAGTTACAAATGGGCTCCATGGTAACAGCTGGCAGGGGAGAATAGAAAGGGGAGAAGAAGCTCTCCCCTTCTCTGGTGTTATTCTTGAAGGATTAACTTGCCCAGAACAGTAAAAGAAAAAGCTGCTTTTATGTGAACTTCTGCAGACTGTGAACTTCTGAGCCCCTCCCCTGACATGCTGGGTATAAAACTCTTGAAAACTCCCTGAACTTGGGGTTCAGGGGATTGATTGATTACAGCAAAAGCTGTGCCCTCTGAACCTGGCTGCAGCCAAATAAAACTGGCTATCTTCGGTTTCCTGCTATCTTCAGTGCCTTGCCTCGTTTGTCCCTACTACAATTGGGAGTGTGCCTTTGGAGTATATATTTGGTGAGCTGACCTCAGTCTCTCTCTGCTTCCTGGTGTGATGTCTTGACCCACTTCCCTCTACCACACTCATCTGCCATGATATTCTACCTCACCTCTACCCCTGAGGAATGGAGCCATCTCTCTATGGATTGAGACCTCTGAAACCATGAGCCCTCGAATAAACTCATCTTCCTTTAAAATTGTTCTTCTTGGGGTTTTTAGTCTCAGCAGGAAAAAAAAAGTTAAATAAAACACCATTGAGATACAAAAGAAACATGTCTGAACAACACAGCCTGAACACCTGGCCCCCACCCTTGTCCACAGAAAGTAACATATTAAGAGGATGATGCACAAGCACTAGAAAAAAACTGCAGGAAATTGCACAGCTCCTCCCTGACTCCACCTCTAGACCAGGCCTTATTACTATGTCTCTATGAATATTGACACCCTAAACCAAAAGATTGCTGTCTCTCCCTTTTGAGATGGTCACAATCTCCCTTGAATGTTTATTCCTGGCTCTGTCCTAAAGGCTCTTGATATCTTGAAGACAGCCCACTTCTCCCTCAATTGTTTCTCTGATTTCCCAAAGAAATCTCAGTGTCTCTGCCACATGCTGAAATACTTCTCCATCACATACATCAAGGATCACACTCATCCTACGTCAAGGTCCCCTCTCCCCGAACTCTAGGGACCTCTTCCAGGGTCATGGCATCCATTCCCTGTGAATGGTTGAGGCTTGCTTCCTTCCTCTCACACATGTCCATACGCTACAGGCTCTTGGTTACTGTTTTGTTCTTCAAACACGTTTATGGAGGTATAAATGTCCAATGAAAATTGTGTGTATCGAAGGCAATCCACTTGATGTTTTGATGCATGTATACACGGAGAAATGATCACAAACAAGCTAAAGCGCATACCTATCACTTCTTATTGTCTGTGTGGTAAGAGTATTCAAGATCTACCCTCTTGCCAAATTTCAAATATCTGATATTGTCAACTATAGCTGCCAGGCTATACAACAGATCTGCAGAAATTATTTATCTTGCATAACTAAATTTTTATACCCTATGACCAACATCAGTCACTTTATTTATCTCTCCTCAAGACCCTACCATCCACCATCGACTCTCTACTTCTATGAGTTCGACTACATAAGATTCCACATACAAATGAGATCAAGCAAAATCTGTGTTTCTGTGTGTGCACGTGTGTGTATTCATTCATGGTTTGAAATAGAAGTCTGATTATCAATGGATTAAAGCTTTAAAAGAAAGTCCACTTGAGGCTTAAAGAACAGGACCAGGGCTACTAAAGGTCCAGGGTTATTTTACATTTAATCTGTATTTAAATTTTTTTTAAATATTTTTTAGTTGTCAATGGTGCAGAAAATGGAACCTCGAGCATCCCACATGGTGGGCCAGCGCTCTACCACTGAGCTCCACCCCAAGCCCTAATCAGTATTTTAAACTTGAGTTATTTCCCATGATTTATTTCACCAAGTCTTTGGTGGTGAAATCCAGAGAGAGTTGAACCTTGACCTGTCCCTGGTTGGTAGATCCATTAGGAAAACACCAGAACCCGCAGCCAGAGTGCTGTGGTGTCTTCCTGAGTGTCAGAGGACAGGTATCTCTTGTCCTTTCTTGTCTTTCTTGTCCAGGGGACCTGAATGTGTAAAGGGGCTGAGATGGTGAGGAAGGGGAACAGGGTTTGTGATTCTTGCACACAGAATATTCAGGTCAGAATAAGCCTCCATGGGCTCTCTCTGCCTTCACAAATTCAGGACCTGTCAAAGCTCCCATGATGAACCTCAGCTCAGGAAGCTCATTCCTCCAGAGGCAAGCAGGCGGCCAAGGGGAAGGCTGAGTCCTTCTCAATCACAATTCAGTATTTCAGGAACCTTATCTTTTTTGAAACACCTTATCTTTATTGGTGCTCCGTGACACATCTATGTCTCATGTATTTTCAAAAGCAAACACCCTAGGAGCTTGAAGGCTGGTCAAGGCTAATCAAGGCTGAAATACTTCTCCATCACAAACATCAAGGATCGCACTCATCCTAAGTCAAGGTCCCCTCTCCCCGAACTCCCTTCCCAAGCAGGCATCCTTGGTGCATTATCAAAAAGGTCAGAAATACATGATTGAGGACTGAAGGTGTCTCACTGTTGCAGCTCTGAAAATGATGGGAGGATGACACTGGACTCCACTATTTTAAATGTTAAAAGTCCTTGCTTCCTGACTGATCACCTTTACTTGGGGACATTGCTGGCTTACTAACAGTTATTATGGTTGTTCTTTTATGCCTTTCCTGTTTGGAAGTATGCATGAGCATGAAAACTGAAAAGTCATCCCTCCGATTTGATACGGTGACATTCATGCAGTTTGGAATCGGACAAGGTAAATCATTATATATTTTGTAATCCATTCCTTGTTTCATCTGTTGAAGTAATGTGCTGTTGCAGAATCCCTCCAGCTTCAGTAAATGGCGACTTGGCAACCTCTAGCGGCCGTAGGGTGGCAACACAATGGCTATGAGCTTCTGCAAGTGATCCTGTGCCTCCTACTGGCTGCCTGGAGACTCACTGCCATTGAATTTGACCCTGAAGGGATAGAGATGGAGATGCTCTGCATCCTGACTGTATCAGTGTCATCCTTGGTAATATTGAACTATAATTTTTCAAGATATTACCTCTGGGAAAAAATGAGTAAAAGGTACACAGGATCTGTTATTTTTATGCTTATAAATTAAAATGTTTATTTAAAAACAGACACAACCCAGGGACTTGGGGTGTGACTGTGGGAGAACACTTGCTTAGCATACGTAAGGCCGTGGGTTCATCCCCAGCACCCATTGGCCCAACAGTAGAGTATTTGTTTTTAATGGTATCTCCTAAAGTCAGGTGTTTGCAGTTTTGTGCACATGTCTGATATTTTTTGAAAGATAATTAGGGTGATATGATTATAGGTGATTTTAAGCTTTTATTTCACATTTTAAAAGATCAGTGCAAGCTTCATTAGTTTTATGTAATGCTAACAGCCTTTATTCGTTGTGATTCTGCAAAAACAAATAAAAGGCTGAAAACCTAACAGCAGAAAGTAGGAATCCCAACTGGAGGCACTAGAAATCTCACACATTATGAAATGAAATTTTATAGATGGGAATGTAAAGTGATTTGACCACTTAGGAAAACAGATTGTAAATGTCTTTACAAGTGGTGGAGCATTTTCCTCACACACACAAGTACTGAATTCAACCCCCAGCACTGTTTTTTTTTTTTTTTTTAAGTTGGATATACAGCTATCATATAATCTGGTATGAAACCAAGAGCAGTAAAACTGTTAAGTCCACAAAATGACTTTGGGGGGAATGTACATACAAATGTGTTTCTAGTAATTCCTGAAGACTTGAAAACAATGCATATGTCCATTAGCAGATGAAGGTCTGAACAAACCATAAAGTATCTACACACTGCCATGCAAGGATGAACGGTAGGCACAAGAATACCATAGACAAATCTGAAAATTATTATGTTGAAAAAGGATAGACATGAAAGAGTATATACCTTATAGTAACATCTATTTTTTAAAAAACTGTAGAGAATGCAAACTAATCAAGAGAGTGACAAAAGCAGATGAGTGACTACTTGGGTTAGAGGGAGTAGGAATAGCAGACAGAAAGTGACTACAGAGGACCAATAGGAAACATGTCAAGATGATAAATGCATTTGTTCACTTTGATGGTCAGCTTTTCTTTACTATAGCAAACTACCTGAGATAATCAATATATAAAGAGGAAACGTTTAGTGTGGCTTACAGGTGTAGAGATTTCAATCCATAGCTGAGTGACCCTTTGCTTTTAGGGCTGTGGTGAGGCAGCTTATCCTGGCAAGGGGAGTTAGGAGAGCAAACCATTTGCCCCTAGGCCCAAATTCCTAAAGGTCCCACCACCTAATTGTGCCATAGGTGGGAACCAAGCCTGTAAATGGCCCTTTGGGGAACATTTCAGATTCAAATTATAGCATTCACTGTCCTGATTGGTGGTGACGATCTTACAGGTGTGCACACATGTAAATACTTGCCAAGTTGTAGGCTTTAACTGTGTGCAGTGCTTTGTGTGGTGATCTGCTCATGCAGATGTGTTTACACAGGAATAAATCAAATAAAAACTCTCAAACGAAAAACTTTACAAGAGGAAGGGGGGCATTGTATAAGATGCTGGCAATCTGGGCCCTCTTCCATCCCAGGTCCAAGCCTGGGAAGAGGGACAGACACTGCTGGGCCCTCAGCAGTTTCAGCTCCCTCCCCATGTGTGTTATCCTCAATGAAAATGAGCACAGTGAGACACTGGGCAGGCCCACCTGTTCAGTCAGTCACCGCTAGGCCTTCTGGAAAGCACCTGTCCAGCTCAGCACCACTGGCTCTCCTTCATAAGCATTGCCCAATAAATCTTATGTAAAGATATGAACTTTAGGTGCTAGGGCTGTAGCTCAGTGGTAGAGCACTTGCCTAGCATACATGAGGCACTGGGTTGGATCCTCAGCACCACATAAAAATAAACAAATAAAATAAAGGCATTCTGTTCATCTCCAACTACAAATTTTTTTTAATTATTTAAAAAAGAAGATATATCTCATCCATCTCCAGGTGTCTTCTTGGGTGTCTCAGCAAACTATCCTGCTGCCCTAGCACAACAGGGCCTCCAAAACTTCAGATCCCTCTTCACCAGAGTGTGTGCTCTGAGGCATTCTGTAAAGTACATGTGACTGGGGAACTGCGCTTTTATAACGAAGCCTAACATGACTTAACACAGCAAAGGAAAGTGCACTGCAGCCCCAGAGGCCAGCTGTGGTGCGCCAGGTGGTATTAGTACTGATGACATTTCCCCCTCTCTCCCTTATCCGTAAAGGTGGACTGTGTTAGCCTGGGTCCTGGTGATGCAGAACACAGCAGAGGCTGCACGTGGCCGCCCATCCTCAAGCTCTCACAGCAAGTGTGGAGCATGAATGTCTGCCTGAATTAGTTTTCTGTTGCTCTAACATAATATGTGAGCACTGTCAATCGGTTTAGCTCACAGTTTGGAGGCTGAGAGCCCAAGATTGGACAGCCCCATCTGTTTGGCCTCTCATGAAGTCCTCCTGGCAGGCAGCATTGCAGGAGTCAGAGCATGTTCCAGAAGAGATCACAGGACAAGGTAGGAAGCCACCGGAGCTAGGCTGGCTCTTTTTATAAGAACCTGTTCTCTGGAAACTAAGGAGTCTCCCATAATACCTACATTAATCTCCAATAACCTCCAATAACCTAACCACCTTCTACAAGGTGCCAACTCTTAAAGATCCCACCACATCTCAATGATCACCATGCTGTGGGCCAAGATTCCAACACAGAAACCTTTGGTGAGGACTTGTCCAGGAGTAAAGCTCCACAGCAGTCTGCTAGCAGACTTATGGCACTGATCGACCAATTTACTCCAACAGTTTTGTTTCCAAGTTTTCTTTGAAACATACAGGGAAAAAAACACAAAGCTAAAAAAATGTTTTCTTTTTCAGATCCAAGCAGAACGGTGTGGAGAAACACTCTTGGAAGCTCCATTTTTCCTGAGTTCCATGTCCCATCTCCAGCGCTGACCAGGTTCCTGGGAGCAATAATGACACATAGAACTGTAGTCAGGCCCAGAACCAGGGGTACAGGGCAGGAAGAGGTCTCGGGGTGACCTGGGGCTCCCAGCCTGCTGCCAGTTTCCCTCATGCAGCCTCCGGCAGTCAGAGGAGGGGCTTCTGCCCAAACCAGCTGCAGCCCCTCACGCCCTGAACCCAGGGCAGGAGATAAAGACAAGGCACCCACAGGGAGGACAGGACAGGAGCCTGTGGGCAGAGAAGCCTGCTCTCCTACAGGCACTGCAGATGCAGGTCTCTGCTGTGGTGACAGCCGGGAAATTGCACAGGCACCTTGACTCCTTCAAGCCCACTAACTAGGATCCTGGGAATTCAGTAAACCTGCCCTTTGTTGGTCCACAGGCAATGAACTGGGATCACTACATATGAACCTGTACTTTCTTACATGGAACATAATGTGGATGGAGGACTTCTTATAATACACCGTCTTATAAGAAATTCATTTCCAAATAAAAAAAAAAATGGTCACCTGGTCAGTCGATTTAAAAAAAAAAACATGTATCAATTTTAAATAAACATAGTAACAGGAAGATTCAATGAGCTAATAAAATCTACAAAATGTTAGAACAATGTTTGGGATCACTCAAGCCTGCTTTCCTCTCAAAACTCAAATATGGTCAGGGTTGGGAGTTCAAGTGTGAACTCAGCAGGGGAAGAGGCAGGAAGGAACTGGACCAGGACCCTGCCCTGCAAGCTGGTGGAGCAGACACGACACCTTTGCACACAGGGAGGTAAGGATTGTAGAAATCGGCACAGGGCATCACAGGACAGCAGAAAGGGACCTAATTTGGACTGAGAGAGGGAAAAATACAAGGAAAATTTCACTGAGGAAGGGAGACAAAGTGAGCCTGGAAGGAGGATTGGAAATATGTCCACCCTACAAGGAGAAGATGAGGACACACAGAGGGGTGATGGTTAATTTTAGTGTCTGTGTGGCTGGATGAAGGAATACCTAGAGAAGTGGGAATGTATATCTGTGGGTGTGTGTCCCTGAGGACGCTTCCAGAGGAGAAGGCCTGTGAGTCAAAATGGAAGAGGTGGGGAAGTCCACCCTCCATGTGGGTGGGCACCTGGCAATTGACTGGGGAAGTTCCACCCTCCACGTGGAACCATGCAATTGACTGGGGGCCCAGACAGAGCAGAAACAGAGAAAAGGGTTTTGTCTCTCTGCTGGAGCCAAACGCTCTCCTCCTGCAGCCTTGGACATCAGAACTCTCTGGCTTTGGGATCCCAGGACTTACACCAGCAGAACCGCAGGCTCTCAGGCCTTCAGCTCAGACTGAGAATTACATCACTGGCTTCCCTGGTTTTAAGACCTTTGGACTTGGACTGAGCCACACTACCAGCATCCCAGGGTCTCCAGCCCAAAGACAGCTTGTTGCAGGACACTGTGCCTCCAAAAATCACATGAGCCAATTCCACCAAAAATTCCCCTCTCATCTCTCTCTCTCTCTCTCTCTCTCTCTCTCTCTCTCTCTCTCTCTCTCTCTCCCCTCTTCCCACTCTATCTATCTATCCATCTATCCATACCATGAGTTCTGTCTCTGATTTATACAAAAAGAAATAGCCTTGGGCTGGGGATGTGGCTCAGTGGTTAAACAACCCTGAGTTAAAACCCCAGTACCAAAGTAAATAAATAAATAACTTATACTGATACAGAAGAGTGTGCCTTTATGGACATGGCAGTGATTTAAAATACCCCATTTCTTTTCAGCACTACAGAAACCAGCCAAAAATTCTTTCATGAAAAAGCAAGAAAATGAAAGCGCATTAGGGCAGTTCCATCTACCCAGGCACCCCAGAGTCGGGACAGTTACAATGTTTCCCTGGGATCCTTGCACAGGAACCCCATTTTTACAAATCTTTTCACCCCACCCCAACCCTTATCAACTTCTGTAGCCCTTGTCTCTCAGCTTGTGCCCAAATTAATCCCCTTTGCTTTAGGTGAGGTCACAGGGTGCTTCACAGGCTCTGGGATTTCCTCAAAGGGCAATCTCACTCTCTCACTCTCTCACTCTTTCTTACTCTCTCTATCTCACTCTCTCACTATCTCACTCTCTCTCATTCTCTCTCATTCCCTCTAACTCTCTTAGTCTCTCTCCCTCTCCCTCTCCCTCATGCTCTCACTCTCTCACTTTCTCTCTCTCACTCTCTCTCTTACTCTCTCTCTCATTCTCTCTTTACTCTCACTCCCTCTCACTCTCTCTCTCTCTCTCTCACTTCCTCTCACTTTCTCTCTCAAGCTCTCTCTCACTCCCTCTCTCACTCTCTCTCTCTCACTCTCATTCACTGGCACTCTCTTTCTAACACTCTCTCACTCTCTCAGTCTCATTCTCTCACTCTCACTCCCTCACCTTCACTCACTCTCACTCCTACTTTCTCTCCTTCACTCTCTCTCACTCTCACTCTCACTCTCTCACTCTCACTGCCACTCTCTCTCCATATATATAGTTGGGTATGGACTCACTGCCTTTATTTGTTTTCATGTTGTGCTACAATCTTACCCAGTGTCTCACACTTGGGAGTCAAGTGCTCTACCACTGAGGCACAATTCCGACCAACCTTACACTTCATGCTAATAAACCTCTGTCTTGACTACTTACCTGGGCCAGAGACTCTCCTCCCTTTTCTTTCCACTTAACCACTTTCTCAGGAGTCATCATTCAAGTCCTGACCATATGATATTCCAGGAAGAGGAAAGCAGCCTCTGACCTCCAGCAGCTGGCCTGGGTCTACTCCACAGTGGCCTCATTTTAACTGATTACATCTGCCAAGACATCATTTCCAAATCAGGTCATATCCTGGAATTCCAGGTGGACCTGAGATTTTAGCGGATGCTTGCCAAACCTGTATCAGTGCTCACCAGGAGATTGCTGGACAATACCCCCTGCAGTTCCCCACGCCCTGAGCTGGTGCTCACCCTGGGGCCTGCTGCCATCTTTGTGCAACAGTCACTTTGATAACGTGGGAGTGCTGAGTGGGGAAAGGATGGAGTGGGAGGTTCTCAGAGGTCTGTTATTCATGTCTGCTGCTCACAATGGTCTCCTGGGTGTTTGGACTGGGATTTTTCCTAGAATCATCTTCCCTTTCTAGACCAGCTTTCCAGAGAGGGCCAGGCCCTGACACAGCAAACTACTACATTTCAGTTTTCTTCTCCTTTTCATTTCAATTTTTTTTTTTTCTTTTTGGTATTGGAGATTGAAGTCAGGGCCTGTGCACAGTAGGCAAGTGATCTACATCAAGCTTCACCCCCCACACACACACATTCAGTTGATGTGTGTATTTATTTTTTGTTTATCACACTTTTTATCTTATTTATTTGTTTGTTTGTTTATTTATTTATTTATTTATTTATTTATTTATGTTGGAGATTGAGCCCAGCATCCACACATGCAAATCACATGTTCTACCACAGAGCTACAACCTCAGAACCACAAACATTGTTTCTATAAATACATGAATAATACATGGTGAATTTTATAAAATTTTAGAAGGATTTTTTTCCTTTTCATTTCAAGCATTTTAAAATATACCAGTAATACACAGTGATTTGTTTTGTTTGCTTGTATACTGGGGATCAAATCCAAGGCTTTGTACATACTAGGTAAGTGCTGTACCACTGAGCTACATCCCCAGCCACTGCCTGGTGATTTTTTTAAAGCATTTTTTAAATGTGTAAAATGAGGACAAGCCCAAGGAGGGTTAGGGACATGGTTTAATGGTAGCATGCTTTCCTATCATTAGCCTGGCCCTGGGTTGAATCTCCACCATTGCCAAAAAAAAAAAAAGAAAAAAAAAATCAAGCCCAAGAAAATAGCACAACCATAATAATCCATTCTTTCTGTCTTAAATCCTCTGATTTTTAGCAAGTCATGTGGGCACCCGGATACAGACTATATTGTTCATTTCCCAGTTTCCCTTGTGATGGGGTGACCCAGTAGGATTAAAAAAAAGTGTCCAATGACAATTTCTAGGCAATGACTCTAGAGAGAGCTCATAGATATCCTTTGTCCTTTCTTCTTTTCATTCATTCTGTTACTTATAAATGGGATGTTGTGTTGGAGCAGGAGAGCAAGGCCACACCCTACAGATAGGAGAGAGGAAAAATGTGAAATTAAGCCACCACGGTGGTGCACATCTGGAATCCCAGAGGCTTGGGAGGCTGAGGCAGGAGGATCGCTAGTTCAATGCCAGGCTCAGCAAAAGCGAGGTGCTAAGCAACTCGATGAGATCTTGTCTCTAAATAAAATACAAAATAGGGCTGGGGATGTGGCTCAGTGGTTGAGTGCCCCTGAGTTCAATCCCCAGTACCCCCCCACCAAAATTACTCTGAATCCTGGCTGTCTACTGAAATATCAGAGAATACCGGGACCACCCATATTCAGATTTTTATGTGAAAATGATATAAATTTCTGTCTTGCTTAAGCCACTTCTATTAATTTTCTTTGGCTGCTATAACAAATTACAGTCATCCCTCTGTATCCACAGTTTCCACATCCACCATTTCAACCAACCTGTATCAAAAATATTTGGGAAAAAGGTTATATTTTTGCTGATGTGTACTATATAATAGGCCTTTGACGGTGGTGTCTGCACTAAATATGTATAGACCTTTTTCTTGTCATTATTCCTTACACAATACAATATAAGAAATATTTATACATCATTTATACTATATTAGGTATTATAAGTATTCTAAAGATGGTTTAAAGTATATAGAACAATGTGTGTAGAAAATGTGCAAATACTACACCAACTTATAAAAAGAACTTGAGCATTCTTGGACTTTGGTATACACATGGGGCAAAACCCATCCCTGTGGATACCAAGGGATAACTCTATTAAAATTCACTGAATCATATGCTTTCAAATTATGATGTATGAATTATATCTCAATTTTTAAAATAACAAAATCTGTCATCCCAAATGTAGCAACCAGGAAGTACTCAGGTGCAAGGAGCCAGAAAGTAAAACACCAAACAACAGAGTCCCTTCAACAAAATCTGCCATAATAATAAAATTAACATGAACCAATATTTACTGAGCGCTTTCTGTGTTCTAGTGAATTTTTCAAATAGGGGAGACCTCAGGGAGATTGTTCATTTTTAACATAGATTTAACAAAGATGAAACCCTGGGATATTGGGGAGAAGAATACTCCAAGAAGAGGGTGCAGGGGTATAAGAAACAGAGTGCTTGTTGTATTTAAGGCATATGGGAGACATAGAAGAACATGAGGCACACAGGGAGCAGGGCCCAGTCCTCTCCTCTTTGCTGGGACTGTCACCAGACCTACTGCCAAAGTGTCCCCATCATTTTAATTATCTGAGCATATTTCCTAGAACAATGACTTGAGGGTCAAGTTGTAGTGTGCATTCTGATTCTGAAGATCCATCCCAGGCCCTGAGCATGTGAATTTCTAACAGGCTCCCAGGTGATGCTGATGCTGCCAGGTCTGACCCCACGCTTCCTGCAGCAAGGTGGATCTGGTTACCTACTGCTATGTAACAAGCCTTTCCAAACTTGGAGGCAGGGGCTGGGTGTATAGCTCAGTGACACACTTTCCTAGCAGTCATTAGGCCCTGGGTCCAGTCCCCAGAACCAGATTGGAAGTAGACATGCCAATTTATAGGCATAAGCCATGACTTAGTGTCACAGTGATGTGAGTTGACTGAACTCAGCTGGGTGGATCTGCTGCAGGGCCTCCAGTGCAATTGCCATCAGATGCTGGCTGTGGCTACCTGATTTGGCTTACCTTGGCACTCCTGGCCTGGGATGGCTGAAACTCCTGGAGATGGTCAAGCCTAGATCTATGCCATGCAGCCTTTCCAGGTGACCAGCTTGGGCTTCCTTGGCATGGCCTGACACCTGACATTGGTAGTTATCTTTATTCAGAATGAGCTTTGTAAAAGATAGTGAAAACTGCAAGGTGTTTAATGCTGATCCCAGAAATGGGCACGTTATCACTTCCTTGGTCTTCTAAGGGGCCCACCAAGATTTAAGAAAAGATAGCATAACTACTGGATGGGAGCAATTTCAAAAAAATTGGGGCCATATTTAATCCTTGAGAAAGATTCTCATAGATTTCTCTCAGGAAAGGCTCACAGGACACCACTGCATTCTTGGGCTTTACATTCTTGGGTCTTGGCCATCTGGTTTCCTTACAGATCTAGTCTGTGGGAGATGGTATGCTACCCTAGTTGCATTTTCTGGGATGGATGGATGAATGGATGGGTAGATGGGTTTTTTGTTTGTTTGTTTAGGGAATCTCATTATGTTAACTAGGCTTGTCTCAAACTGCTGGGCTCATGCAATGCTCCCACCTCAACCTCTTGAGTAACTGGGACTACAGATACACACCACCTTGACTGGCTCTCTCCATGTTTTTGTGATAGAATTCAGGGATATTCAAGTGCAGTACAACCACTGCCACCATCATCCAGGACTCCTTATCTCTGGGGTTTAATTTGGATCTGTGGTTTTTTGCTTTTTGTTTTAATTCCTGAAGTGATACAAGTAATCACAGTTTGAAAGCCTCTGGGCTGTAGAAACTGAAGGAATGGTCTGTCATTTAGCTGGCATGTGCCTTTTGGCCCTGTGACTTCAAGAGTTTTGAACTTTATGATGTTCTTCATCTGCAAATCAAAATACTCACTTCGAAGAGATGCACTAAGGAATAGCAGACAAAGACATTTGGCACATACTAGATGAGTAGGCATGAAAAAAAATATAAATAAATCAAATATTATAGATGGGATGGTTGGTCATGTCATTTTTCTAGAGCAATTGATATTATTTAACAAGAGTTGTATCACTGTTCCTTTTCTTTCCCATCTGAGAATAAATTTCAAAGAAACCGTTTCCAAGGGAAAAAAATGCAACTTTTCTGCAGCTGTTTTGAATAGTGCTATTCATGAGGGAGGTGATTGGAAGTAAAACAACGAGCTCAACAAAAAGTTAGCAGAGAAGAGACGGAGACAGTGGCAACAATGGAGGTGTAGAAGACTCAGAATCAGTTTCTTCACTGAAGCAGCCATTAAACTGTCAAAACCAGACAGAATCAACTCTTTTCTCCTTTTCAATGCTGGGGATTGAACCCAGGGCCTCAGTGCATACTAGGCAAGTGCTCTACTCCTAAGCCACATCCCCAGCCTCAGAGTCAACTATCTTTGGAACTCTGGAATCTAATCAAGAGTTTCCAGCAACCAGGGAAGAGCATAATGATGAACAACTTCCAAATCTAAGTTAAGAAGGCCTTTTGGTGTTTTTCCTCCCCACCTGCCACCCCTCCATTCCCCAGTATGATGGTGACTGTAGGGATGACAGCCCAGTGTTCCTGGTGTGACTTGCCAGTGCCAAGTGTCAGTATAAACTTTGTTCTTAAAAACTACTTGCACAAGCTGGGGATGTGGCTTAGTGGTAAAGCACTTGCCTAGCATGTTTGAAGCCCTGAGTTCTATCTCCAGCAATGCAAAAAATATGGTACTGGGGTTGAACCCAAAGACACACTCTACCCCGGAGTCACATCCACTGTTCATGCATTTTGAATAATCCGGCAGCCCCCTGAGGTCCCTGTGCAGGGCTTGTCTTTGATTTGCTCCCCTTGGGTTCCTTTAGCTTACTAGTCAGCATCTGTTGAAAGCATCTAAGACAGCACTTGTGCAGCATCTGAGGCAAGAACAGCAGCCAGGAAAAGCAGCAGACAGACCCAGAAGCAGCAGACAGACTGAAGAGCCTGGGAAGGAAGAGACAGAGGAGACAAATATTGGGGGCAATTTCTCCACCACACACACCAGGGGATATAGAGTAAAACCAGCTTGCCCACTCCAAAAGGAACTGGGAGAATCTTAGGCTTGGCAACTCCAACCCATCCTCGGGCTCCACCCAAGCAGGAGGTGGAGGCTAACCCAGAAGTTTAGGCAAATAACTAAATCAAGAATGAAAATAATGACCGTTGAACACCGATCCATAAATAAATAGGAGAATATTATGCACAGCTGCATGCCAACAAACCAGAAAAACTAGATCAAATGGGAAAATCCTTGAAATACTCACATTAACAAAACTGACTCAAGAAGAAGAAGAAAACCTGAACAGACCTATAAAAATGAAAGAGATGAAGTCCAAAATCAAAACCCTCCCAACAAAGAAAAGTTTAGAGCCAGAGGGATTCACAAGAGAATTCTATTCACTATTTTATTTTTCAAACTCTTCAAAAAAGAAGGCTTAGCAGAGGAGGGTATACTTCCGAACTAATTTTATGAAATCAATGTCAATGTGACATCAAGCCCATCAGAGACATGAAAAGGAAAGGAAACTACAGGTCAACAGTCCTTATGAATATAAATGTAAAAGTCCTGGGGAAATTCCTAGAAAATTAAACCCTTCATCACATTAAAGGATTATACACCAGGACCAAGAGGAATTTACCCCGGGAATTCAAGGGTGATCCAACATAAGGAAATCAGTGTAATACGTGGCATTAGTAGAACAGAGTGGGGAAAACGTCTCAATTAGCAAAGAGAAAGATCGATAGGGAAAATTTTTGACAAAATCTAAAACAATTTCAGGATATGAATGGAAGGGAATTTCCTCAATATGAAAAAGGTTATTTAAGAAAAACCCACAGCTACTCAAATGTTAAAGACCAAAAGTTTCCCCCTTAAGATCAGGACAAGACCCAAGCGTCCACTTTCACCACTGTTACTCAATGTCATAGTAGGGAGAGCATTTAAATAACTAAAATAAATAAGAAGCACCAAATTGGAAAAGAAGTAAATCTATCTCTGTTTGCAGATGGTATATCACATATAGAAAATCTCAAAGAGCCCACCAATAATTACTACAGCTAATAAACAAAATCACGAAAGTTGCTGGACACAAAATCAACTCACAAAAATCAATTGTAATTGTATTATAGAAAATAATTCTATTTACAACTGTATCCTGAAGAATAATATTCCTTCTCCTAAAATTCCTAGGAATATAATTACTCATAAAGAGAATCTTTTACACTGAAAATCCTAAAATATTGCTGAAATAAATTAGAGTTAAATAAATAGGAAGACATCCAATGTCATGGAATGGAAGACACTATTTTTAAACCCAGGGCCTTATGCACACTAAGCAGATGCTCTACCACTGAGCTACACCCCTGGCCCAGAGACAATGTTGAGGGGCATCATGCTGGGGATCAAACCCAAGGTGCTTGACCCCTCTGAGCTACATCCCCCAGACCTGTTTTTATTTTGAGATGGGGTCTCACAATTGTTGCTGAGGCTGACCTTGAACTTGCAATGCTCCTGCAATCCTCCCATGTAGCTGGGATTACAGGTGTGTAGAAGTGAGGAAGGAGGAAGAAGTTTTAGTGTCATTTGGCAACATTGGAATATGAATAGTAGGTTAGATTTTTAATTGTGTCACTGTACTATAGTTCGTAAGAAATTTTCTCTCTTCTTTTTTTCATTTTTGTTTCTGTGCTGAATATTCAGTTCAGGGTCTTACACTTGCAAGGCACATGCTTTATCACTGAGCTATCCCCCAGCTCTGAGAAGGTTTTTATGAAGTGTGCTGAGCATTTAGAGGCAAAGGGTTTGATAAAAACAACCTACACTCCAATGATTTAGTAAAAATAATATATATATAAATATATAAAAACAGGCACACATATAACATGCATATAACACATATATAGCAGACATAACAAACATACATATGTGCAGTAAAGCTAATGCAGTGAAATATTAGCAATAGTAGTATATAGTTAAGAAAAAGGATATAAAAATATTCCTTGTACTATTCTTATTCTTTACTTTTCTATAAATATTCTCTAAAATTTGGAATTATTTACAAATAAAATATCATAAAAGATTTGTGTGTACTGATAAAGTTTTAGTCATAGATTCCATTATTCAGTTAAATAAGGATGTAGGACATTCTGTGCCAGGTATGTGCCCTCGTGACCCACTTCCACATCAGGTGCTGGGGATTCCACTGGACAGGTCTAGGCTGTGCCTTCGAAGAATGGCATATGCTAGCAGAAATTAAATGACCTGTAGCACACCTCAGTATTTCATGGTAGTTATGGTACACATGTGACCCTTGGTTTGGTTTCCTCTAACTGTACTTCTCCCACCCAACTTCTCTGAGCAAGAAGCTAGTCATTATCCTCTGCAGCTCACAGGCTTTGGGCTACTGAGCTAAAAGAAGCATTTGAAAGTCTTCTTGATCTGTTTTTTGTTAATATTTATTTTTTTAGTTGTTGTCGGGCACAATACCTTTATTGTATTTATTTATTTTAATGTGGTGCTGAGGATCGAACCCAGTGCCTTGCACGTGGTAGGTGAGTGCTCTACTGCTGAGCCACAACCCCAGCTCAGTCTTCTTAATCTCTAAAAAAAAAAAAAATCTAACCCATGGACCATTTAAGGTGATGACAGTGATGAGGAGAGTAAGGTGGAGAAACCAAAGCTTTCTTGAGATGGTCACAAGAGACAAAAGATCAGGTTTACATTCTCTACTGTCAGAAAAGAAAAACTCAAAATACTAGTAGCATATGATAGACAAATTTATTTCTCTCTCCTGTAACACTCTGGAGGCATTCCCAGGACAAGTCTTGGATTTTGACCCTCCTCCCATCAAAAAGGTAAAATCGAGGATGGGTACAGTAGCACATGCCTATAATCCCAGTAGCTTGGGAGGCTGAGGCAGGAGGATCACGAGTCCAAAGCCAGCCTCAGCAAAGGTGAGGCTCTAAGCAACTTAGTGAGACTCTGTCTCTAAATAAAATACAAAACAGGGCTGGGGATGTGGCTCAGTGATCCAGTGCTCCTGAGTTTAATCCTTGGTATCCCCCCCCCAAAAAAAAAAAAAACCTTCTCATTGTCTATATTGGCACCAGTAACAAGGACCAAATTTTCAGTATCATGATGACCAATGATGCTGAACATCTTTCCGTGTGCTTTTGCTATTTCTATGCATTCTTTGGAGAAATGACTGCTTAAATCATTTGCCTATTTTTCTTTTTTAACATTTTTTATTTTATTTTTATTTTTTAAAATTGTCATTGGACCTTTATTTGTGCCTTACTCATGCTAGGCAATGCTCTGCCACTGAGCCACAAGCCCAGCCCCTGGCCTATTTTCTAATTGAATTGTTTTTCCTTTTTTGTTTTTGAGTTATAGAAGATCTTTAAGTCTTATAAAATACAAATCATTTATAAGATTAAGTAATGAAAATATTTTTCCCATTCTCTGGTTTGTCTTTTCATTTTCTTCAAGGGAGACCCCAGAGAGAGAGAGAAGAAGGGGCCACAGGGAAAATGAACCCATGCCAGGGCACATCCCCAGTGACCCACTTCCTCCAGCCACATCCCACCTGGCTACAGTTACCACCCGGTCAGTCTGTTCAGACTAGGATGGACCATTCAGGTTACAGTTCTCACAATCCAGTCACTACAACTCTGAGCATTCCTGCATTAACTTGGAAGATTTTGGGGGGACACCTTATATTGATAAATCCAGCCTAATTCCCTCTTCAGATTGGGAGCCATCTCACCACAAAGGCATGAAAAATTAATTTTTGCTTTACTATAAATTACTGCCATTTCTAAACTTGCTTGGAATGCCTGCCCGTGCCTTGAACTCACCCATGCCTGGCTTTCCCTGACCAGTTAACAACCCTCTCTGAAACTTTAATGGAACCTCATAAGTTCTGATGTTGGGATCTAATTTACTCCCTAAGTGCTGAACCAGTTAAACTATTAACTAGCCTTTGGGTTATACTTGTCAAAATTATGTGATCTGTAAGTTCTCAACACATACACACACCCTTTTTGTAACTTTCTGTGCTATAAAGCTGTGCTCCTGGAGAGCTGCATGGCTGTCTTCTGTTCCCACGGGTTTTGGGAGAGACAACCCAGCCGGTCAGAATTACAAGCTTGCTTTAATTTGATTTCAGTTGGAGTCGGTGATCTTTTCTTTGCGTCATGGTTTAACAATATCCAAACCATAACAGTGGTATTTCTATTTTCTTGATTCCTTCTTTATTTATTAATTGGAATTCTTCTGAAAGGGAGGGTTATAAATCATTAAGTTGTTTTGTTATTATCACCATAGACTCAAGGGCATTTATGTTATGGTTTGGGTTACAAACCAATTCTATCATTGTTTCATTGCTCTAATCGTTCCAAACTCTTTCAGTTTGAGTTCTAGTCTTTAAACGTACCCTTTTTTATTTTATTTTATTTTTTTTAGCACTTCCTTACTTTGGGCACCACAAGATGCTCCAAAATCAGTTTGTATTTTACCTGATTCAGATCCAAGGACGCAGGGTGTGGGTACCAGGTGTACTCATCGCTGCTGGAGCATCTCTCCCGCCAGTTGTCAGTGATAAGGAATATATCTGTGTTTACTCCCTGTGTATAAACACACACACACACACACACACACACACACACACACACATCTGGATGTATAACTGTTTTAAGCACCATAGGGTTCATTCTAGTCTTCCCTCTTTCCTTTCTGGTAGCTTCCCTCTATAACAGTGACAACTCTGGCTCTGACTCTCAACAGTCAATTTGCTCAACTCTGGGACACATCTAAAACAGTTTTGAAATTCCTGACCTATGACCCTGTGAGAAACAAATTTACCAACAGAGTAACGCTTTAATATAGTTATTTTTGCAAACATTAGCAATTCTTTGTTTTCTGATTTAATTAGGTCAGTTACATATTCATTCCTTTCACCTTGATTATGCGATTCATTTGAAATATAGATATGTTTGTTTATCACCATCTAAATGTTATTTTGCATTGCCCCACAGCCTGGCCAGTATTATAAAATTTGCATTCATGAAGTTTGCTCTTTGTCATGCACAGTTCTATGGGTTTTGATAAATGTGTATTGGTCTGCTCAGGTGTACAATACCACACACACTGGGTAGGTTAAATAACAGAAATTTATTTTGTCACAACCCCAAGGTCCAGAAGTCCAAGATCAATATGCCATCAGGGTTGGTTTCTGGAGAGGATCCTCGTCCTCATTTTTTTTTTTGTTTTGTTTTGTTTTTAATTATTTTACTTGTAGTTGGATATAATACCTTTGTTTTATTTATTTATTATTATGTGATGCTGAGGATTGAACCCAGGGCCTTGCACGTGCTAGGCAAGTGCTCTACCACTGAGCTACAACCCCAGCCCCACCCCTCATCCTGGTTTAAGGATAGCCAGTTGCCTTCTCTCAGTTCCCATGTGTTCAATACACATGGAGAGAGCATTTTGGTGATTCTTCCTCTTCTTACGAGAACACTAGTCCTATAGGATTAGGGTCCCCCCCTCATAACCTCATTTATAGACCCTATCTCCAAATACACTCACATTAGAAGTTGGAGCTTCAACATATGAATTGTGGGGGACACATTTCAGTCCATAGCAAAATTATAGAGTCCTCTCCTCACACTGAAGTGCCATGCAGAAAAGTTTCAACAACCCCAGAATTCCCTCCTGCTGCCCCTTCATAGTCAACCCCTCTTCCTACTTCCAATTCCTGGTACTTACTTATTGGGTTTTTTAATCTCCATGGTTTTGCTTTTTTGAGTATGCCATTCAGATTTAAAATCTTGAATACAACATTTGTGTCCAAATCCCTTTCACACAAAGGAATGCATCTAAGACTCTTCTTCCCTGTGTTCTACTTCTGGCATGACCATCTGAATAGCTCAGGGGATCTGCTCCCAAGGGAAACTGGTGAAAATGATTTTGTGAAGAAATTAGTCTCTGAACATGATCCTAAAGGCATGCAGCAAATGAAGAAATATTTATTCAAGAAAATCCATTAAATACAGTAAGAAAAATGAGAGTTTGTGATACTTAATCCAAAACGTGTCCTCCTCCAGAATAGGACCCAGCCACTGACCTAACCAACTCCATTTTGTCCCTCTCTGATTCCATTTGCCTCTTCAGTGTTTTTTCTCGTGAGTTACTTTCTTCTGCAGTTGCACTGGATTGTAGAAACCACAGGTCCAATTGGTAAGCATCTTTGTGACAAGGAACTGAAACTACACTCAAAGAATAGTAAGACAGAGACCACCGTAGGGACAAATGCACTCCTGGACCTTAATTCACGGCTTAACAGCCATTAAAATAGAGTGTAGGGGCTGGGGCTGGGCTCAGTGGTAGAGCACTTGCCTAGCATGTGTGAGACACTGGGTTCAATTCTCAGCACCACATGTAAATAAAGGAATAAAGTAAAGGTTCATCAACATATAAAAAAAGATAGTGTAAGTTCTCTCTTTGCTCTCCTTCATTAACTTGTAGCTTGTTAGTTATTGAAAGCTTGGTATGTGCCTTACCCATTCCCCACAAACAACCATATCAGCTTCAGAGCCCTGTGCATCACTGGGGCCAGGATGTTCTTGCCATGATTCCCCAAGGACAAACAACATAAAGGATAAAAACTGTTAAGGAGCCACCAAAAGAACAAATTCCCAGGGCCCTTAACTGGCTATTTGCCATGATTTCTGTTCTCTTCCATGTGTGATCTTAACAGCTACAGCAGTTCATTGTTGCCAGAAGGTAGAGATAAATATTTATACAGGATGTGGCATCAATATGAAAAATTGACATTTGGCTCCAGGATGACCAGCTGTTCTTGCTTTCCTCAGAGTTAAAGGGCCCTCTCAGAAAAGAAAACACACCTTTGAAAGCTACCTAAAGCCAATTAGCATTCCTAAAGCTTAGCTCTCTTGCAAAAAGCCCATTCACATAAATAAAAGGAACTCTCTCCCTTTATTCTGGGAGCCAGAATGGTCCATGCTGTGTCTCCCTTCACAAACAGAAGCCCTAATAAAAGCCTTGTCCATGTGATCATTCACCTGTTTTCATTTCTAAGGTCACCACGTCAATATTCTCATGTCCAGTGTCAACAGTGAGTCTTGCAAAACATCCCATGACAAGATTACCCCTTCTAACAAGGTGCAATCACCTCCTGATGGGACTGAGGTTGTTCCTGTTAGCAGGAGCAACCATCTCACAGTGGGAACCAAATTGCCTCCTTATGAAATGATGACTTTCCCAGAGCTCCACAGAACCAGCCCTGACATAATGACCAACAGGACCATGGCTTGACCAGATGTCCTACTCTGCCAGCTTTGCAAACTCCCCATCCATGCAAGCTTGTCTTTTTTTCTACAAAACTTTTAAAGTTTCTGTCAGTCCCTTGAAGAAGGGTCTTTGGTCACTGTACCCCTATGTCTTCCCAGTATGATGACCACATTAATTAAAGCTCCTTTCTTGCCCTCCTGCACTGCTCATTTCTTTGCTAGGTATATTGAAATAGGGGATTGGGGCTGATCTGTTGGGACCCCTAGAGCCAGGGCTTTTGCCCCAGGACTCAGTAACACTCCCTCTTGGCAGCTCAGAGAGACAGAAATTTGACCCCAGTAACATTAAGATGTGACATATGTGTGCAGCTGCTGAATTTGGCAGGTCGGTTCTGATAGACAATAGAGAGACTCTCTTTATATAAGATAGTGTTTGTTTTAGTCGTCACATGAAAGCAAAAGCAAAAATGAAAGGTGAGCGAGAAAGAGAAGAAAATACATCATCTTACCAGAGAAAACACCAGCACCTGAAGTCAGGGATCTGGGGAGTCCCAGGATAGCTTTTCAGGGTCCCGACAGGGAAGTCCCAGGCAGAGCATCCTGTTCATGGGGGAGAGTCCAAAGTCTTATTCCTGGTGGGCTCTTCCTTAAATACAAGTTAGGACAAAGGTCTATTCTAACAACCTGCATGACCTAGATCCCCTCAAAGACACTTTATCCCCCCAAGGACTGGCCAGATCCCTAGAGAGTGATAGTCTTGAGTGAATGATTCTAAATTCTCATGAGTAAACCAAACCCACCAAGAAGTCAGCATTCTTTAGATGTCCCATCAAGGTTGTGTGAAGGTCACACAGACACGTGGACAGGGAAGATCTTTAATACTTTCCTAAGCCCTTGAACCCCAGGCTGGCACAACCAAGAACACAGAACTAACTCTCTTTCCCCCCACCTCCCATCAGAGGGCTGTCTTCTCAGGAAAGCAGAAATTCTGAATTTCTCATCTTGTCTTCAACTACCAGTTTCTGAGGCTGAGTGCAGTAGGTAGGGCCTCCTTTCCTCCACCCCATCCCCACTGGTGAGAGCAAGGCTCTACCTTAGGCACAGCACCACTGAGAGTACTGGGCCTGACTGACCTTGCCTTGGCTCCTGGAGCTGTGCTTCCATGCTGGCAGAGGGGAGGAGACCCAGGGCTGTGTTCCCCTCCACCCAGCACTAAACTCTTAAAGTGGAAGTGTCACTCAATCAGTAACACCCATTGTCTCTGCCCACAGGACAGCTGGGAATCAGAGATTTTGCCCATGGAAAGAGGCAAGTTATAGAAGACAGAGGTCCAAATCTTTCTCCAAAGGATCTACCTTCATTTGCAATGGAGAGAGGTTCAAATATAATCTCAAAAACAGTGAAGGTTGTGGTGAAAGTCAGTTGGGAAGAGATTGACATATTTATTGGAGATATAGATAAATTGTAGGACTGCTACGTAGCTGGAAGAGACGTCTAAGAGGATCACTCCTGGGCAGAACAAACCTCGAGTGCTTACCATAAGAATTATACCTTTAGGGGCTGGAATTGTGGCTCAGTGGTAGAACACTCATCTAGATAAAAAATAAATAAACAAAATAAAGATATTGTGTCCAACTACTTCTAAAAAATAAATATTTACAAAAAAAGAGTTAGTCCTTTAAATTTGATTGGATCAGTGAGTGGAACAATTTATGCCACAGTCCATTGTTGACAACAACAGAGCAATCAGCCAGCAATTGGTTGAGCTCCATTTCTATAAGTGCTCAGGGAAAGAGAGCCAGAGAGCAAATCTTCCAAAACCACTCACTCCCAAGGCAACTATAGACACAAAGAAGTCTCCCATCCCAAGAATCAGCATCAGTGGCTTCACACTGCAAGGGGGTCTTGGGGAATAGACTTCCCTAAAATAATCCATCCATTCACTAAATAAGTAAAAAAAAAAAAAAAAGAAAAAGAAAAAAGAAAAGACCAACAATAGTAAGTCCTCCAAGTGGGTAGGTGACCAGTACCCAGGGTTACTACAATACATTATACACAATGTCTACTTTCCCCCAAAAAAATTGCAAGACATGCAGGAAAGAATAACCCAAACACAGAAGAAAACAGGGCAACAGAAATTGTCTCAAAGGACCATATGACATGGCTCAAGCGGTAGCGCGCTCGCCTGGCATGTGTGCAGCCCGGGTTCGATCCTCAGCACCATATACAAACAAAGATGTTGTGTCCGCTGAAAACTAAAGAATAAATATTTAAAAAAATTTTCAAGGTAAGAATTTCAAAAGTATTATAAATATGTTTAGGGCTGAGGTTGTGGCTCAGTGATAGAGTGCTTGCCTGGCATGTGATTCTCAGTACCACATTTATAAATATTTTTTTAAAAGTCCATCAACAACTAAAAAATAAAAATAAATAAATAAATGTTGCAAGAAGTAAAGAAAGCCATTATTAATGGTGTAAAGGAAAGTGTAGAATCAATGGTTCATCACATAAGGACTATTAATAAAGTGTAAAGTTGAAGTTCTATCAAGAAGCCACATTTGTATTAAAGACCCCACTGCCTGATCTCAGCAGGGTAGAACATCCTGATGGTGGAAACATGGAAGCTGCAAGTCTAGAATCAAAGTTATCTTAGAGTATCCTATGCTCTTTAGAAAAAAGTCTACTTACTTTTGTAAACAACTCATAATGTATTGTTAAGCTGAACAGATCTCTACCTTCCACCAACCCTAAAGCTAAGGATGCTATAGCATCTGAAACCTATTGATTTTCCCAGTTGGCTGTAGCCCACCTAGGTAATACTCACACTGATATATTTGTTGGGTGAATTGATTTCTTTCTTTGTTCAGTGCTTTGGAAGTTTATGTGAGGTCTAGGGGTGTAGCTCAGTGGTAGAGTACTTGCCTGGCATGTGCAAAGTCCTGGGTCTGATCCCCAGCACTGAAAAAATAGTTCATGTAACTTCTTCCACTTTAAAGTAGCTTATTCAAAGTAACTTAAATCTGTTCCCAGACCTCAGCCACTCACATTTGGCTCAGAGTAAACTATTTCTTATTTTCTTTAAATCATAGTTGTTGTTTTACATCAAATAAGATAATTTATCAAAGAGAGATAAATCATTTGATAGAACCAAGTGGAAATTCTGGACTTAAAAACTATAATAGCTGAGATGAAAAACTCATTAATGGGGCTCAATAATACAGTTGAGCTGGTGCAGCGGCACATGCCTGTAATCTCAGATGCTTGGGAGTCTGAGGCAGGAGGATCATGAGTTCAAAGCCAGCCTCAGCAACAGTGAGGTGCTAAGTGACTCAGTGAAACCCTGTCTCTAGATAAAATGCAAAATAGGGCTGGGGATGTGGCTCAGTGGTTGAGTGCCCCTAGTTCAATCCCTGTTCTCTTTTGGGGGGATTGAAAAAAAAAAAAGAAAGAAATAGTACAGTTTAACTGGTGGAAGAATTAGTGCATTTAACTATAGCTTGATGGCTTGAAAGTATGCAGTCAGAAAAAAAGAAACAATGAAGAAAAAATAGAGCCTCAGAGAAATGTGGTATACCATTAAGCACACCAAAGTGTTCTGTGGGAGTATAAGAAGAGAGAAAAGAGATAAAAAATTTTCTTAAAGAAATAATGGCTGAAACAAATTTATGTTAATAAATAAGATAACAGATAAAATGGACAAATTCCTAGAAACACACTAAAATTGATTCAAGAAACAGATACTGTGAGTAGAACTATAAGAGCAAGAAAAAAAAACTAAAGGTGAAATACTTGATACATTTCCCCTATCATCTACTCTTAGGTGTCTACTAAAGAGAAAAGAAAGCCTAACTAAGTTCACACAGAAATCCATCCATGAATGTTCATGGCTGCATTATTTATAATAGCCAGAAGCTGAAAACAACCTCAATGTCTCTCAAGCAATGAACAGGTAAACAAAATGGGATGTATTCATACAATGAAATATCATTCTAGTAAAAGTAGGAAAGAAATTATGATATATGCTTTTACATGGATGAATCCAGAAAGTATTATGCAAGTCACAAAAGACCACATACCATATGATTTAATTTGTATAAAATGTCCAGAACAGACATGTCTGTAGAGAGAAAAGAGTAGATTAGTGGTTGCCTCAGGATGAATGAGGGTGGGGAAACAGGCTGGTTACAGACAGAGTTCAGGGCTCCCTTTTGAAATGAGGAAAAGTTTCTAAACTTGACAGTAGTGATGTTGCATATATAAGTGCAATATATACACCTATAAGATACACTCAAGAGGGGCTGGGGTTGTGGCTCAGCGGTAGAGCACTTACCTAGCATGTGTGAGGCCCTGGGTTTGATTCTCAGCACCACAAACAAATAAATAAAATAAATGTCCATCAGCAACTAAAAAATATTTAACAAAAAAAAAGAAGAAACACAAATGCCAATAAATATATGAAAAAAAAATATTCAATATCTCTAATAATCAGGGAAATGCTGATTGTTTATGGCTGAGTTCCACGGTGTATGTATACTACTTAATGATATATATATATCATTGGCTAATATATACATTTCTCTAGAGATTCAGCAATTGAGGACATCATCATCATCATCATTATTATTATTATTATTATTATTATTTATATTTGGGTACTGGATTTGGGGGATTGAACTCAGGAGCACTCAACCACTGAGCCACATTCCCAGCCCTATTTTGTATTTTATTTAGAGACAGGGTCTCACTGAGTTGCTTAAGTCCTCAACATTTGCTGAGGCTGGTTTTGAATTCGCATTCCTCCTGTCAGGATATTATTTTTAAATTAGCCACATGAAATAATTTGATTTTCCTCTCACTGTTACATATTAAAATCAATTTTAGTTAAGTAATTTATGCAAAGCTTGACTGTGAGCAATAGTTGCTAAAAGGATGCAACATTGTTCATTAATAGAAGAGCATTTCACTTAATTACATTGGATAATAGCAGTGCTGCTAAAGGAATATAAAAAGCAAAGTGATTAGCAGTCATTACTGTTAATTAGCGCTCACGTGACATTCCTTGGGATGACTCTCCTTTAAGTTAAATATTGTTAAAGGTTTTCCAAACCTTGCCTAGGTAAGTATTGGGCTAAGCAGTCAACTACCAGTAAGCAGAACAAAAAACCAAAGATGGCTGTGGCTGTGGCTCAGCGGTAGCACACTTACCTGGCATGTGAGGCACTGGGTTCTATTCTCAGCACATCATATAAATAAATAAAATAAAGGTCTATCAACAACTAAAAAAAAACAGGGGCAGAACACTATCCAGTTAGTTTGTCTTTTTAAATAGGAAAAGGTTGAGAGGAATGAGTAAAACTGGAAACTCATACTTCACATTCTGCACTCTAACTGTTAAAAGGAGCAAATGTGTGTTTATCAAACTTGCTGTGAGGGCACAGCTCATTTGGACTCCTGTAAACAATCGCCTGGCTTGCACACTTCCAAATGCAGATACAGAGCACCATATTCAGCAAGCCAGGTCACTCTAGTAACGCCCTTAACAAGTTTCAGAAGTTCATAGAGATCTTCAACCTCATCACCTTCACATTTGGTGTACATTCGTCCTATATCCAAGCTCCTTCCTCTGATGGCTCTGCGGTAGAAGGGAAGAACCATTGCTTCTGCATACAAGTCAGTGGCATGATGACCCACTGACTGATACATGTAGCTATCCAGTTCATCAGATCCCACTTGGTTTTCATCTGGTCTTAGATTTGCTAAAGCAACAACCTGATGCCCAGCAGCAATGCACTGCATCATATTGTAACAGCTGTCTTTCCTGCCACTGATCAGAACCACAACCATCATACTGGGCGCAGTGCGGGTGCGTGCGTGCGAGCAGCGGCTGGGAATGAATCTTAAAATTAAAAAAGTAGCCTGATTTTCCATGTTGTTCCCAAGTAATAATAAGTGTCCTGAAAAGAGGGAAAAAGAGAGGAGGAGATGTGATATAGGAGCTATGTTCAAGTGACAGGATAGATAAATTTGAAGATTGAGGCAATGGTGACAAGTCCAGGAATGCAGGCACCCTCTAAAATCTGGAAAAGAGGTCTGGGGATGCGCTTACTACTAGAGAACTTGCCTATCATGCATAAGACCCTAAGATTGATCCTCAGCACTGGAAAAAGGAGGAGGGGGAAAGGGGGAGGGGGAGGAGGAAAAAGTCAAGGAAAGGATGCAATCCCACTGACACCTTGGTTTTAGCCCAGTGAAACCAATTTGGGACTTCTGACTGCCAGGACAGAAAATAATAAATTTTCTTTTGTTCATGTGTTTACAGTTACAAAGAATATTTTAACTTTTATACTTATTAAACTAACACTTTAAACATATAAAATATAATATATGGTAGTGTTTTATAAAATGTATCAATCACTTTTTTTCACTATAATGAAATATCTGAGGCTGGGTAACTTTATTTAAAAAGAAGATTATTTAGCTCACAGTTCATGGAGTTTAAGAGCATGGCACTAGCAACTCCTCAGCTCTGGTGAGGGCCCCTCAACTGCACCACATCATAGCTGATGACTTCACTGAAGGGATGTGTGTGAGAGGGAAATCATATGGTGAGATAGGAAGTCCTAGAGAGAGGAAGGGCCAAGTTTGCTCTTTTATAACAACCAATGTTCTGGCTCTTTTTTAAACTCCTTCTAGCCAGGGTCTCACAAGAAGTACATCAATTCCTTCTGAGTGCTGCACCCTCAGTGACCTAATTAATCCACACTAATCTTCAGACATTCTAGCTCACAATACTCTATGGATGGGGTGATCCAGCAGTAGAACATCAGTTCAATTTGAATGATTACTACAACCTCTTTCACGTGATTCCTATCTAAAGTGCCCCTCTTCCCTCTCCTCCACTACACACTCCAGGATCCACGACCCACTGTATAAGTTTCTTATTGCTGCTGAAACAGATTTTTTCCATAGACTTGGTGGCTTAAAGCAATGCAAACTTTTTTTTTTTTTTAAACTTCTTGAGATCAGAAATCCCAATGGTCTCAATGGACTATAATTGAAGTGTGGATAAGGCAGTGTTCATGCTGAAGGTTCTAGGGAAGGATCCATTTTCTTGCCCTAAACAGCTTCTAGAAGATGTTTACATTACTTAGCTTTGGGTCCCTTCCTCCTTCTTCAAAGCCAGCAAAGGGGAGTAGAGCCATAGCATTGCCTTCCCCTTTCACTTTTAAGACCTGCATGATTACATTGAGCCTACCCAGTAAGCTCCCTATTTGAAGGCCAGTTGATTAGCAAAATTAGTCCAGTTACAACTTAATTCCGCTTAGCATGTGAAATAACATATTCACAGATATTCACAGAGTCCAGGGATTAGGATCTGCACATGATCAGGAACCTTTTTTTTTTCCCCTACCATACCTGCATACACTGATTTTACTTTGCTTGGATGAAAGAATGAAAGTTAGTGTATAATAGGCATTGAAAACATTTGTCCTTATGGACACTGCTAGCTTTTCTTTCTTTTTTTTTTTTTTTTAAACAAAGTTCAGATAGCATAAACAAAATAAGATTACATGTCTATAATCAGCAACTCAGGAAGCTGAGACAGGAGGATTGCAAGTGTGAAGTCAGCCTCAGCAACTTAGTAAGACCCTGTCTCAAAATAAAAAAAAAAAAAAAAAAAAAAAAAAGAAAGTCTGGAGATGTAGCTCAGTGGTAGAGCGCTCCTGGTTTCAATTCCCAGTATTCCCCCCGCACACACACACACACACACACTCACAGTGAGCCACAAAGATGGCAGAGGAAATGGATTTACCACACACACACACACACACTCACAGTGAGCCACAAGGATGGCAGAAGAAATGGATTTACCCATGTAATAGAGGATATTGGCTCCAAAATTAGGTTTCAGTTTGTCAACTAAATGCTTCAGAGTTTTCCTCTGTCTTGATTCATGTGGGATATGTATGAATGTATTATTTATTTATGAATGTATGCTTTTATTTTGCAGTACTGAAGATTGAACTGTGGGCCTGGTGCATGCTAGACAAGTGCTGTGCTACCAAGTTATACCCCAACCCCATCAGACATTTTTAACCCATCCAGACCAAGGAAAGCTATTTAAGGACACAAACCTCCATTTCATAAAATATGACACCAGGGATCCCTTATCAAGACAATAAGTATAGGACAGTGTCTCTAAGAGCTTGTTTGGTTGTTTGTTTATTTGCAGTACTGAGGATGGAACTCAGGGCCTCAAACATGCTAGGCATGTGTTCTACCACTAAGCTACACACACACACACACACACACAGACAAAAAATAAATGGCCATCCCAATGATATCCACATCCTAATCCCTGGGACCTGAGAATCATGCAAAGGGGAATTAAGTTGCAAACAGAATGGTTTGCTAATCAACAAATTGTATACTTTAAATATATATAGTTTATATATATATATCAGTGGTACCCCAATAAGGCTGTTTTATTATAATGGGCAAAAGATCTGAACAGATATTCTCCAAAGAAGATATACAGATGGCAAATAAATATATAGAAAGATGTTCAGCATCATAGATTAGTAGGATGATATAAGTGACAATCACAGTTCATCAATTTTTGTTAATTTTTCTGAAGAAACTTCCTTTTATTTAATTGAGCTCTCTTCTTGACATGCTTTCCTCTACATAATTACAGTTGAAAACACTGTTAAACATCTGAACACCTTCGCCTGCCACTTCTGTCATTTTTGCATCTCTTTCTATTCACTAATATTTTTTCTTAGTTACGGGTCACTCTCCTCCTCTGCGTGTCGACTAATTTGATTAGACACAGGACATTGTTGATACCATTTATTGAGTAATTGGACTTTGCTATCTTCCTATTTGTTTTGTCATTTATTTATCAAGAAACTGGGTCTTGCTATGTTACTCAAGCTAGCCCTGAACTCCTGGCTGAAGAGATCCTCCTGTCTCAACGTGATTGACAGCTGAAACTACAAACACATGCCACCGTGCCCAGCTTTGCTATCTTACTTTCTTAAAGTTTATAAAGCTTTATTAAACATTTCAAACAGCTGTGCAGTAAACACACCAGAAATAAAATCCTAGAACAGCAGTCCAGATGTTTCACAAGTGTGGCCTCCCAGTCCCATTGCCCAGATGGACTGCCTCCAGTTCTGCCCTCTATCTGGCCCACTTCCCTCCCTCCTCAGGTGAGAAACAGGGATGGTTCTGACTAGAAGGACAACCATGCTGATCCCCACTGGGCAGGGGCCAGGAGCTAGTCTCATTTGCTAACACTTGTTACTGAAGTGCTGAGAAATAAAAAAAGTGTGAGTGCCAGTCACAGAGTCTTCCTGTGTGTTCTTCATAATGTACAGTCTACACCCCCAGGAACGAAGAAGCTCCTGGCAGGAGGATGATGGCGGCTGCTTCCCTGGGTCTTGTCTGAACCACCTTGGAGTCCATTGTGCTGGTCCCTCTGTGATTTCCACGCTAAATAAAAATCCTACTAAAGCTAGCCACCGCTGAACCTCAAAATCAGAACACCTTCCGTAAAGCTTCTTTAAAAGGAATATACAAATGTATATGAACACACACACACACACACACACACACACACACACACCCCAAAATATCCAAACACCTATCAAGGAGATCAGGCTGCTATGAAACACACAAGAATGTTCCTGTTCACTCAGCAGAGGGCTGCTACATCTCCTTGAGCACATCATGCTTCCATCCTGCAGAGCATGCACAGGGGACACAGGAGTATCCTTCTTTTGACTCTGAGAAAGGCAGGAAAAAAGACAAAGGAAGTGAGGCTGGGCTGGAGAGTGGGAACCCAGACACGCAGGTGAAAGGGGACTGCAGGATCTGAAACCCCAATGCTTTATGACCTATACCAGTACTTTCCCTCCTGTCCTCTGCTTTCTTGGAAAGCTAACAGGGCAGCTGTTGTGTGCCCACAAAGCCCGGGGCCAATGCCAATTCTGGAAGCGGGGAATCTGAACCACTGTACAGGAAAGTTTCCCCTGCAGCTATAGCAGATGAGAAACAGAAGCTTCCAGAAAAACCGACGCATAAATTGTGCAAGGCTTCCACTCCAAGAGGAAGCTGAGCAGGTAGAGTGGCCGAACACAGGGCGGGGTTGAGGAGGAACCGGCAGCAGCCAATGGAGGCAAAGCATGATATCTGCCCAGCAGGACCTTCACCTGGCGGCTGCACTACACTTACTTCAACCCTCTCTCCAGGAGCTGAGCCGCTGTGCTCTCTGGCTGTTGCCTGGAATTACCAAGGCAGCAGGGACCCTGGGAGCCAGGTGCCACCACCAGCCACCACGTCCTACCTCATCCTGCCCCCCACCTCAGCTTTCCACCAACCCCGCAGAACTTTACTACTTAAATTGTTTGAACTTTGTTCAAAAAGGCAGTTACTTGTGAATCTGATCCCTTTGAGGCTTAAATTTTTATTCAAAATTAATATGGATTCACAGGCAATTGCAAAGAGAGTAGAACAAAATCCTATGTATCCTTCATTCAGTTCCCCACATGGTTACAGCTTCCAAAACTGGAATACAATATCAAAAGAGAAAACCCACATTGATAAAATGTGTGTAGAGCTACATGCCTTATCACATGTGTAGATTCACGTAACCACCACCACGATCAAGACAGAAAGCTCTTCCATGAAGATCTGGGCACTTACCCCAGAGAAATAAGAGAAAGATCTCTCCCCTTTAGTTATCTCTTTCCTTTCTACAATTTCACCCCTACCCCATACTATCCATAACTTCTGGCAATGAATAATTTGTTCTAAATGTAATTATTTATAATTATTTCTAAATGTAATTATCTATAATTATTTCAAAAATGTCATGTAAATGGAATCACATGATACATAGCCTTTTGATGCTGTCCTTTTCATGCAATATAATACCCTTGAAATGAATCCATGGTATTTTCTTTATCAATAATTCATTTCTTTATATTGCTGAGTAGTATTCCATATACGGACGTACCACAGTTTTAACCAATCACCAATTGAAGAAAATTTTGAATCTTTCCAGTTGTTGATTTGACAAATAAAGCTGTTGTGACCATCTGTATAAAGATTATGTACACGGTTTTCATTTCTCTGGGATTAGTGTCCAGGAATGTGGCTATGGAAAGTATGTTTAGTTTGTTCAATCACTGTCCAAATATTTGTCAGAGTGGTTGTAGCATTTTTCATTACTATCAGCAACGCACGACACACCAAGTTCTATCAGATCCTTGTTAGCACTTGATGTGGACAGGATTTTTTTCTTTTTTTGGCCATTCTAATAGGTGTATAATGATTTTTATTATGATTTCATTTTTATTCTACTAATAGCTAGTGATGTTGAACATCATTTCATGTGCTTATCTGCTGATACAGCCTTGTCAGTAAAATGTCTTTTGCCATTTCTAATTGGATTGTCTGGTTTTTAACTGTCAAACTTCTGCCCCCCCACCCCAGTACTGGGGATTGAACCAGGGTACTTTACCATTAAGCTAAATCCCTACCCCTTTTTATTTTATTTTTTTACTTTGACACAAGGTCTTGCTAAGTTGCCCAGGCTGGCCTCAAACTTGTGATCCTCCTGCCTCAAACGGTTGAGTAGCTGAGATTACAGGTGTGCATCTCCATACCTGGATTTACTGTTGAATTTTGAGAGTGCTTTATGTGTTCTGGATGTGAGTCTTTTTTCAGATACATGGTTTGCAAATAATTCTCCTGATCTGTAACTTATTTGTCTATGTATTTATTTTTGTTTGTACTGGTGATTATACTTAGCCATAACTTGAGCCCCTGTAGCTAATCTTTTCATACTCTTAACTGTGTCTCTGTAGAGCATAACCTTTAATTTTGAAAAAGTACAACGTGTTGTTGTTTCATTTTGTTCTGTTTTTTAAGGATTGTACTTCTGTTGTCATGTTTAAAAACACTAAACACTAGATCCTAGTATTTTCTCCAATCTTTTCTTCAAAAAGTTTTATTTAAAAAAATTATACTTAAGTCTGTGCTTTAATTTTCATGTCATTGTGAAGTTTAAGCAAAAATTCACTTTTTGCCTATGAATACCCAATTACTCCATTTGTTGAAAAGACCATCATTCCTCCATTGATTTACATCTTTGTCAAAAATCATTTTATTGGGGCCTGGGGTTGTGGCTCAGTGGTAGATTGCTCACCTAGCATGTGTGGGTTCGATCCTCAGCACCACATAAAAATAAAATATATAGTGTCCACCTAAAACTAAAAAAAAGAAAATTATTGTATTTGTGTATGTTTATTCCTGTGTTCTCTATTCAGTTCCATTAATCTGTGTATCCATTCTGAGCTATATAAGAAGTCATAAAATTGAACAGGGTGGTTCTTTCCACTTTATTCTTCTTTTTTCAATATTCTCTTAGTCTTCCAATTCCTCTACCTTTCTTAATTTTCAAATAATTTTTTCTATATCTACAACAATATTACTAAGAATTTTGATAAGTATTATGTTAAATCTGTGTATGCATTTAGGATGAATTATCATCTTTACTATGTTGAGTCTTTCGATCCATTAATATGGTATGTCTCTTCATTTATTTGAATTTTTTGTTTCATTCTCTCTCTCTCTCTCTCTCAATGTCACACATGCTAGGTAAGCACTCTACCACTGAGCTATCTCCTCAACCCTTTTTTACTTTTTTATTTTGAAATAGTTTCACAAAGTTGCCCAGGTTGGCCATGAAATTAGGATCCTCCTGCCTCAGACTCCTCAGTAGCTGGAATTATAGGCATGTGCCACTATGCCCATAGATACTTGACTTCTGTCATCAATGTTTTATAGCTGTATCAACTGGCATAAAATGTAACTCTCTTTATTTAGCCTATTAATGAGATCAATTGTATTGGATTACATCAATTGGTTTTCAAATATCGAATCAATCTTACATCAATAGAATTAATTCCATTTTGCCATGGCATACAGTTCTGTTTATATACTGATGCACTATTATTATTTTGTTGGGAGAATTCAATTGAAGGCCTCACACATGCTGAGCATGCCCTCTATAACTGAGCCACATCCCAGTCCCTTTTGATATGTTCAATATGCTAATATTCTGCTAAGAATATTTGGCTATAGGTTTCTTTTTATAATTTTGGTACTATCTTTATCTACTTTTGTTTTCAAGGTAATATGGGCCACATAAAAAGAGTATGAAAAATTCCAATTTTTCTTGACGAGATTATGTAGACAGTGATATGGAATACGTGTTAATTCTTCAAATGTTTATTTAAAATCTCCCTTAAAACCATCTGGACTTGGAGATTTCTCCTCCTGGAGTTTTCAAATTCTGGATTTAGTTTCTTTAATAATTTTGTCAAGAACTGACTATTTAATATTGAATGAGGTTGTGATAATTTGTGGGCTTTGGGGGAGAATTGAATCATTTCATGTTAGTTCTCAAAATACGTGTGTAGAGTTGCCCTTTGTTATTCTTTTCATATTTGCAGAATTTGTAGGGATATTTCCTATTTCATTCCTGATGTATGTAATCTGCCTTTTCTCTTATCTCCTCAATCCCCGGCTTTGTCAATCTTACCAAAAGTTTTCCAGTTTTGACTTTTCAGATAACCTGCTTTGGGGTATATTGGTATTCTTCTACTGTTCTTCTATTTTCAAGCTCATCGATTTCTGTTTTTACTTGTTTTATTATTTCCTTGTTTCTCCTTGTTCTCGGTTTACTGTTTTATTTTCCTAGTTTCTTAAAGTAGGAGCTTAAATTATTCATTTGACTTTCCCCCTTTTTTTTTGGGGGGGGGGGGTACCCGGGATTGAACTCAGGGGCACTCAACCACTGAGCCACATCCCCAGCCCTATTTTGTATTTTATTTAGAGACAGGGTCTCACTGAATTGCTTAGCGCCTAGCTTTTGCTGAGGCTGGCTTTGAACTTGAGATCCTCCTGCCTCAGTCTCCAGTACAGGCAAGTGTCACCGCGCCCAGCAAGCAATTATTCTTAACAAGATCGAATATTTATTGAGTCTTTGTAATCCTCTCAGTGTTTTAGCCTGTTAATCCTTCCAAAGCCCTGCCAAAAGCAGTGCCTGGTCTAGGACCCCACTCTTAAGTGTGTCGGTTGGAACCACGTTTGACCTGCTTAAATGAGCACTTCACTGACTGAAAAAGTTAAATATAAGTAACAAAATTCACCCATAACTCCTAAGCCCAAGTGCCCCCCCCTCCCGGGGGACTGTGGCAGGATCTTCGCTGTAAATCCCCGCTGCCTCCCCAGCAGCCGGCAACCGAAGCCTGAAGGTCCTCAGACTCCCCGCCCCGAAGTGAGCAGCTGCACCAAGAGGCTGCTTGCCAAGCCGGCGGAGCTGGCCCCGCCCATCGCTTCAGTGTAGCCAATAGCGTCGGGGAGGAGGGGGCGCTGGCTCTGATTTGGCGCCCCCTGGGGCGGGACCTGACGGGGGCGGGGCCTGACGGGGGCGGTGCACTCAGTCTCTGCGCGCCAAGTTCGGGTTGAAGGCGGACGCCGGGGGTCACGTGGCTGGCGCGCGGCTGAGCGCAGGTAGGTGGGTGTCCAGTTGTGGTGCGGTCGGCGGTGGCGGCGTGGGACTGAGGCGTAGCCATACACGTGCTGGGCTGCGTTCTGGTAGGTGGGCACCCTCGGGTCCTAGGTCCTCGGCGTCCCGGCGCTGTGCTACCCAATTTCCCGCCACGCGTTTCCCCAGCCTCTGGGAAACCGAAATAACCGGGAGAGCTGCAGGTTGGCATCTAGGCGAAGGGGTCCGAAGGCCGTCAGCCGGAGTTCTGGGTCCTGGGCACCTGGATGTAGCGCGGATGGTGGCCAGTAGCGTTACGAAGGCTTATTGTGGGCATAATTAACCGCCCAGTGCTGAGCGCTTTTCTTATAAGAGTACTGTCGGGGTTTTTTTCTTTAATATTTTATTTTTTAGTTATAGCTGGACACAATATCGTTATTTTAATTATTTATTTTTATGTGGTGCTGAGGATCGAACCCAGGGCCTCGCACGTGCTAGGCGGGTGCTCCACCGCTGAGCCACAACCCCAGCCCCAGTACTCTGGTTTTGAAGACAACTCCTTTCCTCGTCCTCACTGCAAGTCAGTGGTAGTAGCGTTTCCCCATTTTGCAGATGAGGAGGGTGAGTCTGGGGGAGAGGAGCTGGGCAAAATGGCAGAACCCAGAATCAAACCCAGATTGGTTTACAAAGCTGCGTTCCTCACTGCTGTCCACTTTGGGCGTGCTCCCAGATCCCTGTTGCCTGCAGTCTGCCACCCTCTGTTCTAGGAGACAGGCGTTGCACTGTAGGATTCTTGGCCCCGTGCCTGTACTTCGGGGTTCCGACAGTTAAGTGACCCTTGGTCGACTGAAGCTAGCACACTTGGAGACTTCAGTCAGGCAGTTTACTGGACCGGAAATACTAGTTATGGAATCAGATTTTGAATTTCTTACTTGAGGGGATTTGTAAGGACTTGTGGGTGATTGTGTTTTTATCTAGTGCAGTGCTCTGGGAAAAGACTTTGGAACTAAAGATAAGCCAGAGTTAAGGTTCTGACTTCTGATTATATGACCTTAGACAAGTTAGCTCTCTGACCCTTGGTGTTCTCTGGAAAGCAGAGAACACAAGATCTGTGTGTGACGCAGACAGAAGTTGTTTTTTGTTTCTTGGCTTTGTTTTGGTTTTTTGTTTGTTTTCCTGGGAAGAAATGAATCTAGGGCTTTATTCTGCAATATAGAGAAAACAACTTTGCATGCCTGCCCTAGAACCCTAGACATAAAATGTTATGACTCAGGAACAGGCCAGCAGTACCCCTTGTGGCCCCAATGTGGGGTTCTGAAGACAGATCAGAGCCTGGAAATTCTAAGCTTTCTTCCCTTAAACACACCCACATATCATTATTTAGAGAATTCGCCAATGAATTTGTCAGTGGCAAAAATTATACTAAAAATTTATCACTAAACTTTTAATTTTTTCCCCTCTTAGATTTCTTCGCTAAATATCTTCACTGTCCTGATGACTTCTGCTTCTTATTTTCTTGATGCACACTGTGTCCTTATCTTTCTTTAAATTTTCTGCACACCCCTTGTTACTCTCTGCTCAGATTCACTCTCCAGTCTAGTTGTTCAACAAGGAAGTTAGTTCCTTCAGCTAATCCCTGGCTGGATACTCTTGTGTGGCAACATTCCAGGTAAGATTCAGAGACGTAGGAAGACTGGTCTCTTTATAAGTGTCTTCACTTACTAGGTCTTTTTCCCTGGGGTTGTGAGGATCATGGCACACAATGAATGGCAGTGCAGCTGCCATGAGCCATATTAGACTGGGGTGCTCAGTCTAATGGTAATGGTAATTAAGAAGATCCTAAAATCCCCAGTTTTGGGGGGACAGGGGTTAACCCAGGATTGATCTGAGGGGTATTCAACCACTGAGCCACATCTCTAGCCCTATTTTGTATTTAGAGACAAGGTCTCACTGAGTTGCTTAGTGCCTTGCTTTTTTGCTGAGGCTGGCTTTGAAATCATGATCCTCCTGGCTCAACTTCCTGAGCTTTGGGTTTACAGGTGTGCGCCACCAGGCCCGGCTCCCAGGATTTTTTAATATCAATAATCACTGATGCTTTTTGAGTATTTACTCTGTGCCTGGCATTGTTCAGATTGCCTTTTGCCTGATGTTTCATTTAACTCATAAACAGCTTCTGAGCATCATTATCCTTGTGTTAGATGTGAAAATACTGAGACACAGGTATCAGTTACTGAGGGTGCTTATTAAGACATGGCAGAGTAGGATTTGAACCCAGAATCTGTGCCATTACTACGGCCTTTCTTGTAATGAGCTTCAGCAGACATCTCCTCATGTGTGGCCCTTCACTGCTGAATCCAGGTGTCCAACTTGTGACACATCCCCCTGGGTTTTACTAGTTGTTAGTTTAAGATTTCACAAATGGATTGGGCAGTAGCTTGAGACCAAAGTTTTTAGGAAATGGTTTGAGACCATTTAAGCTGAAAATACATTAAAAACCTGTTTTCCTGTTCTTGCTCTGGTCCTTAGGCCTTTGAATCTAATTTTCTGTGGACACTGCTTTGTTCCTCAGGCTTCGGTCACAGGACCCTGATTACTAACCTAAAAGTATGACATATTGAGCCTTAGCAAGTCCTACTTCTTCCTGTTTTAGGGCTTTACACTAAGCATTTTCTCTGCCTGTATTGCTCTTACCTCAAATCTCATATGCTTGGCTCCTTTCCACTGTTCTAATTTCAGCTCAGCACTTTCTATGGCACAGCAAGTCTTTGTTATCTTCTCGGTGTTTTAGTCTGTTAATACTTAGAGTTGTTCACACCCATTTGTTGTCCTCATAAGTATCATCACTATCTGTAACTATTTTGTGTATTTTTTGTTTTCTTCTTTATGATCTATTTCCCATCGAGCAGGGACTGTTTGATTAACTTCTGTATTCTTAGCACATAACTGTACATGGAACATAGGAGCAACGCAGTAAATATTTGTTAAATGAATTAATTCAATGTAGGCTGATAGCTGTGAAATAGAGTGTTCAGATATCAAAAGATTATTTAGAATTAAACATATGATCTAGCAATTCCATTTTGGGGTATATACCCTAAAGAACTACAAAACAAAGACTTGAACTGGTATTTGCACTCACAATAGCCAAAAAGTAAAAACAACCCACATGCCACACAAGAAATGAATGGATAAACAAAACATGGTAAATGCATACAGTGGAATATTATTTCAGCCTTGAAAAGGAAGGAAATTCTGATACATATATGGGCAAATCTTGAAGACGTTATACAAAGTGAAGTCAGCTGGACACAAAATCCCAGACGATTCCACTGCTGTGAGGTATACCTAGGATAATCAGATTTCATGGAGACTGAATGGTGGTTGTCAGGGGAGAGGAGGGAAAGGGTAGTTAAGGTTTAGTGGGTATAGTTTCAGCTTGGGCAAAGAAAGTTCTGGAGATGGGTGGTGGTATTATATTAACTATATAACAATGTGAATGTACTTAATGCCACCAACTCTGTACTTAAAAATGGTTAAAATGATAAATTTTACATTTTATTACCATAAAAAGTATGTTTTTCAGCCAACCCTCAGATCTTAGGTACAGATACTATGTTACCTAAATACAGTATTAACTAAAAATGAGTTTTCCACTCTACATCTTAAAAAGTATATAGTTTCAGGACCTGTCTCTTACTGTAATTAAGAATGCCCCAGGATAGTCCCCAAGAAAGGATAATAGATTGAGTTGGTGTAGTGTGTTCTTGGTTATCAAAAATACTCCTGTAGCTTTGGGATTTTGAATTGGTGAACATTCATGATGTGTGGAAAAGCATGATACTACAATCTCAATCACACAAAATGGGATGTTGTGGTACACAACCATAGAATTGTAAAGTTGTGCTATAGTTGTGTACAATGAATAAAAATGCATTCTGCTGTCACATATACCTAAATAAAATAAATTAATTTTTAAAAAAGCAAAAAAAAGTTGGGGGGATGTTGTGTATGTATGTATACAATAGAAGGGACATGTCCAACTAAGCTGCTTGTTGACTGGGTGACTTTGTTCTTGGTTGTATTTTTATTTTTTCTCTAATGCACATATTAACGTTAAAAAAATAAAAGCTATTAAAAAAATGCCCCAGGATATAAAGATTTGGCTGAAATGAGACTAAAAATCTTGAACCCCATTTGAATAAAAAATTCAGACCTTTTTCATATTTCAGAAAAAAATCTTATTTAGGACTCGAGGAGATAGTATAGGTCTAAAGGGATATGTACTAATACTAATACTGCTGGAAGGGTGGGAGTGGGTATTTAATCCTACATGGTAATAAGAACAAGCTAGAAAACTCCAGGTGGGAGGGTGATGAGAGCAGGAGCAGACTGCTAGAGTGTGGGGACACACTGCGGCTCTCACCCAGACTAGGAAGTAAGTGGTTCAGAATTACTATCTTAGATCAGAAAATAGATGGTGTGTGTGGGCAAAATGGCAACAAGTTGTGTTGAGTAGAATCTGAGAGTCTATGGGTGAAGGTCAATCCAACACAGTGTTTGCCCCAGGAGAACTGAATTGAATGCGTTTTCCCAAATGATTACAGGTCTGACCCTTCAGAGGGGAGGTTTCCAAATGCACTTTAGTTCTTTGGAGGTTAAGAAATATCCTGTGTTGCTGGCCACCTTTGAATCCTTTTTAACTTTGAATAGTTAATATTTAAAAGAAGTTTTGTTCTTTGGGATTCTAAGACCAGAAGGCCTAGGTTGGCTTTTTTTAAAAAAATATTTATTTTTCAGTTATAGGTGAACACAGTGTCTTTATTTTACTTTAAATAGTGCTGAGGATTGAACCCAGTGCCTCACGTGTGCTAGGCAAGCACTCTACCTCTTGAGCCACAACCCCAGCCCCACTAGTGAAATATTTTAAATCAACATTTGTTGTTTCATTTGTTTGATCATTTGGCAAATATTTTCTCTTTCTTTCTTCTTCTTCTTTTTTTTTTTTTTTTTTTTTTAATCTGTTTTAGGGATTGAACCGTTTTAGGGACTGAATCCATTTTAGGGCTTTGTATATGCTAAGCAAGCACTGGACCTCTGAGCTATATCCCCAACCCAAATATTCCTTCTTCGTGCATTGCTATTCTGGGCTGTGGGTGATTTAAAAAGAGAAACACTGAGTACTCACTTTGACTTGAAGGAACTTGGTTGTCAGGGGTGAACTGTACTATAATATGAATAGTGAGGCAGCCTTGCTGGTTCACTGTAGGTGAAGGCCTCCCAGGAAGAGGGTTTAGGTGGGGGAAGTTGGAGAAAGAAGGGTCTGATCCATAGTTTTAAAGAAACAGCAGGGCTGTTGTGGATTGTAGCTCAGCAGTAGAGCCCATGCCTAGCACATTAGAGGCACTGGATTAAATCCTCAGCATCACATAAAAATAAACATAAAATCAAGACATTGTGTCCAACTTACAAGAAAAAGGAACTGTGGTTTTGCAATAGATTGTGCTTGTGTGTACCAAGCAGTTCTGAGGGAAAGGCTAAAAAAGTATGTCAGCACTTTGGCAACTGGAGGGAACTTACAGATTGTGATGAGCTTTGCCTCAGTTTAATATTTAAGGTCACATACACTTTTCCTGTTTTTCTAGGCAACTTGGAACCAATATAATGGCAACTCCAGTCAATGGGACCCACTGGGATCCTGCTGTGTGGTCTTCCCATGATAAGATGCTGGTGCAGCCCCTCAAGGACAGTGACATTGAGGTGAGATTTGTGAGGTCTTCACCTTATTTTTACATCAGGTGTTTAAATCTCTAGTTCTTTTCCTCTCCCTATCCCTCTAACCACCATGATGGACAGATGGACAGATCTTTTTTTTTTTTTTTTCTTTTGTAGTTATAGGTGGACGCAATATCTTTTTTTTTTATTTTTATATGGTGCTGAGGATCGAACCCAGTACCTCACGCATGGTAGGCGAGCGCTCTACCTCTGAGTCGCAACCCCAGCCCAAACCACCATGATGGACAGATCTTATACATTCTAGGCCCAGCCCCTAAATCTTTGGTTCTAATCATGAATTAATTTTATTATGGACAGCCTTGCAAATATTGAAAGAGTATCAGATTGTGGGGCTGGAGTACAGTTCAGTGGTAGAGCGTTTGCTAGTGGTAGGGGTAAGGGAGTAGTTTGCTAGTGGTAGAGCATTTGTGCTAGGCCTTAGATTTGATCCCAGCACCACACATATGAAAAAGACTGCGAAATTGTGGGGCTGGGGAAGTGGATCAAGTGGTAACGTGCTCACCTGGCATGCGCGCAGCACTGGGTTCAATCCTCAGCACCACAGACAAATAAAGATGTTGTGTCTGCTGAAAACTAAAAAAAAAAAAAAAAGACTGTGAAATTGAAATTGAGTGGCTTGAGAAAGGTAAAAGTCCTTTGAGGCTAAATTTAGCTGTTTCTGCAAAGCGTAGAGCATCATGCTGGATCTTCTGGAGGAAGGTGGGGAGAGATTATAGAGATTGAACCTAATGTGTGCGTAATATATATATGTATATGTGTGTGTGTATATATATATATATATATATATTTTTTTTTTTTTAAGTTGTCAGTGGATCTTTTATTTATTTGTATGTGGTGCTCAGGATCGAACCCAGGGCTTTACACATGCCAGGCAAACGCTCTACAACTGAGCCACAACCCCAGCCCCTGAACCTTTCTTTACAGTGCAGAAAGAGCATATCTATTTAGATGTCCAGAAGCATCTTTTTTTTTATTTTTATAACAATGTTTGTTTGTTTGTTGTGGTACTGGGGGTTGGAGCTAGAACTTCTTCGTGTCCTACCTCTGAGTTATGTTCTCAACCTTTTGTTTTTTTATTTTTTAATTTTGAGATAGTGTTATCAAGGCTGGCTTCAAACCTGGAATCCTCCTGCCTTATTCTGTTATGTAGCTGGGATTACAAGTGTGCATCACTGTGCCCAGCCCCCAATTTAATTTTTTTTAAATTTATATATGACAGCAGAATATATAATTTTTATTACATATATAGAGCACAATTTTTCATATCTCTGGTGTACACAAAGTATATTCACACCAATTCGTGTCTTCATATCTGTACTTTGGATAATAATGATCATCACATCCACCCCCCCAACCCCCCACCCCTGCTTTCCTCTCCATTCCCTCTGCCCTGTCTAGAGTTTGTCTATTCCCCCGATGCTCCCTCGCCCTATCCCACTAGGAATCAGCTTCCTTATATCAAAGTAAACATTCGGCTTTTTTTTTGCGGGGGGGTGGGATTGGCTAACTTCACTTAGCAATATCTTCTCTAACTCCATCCATTTACCTGCAAATGCCATGATTTTATTCTCTTTTATTGCTGAGTAATATTCCATTGTGTATATATGCCACATTTTTTTTTTTATCCATTCATCTATTGAAGGGCATCTAGATTGGGCATCCAGATTTACTTTGAGTCCATCCCATTTATTGATTCTTGATTTTAATTCTTGCGCCATAGGAGTCTTATTAAGGAATTTGGGACCTAATCCCACATGATGGAGATTAGGGCCTACTTTTTCTTCTATTAGACGCAGGGTCCCTGGTTTTATTCGTAAGTTCTTGATCCATTTTGAGTTGAGTTTTGTGCATGGTGAGAGATAGGGGTTTAGTTTCATTTTGTTGCATATGGATTTCCAGTTTTCCCAGCACCATTTGTTGAAGAGGCTATCTTTTCTCCAATGCATGTTTTTGGCACCTTTGTCTAATACAAGTTAATTGTAATTTTGAGGGTTAGTCTCCATGTTCTCTATTCTGTACCATTGGTCTACCAGTCTGTTTTGGTTCCAAAATCATTCTGTTTTTGTTACTGTAGTATAGTTTAAGGTCTTGTATTGGGATGCCACCTGCTTCACTCTTCCTGCTAAGAATTGCTTTAGCTATTCTGGGTCTCTTATTTTCCCAGATGAATTTCATGATTGCTTTTTTCTATTTCTATGAGGAATGTCATTGGAATTTTGATCAGAATTGCATTAAATCTGTATAGGGCTTTTGGAAGTATGGTCATTTTGATAATATTAATTCTGCCTGTCCAAGAGCAAGGTAGATTTTTCCAACTTCTAAGGTCTTCTTTGATTTCTTTCTTTTTTTTTTTTTTTTTTTTTTAGAATTTTAATATTTATTTTTTAGTTATTGGTGGACACAACATCTTTGTTTTGTATGTGGTGCTGAGGATTGAACCCGGGCCGCACACATGCCAGGTGATTGCACTACCGCTTGAGCCACATCCCCAGCCCCTTGATTTCTTTCTTTAGGGTTCTATAATTGTCATTGTGTAGATCCTTCGCCTCTTGTTGTTTTTTTTTTTTTTTGAGGCTATTGACAATGGGGTAGTTTTCCTCATTTCCCTTTCTGAAGATTCGTCACTGATATACAGAAATGCCTTTGATTTCCCAAATCAAAGTTTGAAGTATGTTTTCTATTGAATCTATATCATTTTCCCACCATCATAAAGTGAAAAATATCTTAAATCTGTATTTGCAAACTTTCCCCTCCAAAAGAACCAATCAGCTATCACCCTAGTCCTCCCCAAACTTTCCAGCCGTAGGCAACCATTAATCTACTCTCTATCTCTCTGGATTTGCTGAAGCATCTTGTTGGTAAGGAAGAGGAGCAGGGAATGAACTTCAGGGAGGGAGAAACTTGGTGGAAAGCAGGGATAAAAATAACAGGATGATGTAGAATTAAAAATTAGGTGGGATGTGTAAAGATAATTTTCTTGACAGAGCTGTGGTGCAAACCTGTAAATCCCAGCAGCTTGAGAGGTTGAGGCAGGAGGATTACAAGTTCAAAGCCAGCCTCAGCAAAAACAAGGTGCTAAGCAATTCAGTTGAGACCCTGTCTCTAAATAAAATCAAAATAGGACTGGAGATCTGGCTCAGTGGTCAAGTGCCCTGAGTTCAATCCCTGATACCAAAAAGAAACCATAATTTTCTCCTAAATCATTTTGTTTTTCTTTATTCATTTTATTATTAATTCTTTCCCGGATGCTAAAGTCTTTAAGGAAGACATGTTCTTTCCCATAAGTGTTATGGGAGTTTTCATAATCTGCTTATTTGGGTTATAGTCGACTTCTGAGAGCAAATATGAATCTGTAATAGTGTCTTTTCTCTTTAGGAGATTACGGCTTTGATCAGAGCAAAATTTTAAACTAAATGTCCAACTGTCCGGCATCTGTTTTCTTTTCATAAGGTTTACAACATCATTAAGAAGGAAAGTAACCGGCAGAGATTCGGATTGGAGCTGATCGCCTCAGAGAATTTCGCCAGCCGAGCAGTTTTAGAGGCCCTGGGCTCTTGCTTAAATAACAAATACTCTGAGGGGTACCCAGGCCAGAGGTAAATGAGTGTCTTCCAAGTCCTATTTCTGACATAGTGATGTGAAGTGCTGAATGGGTGTAGAATCTAAACAACATGTAAACTTCAGAAAACAGGCTTCCCAGCTGGACGGAATGGCACACGCCTGTAATCCCAGCTACTCTTGAGGTCGAGGCGGGAGGATTACAATTCAGCCTCAGCAACTTAGTGAGGCCCTAAGGAACTCATACAGACCCTGGTTCTAAAAAAATATAAAAACGGGCTGGGGATGTGGTTCGGTGGTTAAGCACCCCTGGTACCAAAGAAAACGGGCTTTCCAATTGGGGAGTCTGTGCTTTTCCACTCCTGCCCTCCTGCATAGCTCTTGTATGATTTCTAGCCTGTGATACCACTGCTGTTCATGGAGCAGGTATATTCAGGATTACATTTAACAGTCTCTTTGGTAGCTTTCTAGAACAGCAGGCCAGGCTAATAAGGAATATCATCCAACCCTAACTGAGAAAAGATCAGTGTCCTTTGAGGGATGTCACAAAAAATGACTGTTACTCTTATCTGTATCAGAGTGGCTGAGAAGTGAAATGGAACTTGTAGTGCAGGCTGAGTGTCTCATCTGAAATGCTTAGGACCAAGAGTGCTTCAGATTTCAGAGTTTTTCAGATTTTGGAATATTTGCATAGACTATACTGGTTAAGTATTCTAAATGTTCCAAAATTTGAAACTTTTTGTGATGCTGGGTTGCAAGGCAGGTAGGTTCTATTGCATTCTAGGCTCTACCAATGAGTTATACACCCCACTCCCTTTGAAACTTTTTTTTTTTTAATGTTCCTTGTGATTTCTCCCATCCATGTTCAAAGTTAGAAAACTTAATGCATAAATTTTTAGGTTTGTGCTTAAGTACTTCAGTTTTGGAGGTGCTATTGTAAATTATTTGTATTTTTTTATTTTAAATCCTGATTATTCCTATGTTGCTGATATATGGGACATGAGTTGCCTTTTGTCTATTGGCCATCTACTTTACTTCTTCTATCTCCAACTTTCTTTGTCTGTTTTCTGTTTGTATAGCTGAATTGCTGCGACTGAGTATTTGTAAATAGAGTAATTTATTTTTATAGTTTTGGAGTCTAAGTAGTCCACGGTCTGGGAACTGCCTCTGGTGAGTGCCTTCTTTTTAGTGGGGACAGTGCAGAGTCCCAGAGCAGTGCTGTGTATCACATGGCGAGACCTTGGTATACAAGAAGCTTCAGATTTGGGAGCATTTGGGTTTCATATTTTTAGAGATGCTCAACCTGTATAAAATTTATTGTTATAAATGTTGGATTTACATGTGCAGTGATTACTTTTCTCAACTCTTGAACCAGTGTAAGCCATATATGTGTGTGTGTTCATACATACACATAGACATAGGTATGTGTGTATATGTGAAATATATATGTATATATTTTTTAATATTTATTTATTTGTTTATTTTGAGATAGGATCTTTCTATGTTACTGGACTTCAGTGAACTTCCTTTCTCAACCTCCCAAGTGCTAGGACTTTAGACAGTGCCACCATGTCCAGCTTCATTTGGGCGGGGGCGTTGTGGTACTGGAAATTGTACCCAGGAATATTCTACCACTGAGTTACAGCCCAAGCCCTTTATTTTTTATTTTGAGACAGACTCACTAAGTTGTCCAAATTGGACTGGAACTTGAGATTCTCCTGCTTCAGCCTCCTAAGTTGTTGGGATTACAGGCATGCATCACCTCACCTGGCCATCTGTTGTTTGTTTTTTACAGTCATTATCAAATGTACAAAGAAAGTACAGAATAAGACATGATCTTGGTGAATGTTAGCATTTGTATTCCAATGGACACACCAAAAGAAGGGTCATCCTTGGAGAATGAACTGTCATTCTATCCTGAGATGCCCCTGAAGTTCTCTATTGAAGTCTGAGGGTCAAATTGAAGGCTTTGTCTTTCTCCTACTGTGAATAACTACCTTTTGCCTTGAGCTTTGGTAGATTTACTGAGTAACAACTTATATATCTCATTGGATCCTCCTACAACCTTATAGGACAAGATGGGGCAACTGAGATTTGCTCACTTCTTTCCACTGTATTCTTCCCACTCCTGAGCTTTGGCCTCTGCTAGTAGCAAAGGTCAGGGCCCACAGTGGATGTGGGGCTCCTGCTTCTCTCCCACAGGTATTATGGCGGGACTGAGTTTATTGATGAACTGGAAACACTCTGTCAGAAACGGGCTCTGCAGGCCTATCATCTGGATCCACAGTGCTGGGGGGTCAACGTCCAGCCTTATTCAGGTGATGACCACATCCAGATTGTCCCATGCAGCCCCTCCAGGCCAGGTCCCCAGGCTGATGATTTCAAAAGGAGTCCTAAGTAAGAAATGAGCCAAAGAGACGGGTGTGTGCATCCTTCTCCACTGCCTTGGGCTCCCACCTCTGCACTCCCAGGAACTTTCCCTTCTCTTACTCCCAAGGAGACTGGTGCAGAGTTACCTCTTGGGGATTGGGGAGGTCATATCGGAGGCCAGGTGTGTTCTCAGCCTCTCCTGGATAATCATCTAGTAGCCAAGCTCCTGGGTGCCACTCAGGAAGAAATAATCATGCCTCTTCTGGCCTCCTGTTTCAGGCTCCCCTGCAAACTTTGCAGTGTACACGGCCCTGGTGGAGCCCCATGGGCGCATCATGGGTCTGGACCTGCCTGATGGGGGCCACCTGACCCATGGGTTTATGACAGACAAGAAGAAAATCTCTGCTACATCCATCTTCTTTGAATCTATGCCCTATAAGGTAAGAGATGATCTGTCTTTCCATTCCCTTTCATTGGAAAACCTCCAATATCTGACTATTCTTGTCAGTTTTAAGTAGTTTTGTTCCTGTGACACTTCAGGAAACCCTACCTTGTACCGTTTTCATTTCTCTGCCCTGGGGACTCCTTAGGCTCCCAGGACCTACTGGGGACAGCTGGGATAGATGGTTTTGTTTTCTTTGTTTGCCATCTTAAGCAAAGAAAACACAGAATTTGACGTGGAGGGAGGGAGGGGAATAGGCAACAGCTGAGGAGGGTTCAGATGCAGCCAGGTGGTGGCCACCCCAGAACTAGGGGAACAGCACCTAGAGTAACAGCTCCTAGCAACCAGGTCAGCAGCAGCTCTACTCTCACCAAGAAACAATCACGACTGGTTCCCCTGTGGGCCAGCAGCTGCAACAAGGATTGCAGTGTCCCTGACTCTAGCCCCAGTACCACTGGCAATGGCCACAGACCTCCACAGCCTAGGTAAACCCAGCCACTACCTACTCAGGGTTCCAGCCCACTCCTGCAGCCATCACTGACCACTTTGCACAGACCTGTCCTTAGCCAGCCACAACCAGCATCAGCCATGTGCCTAGAAAAGGAACCAGTACCCTCAGAACCAGTGCCCAGCGCTGCCTCTGGGGTTTGTGGGGCAAATCTTTAATGGAAGCTCCATCTGTATAAATCTGCAAGTTTAAAAAATGCATATAGGAGGTGGGGGCTCACGTGAGACAGTGCTTTGTCTATAATAAACACTACGGGTGATGGGTAGAAAAGAATAATGTGCATCATCTTTGTTGCCTGGTGTTGTGATTCTTTCTGGTGCCTAGGAGCCTTTCTTTGTGTATGTCTTATTGTCAAATAGTGCCATTTCTGGTTGCTTTCTACTTGCTAACAGGAGAAAAAAGTCTTTAAACTTGCTAAATATTGAAGGTGTAATTTTCTTCTTTCAAGATCAAATCAGTATTCCACATGGAAATCCCATGTTCTTTGTGGTGTCCTGTTGGTTGTCTGTGTTTGCTCAGAAAACACAGGGAATTGTGTGTGTGTGTGTGTGTGTGTGTGCGCGCGCGCGCGCGCGCAAGTGACTGTTTGTTTTACGGAAAGCCTAGGTGTTTCCAGTCAAAGATCTTCTCTGTGGCCCAGGCAAGCCTTGAGGCCAGATTTTTAAACATGTGACAATAATTTAAAAAAACTTTTGTGTTTGGATTTAGAACATAAAAGCTGATTTTCTACAGTTTCTTTTGCTATTGAAAGAGCTATGGTAGAAACCCCAGGATAGTGATACTTACCCATAGTCTAGCCACATGGGAGACTAGTTTTTTTTCATAAAAATTTTCCCACTGATAGATGCCTCAGCCTTCTGAGTTTTCTTTTGACCTGTGTCATTTATTTACACTGATTTCCCGCCCCCATAGTTAATGGTTTAATGTAATCGTTATTCAAATAGGAAAAATAATTTTAAAAACTTATTTTACTGGTGCTCACAATAATATTGTGTGGTTATTCCAGTTACTCATTTACTATCAGGGGCTGTCTTTTTCAGATGCTGGCATAATAACTGAAGATATCTTTTAAGAAAATGAAGTACATAATTCTAGAATGGGATCTTTTAGTTTTAAAGTTGTTACAACTCAAAGTCAAAGTTGTTTCCTTCCATTTTAACAAAGCTGAATAACCTGTGGTTGTCTAGATATAATTCAAAGACTGACATTGATCAGAAGAAGTCAATGAATAAAAGAATCTTCATTCTTCCCCTCGCCCAAAGAAAATCCAGTTTCTACTCTTTCTTTTGCTATTACAAAAGCTGTGGCAGAAACCCCAGGATAGTGGCACTTACCCATAGTCCTGGCCACATGAGAGACAGAGGCAAGAGGATCGATATAACCCAGAAGTTTCAGTCCAACCTGGTCAACATAGTAAGACCCCGTATCAAAAAAAAAAAGATTGTTTCAGAGAATAATTGTTGACTTGTTTTCTGGAGCCTTCTGGAGTCTTCTTGAGGCCTTGGGTAGCTTCTTGTTTTTCTCTATTCCTGAAAAATTTATTCTGGGGATTAGGAAATGAAGTCTTGTGTTCCAGTTCCCTCTGGCCATCCCCATCTTTGACATGCACTCTGTAGGCTGCAGCTCCCTGGGCATAATGGGGGTCTACCCTGTGGCTGACCTGCCAGAGTGTGGAAAGGCAGGGCCCGGGACCCCCAGCTGAGGTGAACCACAGGAGGCACAGCACATCTGGAGGGTGCTGTGAGTGGTACCCTCAAGTCCTCAGTTACCAGGGAGAAAACGGGCCTGATTAGCCTGTCAGCAGGCACACATGCCGTGCCTCTTCTGTAGGTGTTCTGGGGTGGCTTTCCTGCTCAGCCTTTCCCTGGACCACCTGCCTCTGTCTTCAGCCCTTAACCCTGCTCCACGGGACTCTTTGCAATTGCCTAATACAGGCCAGAATTCATTTCTTGGTGGAAGAACAGCAACACTGAGTTCTAGCTCACCTCTGCAATGGTCTCCTCCTGTCTTCCTCTATCACTGGAATCCCTCCCATTCCCTGTTCCTGCAGGACTGAGGGCGTCTCTCTTCCTAGCCACCAGCCTCTGCACTGCCCTCACCCCACTACAGTTTGTTATAAATGCCTGTGAATGCTCCAGGAGCATTAAAAAACAAGTAAACAAACAAACAAACAAACAAACAAAAAAACAGTAAGATCCAAAAGTGAAAAGCTTTAAAAAACCTCCAACATTTAAAAAGAAAAACATAGAAGGATAGACCACCAATAGATTTTTTTGGTAATTATGGCTTTAAAGAAAAGTTATAGGAGCTGAGTGTGTATCTCAGTGGCAGGGCACTTGCCTTCCATGTGTGAGACCCTGGATTCAATCAAGCACTAAAAAAAAAAAAAAAATTGTTGTTTTTTTTTTGTTGTTGTTGTTTTGTTTTTTTAAGAACTTTTTAAAATTGTTGAGATGGAATGCATTCTGTTGCCCAGCCTGGGCTCAAGTGATCTTTCTGTCTCAGGACCCTGAGTAGCTGAGACTATAGGTGTGTGCCACCACACCTGACCATGTCCACTTTTTTTACTGGGTGTCAGGATAAGTTTCATTGGGACAATGGATTCTTTATTCAGTTCAGAAAAACTACATGCTTAAAACCAAAATGGTCTTTTAACCTGACTCCTAGATGCTGTCTCCTCAGTGCCTAGAACCTTGCATGCAAGCCTCTGTAATTGTGCTGGATTGTAAGAGCTTCATCTGGGGATGACTACCAAACCTGGAACCTTTCACTCCAGGTGTGCTGGTAGTTTTTAGTAGGGCCCAGTAATTGAGGGGAAGGAAGGCTCAGGTTGGGGACTGCAGACCATGAAGTTTCCCTTGGTACCTCCTCCCCACATCCCAGAGTCTGGGGATTTGCTCTGCAGTAATCACCTTTCAATATGTTTACCTCCCCTTTGCCCATATGTTTTAACATGACTTTAATAAACTGAACTAAGGTATGTGTTTAAAAAGATACATTTTGGTCTGGGGATATAGTTCAGTGGTAGAGCACTTGCTGCCTAGCATGCATGAGGTCCTGAATTCAATCTTCAATACCACAAAAACAAAACAAAAAAACAATTAATTTTGTGGTGCTGGGCTTTGAACTGAAAATAGGCTGTTTTATGTTTCACATTTAGTTCTACACTTAACATATCCATCTCCTTCAGTACTTTTCATTTATTCCTCATAGTCAGCTATGTACCCTTGACCAACATGTCCCTATTCCTCCCCCCCAGCCTTTGAAAGCCACCATTCTCTCTGCTTCTTAGATTCCAGATATAAGTGAGATCATGAAGGTTTTGTCTTTCTGTACCTGGCTTATTTTACCTAGCTTGGTGTCCTAGAGGTTCTACCACAAGGGGAAGAACTCCCTTCTTTTTAAGGTGGATGGCCTTCCGCTTCCCATTTTCCTCATTCATTCATTTGTTGGTGGACAGTGGGTTGCTTCCATGTCTTGGCTGTGGTGAACAGTGCCGTGGTGAATATGGGAATACAGATGTCATTTCAGCAAACTGATTTCCGAGTTCTTAGGATATCCACGCAGAAGTGGGGATCGCTAGATCTGAAATTTATTTCTGTGTGTTATTTGAGGTAACAGAGAACCTTTTGTTTTCCATGTGGATACCCAGTTAGTCTAGAGCCATTTATTGAAAAAGCCATTCTTTCTCCACTGGACTTTCCTGTCGCCACTGACATTGGCCAGATATCCTACATCACATGGAGTTCTGTTCTGGAGTGCTCTTCCTTCCATCAATCAGATTGTCTGCCATTCCACAAATATTGCCTTAATTACTAGCATTTTAAAATGCATCTTGGGCTGGGGTTGTGACTCAGTGGTAGAGTGCTCACCTAGCATGTGCAAGGCCCTGGGTTCGATCCTTGGCACCAAATAAAAATAAATAAATAAAATAAAGGTATTGTATCCAATTACAACTAAAAATAAATAAGGAAATATTTAGGCTGACTCTCAATAATATTCTTGTTGTGAAGCTTCCACTGCACCTTGGTCCTCTCAAGTTAGGAACACAGGTTGATGAAGGAAAACAGGTTTATTCAAAGCCATCCTTGAGGAAGACAGGAAACCTTTTCTGTTTAAAATTTCCATCTTCTGGGGCTCAGGGGCATGAACAGGTTTTTTTTGTTGTTGTTGCTTGTTTTTGTTGTTTTGTTGGGGGGAGGGGGGGTCAGTAGTGGAAATTGAACCCAGGGACACTCTCCTCCCGAGTTACATCCCCAACCCTTTTTATTTTATTTTAAGGCAGGGTCTTACTAATTTACAGTTGCCTTGAACTTTTAATCCTCCTGCCCCAGCCTCCCACCCAGCTTCTTATTTTCTTGTGTTACTAGTGATTGAACCCAATGGCATTTTACCCACTGACCTACATCCCCAGCCTTTATTTTTAATTTTGAGACAGGTTCTAAGTTAAGTTGCCTAACCTGCCTTGAACTTGCAATCCTTCCTAGTTGGCTTCCTGAATTGTTGGGATTATAAGTGTAGCCAATGCACCTGTCACCCAAACAGCTTTTATGAGAGGGAAAAGAGGGCAAGACTAGTAGGAAAGACTTGGTCATTCATCTCATTTCACTAAAATGCAGGAGACAAGTTTGTGGGAAAATGTGTCATTCAAAGCTGGCTTTCTGGAGGTAGATCAGGCCATTTTCTTTCTCAAAGCTCCATCTTCCAGGACTCCAGGGATACAGAGAGCTTTCATAAAAGGACAGAGAGCATATTGGGACCAAAGGCAGAAAATATGTATTTATAAGATTTAGCTAGACTGTGTTAATCCGAAGCTTGTCACAGTCTCAGCACACCCTCCCTCATGACGGAGGGAGGCCCTTCTGAATCAAAAACAATTTAGAGCTTTTAATTTCTTTCTTTCTTTCTTTTTTTTTTTTTTTTTTTTAAGAATTATGGGGCTAGGGATACGGCTCAAGTGGTAGCATGGTCTCCTGGCATGCGTGAGGCACTGGGTTCAATCCTTAGCATCACATAAGAATTAACAGTACGGCTTATTAGTACTGAATTGTAATTTAATGGAAATATAACTTAGTCAAGACTGTATTTTGAATATTCACAGAAAATTTCATGTCTGGTTGTACACAAAGTAGAGTCACATTCTTCGTGTCTTCTTACATGTACTTAGGGTAATGATGACCCTTACATTCCACCATCTTTCCTACTCCTATGCCCCTTCCCTTCGCTTTTCCCCTTTGCCCTGTCTAGAGTTCATTTAGGGCTCTGTTACAGGGGGAAGATGGGACCAAAGGTAGGAAATCCACCCTCTGCCTCAGTTTCAGTCTTGTTGCCACCTTATCATATCAGAAGGAATATGAGCTTCCTGGAGGAGAGATAGAGCAAGTAAATTTAAGAAAACATCTTCCAAGGGAATTGATAGAAATAATTTTTATTTTAAAAAAGTCTTTGAATTGCTGTGCTGCCATCTCAGACACCTTGTGTTACTTAATGTATGGGTTTTGAGACATAATAACTTTATTAATTTCATTTTTATTGATTATATGTGCTTATGTAATTGAGTTTTGGTTTTGGTTGGGTGGGGGGTTGTAGTGGGGGTGCACAAAGGCCTTTGTGCCTGCTAAGCATGAGCTCTATCACTGAACTATACTTGGCATGATTTTTGCCTTTTGATGCAATATCCAGTGATTTTGTAAGTTAACTTATTCATTGTAATAGTTTGCCTCTGGGCTTCTGGGTTTTTGGGATGCCCAATCATGCTGCTATGAGAATATCAGTTATTTATTTCCCTTTTCCTAATATTCATGGCTTTTGTTTTGTTTTCTTATCTCATGGTGATACTGAAAACTTGGTCCTTGTCCCCAGTGCGGATACAATAATGAGGACAAGGTATTAAGAAAAAGGAAAAAGAAGTTGTATTAATTTGCTAGCAAATGATAAAGGCCACAGACTCATGTTCCAGGGAGGCTGCAATTCTAACTGCCACAGGAACAGAAGTCTTTTTTTAAAAGGAGACTACAAGAGCTAGGCTTCAGGTGTATCTATCAGGATTCATAATTCATATCCAGATGGACGCCTTGAGAACCATTTCTGTTACCAAACTCCCAAGTGTGGATTTTTTTATTCCTGTGGCCAGTGGCCTGAAGGACGCAATAAACACAGGCTAGGACAGGAAGAATGTTGCTTCCCCAGCAACTAGGCGAGGGAAGATGGAAAGGAGGAAGGAGAAAAGATGAACACGTCAGTCTTTAAATAAGCCAGCAGTGGTCAGGCAGCAAGGTTTATGTCAGGTATAAAGTGTACCCTATTACATGGAAGGTCCTCTTGGTCCTTGGAACATAAATGATGTTAGGCAGGTTTTTTGTTGTATTTGCTTTGTCTCATGCCTGAAGGTCACCATGTTTTGGGCTGTGCATCATGTGTGAAGGCTATTTCTTGTATCTTTTTCTTTCTGCAGGGGCTTTGGGGTTCCTCCTTCTCAAAGGATAGCACCCCAGGGCCGGGGCTCTCTTTTCTCCTGAGGCCTCTCAGGTCATCCTTGGTTATGTGAGCCATACGTGGTTGTCTAAACTCCTTGTGCAGGCTGAATACACCTGTGCCCTGCACAAGGAACAAGGGGATCAAGGCCTAGTTTGGTACATGGCTCCTGTTGTCATGGTGGGTGGAAAGGCGGCGGGCATGGTTGGTTGACCAGAGGAAGCAGGTGAGCCTATGTGTCCCTGATGCCCCCACAGGTGTACCCAGACAGTGGCTACATCAACTATGACCAGCTGGAGGAAAATGCCCGCCTCTTCCACCCGAAGCTGATCATCGCAGGTGAGGAGTGGGGCGAACAGCAGCCTTATTCATAGGCAGCACCCATGCCTGTTACAGAGAGTATGAACAACAGTTCCATCCTGCCTTAGCTCACTGCTAGTTTTTGCCTTGGATGGCTAAGCTTCTTGGCTCCAAGTATATTTTTTTCTTTAAGGACAGGTTTCTATTTCCCACCATTAGTACTCAGTGGAATAAGATCTGAGGCTGTTCTAAGAGAAACATTTAGAAATGTTAATCCCTCTGACTCACTGGCCTTCACAATTACAGGCCATCTCAACCACCATGACCTTGAAAAGGGAGGTCACAGAGATTACCTTTAGCACAAAGGTGTTTTTCGAGGGCACTCTCCATTTCTGTCTTCAAGAGATTTTAGGGGAGAAATCTTCAGGCCTTGATATCTTCACATCCAGAGGCCATTTGTAGATTTGCACCGAGGCTAACTTGGCTGCCCTCAGGCATCTTTACTGTCATCCTTTTCTCAGGAACTAGCTGCTATTCTCGAAACCTGGACTACGAACGTTTGCGGAAGATTGCAGACGAGAGTGGGGCATATCTCATGGCAGACATGGCACACATTAGCGGGCTAGTGGCGGCTGGCGTGGTGCCCTCCCCTTTTGAACACTGCCATGTGGTGACCACCACCACCCACAAGACCCTGAGAGGCTGCCGTGCCGGCATGATCTTTTACAGGAAAGGTGAGCTTTTGACTTTTGGGTAGATGGGTATTGGGTGACATTTTTGCTGTGGGGGTTCAGGTTTGGTTGAGGAAGCTTAAAAAAAAAAAAAAAAACTGGAAATTCTTGAAAATATTAGGATGCAGTCCCTTAAAAAGCTACTTAGGAAAGAGCAGTGACAGGCTTTATGGAGAGGACCTACAAGGAAGTCCTGAGCAAGAATTGTAGCCCCATTCCTATGCATCCAAGTGCTAGGAAAACAGGAAGGGGATCAGCAACTGCTGAGCGTTGGAATGATGCAGATGCTGGGTACATGAACTTTAATGCAAGTTTTATCATTTTAGTGGGGAATTTCTCTTTCCTGTACCTTATAGCCCATCTCTAAGCCTTTGTGCCCCTTATTTTTAGATTCCCATACCTGGGAAACCACTTGAGTGGTCAGGTCCTTGGTTAGCCAGCCTGTGATGACATCTGTGCTCCAGCCTCACATCAGCAGAGAAACCCACCCTGGATAACTGCATTACTCTTACTCCAGGGAAGGGTCTCCTGGACTTGACCCAACGAGGTGCCCACACAGTTTCCCAGCGCTCTGTTGTCCCTGTGCTCCTTTGAGGTCCTTCAGTGGGGTTGATGCTTTTGAGTCAGGTGACCTGTCCCACCTGCCTAGGAGGCCTTTTATTTCTGCCATTGTATGTTAATGATTCATTAGACCCTCTGCTGGCTGACAGGAGCCAGAGGACCAAAGCAAACCCTGGCTCTCCCACACACTGTGGTCCCAGGCTGCCCGTGCAGCTTCTTAGTGCTTCATTTCTTCACTTTAGGAGTGGGGACTGGAGTAATAGCACCGTCTCACTGGACTGCTATTTGGGAGATTAGTTTACACAAAGTGCTCAGAGCAGTTGTTGGCTCCCTGGATATTCCAAATAGGGTTGTGGATGTGGCTCAGTGGTAGAGTGTTTGCCTGGCATGCATGAGGCCCTGGGTTCTATCCCTATGAGCAGCAAAAAGAAAAAGAAAAAGCAACCTCCATAGAGGTGTTAGTATTACTTATTTTTAAATAGTAATATTAACTTATTACTGTGTGAATATTTTCTCAGAAAGAAACCTTCCCCATGAGTAGCCATCTGAGCATTATCTCTGTTAAGTTGCCTTCCTAGTCATCTTTAAAGAAATGCCAAAGGCATGTGCTTTGTTACAGTCTCAGGGGAGGGAAATTTCTGTTCCTTTCCACTTTAAGGCTTCATTATAGTCAGGTGTTATGAAGAAAAGAAGCCATCATAGGTGACAGGTGTACAATGGAAGTGCTGAAGCTAGGGTTCCAGTCAGTGACCCATCCTTGATGTCCTGTTTCCAAAAAATCCCAGCAACTCATGATTGCTGAGGTGGGAGGATCTCAAGTTCGTGGCCAGCCTCAGCTACTTGGTGAGGTCCTTCTCAAAATTAAAAATGCTGAGGATGTAGTTCAGTGGTTCAATCCAAAAAAAGGGGGGGGGAGGGGCAGCAGCAAGGGCCCCCTCTGCTCCATAGCCTTACAAAGCAGCTATCCTCACACCAGGAGTCAAGGCAGCCTGGTGCTTACTAAACCATAAACAATGTAGGTTTGAAAAGATGGAGGGGTCAGCCTATAGAACTGCATTTTGATGGTATTTTTTACCCAGGAGTGCGCAGTGTGGATCCCAAGACCGGCAAAGAGATTCTGTACAACCTGGAGTCGCTCATCAATTCCGCTGTGTTCCCAGGCCTGCAGGGAGGTCCCCACAACCATGCCATTGCTGGTAAAGCATCACCAAGCCTACCCCAGAGCCCTTGAGTGGCACCATCAGCCATGATGACCTCCCATTTGCTCCAATGGTCATCCCATGGTCTCTAATTCCCACCTCACCTATCCTCCAAAAGTGTGAGCCAGGACTTCCACTGGGGAGGGAACTTGGGGGATAATCTCTGTCCAGGAGATGCTAACACAGAAGAAAAGGTGGACCACTGGGATTGGTACAAGATGAGGACAGGAAGGAAGTGGTGCTGCTCTACTCATGGCCATCCTCCAGTGAAACTGGGTCAGGCCAGAGCCCCCTTTGAGAAACAACAGGGAAGAACTCAGACAGAAGAGGGCTCAGCAAATGTTGAGGAAGTTTAGGATCCAAGCCCTGCCAGACAAGCTGCCTTTCCCTTGATGGATCCTGCCTGTCAAGGTGAAGCACCTGTGTCTGACCCTCACACCTAGGGCCACATTGATAACTCCTGTGTTGATTCTGTGACTGCACAGCGGGGTCTCACTGATATAGTTCTTCTATTTGGACAAGTGACCAAGGACGTCTGTGATGGCCTGAGTTATCCCACTGTTCTTTTATAATAAGATGATTAGTGGAACTTGGGCCGAGGAGCTCAGGATGAGATGTGACTTCTCAGTTAAGGAGAAGTGCCATTGTTTCCAAGGAGGAGACCTAAGAAAGCAGCCAGTGGTGGAATCTTAGTCCTAAGGGCATGGCAGGCATTGGGAGCCTAAGGGGAGTTTTCAAGTGGAATGCTGGGCTCACCTAGTGCCCAGCCATTGTTCTCACAAACCCCGATGGGAGACTCAATGGCAGGACTCAGGTGCATGGATTTTACAAGATCCTACATTTTTTTCTGTGTCTATCTAGTAAAGGAGCCCTCAGCACTGAAAGCAGGTGCCAGATGAGTCTGGATGGCACACGGTAAAGCAGGGCTGTCCCTTCCATCCAGGCATGACCTGAGCAATCAGCCTAACTTGTATCTGCCCAACTTTTTGGGCAGCTGAATGATGATTTTCATACATCAAGCTTATAAAGAACTATGAAATCCATCTTGTTTTAAAAAGCTTTTACTTGGTAATCTATTAGCACTGAATTCCCATGCCTAGAGAAAGCTTACCTCAAAAGCAGTTGTTCAGAGAAAGGTTTTCCTCAGTAAGGTCTGCAGTAATCATAGGATTAAAGATATGGGGCTGGGGGTGTAGCTAGGTGGTAGAGCACTTGTCTAGCATACATAAGGCCCTAGGTTTAATCCCCAGAACCACAAAAAAGAAATATATCACTGGGCACTGTAATGCATGCCTGCAATCTCAGCTCCTTGGGAGACTGAGGAAACAGGTTTGCAAGTTTGAGATCAGACTCAGCAACTTAGCAAGACCCTATCTCAAAACAAAAAATAAAAAGTCTTATATATAGCTCAGTGGTAGAACACCCCTGGATTCAATCCCCAGTATGAGAAAAAGAAGAAATTTTGTATTATTTGACCCTAAAATGTAATCCCCACAACCTTGGTTGGAATTGCAAAGCAAGGCAGTATCAGGAAACAGGGCTGCTTTCGATTCATTATCTTTCAATTCTTTCTTGTCTTCCTGACCCACCATCTCCCTAACCAGGGGTTGCGGTGGCCCTGAAGCAAGCTATGACTACAGAATTCAAGATCTATCAGCTGCAGGTGCTGGCCAACTGCAGGGCTCTGGGTGAGGCCCTCACAGAGCTGGGCTACAACATAGTCACAGGTACAAATACCACATGATGTTGGGCAGGTCTGCTCTCCTCATGGGTGATCAGAATGTGGCCTACAGGGTGGCGGTTCTGGGCGCTGCAGGGCCTCTTTTGTGTCCTCCTCTCCCCCCGTTCTTTTTGCCTTACCAGCTGCCCTATCGGATGGGCCACACATGACAACAGAAGCCGCTACTTATTACCCAAAGTAAGGAATAGGTGTCCTCAGAACAGCTCTATGGGGCAGTACCTGAAGCTCACCTGAGAGGTTGGGCTGCAGCCAACACACTCCTGTAGGTGGCAGAGCCAGGACTTGAAATTGGCAGGACCCAGTACCCCTCTCTACATTGTCTTGCTCTGAGGTCAGGGCATATCAGGCTCTCCCTGCTAGGAGGGAGACCCTGATTGGCTGCATTTTCCTGAAGAGTTGGCTTGCTGCAGACTTGTTTCCTTTAATACAAACCCTCTGGATCTGGTTGACCATGAGTGAGGTAGATTTCCAGGTGAGGACCCCATGGGTTGCCACCCATGTCACTGGCACTGCGGAATCCTCCAGGAAGGACAGCATTTTCCTCAAATCAATGTCAGTTGCCATCAGGAAGGGTGGCTTTTTTATACACAGGGCTGCCCTGTTTGTAGTGATGGTGGTCTAGAAATGTGGGGTCATGGCATCTGCAGTCTTAGGGGCTTTCTCTCTGTACCCTGTCCTTCACTATCTACAGAGATCCCAGGTCCCTTGGTTTAAGGAGTGGTGCTCCCACCAAACTGTCCATTAGTGGCAGAGCGGTAGGGGCTGGGTAAGCTCCACCTTAGCCCTGGGCAATACCCACCCATCACGTTCTACTTCGATTCTTTTCCTGTTTCATCCTTCACATCTTCCAAGATATTGAAAATCCAATATCCAATGGGAATAGAAATCCCAATGTGGACTGTGACCTTCAAGGTTCCTTAGATTAGTTTCTTAAACCTGGTTGTGCACACAAATCCCCTGGGGATCCTGGTAAAACACAGCTTTGGCACAGCAGGTCTGTGATGAGGGCTGCTTTTGTAGTCATTCTAGCTCCCAAGTGGCACTGGTCGGGGAACGCCATGGGAGTTGCAAGGAGTTAGGTCCTGTTCATTTTAGCCACAGGAAAGCCCTGGTGTCAGCAGTCTCGTCCACCTTCCTACACGCCAGGCTTGCCCTGTCCCTGGTGACATCATCTTTGCTCATTCTGCCGTTTGAGATGTGGTATAGACACTGAAGCAGATGATGACTGTGAATATCTACTTTGTGCCTGGCACTACGCCAAGCACTATATATAGTGTCTTGTTTAAACCTCATGACAGCCTTTTGAATTATTAGTCTTTTTATACAAATGGGCATTTGAGGTTCCAAAATGTTGAATTGCCTGACAGAAGCCACATTGCCAATCAATGGACTCAGCCACAGGGCTCCAAAGCTAAGCTGTCAACTTAGCTCCCCTGCATCTTTGAAATCATCCCTGCAACATACCCATGCCGAGGTGAGAATTCTCTTATGTCCCAAATCCATGCCTGGCTTAATGAAAGTTCAAAGTGGAAAGATCCAGGGGCTCTGAAGAGTTTCTAGACCTTTGGTCAGGTCTAGACAGCTCTGTTGGCATACTATCATGATAACAAATACCTAAGGTGATAAGAGAAAACATTTCTTTTGGCTCATTGGGGGTTTCTCATCCTACAATCAGCCCCATTGCTTTTGAGTCTATGGTAAAGTAGCATATTATGGCAGGACTGTGTTGTGGAACAAAACCTCACTTCCTGACCAGGCAGCAAAATAGAGAAGAGGAAGGAGCTGTGGTCCACTGTTCCCTTCCCCCACCCCTTAAAGGTTCTACCATCTCCCAAAAGCATCACATGCAGACCAAGTCTATGACATGTGGACTTTTGGGGGACACTTAAGATTTCTGTACTACTTCGATAATATAGGTTGAGTATCCCTAATCCAAAATCAAATTTCGTGAACATGACAGGATACCTAAAATATTTTGGATTTTGAACTTTTAGGATAGGGATGCTCAAACAGGAAAGTCTAGCAATTTATCCAAAATGTGAAAAATATCCAAAATCTGAAATATATCAAGCATTCACAACTGTCAACCCCACCAGGGTTTGGAATAAAATGAGCAAGAGGCTAGCAGAGTCTTAACACCAAATATGTATGTAATAAGTATGGTGGTTTCCCCACCTGGGCAGTAAATTGAAACCCCTACCCACCACTCTCTAGTGCTTTCTTAGAGGAGCTTGTAAGATTGGTGTCAGAGAGGCTCTGGTGTGGCTCAGTGGTAGAGTCCCTTCCCCGCATGATCTATCCCCAGCATGGCAAAAAAATCAGTCATTTAGGAAATTTACAAGTTATTTGTCAGAAGCCAGAAGCCACAAACACATGGACCCAGGGAAACTCCAACCCGTTGCTGACCCCTGTTGTGTCGTGTCATGTCATGGGTGTTGGTAGTCTGAGCCACAAAAGCCACTAGATGTTCTACCTGGCAGCCTCACATTGGTCCTCTGTATGATACCCCTGTTTACACAGGTTCTGTCCCCTTATCAATTCCTATGCCTGGGGCATCTTTTCTTGTGGGTAATTGATACTCCGTGGTGGGTGCTTACTTCCCAACCTCCTCAGCCTTGGTCTCTTCCACCGGCTGCCCAGTTTCCTTCACTTAGCCTACAATGCACCTCTTATATTCCATCATGTCCAATTCTGTTTCCAGGGGGTTCTGACAACCATTTGATCCTCCTGGATCTCCGTTCTAAGGGTACAGATGGTGGAAGGGCTGAGAAGGTGCTAGAAGCTTGTTCCATTGCATGCAACAAGAACACCTGCCCAGGTAAGACTCCTCTTTGGTCTTCTTTCCACACTTCTCTGTCTATATTTCTTCCAGCCTGTAATTTTTTTTAATACTTATTTTTTAGTTGTAGTTGGACACAATACCTTCATTTTATTTATTTTTATGTGGTGCTGAGGATCGAACCCAGGGCCTCACAACTACTAGGCAAGCGATCTACCGCGGAGCCACAACCCCAGCCCAGCAGCCCGTTGTTTTCTAATGAAAGTATTTCAGACCTCAGATGAGGTGTATCTGGGGGATAAATACACTTCATGCTAATGGGGAGATAATCCTGGGCTTCTTCCCATATATTCTTTTGGGTTTGGTTCTTGCCCTGCAGTGATAGAAAGAGAAAGGCTGATGTAGAGCCCTCAGCATAGTACAGCCTTTGATGAGAGATAGGACTTTTTGGAAACAGGCAGCATTTCTCAATGTATTAATAAAATGGTAACATATCTCAAACCTAGACAGATGTTGACCTTTTTTAGGAGCAAGGGCCACAGCACAGAAAACTACTTTACAGATCGCCAGAACAGAATAGCCAAAATATGATCCCACCTCCTTGTGTCTTTGGTACTACACTAGTTTTTTGTTTATTTTTTACTGGTTTATTTCTTACTTACCTTTTGTTGTTGTTGATGATGATGTTGTTTTAGTACTGGGGATTGAACCCAAGGGCACTCTACCACTGAATACCACCAACCCTTTTTCATTTTGAGACAGGGTCTTCCTAAGTTACTGAGGGCTTCTCTAAGTTGCTAAGTCTGACCTCAAAATTGTGATCCTCCTGCCTCAGCCTCCCAAGTTGCTGGGATTACAGTTGTGTGCCACCACACCCAGCTTTTACTGCTAGTTTTTGAATCAGCTATACTCTTCACAGCTCTATTCTTCTTGCTAGACCAAGCCAGGATCCTCAAGCCAATTCTTTTTGCCCACATGTCCTTTTAAAATGCAAGCCACCAGCTGCATTTGAAATAACCTGTCCTGAAAATGACCTAGTTGAGGCAGGAGAGTCACAAGTTCAAAGCCAGCCTTGGCAACTTAGCCAGACTCAAATTTTTAAAAAGGGCTGGGAATGTAGCTGTGGCAGTGCACTTGCCTAACATGCATGAGGCCTTGGATTCAGCCCATGGCACTGCATAAAATAAATGCACATTGCTCTAAGTGTAGCTTAGGGACAGAGCCCTGTTTGTCTTGTAGGTGACAAAAGTGCACTGCGGCCTAGCGGATTGCGCTTCGGAACCCCAGCACTGACATCCCGAGGACTCTTGGAAAAAGACTTCCAAAAAGTAGCGCACTTTATCCACAGAGGTAAGAGAAAGATTTGGCGTGTCTGCCACATTCTCCTATATGTGAAGTTTCTAACTGTGCTGAGACCCCACTATTCACGATGTCTATGTCAAGGCCAAGTTGGGAGTCAGGGGGCAGCAAAATCACTCTACCACATCTTATTTGAGAGGTCTGTAAACGTATGCCGCTCAGGGATGTCACACACAAGACTCACCTCTGAGGGGAACATTAATACCTATAAAGTTTGGTCACTCCCAGCTTGGGGACATTGCGGCAGTGTGCTTTGGACTTCCAACTGTCCTTCCTTTTGGGGTGGCTAGGGTGGGATGGGCCCACAAGTGAGTCACTATGTCTTATGGCCCAGGGATAGAGCTGACTCTGCAGATTCAGAGCAACCTGGGCTCGAAGGCCTCCCTGAAGGAGTTCAAGGAGAAGCTGGTAGGGGATGAGAAGCACCAGAAGGCTGTGCAGGCCCTCCGGGAGGAAGTGGAGAGCTTTGCTTCTCTCTTCCCTCTGCCTGGCCTGCCTGACTTCTGAAGTTGTCATCCTACTTCCTGCACTTGACCTGGAGCCACCACCGCACACCAGAAGGGCAGGCAGGAGCACTGCCCAGGGAGTCGCCTGCCTGAGGACCCAGTCCCTCAAGAGAGATGATGGAGGTGCCCCACAAGGCACCCCTCTCTGCCCTTTTGAGGGCATTTCTTTTGGACTTGTTTTCACAAATTGAAATTTATTTAAGTCTGATTGTTAGTAATTCTTAGGTTCTTAAGTAATTTAAATTTGAACCTCCTATTTTCAACAGTTGTATTTAATTCTAGAAAAAGAAATACTGTATAGCCCTTTAGCCTTAATCATTTAGACAGCAGTAGAGGAGAAAGCTATTATAAAGATTCCAGTATTTTCCTCTGCATTCTCTAAGTTGCTGGGCTCTCCCCTGACTTGCTGTGACAGGTTAAGAAATACCCCAGTTCACAGCTTATAAATGCTGCCCACTCTTCCTGTTTTGTTGCCCAATGGGATTGTTGCCAAAGGAGCACTGAATTGTGACCATTACAACTGGAGAGGGCAATTCTGAAGCTTCTGCTGTGTATTTTAAATTACAAGTTAGACAAGTATATACAAGGGTACCCAGTACAGTGGGAGCATTTGTTGTCAGCACCTCAAAATCTGTTGTAAAAGGGCTGGGGGTATAGCTCACTTGTAGAGCATGTTCTTAGCATGCATGAAGCCCCATGTTTGATTCCCAGCATCAAAAATAAGTGTTGTACAAACGATCTGTTCCACCTTCTATCCAGAGAAGGGCCCAGTCCCTTCTTGGTATGGGAGTCAGCCAGGGGCCAGAGGCTTTCCTGCTCCACCCAAGAAAACCAATTCCTTCCTATAATCAGGAACTCAATGTCACCTTCCCAAAGAATCTTTATTTTTCACATAGCTGAAATGCAAACCATAGATGACCATTTTAATAAGCACAATCGAAATTTTAACCACAGAATGTCTACAAGAATTACAGCTTTAAAAAATACAACCAATTTTTATATTTCAAAAATAATCTGAACTCAAATAAATTAATTTCTTAAAAAGTCTACTCCTCATACTATTTGTTTGGCATTTACTCTGGTTAAACTCTTGTGCAGTAAAACACCTGTGAGATGCTGTCAATGCATCAGTCCTACTCCAACTCCAGCCACTGTGACAACTGCAGCTTGTGGGGTTGGGATACACATTCACAGAAACCACAGGAACATGCAGTAGTAAAATAGCTTTTTAGAAAATAACAAGAGTTCATCACAGATTATGCTTCTAGCTGCAGTCTTAAAAATGGCATTTATCTCCATTCAACCTATGGCTCCAGCCTGGATACAGCTCCCTGGGGTCCTGTCTTGCAGATGATGCTCCTTGTGGCCTAGGATATAGTCTGTTGGTGTTTCTTCCACTGTGAGTAAGGACAACTACAGTGTTCTTCATGGGTATAGGTGACAAATTGGTCCCCATCCCTCTGGCTTTGATTTAAGAGCAGAAGATAATTGGACATCCCCTAAGACCCTGTGTGACAACCCCATTTTGGAGCTGAGAAGTTCCTCCCGGAAGCTGAGCTCCATCCCAGCAGGTTAACATGCTGTTGAGTGCTCATTCCCCATCCCCTCCTGCCACCTCTTTCCCAAAGCTTTTACAAACCTTATAAGGCTCAGAGGTCAAAGGAGGGGCTCAGGAAAGCTTAGTGTGCCCTGCCTTATCAGCTGAGATTGACTTCACTTTTCTAACCAGAAGTAGAAATTTGATGATTTTCCATTTTATTTACAGTCTATTAATGCTAAATGTCTTCTAAAGATTCCAGTTGTCACTTCCAATCATGGTACTGGGACAAAGACAGAGCCTGCCAGTTTGCTTCAAAGCACAAGCCAAAGTACTTGTGATCTCTCTAGGGAAGCAGAAAGTACAGGAGCCCAGGAGAGGCCTCCCTGCCTGCTCTGAGGGTCAGTTCCCCCACTGTCCTTGTACATGTAATGACTCATCCCTATCGGCTGAGTTGGCACTACCAGCTGTGCAGGGAAGATACAATGTGGCACCACAAGACGCTGGCTCACATGCATAGTTCAGGTTGTGGTGTAGGACATGTGTTCAGCATTAGTCAATGTGCATGCAAGATGTCCAGGGAGTGGAGGCTGCTCTCTGCCTCCACACCACATGGCTCAACTGCAACAGCCCTGAGAACTAGGGTGGAATCTACTACTGGCTTTCCTAGGATATTGAAATGGGACTTATTGTGTGGGGCTGAAATCTATAGTTTGCTCCAGCAACTGATCTGAAATATGTTAGATATGTCTGAAATAATCAGTCTGTTTCCAGATTCAGGAACAATGTAACTTCAGTCATTGTTGTAAATTATGGAAGAGTTACAATTGCTAACACCCATAGGTTTCACTGAAGTAGCAAGATTCCTAGGGAAATAGTCATCTGCTGTAGAAGGCTGTGAGCTCATCTCTATAATAGAGCTTCTGAAAGTCAGTAGTGTATTAACTGGCAGTCTGATCAGGTGGTTCTTAACCAGGACTGCTTTAAAAATTCTGGGGAGGGAAATATTGGGTTAGAGGTCCAGTTGAAACAAACCTCAGACAACTAGTTTCAGTACCAGAGCCCTCAAAGCAATAGTTGGGATTAAAGTAATAGGGGGCATTAATATCACCTCCTTTTGGGGAAGTGTTGTTTTTTAATGTTGTATGAGGAATACTTCAGATGAAAACTCTTGAAGAGATCCTATTACAAAGGTCTCCCATACTCTTGAGGTGTGTAGATGGGAAACTTCTGGAAGGTTGATTCTTCTGAAGTGGAGGGGCTAGGGATTGGCAGAGCATTGGTATTAAATGCCTCTGCCCAAGCTATGACTCAGTGTCAGCACCACTTTCAAGATCCTTCTAAAAGGAAGCACACTTTGTATCAAATAAGCCTTTGAAACCACTATGTGGAAAAACTAATTTTTAACCAAAACATAAACTGGGAATTCAAACATTAGTCAGTGAAGCCATAATGAAGAACCACTTTGAAGGAGAGGTGTCCCTTTTTGCCATTTCTGTGGCTGTGGCTGCCCCCTGGGCCATCTGCTCCACTAACTCCCCACCAGTCTCTTGCCTTTTACTTCTCTGAGATGCCCTTGAGGCTGAGTGCCAAGCAGATACTCCCCAAAGGGACTGCCACTTAGGACCTTTCAGCACATGGCTTTAGCTTCCAGAAAGCCAAGTGTGGCTGTTCAGCATCTGCCTGAAGCTCATCTTCCACCTTTATCAGTTCCCCTAGCGAGCCCAGTGTTAGCCATGAAGTTTCTGTGCTGGTGTGACACAGGAAAGCAATGGCAATGGTGCCAGTGATAGTTTCCCACCTGGTCATTTGGACTCCACAGACCTTCCCTCCCTTAAAGAAAAAATATCAAAGTTGTGTCCTTGGAGGCAGGAGAAGATAGCACTTAGCCACTAAGAAATCAAAGTATATCTGGAACATGACGGGGAAGCAAGAACTGGTCGAGGGAGCCCACAAGAAGAAAGTCAATAGATGTTCCAGTCAGAAGCTGCCAAGGCATCCTGGTGACTTCTGTGAACATATGTGCTGAACACAAGGACAAAGAGAACCAATAGAATCCAGGCAGAACCATCTGCCACAAAAGGTTTTCAGTTACAACCTCAGAAGCAAAATCACACCCTGTGACAGGAATGGGGACCTTGACTGAAAGCCAGTGGCCAGAGTCAACAGGCCACATCTTTGTGCCAATGACAGACAAGGAAAGAGATGTGACACAGACTTTGATCACTCAGCTTCCACTAGCAATCTCTGCCCCTCAGTAAGAAGTAGAGCTGCCTCCCTCCATGAGAAACCTTGATGGTGGCACAGGATGACAGAGCAACCAGGACCCCAGAGATGCACACACAGAGCTAACTCAGGTCCAGTTTACTGCAATTTTCATGGAAAAAAACTTAAAAGAAGCAATACCCAGAGTTTTCCCCTCTAAGGAAAACACTTTTTAAAAAGTATGACATTTTCAAGGTTGTGAGACCCCCTCTGTCTGCACACCAGTGGCAGCGGTGGAAGAAGCCCTAGGGAGGCCGTGCTGGTTGCCATTAGTGGGACAGCAACCAGAGGGTATCTCCTTCCCAGTCTCAAATGCCTTCCTTGAAGGGGGACTCACATGGGGATTATCATGAGCTGTGGGGACAGATGAACGCAGCTTTCCAAAAGATAGATCTGTAAGGAGAGCCACATGGGCGCTGGTCCAGGAAGACCCTCCCATTTCAATTCCGGCTGGCCAGGATGACCACCCACACTATCCAGCTGAACAGAACCCTGGTGTGACCCAGTCCAGAAAACCCCATGAGAGGTAGTAAAGTGGTTGCAAAGGCTTGCCGTGGGTGGCTACTGGAGTGTACCTCTACCAAGTCTCAGCCTGTCTGCAGAGCTTCCTAAGGGAGACAGTATTCCTGTACTCTGGCTGGGAAGAGCCAGTGGGAGGTCCAGGAGAGCTGCGGGCAACTCGTCTCTTGCACAGTGGTCATGGCCTCATAGCCCTATGGCCTATTTCATCTGTAGCTCCCAGGACAATCCTCATGCTGGCTGTGGTCTTCTGGTTCCTGCTTCACATCTGGGCCTAGTGATGACCATGAGGAGTGATCTCTAGGGACCATTTACAGGCGTTTTCTTCCCTGGCAGAAGTGAGGGCAGAACCAAGGGGCTACTCATTTCCTCTGGGGCATTTCCATTCCCTGGCTAGCCAGAGCTTTTTCCCTCCAATCTTCTTCATTTATGGGTCTTCTCTGGGATGATGGGCTCCAGAAGGTCAAATAGAGGGCCACAGCAAGAGTCTCAATGAGGCAGTAGATGTTCTCTCGTTCAGTTTTCCACCAAATCATCAGTTAGCAGGATGCTTTCTAGCCAATTTTGCCATCCCAGAGTCCAGTAATGATGAATAGTCAGTGTTTACACCTCTTCCCATCAAGGAACCTAGGGTCTTCTCTCCCCAATTGAGCCTCTGACCCTCTGAAAGCCAAGGACACCCCCTGTCTGGGCACCACTGACCAGGGAGTTGTGAACACCTGTCACTGATCTTCCATGTGCCTTCAGAGCCAGGTTTCCACCTCTACCCAGCCCATCTCACAAACTGCCCAGAGCCACATGGGAACCACAACTGCCACCTCCATTTCCTTCATTGACATCACCAGAGGGCTCAACAGTCCAGCTTGGGCAACCATCCGGTCACGCCAATCCCTCCCCTTCCCATACCCTGAGTCACAGGTCTTGGCCACAGTGGCTGGGACCAACTTCAGATTTTATACAAAAAGCTGGGGACATAGTCAAACCTGAGCATGGGGTGACTGGACCCAGGAGACTCCTGCATATAGTGCAGCTTTAGCAGCTCAGCCAGGTACTGGACCACCCTGACATCTTCATTCACCAGGCCCAGGTTCAGCCTCAGGAAGCTCACCTGGCGGCTGGCAACCAGCTCCTCCGTCTCCTTGTCATGGGCAGGCAGGTGCAGGTGGTGGCAGAAGGTGTAGAGAAAGGCCTTGGAGCACAGCTGGGTGAGCATGCTCTGGACGTGCAGATAATAAGTGCTGCCCCGCTTGATCTGAGTGCGATGGTCTGCCAAGCGGGGCACCAGAGTGCCCCTGTACAGGGGGCAGCGCAGGGTTTTGTTGTCCAGATCCAGGATGCTTGTGTAGCGGCTATAGCGGCTCAGGGCATGGAGGGTGCTCGCACTGCCAGGGGAGGTCACTCTGAAACAAACAAGTCAAGGTAAGGAGGAAGGGCAGGGATTAGGAAGATGGAGGGGCAGATGCTATGATTATGGGACTTACTGTCTCCAGGATAATTCCCACCCATCCAGCACACACTGTCTCCTGGAAAGCAAATCTGGCTCTTCAAAGGGGTCCTCACTACCCTCATAACCAAGTTCAAATACCTTGGCTTGTTTATAAGGCCCTGTGAAGTCTGATTCCTGATGGCTTCTGAATCCCCTTCTAGTACTTACCTGAAGGGACTTTCCTAGAGCAGGCCAAGCTTTTTGTGGGGCTTCAAAAATATCCTTCCTGTTTGCCTTGCTTACAATGCCTTTCTCTCTGCTTGGGTTTGACTCATGCCTATTTAAATCATATTCTTCCCTCCCTGAGCTGCTCTATGTTCCTCTGCTTCTGTGACTCTGGGACCAGGGTCCTTACCCTGAACGCTTCTCTATGAGGTAGAGATAACAGTTCCTACTGTTATATTCCTTGTTGGGTCACTGCAGTGACAAAATGAGCCATGTTAGTATGATGACTAGCCCACAGTCAGTGCTTCTGTCATCATCATTGCTACTCTGAGCCCAGCACTAACCAACGTGGCAACTGCTGTTTACTCACCTCCCCACTTCACAAGGAGCACTGCTATCCTAGAGATCTAAGACTGTACTGATTTGGTCTCATCCCTCACATAGTGAGGAACGTGATGTGTACTACAGGAGGGAAGGAGTGGTTCACCTTGTAATCCTGGCACTAGGCAGAATCTGGCATTTAGTTGTCTATGGATAAATATTTGGCAAATGACCATTCAGTGATCCAACCCTCTTATTTTTCTTAGAATGGAGGAATGACCCCAAAATGAATGGGCCAGTATAGGGTGGCCCCAGAATTCAGATTTGAGACTCCCTCTTCCCCTCCAGGGGGCAAATATACTGCCTACAGGCCAGCAACCTTGCCTGGCACCCTCACCCCATCACTCACATATCATTGCCAACCTTTCGAACTTGGCCAGCCTGGCCCTCAGAACCCCTCCACAAGGCACTCCAGCCTTTCACCATTATGGACCACCCTGATCCAGATGAGTCATCATGTGTTGACAGATTGATGAGCTATGAGCTTCCCCTACTTGTGTCTTTTAGATTCTCTACCTCTGACAAGTGAAAAGTTGGGATGAGAAGAGTGAATTGGAGAACAGAGGGAGGGGTGTGTGTGGGGGGGGTACTGACCCATCATTCCATAAGTATCAGCAACCAAAAGCCATCCAGGAAGGCCTTTCTTTTCAGGGACTGGATGGTTTCCCTGAGAGGCCCTAGAATGGCTCATTCAGAGCTATTCCTGGTCTCTTACTTGGTCTTCCTGACCCAGTGAGTAGCCAACCCACCCTCCTGTTCACTCAAGCCAAAGACCCAGGTCCTTCTCAAAGCACCATCCCCTCACTTCCTATGTGTCACTAAGTTGCTTCTTTGGTCTTCTCAGAATACTGGGAACATCCCATTTATCTCCCTGAATGCCAGTGCTCTGGTCACCTGTCTTCTCTCCTGAATATGAATTCTTCCAGAGCCTTGGTCTTGCTCAGGTACCTTCAGCTTGTCCCCAGAACCTGCTGGCATAGCCTGGAGTGGATTCTCCACAAGTGATTTAAGTCAAGAAGTGGCACTTGCTATAACACCACCATCACCACCCCAATAGTCTAATGCAACAAGGGTCGGAGTGAGGTCCATAACTTCTACTCCTGGGGCAAATAAAAAGGGGACTCGGGAGGTGGTGACCCATGTAAAGTCCATGTTCTTACCGCAGATCAAGAATCTTTAGGGTAAAGCCTAGGAATCCATGACTTTAAAAAAAATCTTCCCAAATAATTCTGACACAGCAGGGGGGCAGATGGGTTGCAACCACTTAGGAAGTATGACCCCTCCCCCAACCCAAGAGGAAAGGAAACAGAAGTCAGAGAATAATGACTTGCCAAAGTAACACTATCAGTTGGTATTGGGCCCTATCTAGAAACCAAGTTTCCTGGTTCTGTCCATGACATCAACCTGCCTTATCTCAAACTGACCAGGGCCTTTCCCCACCACCTGGAGCCAATTACCTCTGCAGGCCAATAAGTTTCCACTTCTGAAAATCCATAATGTGCAAAGGGGAGGAGACCCAGTGCTTCACAGGTTTGGCATAGCGGCCGTAGTTGGGGACAAAGATAGATAGTGCTGTCACAAGCTTCCTGACTATAGTCTCGTCTTCCCCAAGGACCACTAGTGTCCTCCCACTGAGCAGGGAGTAGATGGCTGGGTGGGCAAAAGGGTACTGGCGGATGAATTTTAAGGCGTTCTGGCCAGCCCGCTTTTTATGCCTCTCAGGAGATGGGCCAACAGGATGAGCAAAAGTGGGAGTCCTGTCCAAGCTGGTAGAGGCCACACTGCTTACATAGCTGGTGGTATCCGAATAGTTGTCCAGGCTGGTTTTACTGACATCCCGGCTAGCCAGCAGATAGCTTGGGTCCAGCTCATAAGCTGGGAATGTTTCACAACTGTTGTCACGGGAAGAAGGGTTGGTGTTTTCCACGGCAAAGTCCACATGGAATCCTTCATCCTTTTGCCGGTAGCGCTGTGGGGGGATGCTCACCACACCATCCTCATCAGAGAAAGTGTGGGCCGGAGTGGGGAGTGGCACCAGCTGACCATCACTCTCTTTCCCAATACAGCAAGAAGAGTCTATTTGTGATGGGGTATTTTCCAAGCTGCCCTCTCCAGCCTCACCCAGCTCTGGTGGACTGATGCTTGCTTGGAAATGGATGGCCCCCTCATTATCTGCATAGGATTCTTCTTCATTAATGGCACTTGGGTAGCTGGCCTTAAAGTCATCAGGGATGAGGGCTTCAGAAGGACAGGTGCTCAGAACTTCAATACTGTCCTCACTGATGGTCCTGTGGCTAACTGCTTTGCTCCGGACCACCTGGGGGCTCAATGGTACCGTGAGGCTGCCCTGGCTGTCAGATTTAGACAGCACACAGGTGGACTTCTCCGTGCCCAAAACCTCAATGCTTTCACCACTGCTGATACTCCCTTTCATATCCATATCCAGGTAGTCTAGGTTTTCCTGGGGGTCAAAACTGCTTGGCTCTGTCACCTCTACTTCTTTGTATTCCTCATCTCCAAGTTCCTGCTCCATCTTTATCAACACAGACTCCACACTGGACTTGTAAGAACCAACACTAATTAACACTTTAGGAATTGGGCATTCTTCCAAAGGTCTGGAAAGCAGCTTGTCTTGTCTGGGCTGAGAAGGTACACTCTCTTGTTTCTCCACCACCCTGTCATCAACCTCTACAAAGTCTTCAAAGAGGAAGTTTGTTATGTGCTGCTGTTTTAGAAGTGCTCTATCAATCTGACTAGTCAGGAGGTAGCACAGGTCTCCTCTGAACATGTGCTCGATGTGGCTGAGCTGGGCCAGGGTCTGGGTAAAATACTCAGTGTCACAGAGTTCCTCCAAGGTCTTCAACTTCTTGTCAAAACACTTAGTGGACTTTGCCTTGATGAGTTTGGGGATGTAAGCTGGTCGGCAGGTATAAAGGTCTGTGTCAGCAGACTCATCAGGATTAGAGGTAGCAGATGCCTGGTTGGCCTGATCCTGGGAGTGTTGTATCTCACCAGAAGACAAATCAGACCCCTTCACCTTCCTATGAGGGTATGAGCGGATCTGCTTCAGCAGGTCTTGATGTTCAATGATGGACTTCTCCACACTGGCCAGTTCATTGGCTTTCTCAATGGCCTGAGATGAATAAAAGCCTTTGTCATTGGCTTTCTTCTGGATCTCTGTTTCTGTGTGTAGCACTGTCCTAGTGTAATCCAAGTCTTTCAGTTTTTTTTCAAGTTCTCCAGCAAATGCCTTCCTGTTGCCCGTCTTTAAGCATTCCGATGCTTTGGAAAATTCAGCTGAAAGCTCCTGGAACTGCTGCATGATTTTATGCTGGTCTGCCGAGATATAAGCCATGCAAAAAGGCCTCACAAAGCCACGGGCCTCCAGGTCATACAGAGTAAGGTGGTGCACATACGCAAAGGCTCCTTCCTTGGAGTCTCCCAGCACCACCTTGGAGTCCTCCACAAAGTTTAGCTTGGGGTAGGCAGAACCTGGAGGATGGCCCACGAAGGAAGCCTGATAATCCACAGACATGATCCGCAAGGAAAAGTAATTGAGATCAAAAGTGCCAAAAACTTTGGTGTCATTAGGGATGGTCAACAAGGGTTGGGGTCCCACCTGCTCAGAGAACTCGGAAATAAGGATGAAATCCCTCGAGAACTTGGCCCCGGACAGTTTTGACCACGGGTTGGCCCCCTGGCTGGCGAAAGGGAAGAGTGGCACTGAATACTCCTCCGGCAGGGCCGGCTCATTATAAGGCTCTTCCTCGTATTCGTCTTCTTTGGTGAAGGCCACCACGTCAGGGGCGCTAATCATATTTCCTGATAAATGGAGAGAACATTGAGAGGAAGTGGGAAACAATGCAGGGTTAATCAAGGCGATGAAGCCAGGAGGAAGCGCGGTCCTTGCTGCCTCCTTTGAGCCCCCAGGGGTCCTAGGCTGCCTCACACACGCGACGGCTGGAACTTCCGCAACTCCCTCAGAGAGGTAGCTCCTCCAGAGCCCTCCAAGTCCTCATGAACATCAAAGGCCCAAGTGATCAAGGAGGCTGCTTGCTCGCCTCTTCCTCCGGCCAGCGCGGCCAGCCAAGGCACCTGCAGCGAGGTCACCAGCACTCCCCCGAACACGCCGCGACAGCAACAGCCCCAGCCCCAGATGGGGTACCCAACACGGGCTACTGGCCGCCGCAGGAGTCAGCCAAGGTTGCCGCCCCCACGGCCAGAGGGCAGAAACCGTCGCGGCTTCTTGGACGCCACAACCCGGAGCCAGCTATCGCGGTGCCGCCATCTTGGTATCACATGACTCGCGGTCATAGGTATTGCGTGACCCGGAAGCGCCCGTGCCGACGTCTGAGCTAGAGAGAAAAAGCTCGTTAGAGACAGAGCACTTTGGACGGGACTATCCAGCGGGCAGCCTCTTCCAACGATGAGTCCTATTACCAACCACTGTCCTGAACAAAGGGAAAGTGGGGCAGTCCGGGGACCCAGAGAGGGGGGCGGAAGAAAGCTTGAATGAGAGTTCCGGGAGTGCAGGGCAGTCTGGGAGTTGTAGTTCGTGACCGCTGTAGGACGCGCGCCTGGCGGAAGCACTCCAGAAAGGCGGGCGGAAGTAGGACCCTGAGGTGCGGGGATCGTTGTAGAGGAGGCAGCGGCCGGGAGAAAGCCCATTGACAGCTTTCCGAAGGCCTGCGAGTTGACTGGACAAAAGCGCCGTCGGCGCCCAGAGATTCTAGTTCCCTTGCGGTGGGCGGTACCGGCTTCCCCGACATGCTCGGGCAACCGCGGAGTGGGATCGACTGCGGGCGCGGGGCCTAGGGATGATCTTCCCAGTCACCCGATACGTGTTCCGTTGGCTGCGACAGTCTACATGCCGTGACTTGTCCCGCTCCGCCATGGAAGTTGCCTTCCGAGGCGTGCGGAAAGTCCTCTGTGTGGCCGAGAAAAATGACGCGGCCAAGGGTATTGCGGACCTGCTCTCCAACGGTCGCATGAGGCGGGTAAGAGAGCGCTCTGAGTAGTCTCGGCCCCTGGAGGGAAGCCCACCGAGCGGACCGCGTACTGGGCGTTCATAACCAAGAGGAAGGCGACTTCTCCCCGCTCAGTCTTTGCCGTCTCTGGCCCAGACCACTGCCGAGGCCGCTTGTCTGCCCTCCCAAGCCCCAGGTTCTCCTCCGACCGATGTGCGGTTTTAAATGTAGTTAGGGTGAGCCCCGCATTTGCTCGAAAACCTTTGATCTATGCCCACAACAGCATTCCCAAACTTGACCAATTCTCCGAAACTCCTGGAACACATCTGGAGTGGTTCTAGGGAAATTTGTATTTTAATATTTTTCCCTTCTGATTCCGAAGTTCAGTGCAGTTGGAAACCCCTAATCATACACCTTAACTTTTGAAATTCAAGTCTTGGCTGATGGCTCCCCAGTCTTCCTCTGCCACAACTTCTGCAGTCCCTTTGATTTTTTTTTTTTTTTTCCTTCTCTAATCGCACCTTGATGGGGCTGCACTGTAAGATTTGGGGATTAGAAGTGAAGTCAACCTTGTTCCTACTCCTACAGATGAAGGCCATTTGTTCCTTCATCCTTCAACATCTTTGCTATTTCAAAGCCATACAACTGCACCAAGAAACTAGTAACCATGGCCAAATCATAAACTCTTCTATCAAAATTTAAGTACCTCAAAGGCAGGAATTGTGTTATTCAGTGCACACTGACCATGGAGCAGGCTCTGTTTTAGGGATAAATGAATAGGACCTGCCTGCTATTGTTAAGGATGTATTATAGGACAGATGGAAAACAGACTGCTGGGGGCTAGGAATGGGGCTCAGTGGTAGAGCACTTGCCTAACATGCTCAAAGTTCTGGGTTTATTCCCCAACACTTAAAAAAAAAAAAAAAAAAAAAAAAAAAAGACTACTGGAATCTACTAGAGATGAAGCAAAGAAAGGAATGGTAGAGAGAATGTCTGGGAAAGAGTTCACAAAAGAGGTTACATTTCCCAGTCCTCACGTGACCTTTCTCTTCTGTTCGGTGCTGGTAGAAGAACTTTGAATGCTAGTTGGGAAGGTGGGAACTACTTAGAGAGGGTCTTGCTTATCCACACTTGCAGCAGCAGAGGTGCTTCATAGGTTGGATTTTGGTTGCAGCTTGTGGTGTCATTGAATTTCAGAGCCAGGGGAAATAAAGAAATAACTTTATTCAAGAATAAATTGGAAAAAAAAGAGTTAATTGAGGGGCTGGGGGTTGTGGCTCAGCGGTAGAGTCCTTGCCTAGCATGTGTGAGGCACTGGGTTCGATCCTCAGCACCACATAAAATAAATAAAGATCCATCGACAACTAAGAAAAATTTTTTTTAGATTCAGAAATGTGAATGACTTGGTTGTGGTCACTAGTTTATTGGTGCACTGTTATGATGTTGGGGGATATTGGGGGAGGGAAGAATTAAAAAATGTTGAAAAAAAATGTTCAAGAGACTTTGTCTGAATGAGAGCACTTAATGCCATTAATTTGTCATGTGACCTTGGATAAGTCCTTTCTCATCTATGAGAAGATGTTATATTAGCTGACCTCAAGCTTTCCAGAATAAAAATTCTATGGATTCTAGCCTAACACAGTGGCACACATCTATAATCCCAGTGACTCAGGATAGCAATACCCTGTCTTGGAAAAAAAAGCTGTTAGTAATTTAGCCCAGGGGTTGGGGATTTAGCTTAGTGGCAGAGTGCACTTGAAGTCCTGAGTTCAGTCCTGGGGGGCCGGGGGTAATTTAGCCTAGTTTTTAGTTTGTTTATTTTGGGGGAGTACCAGGAATTGAACTCAGGGGCACTCAACCACTAAGCCATATCTGCAGCCCTATTTTGTATTTTATTTAGAGACAGGGTCTCACTGACTTGCTTAACACCTCATTTTTGCTGAGGTAGGCTTTTTGAACTCACCATCCTCCTAACCCAACCTCCCGAGCCACTGGAATTACAAGCATGTACCACTATACCCACTTATTTGAGTTTTGCTTGATCCTTATGCTTATGATCATTTGTTTTTTAATGTGGTTTATAGTTTGTACTTATTTTTTGTTTTTATAGAGAGAAGGACTTTCTAAATTCAACAAGATCTATGAATTTGACTATCATCTCTATGGACAGGTAGGTGCTAAATATTTTTGTCATAAAGCTGAGGTATGTTTCAAGTCCATGTGCCATTTTGGTGTATATTCTTTGGGTTTTCAGCCATGGCTATACTATACATCCTCCCTAATTGCTTATGTTTTAATCAGTGAAGAAGAATTAGCCTGACCATATGTAAAATATGTCACCGTCTTAAGAATAATTTTTTTAGCTGAATGCAGTGGCACATGCCTATAATCCTAGCTACGTGGGAGACTGAGGCGGGAGTATTACAAATATGAGGCTAGCCTTAGCAGTTTAGCAAGACCCTATTTCAAAATAAAAAATGAAAAAGGATAAGGATGTAGTTCAGTGGTAGAGTGCCCCTGGGTTGTTCAATCCCTACTACTACATCATGTGTGTGTGTGTGTGTGTGTTTCTTTTAAGGATGTGGTAGTACATACTTGTAAATCCCAGCTACTCAGGAGGCTGAGATGGAAGGGCAGCCTGAGTAGTTCAGTGAAACCCTGTCTCAAAACAGAATGAAAAACAAAGGGCTGGAGATGTAGCTCAGTGTTCAAAGTCCTGGGTTCAATCCCCAGTACCACCAAAAAAAGAATTAAATTTTGTTACCTAAGGGTTCCTGGTTAAAGGTGATAATTTTATAACTTATAAGGAAGTTGCTTTAATAGCATATGGTCCCTTCTCATCTGTTTTATAAGAAGCTAATAAATGAGGAGTTTTTGGTTTTTTGTTTGTGTATATGTAGTACTAAGGATTGAACCCAGGGCCTCATGCATGTTAGGCAAGCACCCTGCCACTAAGTAACAAAACTTTAAATGATACAAAAGATGTTATGATACTACAATTAGAGTGGTGATTATCTTACTATAGTTTTTGATTTGAAGAGTTATTGTATATGTTTGTTTCTTCCCAGTCAACTGTTTTTTAGTTTGGGATTTGGGGACTTTGTTTTGTTTTGTTTGCAGCGCTGGGGATTGAACCCAGGGCCTTGTACATGCTAGGCAAGCCCTCTACCACTGAGCTACACCCCCAGCCCTGCCAGTCAATGTGTTTTTTTTTTTTTTTTAATTTTTTGCTTTTGTTTTGTTTGTGTTTTCTTTAATAGAAGTTTTTTCTTTTGATTTGAACTGTATGGCAAAATGTAAGTACAAAAAGATTAATTTGAATTTTGTTATCATTCAGAGTGTTACCATGGTGATGACTTCAGTTTCTGGGCATTTACTGGCTCATGATTTCCAGATGCAGTTTCGAAAATGGTCAGTATAATTTCCAGGGGAAGCACTTTCTGATTATTACAGTAAATTGTAAAAAAAAAAAAAAAAAAAAAACAGGAATTTTGAGGTATGTTGATGTTACTATGTAATTTATAATACTAAAGTGACCTGGAATTATCTGATTCAGGGTAAATATTTATCTTTAGAATAAATAACCACTCTTAGGTGTTCCCCCAAAACAGACCCTCTCATGCAGTCATTGGACTGCATTTATCCTGTTGCACATATGCATGAAAGGGTTCCAAAATATCTTATCAGCTCATCTTTGTGGGAGAGTGAACAGTGATCTGTGCAGAGAAATAGCTTTGCATTTAATTCTAGGCCTTTCCCCCCCCCCCAAGATGGAATCTTGCTATGTTTCCCAAAATGGTCTCAAACTCTTGGGCTCAAGTGATTCTCTTACCTTAGCCTCCCAAGTAGCTAAATTATAGTACATACCACCATGCCATGCTTCTCTGAGCCATTTTTGGGATCCACCAGTGAGCCCATTGGAGTGGTACATTCTTATGAGAGTAGAGGACTCTACCATTAGTGCTAAGGTAAGACTCCTTGTGCTTTTGTTTGTTTTCCAGGCAGAGCTGCAACCCCCTAGTCCTCTTTGAAGCTGAAATTGAAAAGTACTGCCCAGAGAATTTTATAGACATCAAGGTAGGGACTTTTAGAAGACATGTGGCAAAAAAGTTGGAACTACCACGAGTGGCTTGCACAGTCATTTATATATATATATATATATATATATATATATATATATATATATTTTTTTTTTTTTTTTTTTTTTTTTTTTTAGTTGTTGATGGACCTTTATTTTATTTATTTATATGCAGTGTGAAAATAGAACCCAGGGCCTCACACATGCTAGGCAAGCACTGTACCACTGAGCCACAACTCCAGCCCCCATTTCTGTATTAATGCATTTGAATTTGGATGTAAGATTTTGCTCCAAACTCCATATCATGATTTTAAAAGTTATTTATTTCCACCCATTGTATAAATGAAGCCTTTTTAACTAAGCACCCAAAGGATGAAGTAAGCTTTTTATGAATAGTAGGTGTTTAGAGTAAGTTTTGTTGAATTGTTAATTCCAGTGTTAGTTCCAGCCCTAGAATAGACTAAAGAGGCTACAAAGTATAAGTCATTTGGCAGTGATTGTCAGTTCAGGGCTGTAGGTAGTTCACCACTAACTGAGAAACCTTAGATGAAAATCAAGTTAATTTTTCTTAACCAGCATATAACTAGAACCACTAGAGGTAGAAGTGTGCATTAGAGCTAAGTTGTAGGTATTATTGTATTTGGTGAAGTTCTAGAAACTCATTTATGAGTCTGGAGGATAGTACTGGTGAACACCATTAGTAGCTTTGGTATGAGCAGTTTTCTGTGACTATTCATAAAGGGTGGCACACTCCCAAGAACAGCACTGATCCTCAGTTAATTCTCTTTAAGTATCAAGTAACTGCTCTAGATTCTGCTCTTACTGCTCTTTCCCCCGTTAACTTTAGAAAACTCTAGAACGAGAAACGCGGCAGTGTCAGGCCTTAGTGATCTGGACTGACTGTGACAGAGAAGGTGAAAACATTGGATTTGAGATTATCCATGTGTGCAAGGCTGGTAAGTCTGCTGCTATTGAGGTTCTCTGCTGGGGTGCTTCCAAATAGAGAATTCTTCTATATCTCCATACAAGTGGGCCATATTCTTTTGCATATGTTTTCTCCTCCCAAAGCAATGGGAATTACACCAGCTGTGTTCCTTGAGCAAGTCACTGAATCTTCAGCTTCCTCATATGCAGTGTCAGGGCAATCTGACATGCTTCCTAGGACTGCTGTAAGAATGAGTCAGCAAATAGTGTATTGTATTCTTTTTTTGTGTGTGTGTGTGTACTGGGGATTGAACTCAGGGGTACTTGACCACTGAGCCACATCCCAGCCCTATTATATTTTATTTAGAGACAGGATCTCACTGAGTTGTTTAGGACCTCATTTTTGCTGAGGATGGCTTTTTTAACTCACGAACCTCCTGCCTCAGCTTCTAAGGTTCTAGGATTACAGGCTTGTATTTCTTAAAATTGTATATTGAATTTGTGCCAAAGAATGCATTTACCATAACTAAAGTACAAAGAAATCCTAAAAACATTCTGCTTTTTTAATCTCCCAAATTCTTTGTACAATGCCTGAGTATTCATTGTTGGATTGGAATGTGGCTCAATGGTAGAGCACTTGCCTACTGTATGGTATTCCATTCCCAGCATATGAATGAATGAGTGGATGAATGTTGGCATGAATTTGAATGGCTGTAACAGAGTTAATATTTCCACTTAGAGGAAGTGTTGAGCAACTCATTTTCATTCTGTGGCTCAGAGGTTGAGGTTGCTACTTTCCCTAAGAGATTTGTGTCAAAAGCTCTGATGGAGCAGGGTGCTGTGGCACATGCCTATATAATCTCAGTAACTTGGGAGGCTGAGGCAGGAAGATCATTAGTTCAAAGCCAGCCTCAGCAGATTAGTGAGGCATTTAGCAATTCAGCAAGACCCTGTCTCTAAATAAAATATAAAAAAGGGCTGGGGATGTGGCTCAGTGGTTAAGGGCCCCTGGGTTCAATCCCCAATACCAAAAAAAAAGCTCTGATGGCTTCTGGAAATTTAAATACATTAACTTTCAAGGGACAAAGTGTATTTCCTATGTTCTTTTCTGAAGGGACATGAAATTCCCCCCATAGGACCCTTTGATTGACAGTGTTTTTCTTTTCTCTACAGACCTAAAGAGCAAGTAAAAATAAAGTCTTAAAAGCCCCACCTAGAGAATTTTAGTTAAAATTGACCGTGCTCTTTTTTCTGGCAGTACTCCAGTTACAGGTTATAATGGTGTTTCCCTTTTCTGTTGGGGAGGGGGCAGGGATTGAACCCAGGTGCATTTAACCACTGAACCACATCCCCAACCCTTTGGGACAGGGTCTCGCTAAGTTGCTGAGGCTGACTTTGAACTCCCAATCCTCCTGCCTCAGCCTCCGAAGTCACTGGGGTGATAGGCCTGCCCAACCACACCTACCTAGCATGTTTCCCTCTTTGAATTTGAATTCCCTCTTACTAATTTAAACTAATAGGTGAAGTGGACTCCTTACAACTTCTTGAACAGGTTTGCCTTTCAAGAAGGTGGTTTAGGAAAAGTGAGCCCTTTGCAATGAGTGCAGTGTAATTTGATTTTGACCTTGGTGACCCTTGTGTTGTACAGTGAAACCTGGTCTACAAGTGTTGAGAGCCCGTTTTTCTGAGATCACGCCACGTGCTGTCAGGACAGCCTGTGAAAACCTGACTGAGCCTGATCAAAGAGTCAGTGATGCTGTGGATGTGAGGCAGGAGCTGGACCTAAGGATCGGTGAGGAGCCATGGACTCTTCCATGTTGAGGCACACTAGTATTGGGTCATAGATCCAAAATTATCTCATCATCCATCACTTCCTCTTTCATCCCATCTGCTCTCACTGTCCAGGAGCTGCCTTCACTAGATTCCAGACCCTGCGGCTTCAGAAGATTTTTCCTGAGGTGCTGGCAGAGCAGCTCATTAGCTATGGCAGCTGCCAGTTCCCGACACTGGGGTTCGTGGTAGAAAGGTTCAAAGCCATTCAGGCTTTTGTGCCAGAAATCTTCCACAGGATTAAAGGTAAAATTGGGGGGTTATTGTTTATAGTATGAAACCTACAAGCCCAGGGATAACAAGAAAGTGCTAATAATATTAATTAAGTGGGAGGGTTTGTTTTTTAAGCCTTGCTGCCCTTCACCTTGCCCCATTACAGTATTCAGAATCCACTGGTTTCCTTAGTTATCCAGAACTCTTCCTTATTTATTTTATTTTATTTCTTAGTTAATTTTTTATTAATATATGACAGCAGAATGCATTACAATTCTTATTACACATATAGAGCACAATTTTTTATATCTCTGGCTGTATAGAATGAATATTCACATCAATTCATGTCTTCATACATGTACTTTGGATAACAACATCCATCACATTCCACCATCATTTCTAACCCCTTGGCCCCTCCCTTGCCCTCCCACCCCTCTGCCCTATCTAGAGTTCATCTATTCTTCCCATGCTCCCCCTCCCTACTCCACTATGAGTCAGCTTCCTTATATCAGAGAAACATTCAGCGTTTGGTTTTTTAGAGATTGGCTAATTTCAGTTAGCATTATCTTCTCTAACTCCATCCATTTACCTGCAAATGCCATTATTTTATTCTCTTTTATTGCCGAGTAATATTCCATTGTGTATAAATGCCACATTTTTTAATCCATTCATCTATTGAAGGGCATCTAGGGTGGTTCCACAGTTTAGCTATTGTGAATTGCAGAACTCTTCCCTATTTTATCTTCCTTTGATTTGTACTGTGATACACCTTTTTCTGTCTGTCATATCACGTACTTTCTCTGAGACAGCCTTTCTATTTATATTCCAAATAGTAACTCATGATCACAAAGATGGTACCGTAGAATTCAACTGGAAAAGACATCGTCTGTTTAATCACACAGCTTGTCTTGTCCTCTATCAATTATGTATGGAGGTAAGGAGTCCCATGAGAGTTTAATGATCTAAGAAACATTCTGCACACTTCCTCAGCCATACCCTCCTGTTGGCAGTAGTGAACCTGTTCCATTCTTCCCCTGAATTGTATTGGCTTTAAGTTCGCATCTCCGGGCATCATCACTTTTTGGAAGCCAGCAAGACCAGAACCCCAGGAAATAGCACTAAAAATGTACAAGGGGAATATCTGCAGAACTTTTAGATAAAATTAGAAATTTTGAGGGCCGGGCACCGTAGTACATGCCTATAATCCCAGCTGCTCGGGAGGCTGAGACAAGAGGATTGCAGGTTTAAAGCCAACCTTAGCAAAAGCAAGGCACTAAGCAACTCAGTGAGACCCTGTTTCCAAATAAAATACAAAAAAAAAATAGTGCTGGGGATGTGGCTCAGTGGTTGAGTGCCCCCTGAGTTCAATTCCCAGTACCAAAAAAAAAAAAAGAAAATTAGAAATTTTAAGATGTATACAACTAAAATCCCTCCCTGACACATATGGTTGGCAGGGACTATTCTAGATGAAGTGATCTTGAAGGGCCTCTCTAAGAAGTGACATTTGAACAGGAAAAATGTGTCTCATAGGAAAAGGAGCACTTGCAAAGTATCACAACCAACTCATGTCCCATGCCAGTCATGATAGAACTGAGACCCCAGTTTCACATTCCTGCTCCTCAGAAGTATTGTCCACTATGCGATGTCACTTCCCATAGGTCAGCACCTCTTTGCACAGTTTAACCCACAGCCTACACACAGTGATGCCTAAGTGAAATGCAGATGTGTCTATGTTTAATAATTTGTGGTATGCTTCTGGCAGCTTTATTAATACTTTGATAAAGGGAATGATAACTATTAAGCACTTGAATGTACCACTTCATTAAATGTTATTTTGCTCAATCCTGATAATATTGTGAAAATAGTTATGTCATTCAGTTTTACAGAGAAGGAAGCTAGAGAAATTGAAGTGAGTTGCTCATGGACACACTAGAGTTATTGAATGGCAGAGCACTAGCCATTAGATTGGATCCCAGTATGTCTGTTGCACCTTCATAAAATGTTGTGCAGAAATACTTGACATGTGGTATACTTTGAGCCCCTTAAAAAGAGCAGCTGTCCCCAGTCTGTTGGGAGGAAGAAACTTGGTTTGTGATACACTTCAGCTGAGTTCCTTCTTTTATATTCTGTTGGAAATGTGAATTTGGTTTTTCATTTTATTGCTTTTATTGTCTGGTTTTTCCTATTTCTAATTCTATATTATCCTGAATTTTTAAAAAAGTAATATTATGCATAGGTAGGTATAAAACTGAACTTGGGAGATGAATAGACTGGTATTTTGTCATCTTTGAAGGCTTGTAAAATTGCTGTTCAGAATCTTGGTTTGAGTAGGAAGTGGATGATGGTGTCCACCACACTGTCAAATGATTGACATTAAATGGGGGCGTCTCTTAAGCTGTGGCTGAGCCCTCTGCTGGCAGTCACTATGATCTGGAATGGTAGGAAGGGGCTGTCACAAACAGGCTGCAGGTGACACACCTCTAGGTTAATGTGGTCTTTGTTCTCCTGGCTTTCTAGGATCCCCTGGCAACTGTGGTGGAGATCAGGTCTAAGCCAAAGAGCAAGTGGAGGCCTCAAGCATTGGACACTGTGGTATGTTACAGACAGACTATTCCAGGCACTGGAGAACAGTCATTTTATATTGTTGGGACTGAGATTCTGCATGGGCAGTGGAAGGAAGATCACTTGGAGAAGGCATGGGCTTTCTTCACCTGGACTTTTTGTTTTTAAAGTTAATAAATACAGTATAACTCCATTATATGAGTTTGGAGAAACAGAAAGAAAATGACAAATGACCCATAATCTTGCCATCCTTATGTAGTCAGTGACATAATTTTGATGTCTTCTCTTGTTGTGGTGGTTTTAGCACTAGGGATTGAACTAGGGGTGATTAAACACTGAGCCACATACCCAGCCACTTTTTATTTTTTATTTTGAGATAGGGCCTCACTGAATTGCTGAGGCTGGCTTTGAACTTGTGATCCTCCTGCCTTAACCTCCAGAGTCACTGGGATTACAGGTGTGCCCCACCATACCCTGCTCTTCTTATTCTTTATGTGTATATTTTTATAGCGTTATAATGGAGTAGCTTGTTTTGGGGTTTTGTTTATTTTTCCACACAAGACAAGCATTTGCTAGGCAAGCACTCTACCACTGAACACATACTCAGTATGTGTTTTATTCCTGGCTGTTTATATGTGCTTTGACTTATCAGCAGCATTGTCAGGGTATCACATAGGGAAAAGAACAGCTGGTTATTCCCAAGAAGGCATTAAAGGATGCTTTTTATCCTCCAGGGCAATTTCCTGGGACTCAAATGGTAGTTTCTTTTTTTTTTAAAGAGAGAAAGTTTTTTTTGTTTTGTTTTGTTTTTTTTTTAAAGAGAGAGAGGGAGAGAGAGAGAATTTTTTAATATTTATTTTTAAGTTTTTGGCGGACACAACATCTTTGTTTGTATGTGGTGCTGAGGATCGAACCCGGGCCGCACGAATGCCAGGCGAGCGCGCTACCACTTGAGCCACATCCCCAGCCCCTCAAATGGTAGTTTCCAAAGTATGATTCTCAGACTGCTATACATTAGCATCAGTTTGTTAGACTGTTGGTTAAAAATGCAGATTTCGGCCTCTATCACAGCCTACTTTTATCACATTTCCTGGTGGTTAGGCCTTTGAATCTTCTACCTCCCCTGGAAAGTCTTATGATCACACATCAGAGAACTACTAGCTGGGATCTGCCTGGAAGTCTCAGAAATCTTCTTTGGGCACAGTCTTTCCCTCTCAGCATGATGGCAATAGTTGGAGTTGCAGGAGCCAGACCTGCCTAAAGATGAAACATGCAGTCATGGCAGGTCCTGACACACATTATACCTTAACGTGCCTATTGACCCTCTTAACAGGAGCTGGAGAAGCTGGCTTCTCGAAAGTTGAAAATAAATGCTAAGGAAACCATGAGGATTGCTGAAAAGCTCTACACTCAAGGGTAAATATTCTGTATTTGACAATAGAATTTGGTGCATCTTTATCAACATGGAATATTTTAGAAATATAGCTTATAACATACTGTTTAGATATCACTCTGACAGAAAAAGCATTTTAATATAAGAACCAAAAAATAAATTGAAATCCCTTTTTGTTTTGGTCAGACTGACCAGCCCTAAGAGGCCAGTGAAGTCCCCCAGGCCATAAGGCTATTGCAGAGTCCTGGGCCTTTATCCTGCCTTATGTTGTCCCTTTCGAGTCTCCTTTGGCTTCTCAAAATGATTCAGCAAGAAAGATTACTGCTTTTCCACCCTGAATGGGGATCCCACCTCTGACCTTTGTTCAGCATAGGTCACCTAAGTGCTCTCCAGTTGAACTAGCTATATTAGATCAGTGATTGCAGGTGTGTTCTGGGACTTGGAGTTGTTACAGACCATTGAAGAGTTTAGCAATTTCTTTTTCATTTGTTTACTTTTCTTTTAGGTACATCAGCTATCCCCGAACAGAAACAAATATTTTCCCCAAAGACCTAAACTTGATGGCACTGGTGGAACAGCAGACCCCAGATCCACACTGGGGGGCCTTTGCCCAGAGCATTCTCGAGCGGGGTGGCCCCACCCCACGCAACGGAAACAAGTCTGATCAAGCTCACCCTCCCATCCATCCCACCAAGTACACCAGCAACTTGCAGGTTTGTTTCCCTGAGTGTGCAACCTACTGAAACTCAGAGGCAGGTGCTGAGGATCAAAGTATGATTCAAATTTGTTCTCCAGGCTCTGACTTTGGAAAATAAGTGATGTTGAACTATCTATTTCATTTCAAAAAAGAGAAGGCAGTGTTAGACAAAGTCTTGTTCCTGGCTTTCACAAAAGACCACCCCCCACCCCACTAGCCCCCCCCATGTTAGGCTCCATTCTCCGTCAGCTCTGTTGCTTTTTCACTAGTCCCTCATATGGACGCATATATGGCAACCTACCTTCCCCCATACCGTGGCATAGCCTCCATACCCTTACTAGTCTCCTGACCTTGCTGGTCCCTTATTACCTAGAAAAAGCCTTAACCATCTTCCAAGACTGGACCTATTTTCACAGCCTTTCAGAACCTTTCCTACCACTGCTTACTGCACTCTCCAACATTTCACACTCACCTCTCTCTGCTCAGCCATTCAGTGATTCAGTCATTTCCTCAGCTAGGGAGTAATCACTATGTAGGCAACAACTATGAAGGATTATTTGGCATCTGCCACTAAGTAAACTTTGGGGTTTTTTTTCATTCTTTGTTTTGGCCGTACTAGGGGTTAAAACCAGGACCTCATGCCTACCAGGCAAATGCTCTGCTGCTAAGCTCCTTCCCCTCTCCTTTTTATTTTATATTTTGAGACAGGGTCTTGCTAAGCTACCCAGTCTGAGCTTGAACTTATAATCCCCCTGCCTCAGCCTCCTGAGTTGCTAGTATATACATGTGCACCACCATACCTGGCTGGTCTTTTTTCTTTCTTTCTTTTTTTTTTTTAAATATGTTTTTAGTTGTTGATGGACTTTATTGTCTTTATTTTTTATGTGGTGCTAAAGATCGAGCCCAGTGCCTCATGCATGCTAAGCAAGCACGCTACCACTGAGCCACAACCCCAGTCCCTCTTTCTTTTAATATTTATTTTTTAGGGGCTGGGGATGTGACTCAAGCAGTAGCGCGCTCGCCTGGCATGCGTGTGGCCCAGGTTCGATCCTCAGCACCACATACAAACAAAGATGTTGTGTCCGTCAAAAATTAAAAAATAAAAATATATATATTTATTTTTTAGTTGTAGTTGAACAATACCTTTATTTAATTTATTTATTTATATGTGGTGCTGAGGATCAAGCTCAGGGCCTCACACGTGCTGGTCGAGCGCTCTACCACTAAGCCACAACCCCAACCCCTACCTGTTCTTTTTTTAATAATACATATTCTTTCCAATTTAAAAAGTACCTTTGCAAGGCCCTGAGTATAATCCCTAGCACCACAAAATAAAAGTACCACATGTTTATTTTAGACACTTTAGCAAACACAGAAGATAAGAAAGAAGAAAAGAATTATCTATAATCCTGCCCTCTACTCAGAACCTGATTTTTCAGCACCTGATTATATTATAATATAATAATAAAAGTTTAATCTCGTATAGCTTTATAAAAACTTCTTAGGGGCTGGGGTTGTAGCTTAGTTGGTAGAGTGCTTGCCTAGCACATGTGAGGCACTGGATTTGATCCTCAGCACCACATAAAAATAATAAAATTAAAGGTATTGTGTCCATCTACTACAAAAATATTTTTTAAAGATTTCAGTACTATATTATGAGCATTCCTCATATGCTACAGTATTTAAAGTGTAATGTATAAGCTGGACATGGTGGCACACCGTAATCTATCTACTGAGAAGATAGGCAGGAGAATTGAAAGTTTGAAGTCAACCTGGGCAATTTAGGGAAACCCTGTCTCGAAATAAAATGAAAATGGGGGGCTAGGGATGTGGCTCAAGCGGTAGCGCGCTTGCCTGGCATGCGTGCGGCCTGGGTTCTATCCTCAGCACCACATACAAACAAAGATGTTGTGTCCGCCAAGAACTAAAAAATAAATATTAAAAAAATTCTCTCTCTCTCTCTCTCTCTCTCTCTCTCTCTCTCTCTCTCTCTCTTTAAAAAAAAAAATAAATAAAATAAAATAAAATGAAAATGGCTGGGTCCAGGCACAATGGCACATACCTATAATCTCAGCTACTCAGGAGGCTGAGGCTGGAGGAACATATGTTGAGAGGCCAATCTCAGGAACTTAGCAAGGCCCTTAGCAACTTACGTGAGACCCTATCTCAAATAAAGGGCTGGGGATGTGGCTCTGTGGTTTCACACCTTGGGCTCAGTCCCCAGTACAAAAAAATAAAACACTGGAGATGTAGTAAGTGGTAGAGTACTTGCCTAGAATTTGCAAGGCTCTAGGTTCAATACCCAGAATAAGTACATAGATAGATAGGTAGGTAGATAGATGTAGATAGATAGGTATTACACAAATGACCCATAATTTATTTTGCCAAATCTGTATGTAAGATTTAAGTTCCCAGACTCAGGGTTGTAGCTCAGTGGCAGAGCGCTTGCCTCGCACATGTGAAGCACTGGATTCAATCCTCAGCACAACTTAAAAATAAATAAATAAAATAAAGGTATTATGTTCATCTACTACTAAAAAAAAAAAAAAATTTTAAAGATTTTAAGTTTTTAACTTTTTGATATTTATACATAAATATTTGTGTGGATCTCAATTATTTCCTTATGAATGAATGAATGAATTTTGGGGGGCAGGTACAAAATATTGAACCCAGGGGTGCTTTACCACTGATTTATATCTCCACAGTCCCCTATTTAAATTTTATTTTGAGACAGGGTCTCACTGAGTTACTGAGGCTGGCATGAATTTGAGATCTTCCTTCCTTAGCCCCCAAGTCACTATGTATACCACCATGCCTGACTCCTCTGAATGAATTCTTAGAAGGTGAATTGTTACATATAAATACAAATATCTCATGAGTATTTGTATGTAACAAATACTAATGTAATTTGTATGTATGTGAGATTTAGCCTCACTAAACCCTTGCTTACCTGACTGATGCAAATTCACCCCAACAAACTATTGCTTGAAAGGAAGCATGAAGCTGGCCTTGAGCAGTCAACTGTAGTGTTACTCTGTGATTTTTATCTTCAGGGAAACCCTTATTAATTTCCTAGGCTTTTGTCTTATTTTTGTTTCTGTTGAATCTACATCAGAAATCCCCATTCTGGGCCTGGGGAAATAATGACTACCCTTGCTTGCCTTTTGCCTGATAGGGTTGTGAGGTTTATCAGCCAAAAACCATCAGCTCCCCAAGGACCTGCCTAGCCTCACATTGGTGTAGGGCCTGAAGAGCGTATGGCTGACAGTGGCATAAACCAGGTTGAAATTATTGATGATGATGCTATCCTTGAGGTACAGGTTCTCGAGAGATTCTTCTTTTTCTTCAGGGAGATGAACGGCGACTATATGAGTTCATCGTCCGTCATTTTCTAGCCTGCTGTTCCCAAGATGCTCAGGGGCAAGAGACTACTGTGGAGATTGACATTGCTCAGGAACGCTTTGTGGCCCATGGTCTTATGATTCTGGCCCGAAACTACCTGGACGTGTATCCCTATGATCACTGGAGTGACAAGGTGATAAGGAGGTGGGCTCCAGGGAGAGGGAGGTCAGTCAAACTCCAGACCTATGCTGGTTGATAGAGCAGGACCAGACTGAGTATGTGTGATCTGATCTTTGTGCCTGCTGCTCTTCTAGCTCCTCCCTGTCTATGAGCAAGGCTCTCGCTTCCAGCCCAGCACTGTGGAAATGGTGGATGGGGAGACCAGCCCACCACAACTGCTCACTGAGGCTGACCTCATCGCCCTCATGGAGAAGCATGGCATTGGTCAGTAACTCACCTGGGGATCTTGTAGCTCTCAGGCACTTACTGTATATGCGGCTCCAAGTCTACTCTCAGCACAGGTGCTACCTCTGTATCCCCATTTAATAGTTAAAGCTAGACCTAGAGAGGTTAAGAATGTTCCTAAGGTCACCAAATTCCACAGCCAATGTGCTTTTAATGAATTTTAGTTTAGTTTGATTGTTTTGCAGTGCTAGAGTTAGAACCCACAGCCTCTTGTATACTAGGCAAGGGCTCTACTAGAGACACATCCCTATCCTTCAGCCATTGCTTTTAAAAACCCTACACTGCACCACATGTGTAGTGATCTAGATGTTTCCCATGGCTCAAGGCTGATCAGGGAGCACCCATTAGCCTACGTGGGGATTTGGAGTTTTTTTGGTTAAGAACAACAAATAAGTTATCAACAATTAAAATGATAAGTTCATCCTCAAAATCTGTATCTTCATTCTTTGAAATATCAGACCTGGCAGCCATCACCCTGAAACTAGTGTGAGTGGCAGGCACTAAAGACACAAAGAAAATTAAAACCTAATCTTTCCCTTTTAAGAATTCAGTGTGGGGCTGGGTTGTGGCTCAGGGGTAGAGCACTTGCCTGTCATGTGTAAGCACCACATATAAATAAAAAAAATAAAAAGATCCATTGACAACTAAAAAATATTTTTAAAAAAACAGTCTACCAGAAAATAAACCAAATCCAGCAAAATGTGACAGGTTCTACAGGAGCGGGCAGGGAAAGGGGGCTAGCATTTGAGCTGGATCAGAAAACCACATAGTGACACTTCCTCATTAATGAAGGCAAATCCAGCCTAGGCAAAGCCTGAGGAAGGACAGGAAAACACATGCCTGCTATGGCTGGGAGTGTGTAAGGTGAGAGGTTGGAGGAGATGAGAATGAAGAATGATTTGAGCCAATTTTGCCAGGCCCTGTGTGCCCAGCTGAGGGTCTTAGATTTTAGCACATGGTGAGCAGCTAAGATTTCTAAATAAGGGAACCACATAGACTCAAGTTCTTAGCAAATAATTTTAAGAGGTTTATTGAGACATAATTTATATAATTTGTCCATTTAAAATGTACAGTTCAGTGCTGGGGGTGTAGCTCAGTGATAGAATACTTACCTAGCATGTGTGAGGCCCTGGGTTTGATCCCCAGCACTGCAAATATAAAATGTGAAACTCTGTGTTTTAGTATATTCACAATGTAGTATAGCTATCACTACAGGTTAAAACATTTCATCTCCTCAAAAAGAAACCCATTTTCTTTAGCATTCGCTCCCTATTCCTCCTTCCTTCTAGCTCCCCCGATCCCTAGGCAATCCCTAATCTTTTTGACTCAGTAAGTTTGCCTATTTTAGACCTTTTGTAACAAACTTCTTTTATTTAGCATATCCTCAAGGTTCGAGTGTGTTGTAGCATGTCAGAACTTTTGTCTTTTTTATTACTCCATTGAATAGATAGACCGTATTTATCTGTCAATTGATAAGACACTTGGGTTCTTAAAACTGTTCTGCTGTTATGAACTATGTTACAGATAGTCACATTACAAGTTTTTGTGTAGTTTTTGTGTTTTCCATTTTCTTGGGTATACAACTAAGAGTAAGATTGCTGCACCACTTTTTGAGGAACCACCAAACTATTTTCTGAAATGGTTGCACCATTTTACATTCCCACCAGCAGTGCATGAAGGTTTCAGTTTCTTCATATCCTTGCCAACACTTGCTATCTGTCTTTCTGATTATGCTGTAGTTAAGGAGTATGAAGTGGTATTTCATCAAGGTTTTATTATTTCCCTATTAGCAGAGCTACTTTTTTGTTGGTTGATTGGTTGGTACTGGGGATTGAACCCAGAGGCTTTACCACTGAGCTACATCACCAGCCCTTTTTGTTTCTGTTTTATTTTGAGACAGGGTATCACTATTGGGATCCTCTTGTCTCAGCCTCTTGAGTCACTGGGATTACAGGTGTTCGTGACCAGAGCTACATTTTAAAAGAGCCCTTTGGCCACAGCTTAGAATGGGTTGGGTAAAGGTTGGGGGAGAGACTAAAAATAGGGAGATGACACTGTTGCAGTATTGTAGCCATGATCCTGACCCAGGAAGAATAGAAATTAAAGGAGTAGTTGTAACAAGATGCAATAGCACATACCTGTAATCCCAATAGGAGACTCACAGGTTCAAAACAAACCTCAGCAACTTAGCAAGACCATTTAAAAATAAAACTTAAAAAGGGCTGGGGGGTGTAACTCAGTGTTAGAGCACTTGACTAACATATGTGATGCCTTGATCCAATCCTTAGTACCAAAATTAAAAAGTAGTGAAGCTGGAGTTGGCAGCTTTGATGAATGATGGGGTGGAAGGGAGCAGGAGAGCAATGTTCCACTGTGATTTCTAGTGTAAGCCAGATATGAATGGAGCTATCTTACCTGCATAGGCCATCCATGTATATAATGGATCCCAGGGTGATTGAGGTTCCCACAGACACTATGCAATTGTCTCTAATGTCTCTAAGTAACCTGAAATGGCTTCCAGGTACTGATGCAACTCACGCAGAGCACATTGAGACCATCAAAGCTCGGATGTATGTTGGGCTCACCTCAGACAAGCGGTTTCTCCCAGGGCACCTGGGCATGGGACTTGTGGAAGGTAAGAGAGAAGGGAGCTTGCAGTGAGTAGGAGACCACATTGCCCAAATCCCTGCGGTTGCCTGTCTTACAGGACCTCACAGAGTACTGCTCTTTCCCACAGGTTACGATTCTATGGGCTATGAAATGTCCAAGCCAGACCTCCGGGCCGAGCTGGAAGCTGATCTGAAGCTGATCTGTGAGGGAAAGAAGGACAAATTTGTGGTTCTAAGGCAGCAGGTGCAGAAATACAAGCAGGTTTTCATTGAAGCAGTGGCTAAGGCAAAGAAGTGAGTACAGACCCTGCCTTCCAGCCCAAAAGGTCCTATAGTTCCCAAGCCATGGCCATACCACCTACCTCTGAGAAGTGGAAGTTCATAGAGACAGTTCAGCAGAAACAAGATGATATAGTTACTCCTAACCCTTGCTTTTTGGCATGCTAACCATGGTTCATCTCCACCAGTCGCCTTTTCACCTACGGAAGAGTGGAAGTGACCATATAGGCTCTACCCCTTTCGTTTTCCTCCTCTGGGTTTAGTTTATTCCTTTCTATAGAGTTTTGTCAGTATAGAAACAATTATTCTGGACTTTTGGTTTAGAAATGCCATTATCTTGATATTAAATTTTTTGAGGGGAGGGGAATACTGGGGATTGAACCCACGGGTACTGTACCACTGAGCCACATCCCCGGCCCCTCTCCTCCTCCTCCTCCTCTTCCTCCTCTTCTTCTTCCTCCTCCTCTTCCTCCTCTTCCTCCTCTTCCTCCTCTTCCTCCTTCTCTTCCTCCTCTTCTTCTTCCTCCTCTTCTTCCTCTTCCTCCTCTTCTTCCTCTTCTTCATCCTCTTCTTCCTCCTCTTCCTCTTCCTCTTCCTCCTCCTCCTCTTCTTCTTCTTCTTCTTCCTCGTGTATTTATTTATTTATTTATTTTGATACAGGGTCTAATTAAGTTACTGAGACTGGCTTCAAACATGTGATCCTCCTGCCTCAGCCTCCTGAGTTGCTGGGATTATGGGCATGCATCACTGCACCCAACTTGATGTTAAATCTTGAATTAGGTAGCACCATATTTCAAATCAGAAAATCCAAGAGCTAGTATATGACCCATTTTTTTCCTGTGGAGAATTTGAAGGTAGCCACTCAATAAGCAGCATGTGTGTTTTGTTAGAAATAACATGTTTTCGAGCCAGGAACAGTGGCACACGCCTATAATCCCAGCCACATTAGAGGCTGAGATGGGAGGATCTTGAGTTCAAAGCCAGCCTTAGCAAAATCGAGGTGCCAAGCAACTTAGTGAGACCCTATCTCTAAATAAAATACAAAATAGGGCTGGGGATGTGGCTCAGTGGACAAGTGCCCCTGAGTTCAATTCCTGGTACAAAAAAAAAAAAGAATTAAGGGGATGGGGATATAGCATAGTGGGTAGAGTGCTTGCCTCCCATGCACAAGGCCTTGGATTTAATCCCCAGCACCATAGAAACAAAAACAACAACAAAAAAAGAATTAACATGTTTTCAAAACAAAAAAGAAATAACATGTTTCTACCTTTGATAATATAATTCATATAAAATATATATAATATATAATTATATACAACACATAACTATTAATATATAATTGTGTATGTGTATACATATATATATTTAAAATTTTGTATTTTAAAATCTCCAAAATGATGTGTCTTTGTTTGCTAATCAGATGAGTGATGGGAGGGTGTGTATTGATAAGCTACAGGATGGAGGCTGGTTGTCAGGGGAACCAAATGTTGGAGAATTGGAACTTTGAGCTCCGCCCCACCATACATACATTTGCAGAAAAGAGAAAAGGGGTTGAGGGTTGAGTTGATCACCAGTGGCAAATGATTTATCAATCTTGCCTAAGTAAGGAAACCTCCATAAAAACCTAGAAGCAGAGCTGGGGGTCATAGTTCATTTATTGAGTGTTTGCCCACTATGCTTCAGGTCCTGGGTTTGAACCCCAATACCACAAAACATACATGCACACACATGGGCCTCCAAGAGCTTACAGTAGCTAATTTTGTGGAGAGGATGGCGTACCTAGAGAAAGTGTAGATGCTCTGCCCCCTTCCCACATGCCTTACCCTATGCATCTCTTCCAAATGGCTATTCATCTGAGTTCTGTAAGCTGACATAAAAAGTTAAACTTGAGGAGTTTGTCATGGGAAGCCCAGTTTATAGCCAGTTGGTCAGAAGCATAGTTCACAACCTGGAATTTGCAGCTGGCATCTCAAGTTGGGACAGTCCTGGGGACTGAGCCATCAACCTTTAGAGTCTGACACTAACTCCGAGGAGATAGTGCCAGAATTGAATTCAATTAGAGGATGCCCAGTGGTGTCTGCTGGACAATTGGTGTATGTGGGAAATACTACTACCACACGCCTTTTGCATGTATTGTAGGCAATGACAATTTTGGAATTTTTTTTAATCCTTCATATCACTCTCATACCAGTTTTGAAAAGAGATGCACAAATTAGCATTAATTGCAGACAGCTATTTCTGGTGTTTGTGTTTGGACTCAGTATAGTTTTTTTCATGTGTCTCCTGAGATCTCATGAGCCAGGCCAGTGGAGAGCTCAGTCACCTCTCTGCCTGCTACTCAGGCCTGTGGTCCTGGCCAGCTGGTCCCAGGCTCATATATGTTCTTTAATTAATTTGTTTATTTATAATTTTTATTCTTTAGTTGTAAATGGACACAATATCTTCATTTTATTTTATTTATTTATTTTGGTGGTGTTAAGGATTGAACCCAGTGCCTCACGTATGCGAGGTAAGCGCTCAACCACTAAGCTACAACCCCAGCCCCTCACATATATATGTTCTTGACATATAAGAGTGTTGTAAGTTTCTTTGCATTGATTGATGGCCACTGTATGTGTTTGCCTTTTCTTCAGATTGGACGAGGCCTTGTCCCAATACTTTGGGGAAGGGGCAGAAGTGGCCCAGCAAGAAGAGATCTACCCAACCATGCCAGAGCCCATCCAGAAGTGCCCACAGTGCAACAGGGACATGGTCCTCAAGACCAAGAAGAGTGGCGGGTTAGTGCCAATTTTTGCTTTTACCTCTGCTTGCGCAGCACCTGCTGTTTTAGCCCCCTAGTACTGAAAGGCCCTGTCAGTTCATGTCCTTGTTATTATTTAAAGACAGACCTGTTATTGGCAGTCTCTGGGCAAGGTGTTATAGCTAGCAGGATAGCAGGGTGTGATGTGGGATGTGAAGTACTGTAGGAAGTCAGAGTAGTTGGTCCCTATAAATAAGACATTATTTACCCAAAGTCTGGCGAATGGTGGAACATGAGCTTCAGATCCAGATGGGTCTCAATTCAAGTCTCACTTCTGTCACATATAATCTGTATAACCCAAAACAAGTTATTTGACTGCCTTGATTCCTAATTTGTTTTTCCATAAAATAAGAAACAGTAATACCTGTTTAACAAAGCTGAGTTATTGTGAGGATTTGAAAAGAGTGAAGACATGTTATCCAATACATGGTAGATGCTGAACAAATAGTTTCTCTTGTGTAGTTGTTGTTTTGTTGTTGTTTTGTTTTGTTTTAGTTTGTAGATGGACATCATACCTTATTTTTATTTATTTTTTTATGTGGTGCTGAGGCTTGAACCTAGTGCTTCACACATGCCCTACCACTGAGCCACAACCCCAGCTCTCTTCTTGCCTAATTTTAGTTCTGAATTGGGCCTAAAACCTCAGCTCCCTTTTTATTTCAATGTAGTTGATCAGAGTGGGTTCAGTTGCCCAGTCTGGCCCATTTTCCCAAGCCAGCAGCTGGCCGCTTCAGGAAGTTCATGGTGAAAGAAGTGAAAACCAGGCAGTCATGCTTTGCCCTGCACCGTCCCTCTGCCTGATGTGATACAGGGTGCTTTGCAGACATCATCTCATTGAGTCTTCATAAAGGCCCACAAAGCAGATGTTTTAAAGAGTACAAACTCTAGAACTTCAGCCAGCTGAAGGGCTGGTTCTGAGTAGGGTAGCTATAGTGAGTAGTAAAGGCAGAATTTGATCCCAGTTCCCCACTTCCTTTCTTCACTCTGCCCTGCTCACCTGGGTCTGTAGCACTGTGTGAATGAGGAAGGTGGTTTCCCCTGACTCTTCCCAGCCCAGCAGCCAGAGACCTGGCTAGCCTAGTGACAAGAAGGGCACCCTGGCTCTCAGCAGCCAGATGCCTGTGGCCAGAGCCAGAAGTGGGTGGCAGGGCTTGTGTGTCCACAAACACAGAGGTCAGTGCCACTCAAGGTTTAACCAGCACCTGAGCATAGAGTTTAGTGCTTGATAAATCCTACTGGTAGTTTTTTCTTTGCCACCAGTAGGTAGTTGGATTCATAATCATTAAAATATAAAGGAAAAGAATTTTTACCAGGATTCTTTCTTTATTTTTATGTGCTGCTGAGGATCAAACCCAGTGCCTCACACATACCAGGCAAGTGCTCTACCACTGAGCCACAACCCCCCACCCCCCAGCATTCTTGGTGGAATGCTTGTCAGAATCACCCAGGGAAGTCTGGAGATTATCTCAACATTTTATCCTATAATTCCCATTTCTGAGTTTGTGAATTTTTCATTTAAATAACTGGACTTTAGAGTTGGTTTTCTGCTGGTCACATCCAGACACACACTAAGGAATTGAGTAAATCACATGCATGGTGCTGAGTCAGACCCTCAATTTCATGACTAGAAGGTATCAAGAAATGTCCAGGAAAAATAAGCGGTATAGTTTAGTTTTGGAGAGAAAAGGCTCTTTCCTGAGACAGGTGGGTTACCAGGCCTAGCTCCCACTCACTCCATGTGTGTCCCTGGTCAGGTTTCCAGATCATCCCGGGTCTCCATTTACTCACAGGCAAACTGAGGTGCTCAGAACACCATTTTGGGTTGTCATGAGGAAGAAACAAGAATGTGGGACTGCCCAGCACAGGGCATTTGGATTACAGTGTGATCTTGGTTAGTGGTAGATTTTTAAATAGAAAGCAGAGTCAATAATAGCTGCTTCATGTTTTAGGGACAAAGGCAGGCTTGATTTTGTAAACCATTTCATGTCAGTGACTTTGCATTCGCTTAAATGTCCTTCAGAAAAATGAAGTGTTGCGAGCCAGCCGTGGTCTGTGTATGTGAGCTGTGAGCATTTGAGCACGAGGGGACTGGACTGACATTGCTGCTCTGACTGGGCTGTGCGATATATGTGTCCTTTTTGCTCACTCTGCCTTTGACCCCACACAGCACCTGAGATTGGTGTGGCTTTCCAAGATGTCAGTCAAATCTGCTGACTTGAAGACATTACCAAGCAACCCCCTGAAACCCAGTCCCTTGCCTTATTTGGGTTGAATCTTCTCAAATGTCTTTCCCCCCAATAAATGGGATGGTTTGAAGTGTGCTCTCTCTCTCTCTCTCTTGCCTGCCTCTTTTGCCCCCCTTGTGGGAGCTGGGGCAGAAGAGCCGTCACTGAACCATAAGAAAAAGGCACTTTCAGTGTCTGTGTGATTATTTAGTGCCAGCCCGATTCACCTGGAGTGACCCTGACTGATTTAATTGTGTTGTGGCAGTGAAGGTCCTCTTAAGTCAACTGAAGAAGAGTTTCCTTGTAGATGGTGACAGCTCACATACACCTTCTGTATTCCTGTGGTTTGACCCTAGCCATCATTTCTCCACAGATTCTACCTCAGCTGCACGGGTTTCCCAGAGTGTCGATCAGCTATATGGTTTCCTGACTCTGTGCTAGAGGCTAGCAGAGACGGGAGTGTATGTTCAGTTTGTCAGCCACCCCCTGTGTACAGGTAAGTCAGATGCCTCTCAAGGAGTGTGCACAGGACTACCTTTTCCTTCCTCCTATGGGAACCCAAATGGAAGCATCCAGGGAATGCTTGCCCAGGCATTGCTGTGCTTCAGCTGTGCTCAGCAGCAGCCCAGGCAGTCAGACTATGGATGTGATAAAACCCTAGGTCTGCTGGGTTTGATGGAAGCCTGGTCTATGGACAAGCCTTTCCCTTATCCTTCAGCAACCACAGAGGCACCTTTCCAGACATCACTTCAGCATTGGGTCCAGGAAATTATTCACATGTTAAATGAGGTATCTAGGCTTCTTCACAAAGCCCAGAGCCCTAGTGTAGACAGTGTTTATCAAACCTGTTGGCCAGTGGACCCCTCACACTCTAGGAACTCATTAAGGAGCCCAGAAAGCTTTTGTTGTGGGTAATGTTTTCAACATATACCATATTTGAAATTAAAATGGAGAAATCTTTTGAAATACAGCAAATGCATTTCTTACTAACATAAATTTTAAAAGTGATTTTAGGACAAAATACCTCCTTTCCAAAGCAGAAATGGAATAATAATACTAATGAAGAGAATTCTTTGCATTTTTGCAAGACTAGATTCCCATCTCTGCCACAACAGCCACAGCTAAATTATTGCATGTGTTGTCACATCTGAAAAACCTTAGTGGGCACACATGGAAGAATGGGAGCAAATTATACACAACTTCTTAGCATTATTATTGTTTCACCTCACCTTGAAATGGTAAACCCTTAGGGTCCCTGGAACCATACTTTGAGAACCACTGGTGTAGAGAAATGGAACCTTTCAGAGGTATCTTTACACTTGATGATTAACTGAGGGTCTTTGGTTTTATCTGCACTATTTCCCACTCTGCACTCCTGTGAAGACTGGAGGTGACTTGTGCCTTCCATGGGCTTCTGGGGGCATGAGAGGTGGTGATAGAAGGTCTGTGGCCAGAGTACCCTCTGTGGATCAAGGGGAAGATGCTGGCACCTGGGTATCAATGTTTTTTTCTCATCTCTGGCATCAATAGGTTGAAGTTAAAGTTCAAGCGTGGCAGTCTTCCCCCAACCATGCCCCTTGAGTTTGTTGGCTGTATTGGTGGATGTGATGAAACCCTAAAGGAGATCATGGGCTTGAGATTTTCACGGGGGCCCCCCAGAGCTAGCCAGCCTGCCAGCCAGCCCTCTGGCTACTTGCAGGCTAGCCAGTCCCTGAACAGGATGGACACCAGCCAGCACAGCCAGCCGCAGCCTCCTGCCAGCAGACAGACTATAACCTCAAAGGCTCTGATCCAGACTCTCCCACCACCTGCAGCAACAGGTGAAAACAACTCCATTACCTGCAACTGTGGCCAAGAAGCTGTACTGCTCACTGTCCGAAAGGAGGGCCCCAATCGAGGCCGGCAATTCTATAAATGCAGCAGCAACAGCTGCAACTTCTTCCTGTGGGCTGACAGCAGCCATCTTGGAGAAGGAGAAGCTCCTACCTCTAGTTCAAGGCCCCCAGGCAGCTCACTGGGACACCCACCAGGCTCACTGGGTGGGTTCAGCAGACCCAGCAGTGGCAGTGGCAGTGGCAGTGGTGGCGATGGCAACACATCCTGCCTATGCAACCAGCCTGCTGTCACACGGACTGTGCAAAAGGATGGACCCAACAAAGGACGCCAGTTCCATACATGTGCCAAGCCAAGAGAACAGCAGTGTGGCTTCTTTCAGTGGACTGATGAGAATGTGGCCCCAGGGGAGGCAGGTAAGGCATGCAGATTTCTGCTTGGGTTTCCACAGTGGTCTCCACTTCAGAGACAGAAGGAATCAGGGCAGTGTAGTGGCGGGATCCATAGAGGGTGCCCAGCTACCTTGCCCCATCACTTGCAGCAAGGTGATGAACCATAATCTGCATTCCAAATTAAAGGTAGCTCAAATTGGATAGCTCACTGTGCCCGGCACTGTGGTGGATATACTTTCTGCAGGAGGCCTCTTTTTTTTTCAGCAGCAAACATTATGATGTCCCTTTGACCAATGAGGAAAGTGAGGCCCAGACCAATAAAGTAGCTTTTTTCACTTCACACTGTAACAGCCCAAGATAGGAATGTAAGCCCATTCTCCTTATAGCAAGATCATTAGCATCAGCCTCATTTCTTCAGATGAGCATATTAACCCTGGTGATGTCTGGGAACCTACCCAGGATCATGCAGCTTATACCAGCATCCCAGAAAATGGGTTTCATGAGATCTGACGCCCAGATATTGGATCATAGTGGATGGTGTATGTGAGGGCATTTCGAATAGTAACTGCCACTCTTAATTATCTATCTGAGAATGACCCAAAGGCCAAGTGGGAGCTTTGGAGTTGTACAGATCTGGTTTCCAAATCCAGATACTTAACCTCAAATGACTAAACCACTCCACCACAGGTTCCTTTATAAGATGGCCCAGGTCTACTTTCACAGAGTTCCTGGTTGATAAAGGAGTGGAATTGGATTCAGACTATCATGTCACCATATCAGGAAGAATCCAGGAGGCAGGGTAAAAAGCAGAGGACTTGGAGTCACTCACAACTGGCGTTTGAGGGGCTTGGAGACAGCCATCCTATTTCCAAACTCATATTGAAGTAACTACAAAGAGATGGCCTTGCACACATTTCAGACTTGGGCAGGGCCACAAAAAGTGACATCTGACCTGTAGGTAAGGTAGGGAGTAGGCTGCTGGTCATAGGCTACTTTCCCATTGTTTGCCTGGGTTTCTGCCTCTGTAAAAAGGGCCTAACGAAAGTGACACTCGTGCCCTCTTATTAGAACAGTGAGCACTTCCCCCACTCCACCACAGTGCTAGGTTGGAACCCAGGGCTTTAGATAGGCAAGGCAAGTATTTTACCAGGGAGCTATACCCCAGCTTCTGAATTTAGGGTTCTAGAGAGAGGTATCAGGAAATATAAAACAACATCATATCTTTTTTTTTTCTTAATATTTTTCAGTTGTAGATGGACACAGTACCTTTATGTATCTATCTTTATGTGGTGCTGAGGATCGAACCCAGGGGCTCACACATGCTAGGCAAATGCTCTACTACTGAGCTACAGCCCCAGCCCGATAATGTCATATCTTAACATTATGGAGCTGTTCTTCATAGAGCATGGGGAGTCTGACCCATGGAGTGTACCTATGTAAAAGTTGGGATAACCCCAACCCAATGCTTGCTCTCTATTTCTTGCCACTTCAGAATGTCTGTTCTAAATACAGCCTTCCATTAACTCTTCCCACAGGGACTTTTGCAGCACTACCCTGGCCAAGAGGCAGAGGAAGAACGCAGGGATCAGAGGCTAGGAGCAGAAGACCCCGAGCTGGCTCCTCAGACACAGGGTCCACGGCAAAGAGACCCCGGAAATGCAGTCTTTGCCATCAGCCAGGACACACCCGGCCTTTCTGTCCTCAGAACAGATGAAGGCAGGGCAGGGTAAGAGAGCAACTTTCTCAGACCAGGGACCAGGTTAACTAGAATAGTTAACTATTCACAGTCCTTGAAACAGGAGTGATGGGTTTTAGAATTGGGTTTTATGTGAAGAAGCAAAAGGTCAGACCACTCTCAAGAAGACTGGCTCTGCTAGACCATAGGCCTCTACCCAGAACTCAGGAATGCACACAGCTATTGTGAAGAAGTCAGGCAGCTGTCCCAGGACCCCCAAGAACTGTCACTGCTAGCAAAGGGTGGCGAAGCTGGCAGCAGAGGACATAACCAATGACATCTGTGTGATCCCCACTATGGCCTACTGTGCTGCAGAGCTGCCTTTGCATGAGTGAGGAGCTGCACTCCTGACTCAAGCCCTGGCCAACTGGACAGGGCTTCTGTCTGCAGCCATTCCAGAAAGGAGGTTGTAATGCCAGGAAGTGGCACTCCTACTACCATTATTTCTCCAGAAGCTTCATTTCTGCTTCATCTAGAATTCAGGATACCATAGCTCATGTGCCTTAATAAAGAATTCAACCCCACTTACTCTGACTGCTGACAGTACAGCAGAGTATCTGGTGACAGTCCTAAGAGTGACAGCACAAGCACCATCCAGTGCCAGAAACAGCTCTCCACCTGCCACTGCCCCTGGTGGCCATCAACAAGCCCAGCCTTTCCTTCCGACCACTATGTGGTAAGAACTGATCCCAACTTCTGTCCCCCGCACACTTTGTCCCTTGGAGCAGAGGTGCCAACCCAAGATTCAGAGCACTAATTTTCCATTTTCCACACTTGCCAGGAATGGCCTTATTCCTTGTTGGCCACCACAAACACTCATGAATGATACATAGCCAAATTGGCTCTGATTTGTCTTTTTGTACCAGGGATTGAACCCAGGGGTGCTTAACCACTGTGCCACATCTCCAGCCCTTTTTTGTATTTTATTTAGAGACAGGGTCTCAGCTGCTTAAGGCCTCAGCCTCCCAAGCCACTGGGATTACAGGTGTGTGCCACCATGCCTGGCTTGACTCTGGTATAGTTTAGAAGAGAAGCAGAAATGGGGTGTGAGTTACCCAGTCAGTGAAGAAACTGATATTCTTCTCAGGACTTGGGACTTCTGGCTTTGCACCCTGGCTGGGCATTAGGGTCAAGGGTTTCTACAAATGCAGGTTTCTGACCTTGTTTTCTAGAGCATCTCAGCCTGCAGGTATGGGTTGTGGCCTGTGTTTGTGGTTATTTTTCTACCCCAGACTCTGGCAACCACCCACCTTACTGATTATCTCTGTGGGTTTACCAATTCTAATGTTCCATATAAATAGAGTGATAAGTATGACCTGCATCTGACTTCTTTCACTTGGCATAATGTTTTGTGGTTTATCCATATTGTAACATGGATCAGTACCTTTTTTTTTTATGGTTGACTATATTAGTCCTCATGGATAAGGGGACTGAAAGTTTTGAGTAGTACCAAATCTTATATACATATACTATGTAGAATTTTTTGTTGTTGTTTTTTGTGGTGCTGGGGATTAAACCCAGGGCCTTGTGCATGTGAGCACGCACTCTACCAACTGAGCTATAGCCCCAGCCCAACTATTTGGGTTTTACTTTTGTGGTATTGGGGATGGAACCCATGGTCTTGTACATGCTAGGCAGGTGCTATACCTCTAGTTACAAACCCAGCCCTATACTTTGTTTTTTCATATGAATACATAGCTACAATAAAGTTTATAAGTTAGACACAATAATATTCAAAAAATTTATTGAGCTGGGCACAGTGGCACATACCTCTAATCCCAGTGGCTCTGGAGGTTGAGGCAGGAAGATCACAAGTTCAAAGCCACCTCAGCAACTTAGTGAGACCCTGTCTCAAAATAAATAATAGGCTGGGGATGTGGCTCAGTAGTTAAGCACCTCTGAGTTCAATCCCTGGAACAAAAAATAACAACATTGAGATGGGGGTATGAAGTGGCATCTCATTGCACTTACAATTTGCATTTTGCCAGTGGAATTGACCATCCTTCCATGTGTTTACTGGCCATTGTATATATTCTTTGGAGAATTTCTTTTTTTGTAAAGTACTGGAAGTAGAACCCAGAATTTTATACATGCTAGGCAAGCATTCTACCACCAAGCTACATCCCCATTTTTCCCCTCTGGAGAAATACTGGAAGGTCCTATTTTGGAAAAACCCAGTGTATGAGAACCAACCACCAAAAGCAGAAGGTGCTAAAAGACCACAGACAAAGGCTGACAAATCCAGGCTTGCACAAAGTATAATTTATTAGGAACTTAGGAAAAAAGCATGTTATGATATATGGCAGCAGCAAAACCCCAAAGCAGAAAGAAGCAGGGGACATTATATACCTGGGTTTTTCAAAAACAACATATCCACTATCAATTAAGAAACAATCCCAGTATCAGTGGCCAGTATGCCACACTCAGTAACTGTGTCCCATAGTGTTTGAGATGAATGCCAAGGTCATTTGGTACGCAAAATGATGGTTATGACCCAAGATCATAACCATGTAATCTTGTCAAGATAATTCCTCATAAGTCCTTTACCACATCGAGTGGCTGGGGCCTTCCACATGCCGGGCAAAAAATGTTCTACTGCTGAGCTATGCCTCCAGCCCTATTTGTCTACTCAGATCCTGGCTCCTCTCATCTGTGATGGGGTATTCTTGTTCAACATGAGGTTCTTTGGTGGAGTATTACAGTTGGGCCCAATCACAGTGAAAACTTAACAATAAATCCTGTTAAGGAGTTTCCATGTCTCAGTGGCATGCTCAGAGTAGCAGTCTTCAGTGCAACCAGAAACTTGTCCTGTCCCCTTTCCCTCCAGGAGGATTGAAAGATTCTTTTTTCTGTTTGAAATATTCTTATCCTTGTACTGAACATTATTTCCTATTTGCATTTTATATAACAAAGATCAAGGAGAAGAAAATGACCTCCTCACTGGGCCCCACCAAGAAAGGTGAGGCAGCAGAAATGTGGGAGGTTGAAACCACTGTGTGTGAAACCCTCCCTGATGGCAATAGCCAGGGAGGGTTTCACACACAGTGGTTTCAACCTCCCATTTTTCTACTGGGCAGCTTCTTCTGTCCCTTTATGGAGGGAAATCTTGGCTCCCACAGGTTAAGTCCCTTCCCCCTGCCAAGCACCTGATATTGCCTTGAAACTTAGTCTCTGACCTCATGTCTCCATCTCAGAGCTCCAACAGCTTACATGATTGGTTCCCTGCCATCTCCTGGAGAAGAGGAAGCCTGACTCTATACACAGCCTTTGGTGACCCACCCCACAGACAGCTGAGAAAATAAGGGCAAACAAACCCCACAAGTGTAGTGATCAAAGCAATTACCTATCCCTGGTATGTGCTGATCTTGGAGCAGCTGGAATTAAAAATAAGTGGTGCCCAGCAGGACTGGGGCCTGTAACTTTGCCAGGTAAAGACCATACTGTCCTCTGCAGTAAATTCATCTGCCATTCCTCTCATGTCTGTTGTAGCCAAATTCAAATGCTCAGGTTCTACTGTACTGTTTAGCAGCCAGGTTTTCTGGACTAGAATCTTACTCATCACTTCCTGTTAGCCATTCATATCAGGGGCAGACTGCACCCACCCTTACCTCAGACGCCATTGTCTATGCTAGGAGGTGGTACACGTTCCATCTAGCGTGCACTAGACCTGAAAAGTTCCTTCCAAAATCCGTGCAAGCCAGGGAGTCTGTGTTTCTGGCCTTCCTGCTAACTGGACTCTTGTTTTCTCCAGATGAGCAGTGCAGAGAGGATCTACAGTAGGTCCGTACATGCTGGGCCTTCAGTCCATGGTGACCTTAGCTTCCTCAACAAATTAATTTTTTTGTCTGCATTTTTCAGATTACAAAGGAAAAGTATAGTCAAAAAAATGAAAATGGTACAAACATGTACTAGTCTGAAGGCTCCTGTGGTTTTTTGTTGTTTTTTATTTGGCAGAGTGGGTACTGGGAATCAAACCTAGAGATTCATGCACACTAGGAAAGCACTCTACCACTGAGCTATATCCGCACCCTGAAGGTCTTGTTTTACAAATAAACAGGTAAAAAGTGTGGTGCAGCTCCCTCTTGACTCCCAGGCTGGCACCCCTTCCTGGAGAAGATGCACATCTGCCCTGGAGCTCCTTCAGGCTTGGGGGCAACAAATCTCAGAGACAAGCTCAAAGCCAGCTAAATCTCCAGGTGAAGGCTGGATTGAAGCAAGGCCTGTTTGGACTGAAAAATCAGGCACACATCTGTAAATCACCCCTCTTCTCACCCCATACCCCCACCCCAGCCAGCCCTTTTTATTTTAAGACAGGGTCTTGCTAAATTGCCAAGGTTGGCCTTGAACTTGCAATCCTTCTGCCTCAGCCTTCTGAGTAGTTGGGATTACAGGTATGCGCTACTGGACACAACTCAAAATTTTTAAAAGACTGGGGTGTCATTCAGTGGTAAAGTGCTTAGGTGGCATGCGCAAGACTTTGGGTTCCATCCCTGGTACTGCAAAAAATGAAGTCCTGGTTTAGCCTTTGGAATGTTCCCCAAAGGTTCACGTGTTGAAGGTCTGGCCCCCAATGCAGTGATGTTGAGAGATGGGGCATTTGGGAAGTGATGGGATCATGAGGGCTCTGTCCTCGTGTGATTGAGGCAGGAGGATCACAAGTTTGAGGTCAGCCTGGCGGCTTAGTGAGATCCCTCTGAAAATGAAAAGGGCTGAAGTGTAGCTCAGTGGTAGAGCACCTGGGTTCAATCCCCATCATAAATGAACCAAGTAAACAAATTAACTGAGCTCACTTCACAGACAGCTCCCTCTGGCCTTCTCCAGAGTCCAGGGTGATCTTATGACCCAGTGGACTCACCAGGCAGCTGGGAAGGCTCTCTGCTTCAGTTTAGTGACATTAGTGGAAAGAAGGAAACCCTGCAAGGCCCAATAAGCTCCCCTGCTGGGATAGTTTACCTTGTGCCAGGTAGAAGATGAGCACTGCCCATCTCAGATAGTCCTCATAGCTGCCCAGGAAGTAGGTCATAGAGAAGAGGATGGGGGCACAGACTCTGCCCTCAGCTGCTTCCTTGCTAACCCTCCACCATCAGTGAAACTGCTCAAGACTAGAGTGCAGCTCCCAAACCAAGCAACTTGAATAAACCTTGGCTGAGGCAGTCTCTCACCACCCAGAGGCAGACACTACCATCCTATGTCCTACACCATCCCATGTCACAGCTGGAAGGGGAGGCTCTCCACAGGAAATAGAACTTCACAGGAAGGACATCAGGATGTGACTGGCATATCTGAAGGAAAGTGTCCAGGCCTCATTTGTCATCTGGTAACAGAGGAACCAAGCCTCACGTTAGCTCCTGAGGGACGCTGAGATGCCTGGCTTGACAGCTGCTTGACCCCACATTTTGGGGACTTCAGGAAAGGCAAGGGAGGTGGAGCAAACAGTTCTCTCAAGACTGATGGGCATGCAGCAGCCCCACTGATCCAGGAAAGCAGAGGAACACCAGAGGGCTCAGCAGCTCAGCCTTAGGGGAAGAAATGAGCCCTGACTGGTTGGTTCCTATTACAAAGCAAGACTGGGCACCAAGGCACACTCAGTATTCTCCCTCCACAGGACCGTATGGGCTGAATGCTTATGTGGTGGCAATTTGTATGCTGAACTCCTCCCTGGGATGTGATGGCATTAGTGGGTCCTTTGGGAGGTGACTAGATCATGAGGGAACAGCCATATGATTGGACTTAATGTCCTTATAGAGACCTTGAAGCTATCTCATCTTTCTGCCATGTGAAGACACATCTAGAAGGTGATATCTATGAACCAGGATATGGGCCCTCACTACACACAAAATCTGTTGTGTTCTGATCTCAGGTTTTCCAGCCTCCAAAATGAGAAATAGATTTCTGTTATTCATAAACCATCTATACAGTCTACGATATTTTGTTATTGCAACCAAAAAGGACTAAAACACTTTTTTTTTTTGTACTGGGGATTTAACCCAGGGGTGCTTAACCACTGAGCCACATCATCAGCCCTTTTTTTTTTTTTTAAGCCCTTTTTTATTTTTGATGAGATAGGGTATCACTGGGTTCTGAGTTTGGCCTTGAACTTGTGATCCTCCTGCCTTAGCCTCCCTTCACTACCCAGTAATCCTACAGGTGTACACCGCCATGCCCAGCAAGACACTACTTTTGAAAACATTCTTTCATCTCCAAGTTGATTTCAAGTCCTCTTGCCAAGCTACCAGGATAAGCCACCAGACTTAAGAGCTCTCAACAGCCACCCATGAAAGTGCTAGACCCCTTTCCCAGCAAGGATCGCACACATATGAGAATTTTTTCCTTTTATTCTTGCTCACATTCTTCAAGGCAGAGCTTTGCTTCAGCCCAAAGGATACCAAAGACAGGAGGGGCCCCTGGGAGGGGAGGCAGTTTCCCTCTTCCAGCCCCTACTACCTTGGCCAGGCTACAAGGTCAGAATCCGCTGAGAGTTCATTTTGGCACACTGAAGAGGCCAAGTCAGCACACGGGCCTCTGGGAAGGGCATGTCCTCTGCTTTCCAGCGGCGCCCAGGAGCAGCTATTGAGGCACAGCCTTGGCCTTTGGCCTCTGCTGCCTTAGGAGAAAACTCACCTAGCTGGAGGGTATCAAATGGGCAGCATCTCACTCTAGAGCTGGAGAATTCAACAACAAAAAACACAGAAGACAGCAGGAAAACACCAACCTTCAAGAGCCAAAGGCTGGCCTCTACCCAGGTTCAGTAGTGCACGCCTGTTATCCCACAGCTGGGAAGGCTGAGGCAGGAGAACCCCCAAGTTCAAAGCCAGCCTCAGTAACTTATCAGGGCCTTAAGCAACTTAGCAAGACCCTGTGTCAAAAAATAAAAAGGGCTGGGGATGTGGCTCAGTGGTTAAGCGCCTCTGAATTCAATTCCTGGTACCAAAAAATAAAAACAAAACGCTGGCCTCCGGGATACCAGGTAACTCCAGCACCCAGGGAGGAAACAAACACATGATACTTAGATGCCTCCAGGATGCCTGGCACGGGTGCCTGAAAAAAATACTAAATTTCTGTCCTGGCAGAAAAATGGAACTGGTTGGGATGGAGAAGACACATTCTCAGTGGATTCGCTGCTGGTGATATGGTCTGACCCCAAGGTCCTAGGTCACCCCAAAGGTCTGAGGGACACCTGAGTAAGTGGTTGCAGCCCAGTCACACTCAGGTGACAGTTACCTAAGCTCTCTGGGCTCAGTGATCCCAGGGACCATAGCCCAGGCATATGCCCATCCTGTGGGCCTAGGTAGTGTACTCTCCTGTGTTCTGGCTAAAAGCAAACAAAAAAACACTGCAATTTCCTAGGAGTGAGATGGGTACAGATCACCAGTATCAGAAAACATGCTGGCTGCCCGGTCCCCACCCATCTAAAGCAGCCCCTCAGGTGCCTGTAGACCACTGTAGAGTGCATAACCAATGCTATCAATCTCCTCCTCCCGCAAACTACCTAAGAGGTTCACACTGGGGTTGAAGTGGCAGGGCAGGCTGGCCTGCTCCAGGCTGCTGATGAGCAACTCCAGGGCCTGCAGAAAGCGCTCCCCCAGGGCCTCCTCGGCCCAGTCCACTTCCTCTTCCCCCAGACGAAGAACCACTTGGGTCAGGTGGCTCTGGCCCAGTTGCCCCAGGGCTGGATGGCCACGGCACACACCACACAATAGCAGCAGCAGCCTCCGGCGAGTGCCAGTATCCTGATCATCCAGGGCCTGCAACCTGGCAGCCTCTGCTGGATACAGGTCCTGAAGCCAAAGATTCCCAGCCAGGCCCTCCAGGGGCCAGGCCAGGAGGAGGTGGTTGTCAGAATGGGCCCCCGTGACTGCCACAAGCACAGCCACAGTGAGCTCCAGGCTCTCATGCTGCACCTCCAGCAGCAGCTCCTCCGAGGCCACGCTGGGCCGGATCAGGCATCCGAGCAGGCTACCAATGGCTGGCCAGTTGACGGAGGCAACCAGGGCCTTGCGGAGCAACTCCAGCAGGACACGGGAGGAGAGGTAGCCACCTACCAGGAAGCGGTCCCAGGGGCTGCTCCCGCGGGGGTGAAACTCAAGCTGAGTCCTGCGCACTGCCCAGCAGCGAGGGTCCCTGGCCACAGTGTCCACGCCAGGTACCAGAATCCACAGGCCCGGCTCCAGCAGCAGTGGTGTCAGGAGGCGCACATGCTCAGCAGCCCCTGCCTGCAGCCCATCATAGAGCGGACCACCAGGCACAAGTGGCCCAAAGGGCAGTTCCGGGAACTTGTTCCGCAAGTAGGCCTGTAGCTCCAAGGCAATGTCACCGGCCAGCTGTTTGGCCAAAGCCACATGAGCTGCTGGGATAACCACATGTTCCCGCTCAAATGCCAGCAGCTTCTCCTGGAACGTCAGACACAGTGGTACTGGGGAGCCGAGTTGAGGTGGCTTCTGAAGCTCAGTATCTGTGGGACCTTCTGCAGAGTGAAGGGACCAGGGGAACATGTAAGAACCCCGCCACAATGAGTTAAAAGAATTCTACCTCATTATTGGCTGTGTGACAGCCCTGGGCCTTGTTCCTCACCTGTAATGGCCACCTGAGAAAGTACCAGGTCTAGGTCCTCAGGACTGTGAATACTCGATGACAAAGTTGCCCTGGCCCAGAGTCTCAACACCCTGGCCCTACAGCTAAAAGAACTCCATGCAGAATGAGGAAGACAGGTCCTGCCCCTCTTGAGCCTCGGTTTCCTCATCTGAGGCTCCCCACCATCACAGTAGCATGGTAGCATACTCAGGAAGGAATGAGGACAAAAAACATGATGCCAAGCAGTTTGATCTTTGATCAAGAGTTCAAAGCCAGCCTCAGCAAAAACGAGGTGCTAAGCAACTCAGTGAGACCCTGTCCCTAAATAGAATACAAAATAGGGGAGGGGATGTGGCTCAATGGTCAAGTACCACCCCCCCCAAAAAAAAAAAAAAAAAAACAACGGTATGATCAGGGAGTCATTCAGTGGTGTAGTATTTGCCTACCAAGTGCAAGGACCTAGGTTTGATCTCCAGCATCACAAAACATAACACAAAACAACAAAAAAACCCACAAAACTAAGATCCCCATTAAACATTAGAAGCCCATAGCCTAGAAAGGAACAGGAATTTGCATAGGACTGCAAAGTCACTCAGGCAAACAGCCTGGGCTGCATCTCCCAAAGGTGACCACCAAAGGAAAACTTACCCACATCAGAAGGGAAGGGGTGCATGCAGCTCACCTGGGGCAGAGGGCAAGGGGGCTGGGAGCGACACAGGCTGGCTGAGGGAAGCAGGTGGGGGCCGGGGCTGTTGGTGCGGTGTGGCCTTGAGCAGGTTTAGTTCCTTCCAGCTGTCCCCCTTAGCATCATCTTCATCCCTAGGGCTAGTAGCCCTGTCAATGAACTGTAGGCAGAGTGACACAAAGCAGAAGTCTGAGGAGTCATGGCAAAGCTTGGGGTTGCCCTGGATTCCAATGTCAGCCTTAGGGAGTGCCACTGCCCCTCCTGGGGCATGAAGCACTGTGTGACCCCAGCCCTGTCACCCTCCTCTGGAAGTCTCAGGCAGTCCCACCCAGCCAGGCCTTACCCGCTTCACTGCCAGGGTAGCAATGCCCAGCACAGCAGCCCCGCCCACACCCAGCACCAGGCGGGCATTGGCCAGGAGGAAGTCCACAGCGCTGCCCAGGGCCTCGTCGCCACGATGTTTTCCCCTCTTCTGGGAGAACTCTGCCATGATCTGCCTGCAAGAGAGGCATGGGGCAGTTGAGGCTGGAGCCACCTGTGGATGGGTACGTGCAAGTCAGGTCTGAAGGATCCACCCTTAGGTGGTAAGAAAGACACACAGATCCCAAATACAGGGGCAGCTGCTCTGGGGTAACAGTGTAAAGCCCACAAGGGAGCCATAGTGCCCTGGGAGAGAGGATTCTCTGGGACTTGGGACAGTGTTGCAGGTGGAGGGACCAAGCAATAGAGAAGGTGAGCCAGGGCCTGTTTGCTTACCAGTGAACTGGCACAGGCAGTGGTGAAGTGAGCAGCCGGAAGTGAGCAGCCCTGAAGTGTGTGACCAGGTAGGGCCAGGCACTTGAGAAGCAGAAGTAGAACTCTCTCAAGGACCAGTCCACCAAGTCAAGAGGTCACAGCCTCCTGGGGCACCAAGGACTTCTGACCTCCCTGATGGACTTTGGGTGCCTGTGGCCCAGCTACCAGGTGACAAGATGCCTGGAATGGCTGAAGCCTGAAGCACTGTGTGACTCAGCCCTGGACACCTGCCCACTTACCCCACACTATAAATAAGACCCAGCTCTGGGGCCCGGTGAGGTCACAGGGTAACCAGGTGACCCACCACGACCCCACAGCCGGTTTCTACTTCCCCATTCAAGCCATGGGAATCAACACTGCCACACACAGCAGGGCCAGTAATTCACTCTGCAAATTGTAAAAGCATTTTAATTCCAACACTTATCTAAACTGGGACTCAGACTGCAGGGTCGCACAGGCCCCAGCCGGAAGCCTTCCAATTCGGGGAAGTAGGGGAGGGCGCGGGGAGTTAAAAATAACCCACTCTGAGCAGCCAGGCCCTGGATGCCGCCAGTCCTCCGGGTTGGCCAAACCCCTGGGTCAGGGCTGAGCAGGTCACGTAGCTGCCCACAGTTGGGCCTGTTACGGCCCCATTCACAAGTGAGGTCGCTGAGGTCCTGGAAACCAAGTGCGGCACCCAAAAAACGGGAAGGGCAGAGCTCCAACTCAGACCTTGGGGCCCAAAGTCCTCCCTCCCTTCCCAGCCGTGACCGCGGGCCACGCCCCCGTTCAGTGTTTGGGACGCGCGCCACGCCCGAAGCTGGAGGACCCCAGGGACCGCCCCATTACGCTCCGGGGGGGTACCTGCGTCTCGGAGTCAGCGCACCCACCGGAGGACACAGCGGGTTCGCGGGGCCCTGATGGCCAGACCTGCCCGAGAATGGGAGGTGGAGGACCCGGGAACCGAACGCAGAGGCCCAGAGGCGGCCGCTGACCCCGGAGGCAAGCAGACGAGCAGGCCTTCCCTCCAATCGGAGCGCCGGACTGCAGCGCGCACGTTCCAAAATACTGCGCGGCTCAGCCAATGAGTGGCCAGCCACGCTCCCTCAGGGACGGGACTCTCCAGCGAAGTCCGGATTTAAAGGTGCAGAGCAGCATTCCGAGCCCACAACTGGGTGGTTGTGTGTGACGGTCCTCCCGGGCAGACAGACCGCACCTCGCCTAAAGACCCACATTCTCCCACCTCGTTATTACCTGTTGGGCCGCGGGGCACACAGTGTGGCGAAAGCGCCAACCCCTGCCCACTGCTCCGTGAGAGCTTCCGTGAGCTTTTCTTCCCCCAGGTCTGTTTTCTCTCCTGTATAACCGGCATGTGAGACGCCATCACCCCCCTCAACGCCCTGTGAAGGACAGCTGTGCGTAGAACAGCTGTGGCTCAGATACAGGGCACTTACTGTGTGCGGATTCGAAAGCCATAAACAGCATGGACCAGGAGAGACGCTTCTTTTTACAGAACACGAAGCAAACCAGTAAATAAGCAGAGGGGAAAGTGTTGACACTAAGTGGCGACAATGATAACCTGCCACTAGCACTGAGTGCCTGCTGTATGCGGAGAGCTACACGTGCGTTTGCTTCTGGCAACAACTTTAGGAAACAGTCAACTGATGAGGAAATTGCGGCCAGAAGCAGAAGCCCGAGAACTCCGATGCCCTAGTACCACCTGTCTGTGAGGCCGAGCCCAACTGGGACCTTCTCGGGTCCGGAACCTCTCCCAGAGTCAAGGTCAACGTCCGCCCAGGACGCTGCGACCGCAACTCGGAGGTTGTGCAAGCCTCCAACCCGAACACAAGGAGGCCTCTCCAGGACCCGAGGAGACTGGGAGACTGAGGCCTCGGGGGAGCTGGAGCCACCCCACCCCCGCGCGGAGCCGGACGACTCGGGCGCGCAGACTCCCGGCGCCGCAGGGTTAAGGGGGCGGGGCCGGCGCTAGCCCTGCCCGCGGCTCTCGGGGCCGCCCCTGCTCCCTCCCGGCGCCCAGCAGAGAGGCGCCGCCATGGAGGCCACCGGGGTGCTGCCGTTCGTGCGCGGCGTGGACCTCAGCGGCAACGACTTCAAGGTGAGCCCAGCCCAGCCTCGTCGGGCGGCAGCCGAGCCTCCCCACGGGCCTTTTCTCGCGCGCGGGCCCCGCCGCTCTCCGCTTCCTGTCTCGCCGCCCAGTCCCGCGGCGGGGCGGGTGGGGCTCCGGCGGTCGCCCCGGTAGCGCCTGGCCCCGAGGACCCGCCCGGCGCTCGCCCCGGCGGACCGAGGCGCGGGCTCGGCGTCGCGCGGGGGGGCCCCGCTGGAGCTGCGACCCCGCGCGCTGTTCTCCGCCCTGGCGGGAGCGTGGCCTGGCGGTCGGGGCGAGCCCGGCTCCCGCCCCTCTGAGGTGACACGCCCGAGCCAGGCCCGGACTCTGCCGGCCAGCCGAGCTGCCAGGGCTGCCCAGGGGCGGGTGTGGAGCCAGCTCTTCGCCACCCTCCCCGCCACCATCATCCTGTGTGGTCTTGGGCAAGTCACTTCCCCTCTCGGTGCCTGGGTTTTCTCATCTGCTCATGGGGCTTAAAAGTAGCCGTTTGAACCTCTGGATGGGGCTTGATCTATTGGTACCACCGAGAGCGTCAGGCAGCTGGGAGAGGTACTGGGTGGTGTAGTCCGAACTGACAGGCCCCAGGCGCCCGCAAGCCAATTGGTGGGGAAGGGAGGCGGTTGTAGGCTGTCAAGAAAGAGGTGGAAGGTGTCAGGGCCAGAGGGGAGGCAGAGAAGAAGGTGACGGCAGAGCTGTTCTGAATGCTGGTGCTCCAGGAGGTGATGGGCAGTTACCGCTTGGGACTGGGGAGGAGGCAGGTAGGCTCTTCCTGCCATTACCTGTATGTGCACACACCTTTGACCCCGTGCATAGGTGGCCACATCACTTTTCTCTGACCCATCCCTACTGTCCTTACCTGGGGTCTCCGCGTGTCTTCTGTGGACTGGGAGAATCTGAGTCACCAGCCAAGAATGTGGCTGCAGGGGGAAGGGACTCAGCAGCCAAAGGCACTAAAGGCATAAGCCACCCAGACACTGTGCACAAAGGGCAGAAGCTGATGAGGTGGGCATTGGAATATGGCGAGTGATTGAACACAAAAGGTCATACCTGTGTAGGGTGAGGAGGTGGACCCTCAGCTGCAGTTCAGTTTGGACCTTGCCAGGAATAGGTCCTGTGCTGATGGCAGGTGGGAGGATAGTGGGGACTTCACAGAGGCTCAGGAAAACTCCCCCTCCAGGCAGTCCAATGAGAACCCGGACTCCAGACAAAGGAATGCGAGCAGAGCTGACCACAAAGTGGGATGCTGGGCATCACCCCAGACAAGACAGTTTTGTCCAGCCTTCCTGGGGCTCAGATTCCAGCAGGAGAGGCAGGCTGACACTTTGTCTTTTATTAGTTTAATTTTATGGGTGAAAAAAATGAGGCACAGAGTGAAAAGTGACTTGTCCAGGGTTTCACAGCTGGTGGGCTGGCTCTGTTGCTCCCTGAAGACTTCCATGGGCAGTGGGAGCCACAGAATGTGGTGGGGCATAGGCACCCCTTTTCCAGACCATCCTCACTGTGAAATCCATTCTCCCCACACACAGGGTGGCTACTTCCCTGAGAATGTCAAGGCCATGACCAGCCTGCGATGGCTGAAGTTGAACCGCACAGGCCTCTGCTACCTGCCAGAAGAGCTGGCTGCCCTACAGAAGCTGGTAAGCGGCCTTGGGAAGGCAGGGAGGTTTTGGGGGGCTAGGGCTGGGCCAGGTGGGCTAAGCCTATGGAGCTGACAAAGATGTAGAGGAAGGACATGCAGAGCTGTGAGCAAAGCTGGCAGACAAGAGTGAGCCCTCCATCCCAGAAGGTGAACAGGAAGAGGCCTGGTCTATAAGGGGAGGGAGGCTGTAGAAATGGATTGGCTGGTGGTGGCTTCTCCTGAATGGTGCAGAGCTGTGGAGACAGACAGGAACTCTGCATCCCCTACCCACCCTGCTGAGTCTTTCCTCCCCTGTCCTGGCCCAGGAGCACTTGTCCGTGAGCCACAACAACCTGACTACACTTCATGGGGAGCTGTCCAGCCTGCCTTCACTGCGGGTGAGTACTGGCCAGGAGGCCTTCAGGCTGGGGTTAGGGACCCAGAGTCTGGCCAGAAGCTGGTAGAGTGCCCCTAAATTTAATCACCAGTACTGGGAAGAAAAAGGGGCAGGGGGGATTGTTTGATCAGAAAATGTTTCCTGTTACGCATGGTGGTGCATGCCTGTAATCTAGTGACTCAGGAGGCCAAGACAGGAGGATTGCAAGTTCAAGACCAGCCTCAGCAACTTAGCAAGGCCCTAAGCAACTTAATGAGACCCTGTCTCAAAAAAATAAAAAGGGCTGGGATGAAGTTCAGTGATAAAAGCGCCCCTGATTTAGATCCCCAGTACAAAAAGAAAAGAAAGAAAAGTTTTCCTGAAGGCCCCAGAGGATTGGACTTTTAGGTTTGAATAGGAGTTCACCAGGAGGCTAGGAAAAAGTCCATCAGTTGGAGGAACTGTGTGAACAAAGATCAGAGGTAGGAGAGCACTCAGGCCTACCCTCTGGTGGTCTTCCCAAGGAGGCATCCTGTCCTGAGCGCTCTGCTCCTCCTGGGTATGGAAACCAGAAATCAGACTCTCACCATTTTTCCCTAGGCCATTGTAGCTCGAGCCAATAGCCTGAAGAATTCCGGAGTCCCTGATGACATCTTCAAGTTGGATGACCTCTCAGTCCTGGTCAGTGGTTACCCACCTGCCTGGCCCCTAGGCTGGCCCAACCCCCAACCATTCAGTCACCACTCATGACCACAGTCCTTGTGGGGCCATCATTATCTAATTTTACAGATAAGGAAACAGGCCTAGAATGGGCAGTGCCTTGCCTGAGGTCACTGGTGGAGTCAGATCCCTAACCCTCACACCCTTCCTGCCAGGATCCTACTGTTTCCCTTTGTCCCTGAGCCACTTCCCCACCATCCACTCCCTGCTTAGTGTCCTGCCTGATCCCTGAGAATGGCAGAGGCTTGGCAGAGTGGGAACACCCCTGACCTGGGCCTTGTCCCTTCTGCCCAGGACTTGAGCTACAATCAGCTGACCGAGTGCCCACGAGAGCTGGAGAATGCCAAGAACATGCTGGTGCTCAACCTCAGCCATAATAGGTGCTGATGAGGTGTAGTCAGAGTGTCAGGGGGGCTGGGGCTGCGCTCTGGAGCTAACTCAGGCGGCCCTGCCTCTCTCCCGCCCACCCGCAGTATCGACACCATCCCCAACCAGCTCTTCATCAACCTCACGGACCTGCTGTACCTGGACCTTAGTGAGAATCATCTGGAGAGCCTGCCACCCCAGATGCGCCGCCTGGTGCACCTGCAGACACTGGTGCTCAATGGGAACCCATTGCTGCATGCACAGCTCCGGTGGGCACCTGCACCAGTCAGAGCCCCACTCCCAGGAGCCCTGGCCCTATGCCCTGTGTAGGCTGGCACCCTCAAGCTGGGCCTGTCCTTCCCGAGCATCCTGATCCACCTCTTGGTCTTGTCTTTCTGTCTGCCTCATTACACAGCTGCCATTGGCCTTGTGCCTGTCCCTCCAATCCCCCATCACCACCCAAACCCCTTGTGTGGGCCCTTCCCTTTTCCCTGACATTTCATGTTTCCCTGGCAGGCAGCTCCCAGCCATGACCGCCCTGCAGACCCTGCACTTGCGGAACACACAGCGCACCCAGAGCAACCTTCCCACCAGCCTGGAGGGCCTGAGCCACCTTGCAGGTTGGCACCTCCCTGGGCATCCCTCTGCACTCCCTTTCTTCCTGACAAATTATGTGGGTTCAGCCTGCTCCTCCAGCCATAGCCCACAATTAGGGTGTGTGTGTGTGTGTGTGTGTGGTGCTGGGATAGAACCCAGGGTCCCATTCATTCAAGGCAGTGCCCTACCGGTGAGCTACCCTCCCCCAGCCGATACATTGTTTCTGTCTTTATCATGAGACTATTAATGGCATCAAATCATGAGCACTGAATTATGCCTAGACCTACCCTGCGTGGAGTTTCTCCAAATGGAGAAACTGCAGCTCAGCCTGGCGGTGGTAGAGCTGGCATTTATAATAGAGCTGGCAGTGCCCAGTGCCTGCTGTGGGGGCCTTGACTCGTGTTCCTCCTCACACTCCAGATGTGGACCTGTCATGCAATGACCTGACACGGGTGCCTGAGTGCCTGTACACTCTCCCCAGCCTGCGCCGCCTCAACCTCAGCAGCAACCAGATCACAGAGCTGTCCCTGTGCATTGACCAGTGGGTACACGTGGAGACCTTGAATCTGTCCCGCAACCAGCTCACGTCACTGCCCGTGAGTCCTGGACCTTGGCCGGTGGGGTGGAGGGAAGCTGCTGGGCTCAGCCCTGACCACCCACCCCTGCTCTGCTCCCCCGCAGTCAGCCATCTGCAAGCTGACCAAGCTGAAGAAGTTGTATCTCAACTCCAACAAGCTGGACTTCGATGGGCTACCCTCAGGCATTGGCAAACTGACTGGCCTGGAGGAGTTCATGGCTGCCAACAACAACCTAGAGCTGATTCCCGAAAGCCTCTGCAGGTGCTGGGGCAGGGCTGGGCAGGAGGGGCCCTCAGCACAGAGAATTCTGGAATCATAGCCAGAACCAGCCTGGTTGTCTTTGTGAGTCACATGAAATGAAGATGGGTCAGTTTGCCTCTGTGGCTGAAGACCCTGTGGTCCCATGCTAGCCATTCCCAATTTGGGTTCCCCAGAGGACCCCTTGGGAAGACGCTATTAGGGTGGAGGCCAGAAGGGTTCCAGTGCCAGATGAATTTGGGACTCAGTGCTGCTTCCATCCCCTCCTGGAGGTCACAGTGCCCACAAGTGGGGTCTCCTGGCTCTGAGAAGTTCTTCAGGCAAAGGATGGAGGACAGCCCTCCAGATCCTCTGGCCCTTCTGACCCTTCCCCCTTGTCATTTCTCTGAGGTCCCCCACTGGCCCTGTCCTTACAGGTGCCCAAAGCTGAGGAAACTTATCCTGAACAAGAACCGCCTGGTGACGCTCCCAGAGGCCATCCACTTCCTGACGGAGATTGAGGTCAGGCCAGGCAGGCCAGTGCAGGGGAGGGTGGGCGGGCGGGGGTGGTCCTCAGAAGAGACAGCGCTAGCGGGTTTGCCCTGGAGGGGAGGCCTCCTGGTGGGGGCAGCACCTGCATGCTGGGGGGAAGGTGAGCCCCAGCATTCCTAGTGCCCTCCACAGCCAGCCACAGAGGCAACCAGGATGGATGCCCTGGTCTTGGCCCCTGCAGACAAGAAGCAGAAGCCAGGCTCTGTGTGGCTGGGAGGGGGACCTGGACCAGCGCCAGCTCTGCTCCTCCCTGCTGCAGGTCCTGGATGTGCGGGACAACCCCAGCCTGGTCATGCCACCTAAGCCTGCTGACCCCGCTGCTGAGTGGTACAACATCGATTTCTCGCTGCAAAATCAGCTGCGGCTGGCAGGTGCCTCCCCTGCCACAGTGGCTGCCGCAGCAGCTGGTAAGTTAGGGAACATGTGGCTTGGGATGCCTTTCTGGACATGGAGGATGGGGTTGGATGCCCAAGGGGCAAGTCCCATAGGGCTCAGCTGCATACCCCTTCCCCAAGCTGGGAGTGGGCCCAAGGACCCGCTGGCTCGCAAGATGCGGCTGCGGAGGCGAAAGGACTCAGCCCAGGATGACCAAGCCAAGCAGGTGCTGAAGGGCATGTCAGATGTGGCCCAGGAGAAGAACAAGAAACAGGAGGTGAGCCGAGATGGGACAGGCACAGTGCGCCTTGCTACCAAGGCAGGGGCATGGCTCCTGAGAGACCAAAGCAGACACCTAGAGATGAGATGGGAGACATGAGGGTCACTGAAAAGTGATTATGAGGAAGATCCAGTGGTGATGGGCTTGACAGGGGCTTCTCCAGAAAGTCCTGGGCAGCTGGCTGGACAGGTGCGCTTCCGTTTCCCACAGTGCCTCAGGTGCTTCACCTGAAAACAGCTTCTCCGTCCCCTGCTGCACTCTGTCCAGTGGCAGCTGAATGAGCACATCCCTCTCACAGTGCCCTGATCCACGCCGGTTACTGCAGAGGAGGGGTTATAGGTCAGGGTACAAAGCAGCATCTGCTTACCTTGCTTGTCCTAGTGTATGACCAGCACACCAGGGAACTCAGCACGTATGTGAGAAAGCAGCTCTCTGCAAATAACACTGACTTATCCTAGTTAGTTCCCAGCGTATGTGAGAAGAGTCATTGTCCTTCAAGATGACATTTATCTGGACTTTGCGGCCTAGACTCACTCTCATCGATGCCTTAACTTGGCTAGGTTCTCAAGAATAGAGGGATACTTTAGGGTCATGGTATTTAACTGTCCTCCTCGTCTCCAAGAATGACACAGGACCCTGGGCAGATAGAATGTCCCGCACAAAGGCCCTGGGGTGGGTAGCAAGTAGTGGCTCTGCAGAGTCAAGCCATGTACTCTGACTGTGCCCCCAGGAGAGTGTGGACGCGAGGGCCCCCGGAGGGAAGGTACGGCGCTGGGACCAGGGCCTGGAGAAGCCGCGCCTCGACTACTCAGAGTTCTTCACGGAGGATGTGGGCCAGCTGCCAGGCTTGACCATCTGGCAGATTGAGAACTTTGTGCCGGTGCTGGTAGAGGAAGCCTTCCACGGCAAGTTCTATGAGGCCGACTGCTACATTGTACTCAAGGTGAGGCTGACCCCCTGGGGTCCATGTGGCCTCCAGTCTCCTAATCACAGTCCCCACCTGCACCTAGGTCCTGTGAGAGCTGGGAGGTGGGCAGGCCAGGTGCAGGCAGGGTGGTGGAGGGAAGCCAGGCTGGGCCCCAGGAAGCTCATGGCTAGTGCCTTGGCTCGCAGACCTTTCTGGACGACAGCGGCTCCCTGAACTGGGAGATCTACTACTGGATCGGCGGGGAGGCCACACTGGACAAGAAGGCCTGCTCTGCCATCCACGCCGTCAACCTGCGCAACTACCTGGGTGCTGAGTGCCGCACTGTGAGGGAGGAAATGGGCGACGAGAGCGAGGAGTTCCTGCAGGTACCAGGCAGGCGGGGCAGGAATCTTGGGTGCCGAGGGAGCTGGCCCAGAGGTAGGCAGGGGGGACTGCTGGAGTGGGGCAGGGAGCTGAAGCCAAAGACGCTGGGCTTGAGGGACCCCAGGGAGCTGGAGGCAGAGGCAAGATGGAGGTCTGGGGAGACCAAAGGCCACCAGAACCTGGGTTGGTGGAAGTGGGGCGGGGTCAGTGGTTGAGGGGAGGGTGACAGGCAGGGTGGAGGCTGTGAGGCCAATAGGCCAACACAGGGGTGGGAACCAGGTCCAAGGATTTGGGCCAAGAGAGGTGGGAGCTGTTGGGGGACAGGACCACAGGCTGGGTGCCAGGGAGGTGGGGCCAAGCCCAGCCTGGAATACAGCACAGAGCCAGGTCAGCAAGGTGCCCGCCGGTGTCACCAGCTGGTTTTCCATAGACACTCCACATCTTGAGATCTTACCCAAGTTCACTGAGGTTTGCACTCCTCTGTGAACCACCTGTGCACACCCCTCGACATGTTGCCCCCACCTTTACAACACGGGTAGACACATTCATGTCATTGGACGTCCCTATACCCCAGTATGTGTGTGTTTATGAGCAAAGACTATTTTTGCTCCTTAACATCATCAGGGATTGGTAGCACCTGAGTCACTGCACCCAGCCTGGCAGGGGGTGGTTGGGGGAGGGGACAACCTGGTGAAGAACCCATGGCCTCACACACACAGGTGTTTGACAACGACATCTCCTACATTGAGGGTGGAACAGCCAGTGGCTTCTACACTGTGGAGGACACACACTATGTCACCAGGTGAGGGGGTGAGAGTGTGGCACTGGCCTGCACTCTGCCAGGAAGGGTTGGATGGGAATGTGTTAGGAGTAAATCGGTCCCTTGGTCCACACTGAGCCACTCTTGTCCTGGTCCTCAGGATGTACCGTGTGTATGGGAAAAAGAACATCAAGTTGGAGCCTGTCCCCCTCAAGGGAGCCTCCCTGGATCCAAGGTGAGACCCCATGATATGAGGTAGAGGTGTTTGACCATCAGCCTCCTCTCTGCCTATGGGGTGCAGGTTTGGACCTCCTGAAAGAGGGGGCCCTCTAGCAGCACCCTTTTAACGCCTGTCCCACAGAGCTTGGCAGAAGGGCCCGTGAGGCCCTCTGAGAAGGGGAGCTTATAGCCCATAATGATGGATTGTTTCTGGTGGAATCTGGGGTATGGGACAGTCATTGTCCCCATGCCCCATCATAGCTCCTCCTTTCAAGGTTTGTGTTCCTGCTGGACCGAGGGCTGGACATCTATGTGTGGCGGGGGGCCCAGGCCACACTGAGTAACACCACCAAGGCCAGGTATGAGGGTATGGTATTGTGATTTTGTGCAAAGGAGAAGTATCATCTAAGAAGGGGTGTGGTCTCACTGAGGGCTTTGCATCTTGTTCTCAGGCTCTTTGCAGAGAAAATTAACAAGAATGAGCGGAAAGGGAAGGCAGAGATCACGCTGCTGGTGCAGGGCGAGGAACCCCCAGAGTTCTGGGAGGCTGTGGGTGGGGAGCCCTCTGAGATCAAGAAGCATGTGCCTGACAACTTCTGGCCACCCCAGCCCAAGCTGTACAAGGTAAACCATGGTGTTGGGGTACGGGGTTAGCCTGATTTCACTAGCCAGCTGGGGTCTGGGGACAGGCCAGCAGCACTGGGGTGGCTGTGGAATTTGGCCAGAGGAGGGTGCCCCCTCTGGAGTCTGGCTCTAAGAACAGCATGCATGTTACTAAAGGAACTTGGGCCTGGAGGGGGAGACATAGAGCCTGGTACCAGGCTCCCAACTTTAATTTTGTATGTGACAGGAAACTGGGGTTGTCTTGGGAGCAGGAAAGAGTCAAGAAAATTAGCCACAGTAAGGATCTGGAGAGGGCAGACAAGGAAAGCACCATTTAAAAGCCTTGCCAGAGTTGGGCACAGTGGCACACACCTGTGATCCCAGCAATTTGGGGAGGCTGAAACGGGGGGGGGGGGGGGGGGGATTATAAGTTCAAAGCCAGCCTGGGGATTTAGTAGGACCCTGTCTCAAAATAAAAAATTAAAATAAGAGAAAGGTTTGGGGAGGTAGTTCAAAAATAATAATAGGGGCTGGGGCTGGGGCTCAGTAGAAGAGCACTTGCCTAACATGTGTGAGGCACTGAGTTCAGTTTTCAGCACCACATATAAATAAGTGAATAAAGTAAAGGCCCATCAACATCTAAAAAAATCTTTTTAAATTATAATAATAAATTTTTAAAAATAGAAATAAAAGCCCTTCCACTGTCTGAGGATATAGCTCAGTAGTAGAGTGCCTGGCAAGACCAGGTTTCCATCCCCAGTACTACAAAAAAATAAAAATAAAAAGCCCTTCCACAGAGTATCCTTAAAAAGACTTTGGGGTTGAGAAGGAAAAAACAGGTCTCAAGAGGAATGGACATGACTTGAGCAAAGGAGGCTGGACTCCAAATCAGAAGGCTGTTATGGGTGGGGCTGATGTCCCGGACCCAGTCTTTGCCATGTCCATCTCTTCCTCCTGCCAGGTGGGCCTGGGCCTGGGCTACCTGGAGCTGCCGCAGATCAACTACAAGCTTTCCGTGGAACATAAGAAGCGGCCCAAAGTGGAGCTGATGCCTGGGATGCGGCTGGTGAGGTGCACAGAACCAGGTACGGGGCTGGGATTTCTTCCAGGTGGCAGATATTTACCTCCAGCCTCTGATCTCCAGCTGCAGAGCCTGCTGGACACGCGCTGCGTGTACATCCTGGACTGTTGGTCCGACGTGTTCATCTGGCTTGGCCGCAAGTCCCCACGCCTAGTGCGTGCTGCGGCGCTCAAGCTGGGCCAGGAACTGTGTGGGATGCTGCACCGACCACGCCACGCCACGGTCAGCCGCAGCCTCGAGGGTACCGAGGCGCAGGTGTGCTCCGGGATCCAGAGGCCAGCTTCCCTCTATCTGAGTACCCCAGGGTCCCCTGGCCCCTTTGTGGTTGGTTGCTCTGCTAACCTACAGCACGGGTCCAAACCTTTTTGTGGAACCACCTCTTCTACAAACTGCCCCTCCTAGTTCTGTTTCTTAGACTCCACCTCCCCGGGCCCACCAGACGTTCTCCCCTGACCCCAGCCCTTGGGCCCCAAACTTTGAACCCTAAGATTAACTCTGCTGGACCCCTCCCCGCTGCTCTCCCTTAGGTGTTCAAGGCCAAGTTCAAGAACTGGGACGACGTGTTGACGGTGGACTACACGCGCAACGCGGAGGCTGTCCTCCAGGGCCCCGGGCTCTCTGGGAAGGTGAAGCGTGATGCGGAGAAGAAAGACCAGATGAAGGCGGACCTCACTGCGCTCTTCCTGCCAAGGCAGCCGCCAATGGCACTGGCCGAAGTGGGTGGGGCCTGGGTGCTGGGCGGGGCCGAGGTGGGGCCGGGAGGGGCCAAGTGAGTTAGGCCCGTGGGGGCACGTACTGCACCTGTAGGCGGAACAGCTCATGGAGGAATGGAACGAGGACCTTGATGGCATGGAGGGCTTCGTGCTGGAGGGCAAGAAATTTGCACGGCTGCCTGAGGAGGAGTTCGGCCACTTCTACACGCAGGACTGCTACGTTTTCCTCTGCAGGTGCCACCAAAGCACACCTCCCTCTCTTGTCTTCCTCTGGGACTGGGGGTTCCAGCTCCTGTTCACTGACCTCTAACCCCACAGGTACTGGGTACCCGTGGAGTACGAGGAGGAGGAGAAGGAAGGCAAGGAGGATGGAAAGGCCGGGGCAGAGGGCAAAGAAGGCGAGGACGCAGCGGTGGAGGCCGAGGAGAAGCAGCCCGAGGAGGACTTCCAGTGCATCGTGTACTTCTGGCAGGGTCGGGAAGCCTCCAACATGGGCTGGCTCACCTTCACCTTCAGTCTGCAGAAGAAGTTTGAGAGCCTCTTCCCTGGCAAGCTGGAGGTACACCCAGCTGCGCTCGGGGCTGTGTTCCCATGACCTTGAAGGAAGGGGAGTGGGACCCAGTCCAAGGGAGGCTTGGGATCCAGGGGCAGGTGGGATCTAGGGAGCTGCCCCTGATTCTTTTGCATCCTCAGGTGGTACGAATGACGCAGCAGCAGGAGAACCCCAAGTTCCTGTCCCATTTCAAGAGAAAGTTTATCATCCACCGGGGCAAGAGAAAGGTGGCCCAGGGCACCCTGCAACCAAGCCTCTACCAGATCCGGACCAATGGCAGTGCCCTCTGCACCCGGTGCCTGACGGGGTGGGCAGTGGTTGGCAGGAGTCGGGGAGCAAGCCCTGTCTCTTTACTGACACCCCTCCTCACCCAGGTGCATCCAGATCAACACTGACTCCAGCCTCCTCAACTCCGAGTTCTGCTTCATCCTCAAGGTGAGGTGTGGGTGTGAGCCAGGACCACAGAGCAAGATGGCAGATGGGGTGTTGGTCATGACCCAAAGCCCCTATACACTCCACAGGTTCCCTTTGAGAGTGAGGACAACCAAGGCATTGTGTATGCTTGGGTGGGAAGGGCATCAGACCCCGATGAAGCCAAACTGGCAGAAGACATTCTGAACACCATGTTTGACGCCTCCTACAGCAAACAGGTGAGGTGGGGGTAGGTGGGCAGGTGAGCCAGAGCATGTGGGCTTTGGGCTGAACTGACCCTCCCACAGGTTATCAATGAAGGCGAGGAACCCGAGAACTTCTTTTGGGTTGGAATAGGGGCACAGAAGCCCTATGACGATGACGCTGAGTACATGAAGCACACACGGCTCTTCCGGTAGGGCCCTGTCCACTCCCCCAACTTCCTTCTTAGTCCTGACCCTGTTGCATGTGACCTTAGCCTCATTTTGACTCCTAGGTGCTCCAATGAGAAGGGCTACTTTGCAGTGACTGAGAAATGCTCTGACTTTTGTCAAGATGACCTGGCAGACGATGACATCATGTTGCTAGACAATGGCCAAGAGGTGAGACACCACCCCTATCTCACTGACCCTGCCTATTAGAGGAGGAGCCCCTCCATTTGGAAATAGGAATTACAGAATCACAGAGGCACATTCCCACTCACCTGTGTGACCACCTTGCCTGTTGTCCCTGCCAGGTCTACATGTGGGTAGGGACCCAGACAAGCCAAGTGGAGATTAAACTGAGTCTGAAGGCCTGCCAGGTGAGTGGGGACAGATGCACAGGGCAGGTCTTGGGGTCTGGGAAGACTTCCTGTAGCCACTGTTCTCCTTCCTTCCCAGGTGTACATCCAGCACATGAGCTCCAAAGAGCACGAGCGGCCCCGCCACCTGCGCCTGGTCCGCAAAGGCAACGAGCAGCATGCCTTTACCCGCTGTTTCCATGCCTGGAGCACCTTTCGCCAGCCCCTGGCCTAAGCAGTGGCTTTTAAGCCTCAGGCCTTTGACAAGAGGTGCCTCCATCCACCACCTGCTCACTGAAAGTGTGCACAGGTGACAGCCCTGCTTTATTACTCACCAGTGTCCCAGCACCCAGCAGCACTCAGCCCCAGGCCACACCATTGGCAGAGTAGGGGATGTTCTAGGAACCAGCTGTCAGGCTCAGTGTGAAGCCTGCCCCATCCCCACCCTGGGCCAGGGATACGGCAGATTCTGTTGCCCTTTAAGAGATATTAAATGCTTTTATTTTCAATATTAAAAAATCAGTATTTTTAATATTAAAACAGCGCTAACTTTAAAAAAAAATAACAAGAAAAAAAATACCCCAAGGTACAATCTACAGGGAAGCCCATCCTAACCAGCCTCCAAACACACAGACACACCCTGACTGGGCCTCAGCTCTGGGTGCCAGTCTCTCTCTCTCTCTCTCTCTCTCACACACACACACACACAGGCTGGGACAGGGTAGCCCAGGAGCAAGTACCAAAATAGTTTTAGAAAGGACTGTCCAGCCCAGCCCAGGCATTAGAAAAATACTCTTTGCAAAGGGGAAAGGATGGTGCATGGAGGGGGAAGTGGTCCAGCCGCCCCGCCCACCTACTGTGTCCCTGTCCCCACGTCAGCAGCCCTAGGGCAGCCAACTGCTTTTAAGATGATTCAGACATCCTGGGCCCAGAGATTCCAGGCTGCCCTGTGCCTTCACTTTGGGCTGTGGCAGCTCCAGGGCCCAGAATTGTCGGGGACAGGACAGTAAGTCCCACTGGGCCAACAGGTTAGCAAATAGGGTCTATGTTACGAGGCTTGGGATCCAGGACCCCAGCTTCAGAGCAGAGTAGGCAGTGGCTGGGACAGTGCTGGCCTTTCTGAGTCTGAAGGCCTGCCAGGTGAGTGGGGACAGATGGACAGGGCAGGTCTTGGGGTCTGGGAAGACCTCCTGTGGCCACTGTTCTCCTTCCTTCCCAGGTGTACATCCTGTACAGGAGCAACAGAGGGGGCTCTGGGGGCAGACGGCCTGCCCAAGGCAGCCCAGCAGTTGGACCAGGTTACATAGGTACCCCTACTCAGCCTCCTGACTAGGACAGCAGGAAGGGTCCTTTAATGACAGTCTGAGGTGGACTTGCTGAGGCGCTAGCTGGATATCCAAGTACTGGCCACATGTGACCTGCTCAAGCCAGGATGGGGTACTGCTGACCCCAGGACCAAAGAGAGAATAGGCAGCGTTTGTGCCCAGTGCTGCAGGGTGGACAGGGGCACTAGGGACTAAGTAGGTCACACAGATCTAGGGGCCTGAGGTAAGCAGAGGCAAGCGAGACCTTTCTCTGGGCCCAGTGTTTTGGGCTGATCCAGCAAGACTCACCCTTGGACCCTGGTGACTTCCTGGGAGAAGGGCTGGCCAAACAGGACCCAAATCCCTACCATTGCACCTCCTAGTGGTTAGTCCTGGTCCTGCTCCAGACACACTCATGACCTCTAAGGGCCAACAGCTGGGCCTCTAACTATGAAGACAGTGCTGGTGTGTGGCTCCTGAACTGATGGGACATCCTGTGAGAGGTGACCCGGCTCCAGGAGCCCCGTCACTGCAGGGGCTGCCATGGAGCCCACTGTAAGCCCAGGACAGGGACCCCCAGAAGGTTGCACTGCTGACTGGTGAGAACCAGGTGGGCCTGGGCCCTGCCGCGCCTCATTTGATCAGGATGGTGCAGGTGGGGGCCTCATCTTCTGTCAGGTTCCTCAGGTTCCTTTCTGATTCCTCAGAGCTGGGAAGGGTGATGATCAGAAGGGTCAGGGCTGGAGGAGCCTTTGAGGCCCTAAGAAGGGGGCTGGAAAGACAGGGATCTGGCCTCACCCCAGAAAATCCTTCACATCCTCCACTGTGACATCCCCTGTTGTGTCCAGAGTGGTGTCGGCACTGGTGGCTGAGTCGATGGACATGGGTGAGAGAGTGGCCTCAGGTGGCTCTGGGGTGTCTGCGGGAGGAAGTAGTCAGCCCCTGCCAGGACCTCTCTACACCCTCTCCACAGGGAACAAACTCTTAATTAATGCAGCCTACAGGGGATGTCGCCTCGACAGGCACACACCCACCCAGCCCTGCCCAGCTTCCAGCCCTGGGTCAGCTGTTCCCTCCCGCAGAAGCCTGCCTACAGACAGCACCACCCTTCTCTAGGAGGATGGGTCCCCTTTCATGCCCCACTCACCAGCTCCCTTGTGGGCAGGATCAGGACTTCCATCACAACTCTGTGGAGCCAGGATGATGCTTGGGTTCCCATTAGCCTGGCTCAGCTTGGGTGACTCTTGGACCCTAGGGCACAGATGGGGTCGTGATATGGACCACGGCAATGCCGCATACCTGCCTTCCTGCCCGAGCCTGAGGCATTACACCAGCCAGGACAGTTCCCAGAGTTGGGTGAGACCTGGCCCTTGTCTAGAGGCACCCTGCCAGGGGCTGCCCCCCCACATACCTTGCCCGGGTGGCATCACGGGGCCAGCTGATGTCCAGAGAGCAAAGTGGCTCTGTGATGTTACGGGCACTCAGGGAGAAGCGTTCAAATTCTGATGGTGAGATCAGGTAAAAGCCTGTGTGGCAGGAGAGAGGAGGGAGTGTGCTTAGGAGCCGTGATGAGCCCCAGCCTTCTATGGGTTCCCTGCTCCAGTCTGTGCTGGCAGGCCTTCAAGCTGACCATTCCCAGGTAGTCCCCTGGCCCCACTCAGGTCCCTTTTCTTCCTGGCCACTCTGGCTCACCTTGGCCATGGCGCGTGAAGACACATGAGGCAATGCCGCTGATGTCCTCCTTCCGGATGCAGGAGTACTGCACCTGGGGCCGCAGGCCAGGCACCGAAAACACGTGCACATCACCCAGGTTTGTGAGGCAGGCCAGGCAGGTCTCGGCATAATCCTCACAGGCCACACTGGCAAATGTGGCCAGAGCCACCTTGCGTACACGACAGCCCTCGTGGGCAGTCAGCTTGAACTTCGTCTTGGCACTCACCTTAGGCAGTGTGAACACCTGGTGGCAGAAGGCCAGTGAGCAGGGCCTGGCCCAGTTCTCAGATCCCTTACTCACTCATGGTTGCAGACCACCAGCCCCTAGCTCACCCCAAAGGCCTCAGCTGGCCACACTGCCACCCTGCTTAGCCAGCCACCCCCTCCTCCTGCAGACCCAACCTGGGCTTCACTGTGTCCAGAAACCTCTGGCCTCCTTTAGTGGCCACATCGACCACATCGACTCCTAAAGCTCTGTCTGGTATCCCTACCAAATCATAAACCCCTGGGACTGGACTCAAGGGGTTCCCACCATGCCTAGAGCCTTGTGGTGAGCAGGTCGTGGGGGGAGCTCAGCAGGTTTGGGCATCAAGATTCCACAGGGGCTGGCTGGGGGCACTGTGATGGGGCAGGATTTGGAAGGTCTCAGCAGGCAGAGGATGGAAGTAGGGATGGGGCTCTAGAGGAGAGTCTCCACAGCCCCAGCAGCTCACCTTGAACTGTTCCTCAGAGGCGATGAGCACAGCATGCCCACCCTGCATGTCAGGCGCCTGTGCCAGGTCCCGAGAGGCCTCGTAGGGCTCAGGCAGTGGGCGACCACGCCCATCCAGCACAGCGATGGCCACCACAGGTGCCCGATGCATCAGCTGCACCTCCTTGCCCAGCACAGCCTCCACTGCCCGCTCAGGCCGCTTCTCACCACCTGCCACAGCTGCTGGCACCTCCAGCGCATAAGCAAACACGGAGCCCGAGTTCGTGCCTGCCCACATGGTGGGCCCATGGTGGGCTGCTGCAGGGCACAGACACAGTGAGGAAGGCACTCCCTGCAGGTCCTTCCCCACCTCTCCTGCACCTCCTGTCCTTTACCTCCCCAGATAACCTCATCCTAACCTACTGCGTGGCCTGCGAGGCCAGCTCTGCATCTGACTCAAGTCTCAGCCCCAGATGTAGCCCTTGTGCAGAGGCACAAGCTACTTAAGAGCACCCGCATGAGGACTTCAGTGGCCCCCAAACTACACCCTGATCTTGCCAACCCTTCTTGCTGTACCCTCCTTCCTGTCACTCATGCCCCAAGCCCCACAAGCCATCTCCCCCTACTACCCATCACTGATTCTGTCCACACACTAGTTATCAGGCTCACCCTGCAGGTGCACACTGGCCCTCCTCATCCCTATGTAGCTTGTTCCCCACATGGTGACCAAAGGGTGCCTTTACCAAAGAACCCTGGGCCTGGGAAGAAATGAACCAGGGCTCTTACCCAGGACCCCATCCCCCCTGCCATGTGTGAACTGAGTGGAGAATCAGAGCCACACAAGGCCATATTCCCAGGGCAGGCATGAACATCTGCCACTCTGCATCCTTGAGAACTGAGGCACCAGAGCAACAGCCACTGGGAGCCCAGCCCCAGGTGAAAAGTCCCAGTAATGAAGCATGTCAGCTGCAAGGCAGGAGCCCAGAGCAGGACATGGAACAGTCAAACCCCAAGGCAGTATCAGCCACGTCCAATGGGAGACCTACTGGACAAAGATCCTCCAAAATTAAATGATATCAGAAAGAGGAGACCCAACCTGAACACGAACTGAGACTTGGGAATAGCCTGGGTTCCATGGGACATGAATGGGCAGCAGGGTTGTGCCTGGGTTTCTGTTTAAAAACTTCAGCAAGATTCAACAGCAGCGTGGGGTAGCATAAAACAGAAGTACACACCTGCTGATGGTGGGTGAGGTACATGGGATGACATTTTCGTGTCATCCCATTTTGGGGGGATGTACTCCCATTTTTGTGTTTAAAATTTACCATTATACATTGTAAAGATCAAAGAACAAACCAATATACCCAGGACCTTACAGGGGCTCCAAGCCACCCAGACAAAGCCATGTCCTCAGCACACTGGCATGGTGGCCAATACAGAGCAATCTTAGCCTCTCCCTTCTCTGCCCTCACTCAACTCACCCTAGCCCTGTGGCTCTGTGGCTCCTACCCACAGTCGTAGGCCCTTGGCACCAGCCTGTCCCTCACTGGATCTCAGACTTTGGGCTCCCTTTTCTTTTTTTTTCTTCCCAACACTGGGGACTGAACCCAGGGGCCCTCTACCACTGAGCTGCATCCCCAGTCCTTTTTAAATTTTGAGACAAGGTCTCACAAAGTTGCCCAGGCTGGCCTCCAACTTGCAATCCCGCTCCTCCTCCTCACTTGCTAGGATGAGAGGTGCTGGCTGCTTCTTTTTTTGGGCCAGGGAGGGGTGTACTGGGGATTGAACCCAGGGGCCTCAACCACTGAGCCATATTCCCAGTCCTTTTTTATATTTTATTTAGAGACAGGGTCTTGATGAGTTGCTTAGGTCCTCACTAAATTGCTGAGGCTGGCTCTGAATTCGCAGTCCTCCTGCCTCAGCCTCCTAATCTGCTGGGATTACCGGTGTGCACCACCACTCCCAGCAGTTACCCTTCTTGCTCAAGTCTGCGGGGTCTGTCCAGATCACTAGCAATACCTCACCATCAGCCCCAGCTGGCAGGTGGGGCTGTATGGTAGCCAGGGTGTCCCCATCACCAGTGCAGCCCCGCACAGTGGATGTTCAGTGATACTCTCCGATGTCCTGGAAGGCCTGGTTCCACTGCTTCCCCCCACCCGTTTCCTAGATAAACAACTGAAGCCAGCCTCTCCAATCCCCGACCCGGCACTGGCCTCACCATCTCGAAGGAATGTGTCAGCAAAGTAGAGGCAGCGCACGACACCAGAGAGGGAATCATCAGCAGAGCGGGGCTCGATGCGGCGCTGCACGGGTGTCATCTCAACATCATGGGGACAGGCCTGTTCGGCCAGCTGTGCATTGGCCTCCTGCAACTAGAAGGAACAGGGGCTCCTGAACGTGGTCTCCCTAATTCCCAGCTGCTCTCATTCTGCTTGCCTGACATTGGTCATCACCCATCCACCACATTTCTAGCCCACTCCACTCGTGCAGGGGGCTGTGCAGGGAGTACAGTGAGTGCAGGAACCCCGGGGCTCCAGGCCAGAGGACAGCTCCCAGGCAGCCCACCCCACTCACCTTGCTGTTGGCATTAGCCACACGCTTCTTGCCTGAGACGCGGCTCTTGCGGATACGCCGGAAAGACTGGCGCAGTGACTTCTTAAGGGACTTCACCCGGGACAGTGGCCCCTCCATGGCCAGGGAGTCATTGGGATGAAGAGTACACCTGGGGACAGATAGGAGCCAGTCATGCAAGGAGCAGCCATTCCTGCTGGCCCCAAGGCCAGCACTGCAGACCCCAGCTCAGGAGGTCAAAGCCCCTCTGGCACTGCCTTGTGGTCCCAACAGCTGCTGGTGCTTAGGGTGTCCCTCAGAGCTGCCAGTGATTTCTCACAGGGCCACAGAGGTTCCCAGGACTTTTAAAACCAGCCTGCTTTGGCCATACCAAACTTCAGAAAGGGGGACTCAGACCCAGATCCCATCTCACTGGGACTCCAGCCGCCCGTCCACCTGACCTTCCCCAAGTACCTGGCCAGCACTGGGCTCTTGCGCTGGTAGTCAAAGAGGCCAAAGCCGTGGCTGGTGCCAAAGGCTACAAGGCTCCATTCGGCATGGAGTGTGACGGCGGTGACAGCAGCAGGTGGCAGGCATTGTACTAGCACACGGGGCTGGAAGCCAGCAGGCCAAGGCAGTGGCCCTGTACGTGGGCTCAGCCGCTCGTGGCCCTTCCACGTGAAGCCTTCTCGATCCTGGAGGAGGTCTACACTGGCCACACTAACTGCCTGCTCTGTCGGCACATCGCTGAGCTCGAGCACCAGCACCTAAGCCCCAGCCAGGGCAGGGAGGAATCAGTACAGAGCAGGGTGCCCCTGGCCCCACCCCAGCCTGCAGCCTCAGGATAAGTACTCTTTTTATTTTATTTTATTTTATTTTGGAGGGGGTTCAGGGGATTGAACCCAAAGGTGCTAACCACCGAGCAACATCCCAGCCCTTTTTAAAAAAAGAATTTTTTTGAAAGGGTCTCACTAGGTTGCTGAGGTTAACTTTGAACTTACAATGCTCCTGACTCAGCCTCCTGAGTGGCTGGGATTACAGGTGTGCACCACCAAACCCAGCAGGATAAGTACTCTTTGAATGCTTCCTAAAGCCCTCACTGTGCATCAAGGAACATAGTGGACACCAAAACTAACTGATGCTTTTTTTTTTTTTTTAGAATTTTTAATATTTATTTTTTAGTTTTCAACAGACACAACATCTTTGTTTGTATGTAGTGCTGAGGATTGAACCCGGGCCGCACGCATGCCAGGCGAGCATGCTACTGCTTGAGCCACATCCCCAGCCTCTGATACCTTACCTCACAGACAGATGATTCAATCTTACCTGAGCCTATATTTCATTTAGTAATAAGCACACATTAAGCACCTTCTGTATACTGTGCAAATACTAAGGATATGGCACTGACCAAGTCCCACTGGTCTGTCTCTCTTAGAATGAAGTGCCCTCCCTTTTTCCCAAGTCTCTGTCTCATGGCAATAAGCTCATACTGAGTACCTTCTGTATACTGTGTAAGTGCCAGAGGCATAGCACTGCCTGAGATCCACTGGTCCTTGCGCTCCCAGAGTTCATTTGACTCTCACATTCCTGCTCCCAGACCTAAACCTCCATGGTTTCCCTGCCAGAGCCTCACTCAAGGCACTCAGTGACAGACCCCACTTGGTACCCGTCCTCATTCCAGCCAGCCCCAGCTAGGCCCCATTCCCACCCACTACCAGACTGTTCATTTGAGGCCCACCTCTTCTAGGAAGCTCCCCTGTCATGCCCAACTTGGGGACATCAGCCTTACCTGGCCTGCAGTGCCAGCCACCACCATCTGAGCTGTGTACTTGCAGAGCGCAACCTTCTGCACACCAAGCCGGGGATCATCACTGTAGGGGTCAAAACAGCCCACCTGAGGGGACAGGAGGGAATGAAGACACTGGGCAGAGCCAGGACAGGCTCCATGAGGGGAGGAGTCTCACCTTGCGGAAGGGTGGCCAGTCGTCCTCAGCAGCCTGGCCCAGGCTGTCGGTATGTTCACAGTCTGTCTGGAAGAGGCCAGCTGTGCTCAGCTTGTAGAGCGGCCGCAGCGCCACACCAGATGCATCCCAGAACCGCACAGTGCCATCCTCGTGGCTAAAGGGAGGGCAGATGTCAGGACCATCCCTGGGAGGCCTGCACACCCCTTCTTCCATGAGTCCATCAGCTATTCACTGAGCACCTACTGCACATACCAAATACAGGTTGAAAGCATGGGACACACATTAAGCTTCTATCAGATAAGGCAAACAGGTACTTGGTACATGTAGGCCAAGCTACTTCTATCACATGCACCTGGACCCTTTGAACAGGGTGGGAAGGTGTGGTAATGATGACCATGAAGACCAGGAGATGGCGGAGGGCAAAATGCAAGAATAGAAGACTAGGTCAATTCTTTCCCATTGGAGTTACCCAGCAATCAGAAAGGACACAGTGACCAGGAGCCAGGCAGTCACAGAACAGAGTACAGGGAAGCCCAGGAGAGACCAGCTGAGGTCCAAGGTAGCCAATAAGCAGAACAGCAGTAAGACTGGGGAGGCAAGAAGGAAGCAGGCAGGGGCTGGGGGAGGAGCAGACAAAACTAGGGCACAGCTTCAGGACACGCTGTAGAGCCCAAGTGAGGTCCCTGGGCAGTAGAGGAGCCCAGAGTCAGGGCATGACGTGTGTGTAGACAGGGCTGGAGCCCGAAAAACACAGTAAATTCTTAAGCTATGGAAGGCTTGCTGCTATCGGAGGTTGGAGGGTTCTACCACAGGCAGGAGGAAAGGGAAGGACAGGAAGTAAGGCCTGAGTCACCAGGCACGTCAGTGCCCGCCAGGCCCAGGTCAGGCTCTGCAGCACCTGCCTTGGGCAACTTGGCGTGGGCCGGCCCAGATTTTCCGGTCCCAAGGCAGGCAGGCCAGGTGGGTGGAGCCTTGGGGTTTGCTGGAGCTGAGTTCCAGGCCAAAGGCAGAGCAGGGTGGAGCCCTGAGCCAGGATCTAGGGAGGCTTCATCCAATCCACCCCAGGCAAACGGGGACAACCTGGGCCTGCTACAGCCAGCACTGAGTCACCTGGCATCTCAGTTCCTGCAGAATCTGGGATGGGCAAGGGGCATGCCAGGCCTGCTGGATACAGGGTTTTGCTCAGTGCGCATCCCTAACACCTACCCAGTCAGCAGCAGCCCTCGCTGTGATGGCTCCTGGGCCAGGTTCCGGCCCCCAGTAATGGGCCAGCTCTAGGAAAGGACAGTAAAGATGTGAACACAAGGTCAGGACCAAAGACACCTCCCCCTCCCCCTGGGCATACAATTCAGTATTTCCCCACATCCCCACCTTCAGGCCTGGGCCCAGCATTCCAACAGGAACACACTCCCTCCATAACACCTCACCCACAGGATACCTGGGTACCCACCGAGGCACTGGAGATGAGCTGGGGGCTCTGCTGCTCGCCAGCACTCACGATGCGGGCCCACAGCTTGGCAGGGACATTAGCAACATGGGCAGAGCAGGTGATAGCCGATGAGTGCAACGGGGCCAGGTAAGGGGCAGGCACAGATGGCCAGCCAGGTGTCTGTAGGTCAAGCACCACCAGTTCCTCTTCCAGAAGCACAGCCAGAGCCTGTGGGTCGTCGAATTCTGTGGGATGGAGCAGGGTGAGCTCAGTCATAGGCAGTGTTTGGCGGGGTTGGGAAAGGTAGGGTACACACCATCCTCAGGCCGTGTGCTGTGCACTGTGAAGAAGTCAATGATGCGGGAGGTGAAGTCCAACGTCACCAGCGTCTCAGCTCGCAGCACACTCACACAGTGTCGGTCACCATAGCTGGCGCGGGGCATACCACCACTGAAGATGATGAAGTGGCCCCTGCAAGGAAGGTCATGTGACCTAGAGGCCTTGGAACACACACTGCACAACCCAGCAAGGGCTTCACCTGTTGACCCAGAGCCCACCCTTCCCCCAAGCCAGGTGCAATCCCCATACCCACACACTCCCTCAACATACCCCGATTCACAGTTCCGCCACAGAATCTTGTTGATGGCCTTGCAGGGAAAGGGGCCTGGGGGGTTGGGACAGCGTCAGACCTCCCATTCCTGGTCTACCTTGAAGCTTCCTCCTGCCTCTCCCCAGGGGAAAGCAGCATCACCCCAACCATCCCCCCAGGGGGTCTCCCTTTGCAGATCTGGCTGGTTATTGCCCCCCACCAAGGCCAAGTGGCCCTCTAGACGCCACCCTCTGCCTCAGGCCTCCCCAGCACTCACCATAGGGAATGGTGGCTACGGAGGGCTGCAGAATTGGGGAGCCGCCAGTGTCCATGGGCCAGATGGCATAGCTGCCATCACTGTGCGAACTGATGATGGTACCACTGTTGCGCCCCCAACAAAGACTCTCCAACTGCTGTAATGGAGGCAGACAGGCATGAGCCTGTGGGTGTGTGCATGGGCCCAGACTAACAGAGGGCAAGCCTCACCCCTACCTGGTTCCCCAGGAAGACGTGGTCAACACACTGTGCAGCCTGGTTCCAGATGACCAGCAGGCCCCGGCTGTAGCCAATAAGAATCTTGGTGGGGTCCCGGAGGTGTCCCTGGAGTGACTCCACAGGGCCCAGAGCCTTTCCACAGCGGTAGTCGTCTGGCACACTACAGAAGGAGCCCCAGTGAATTGGGAGAAGTTTCCAGTCAGAGTGGGTGCTGGGCAGCCTGCCTATGGCTCACCTGCGCAGAACCTCATCTGGGCTGAGGGTCTGCCTCTCAAGCAGTGCCAGGGTAGTGACATCCAGGAAGTAGATGCTACCTCCCTCAGTGCCCAGAGCTGCCGTGTTGCCAGCAGCCATCAGCAGAACCACTGTGATACGGGTGAGGCTGGATGGGGTGCTGCAGAGGATATGGGTAAGAGAGTGAGCCCAACCATTTGCTGAAGAGGATGTGGAGAGGGCTGGGACTTACTGCCAGTCCTACCCAGTCCCTATGCACTCACCAGGGCCTTCTTACAGTGCAGGATGGCACCTCGGGAAGGCGACACTGCAGTGTAATTAGCCTGCTCAATTATTCATCAGGCAAGAAGAGGGATAAAAATAGGTTTCCCAAGTCTCTGAGAACTCCTGGCTCCTCCCACCACTAGGAAGCAAACTCAGGCACGGGGGCACCGCCCCAATGATGACCAGGAGCTCCAGCTCCAGGACTAACACAGCCATCCTGATCCCCACCCAGAAATCCTTTTACCAGCTCTCTGGATGCCTCCTGACTTTGAAGGAGTGCCAAATGGCCCTTACCTGCAGAGACAAGGGCTGCCCAAAAACCAGCCCGTGGGTCAGGAATCCTCCACTCTAGCCACTATGGGCAGGGACGGGGAGGGAGAGGGCCAGGCCCACTGTGTTATATCTGGAGCATCCTGCCAACACCTACTATACCTGTGGGACTCTCCTGTTCCCAAACCTGTTTGTTCACCCATGCACACAATGGCTTACCCCCTACTCCCAACTCAAGGGGTCAAGGGACCTCTGCTTGTCTGAAACCCTGTTCCAAGCCCCAGAAACCCCCAACACCACAGGGAATGCAGTGTCACACCACAGGCCCATGAAGTTTGGCATATAATACGTTATCTCCTAGGGCTCATGGCCACCAAAGATTCCCAGTCAGTAACACAAACCCTGCCTGCTTGCCTCAAACTCCACCAGAACCTCCCATTTAATTTGAGAAGTCCAGAGCACAACTTAGCCAAGCAGGGTCCTCCCAGGGCCAGTCTCAAACATACCCCCTACCCCAAAGAACAGCCCTACTGGCAGCTGCCCGTCTCTCCACACCTTGGCACAGTTAGCTCCCAGGCCTCCCCAGGATATTCCCCTGCTCAGGGGTTCTCCAGTACCTGGCACCATCAAAGCCAGGCCGGCTGGGAAGCTGGAAACTGAGTGCCTCCTCCAGGTGGGCACAGCCATTATGATGGACGATTTCCCAGAGATGCAGACTGCTGTCATCTAGCAAGGTTAGGAGGCGGCCCTGCGGGGTGCAAGCAGAGACCAAATTGGGTTGGCCTGGAGAAATGGGAGGGCATGGGAACCACAAGGAGCTGGCTGATAGGGAGCAGAAGCTCACCTGACCAGGCAGGAAGTGCATCTGAGTGACAGTGGCCGCATCCCGGTGCAGGCCCGTGAATTCCACACCGGGTGCACCATAGCTGAGGGTAACTGGTCAAGGACAGAATCATGCAGGCACAGGCCAGAAAACCTTATGCACAAGCCGCCTTCCCCAGGATAATTTTCATGGGTTTTGCCCGAGACCTACCTACCGGAGGTTCCAAGACCCAGTGAGGCCCCCTTCCTTGAAGAAGCTTCAATCCTGCATTCCCAAGGTTTTCCTAGGCTCAGAGTACAGGCTCCATGCAGCTGCTGCAAGTCAGTACTGCTTTGGGGTCTTAATTTCCTCATCTGTAAAAATGGGCTAGTGGCACCTTTCAGGGCAGCTGCAAATCAAGTGAGAATAAAATCTCGCCCAGCATGCTTGGTCCAGACCTGGCACACAGCTGAGGTTCTGCTCTATTTCAACCTCAAATATTTGTATGTGCCTATGAAGGCCGAGAGCCTGGTGGATTGGGATCTTGCAGGCCAGAGACACAAGGTCAGGCCCAAACAGGGAAGCCTAGAGCAGAGTCCAGGCTGCCTTTTACCACAGCTTCAGGCCCATCGCCAGCTCTGGGCAAAGAAATCCACTTCCCTCCAGGGCAAGTGGCCAACAGCCCCCACTGCACAAGAGCAGAGACCCCAGACTGCCCATTTTACAGATGAGCACATGGACACAGGCGAAATGCTTGAAATGCCCCGTGTCAGTGCCTAGAGTCCCAATAACTCCAGGGTTGATGGTGGGTGGATGGCAAGGCCTGAGAGGGCTCAAGAGAGAGGGTTTAGGGAGGGGTCAGCAGTGTTGCCCCAGTGACAAGGCAGGAGCCGTTGCCTGGAGCTTGAGCTGGGATTCTCTGCAGGAGCCTGGCTGGGACAGAGAAGAGGACAAAAGAGGGAGCAAGAGCAGCTGGGCGGGAAGCAGGGTCGCCAAGGAGATGGAGACTGCCCTGCAGGGGGAGGGGCAGCTTCTAAGACCACAGTTGGCCCTCTCCAGCCTCAGTTTCCTGACCCCAGGAAACTCCAAGCTACGATGATTTAGAAGGAGGGAAGCAAAGGAGAACCCCTGGGCCTGGCCTCCTCTGAAGCTCATGTCCTCATCTGTATTTCAGGTTCACTGTGACCATGAGGAGCCAACGCACAAGAGATCAGCCACAGGAGAGAGAGCTCCAGAGCTAACAGCAAAGCCTATACAGATGCTATGAGATATGGTGAAAGCCCTTGGGACATGGAGAAAGAGACTGCAGGGGCACACATGTGAGAGTTACACACCCACAAGAGGAGTGGACAGCAGGCAAAGGCCCTTGAGAAAGCAGGGGACATCTCAGCCCAGCCACACTCCATAGAGACAGCAAATAGCTCATAAAGGCCCAGATACTTCCCTACTTGGCCAGTGTTCCCAGCCCTGGGGTGAGGAGACCCCCCCCACACCCTCCCCCTTCTAGGCACCAGCTTATTTTCTGCAGACCAATGTCCACCATCAGGGTACTGGGACCCAGAGCACCACCTACAGAGGGGCAGTCACTGGCACCCTCACGAAGCAGCCGCTGGTCAGACTTATACCTCAGTTTCCTAAAGAGCAGTTGGGGTGGGATTCTGTAGGGCAGGCAAGGAGGCAGTCAGCTGCCTGCCACTACCCCCCCCACCCTGGCCTGCAGGGAAAATGCCTGCTTTGTACAGCTCACATGGCCCATTGTGCACCCGCCAGGATCCAGGTGGGGGCCGTGCTATGCTCACCATGCCCAGCCTGGCACTGCCCCTGCCCTCTTGGCTGAACACACGTCTTCAAATTCAAACACACGTGTACACCCACTCAACAGACCCTCTCCCCAGCCCATCCACTACCTTCAATGCGATCATGGCCCAGACTCCTGGCTCCATTCTCCCCAGTCACAGTTGCTGGGATGATGGCAGGGTCGCCTAGGAAACTGGCTGGCTCAAAAGCAGCAAGGGACAGCTGTGGCCACTGCAAACCAACCCCTCCCATCGCCATACACTCAGTCTATCAGCAAAAGTACACCGTAGTCTCCAGGAAGAGTTGTCCCAGGCCTGTCAGGCATACAGACAGTACCAACCTGCTCCAAGATCCCAGAACCCACTGGGGCCTCCACAAAGTACCTGCCAAGGCTGGAACCCCAGTCACAGGGAAACACATACAGGTGGTCCTGAATAGGCCCTGAACACCACAGCTGCAAAGGATACATTTTGACAGCTCCAGACCTGGTGCCAATTGCCATAATGCGAAGTTCAGGGTCGAAGGCCAGGGCGCTGGGCTGGTTGGGGAAGCCATGCTCCACAGTCTGCAGGGAAGAAGAGGGCTGCTGGGGTGTACACACCCTGAAACCCACCCCAAGGCAGCTTCCAGGCTCTGCTGCTGCTACACGGGGATCAAGAGCCAGGTCCTTCTACTTTCTGTACCTCCAGTACACAGGAAAGTGGCTGAGTCCCCAGGCTCTACCATGACCTTGCTGTGTGCATGGCACATGTAGGCACCCTCTTTGCCAAGCCCCTGTTCCCCTCAATGCCCATGTTGACACACTGTGCACAAGATTCTAGCAACAGAGAACAAGGCTCTAAAAAGCACAGGAATTAAAAAGATCCCACCTGCCCCATGGGAATTCTGCACCCCTTCTTAGAGGCACAAACTGAAGCTGGTGAGGTGCTATACTGCCAGGGGTCCCATATGAAGTCTGTGGCACTCCCCAAATACAGATCCTACATGGTGGTCAGAGGTCAAATTCAACACCCAGGACATCTAGGCAAAAGCTTCTCACTCCCTCCAAACTCAGGGAGACTGAGGCCCTGTCAGCTTTCTGTCCAAATCCTGAGGGTGTCACCCCACATTCCCACCTGGAAACAGCCAGGCAACGTGAGTACCAGTCCCATCAATGCTGGGGAAGACTTTAAGGCAACTTGTATACTGTCCCAGTGTTAATGGCACTGCTAGCCACCCAGTGCTCAGCTCCCTGTAGGGCCAATCCCAACACAGTACAGCCCCTTCCCCACTCACCAGGCTCCTTTCCTTTGGCCAAGCTATGCTTCTCTCCATTTGCCTACCCCAACCACAAGAGCTCTCACTCATCCCCCAGAGCCTAGCTGGGAGGGCCTCCCCAGGGAACCAGCATACCTGGGCCCCAGCCCCATTCTGAATACCACTCTGGGATGCTCAATGTGGGTCACCACCTCAGGAAGACACACATTCCTAAGACACCCCATTCCTAGCCTGCCTGTCACCCCAGCCTCAGCCCATCCACGAGGGAACTGAGCCCTCTGGGCAGCTGGCTTGGCTATAGCCTGGCTATCAGCTGTCATAATACTCACCAAGCCCATTTCCCAATGGCACTGGAAACAGCGAGCCCACCCAAGGGCTAAGTTGCCCATTTGATTAGAGAGTCCTCTGGCATCCCTTGCTGGACCTGATCTTTGTCTAGCCAGTCCCAAGTTACAGCCTAGCAGTCAGCAGTCAGATACATACGATATCTGCTTCAAAAATTCCCAGTCTTGAGTTTCCTCGTTTAAGAAGAGAGGAGACTAGGTCACTTGTCTATCATCTTCATCCTTCATACCCCACATCCAATCCATTCCTGAGCTCCGTTAGCTCAGCTTCAACATGCACACAGCAGTCACCCTTCCCACATTCTACAGCCCCTATCTGCCCCAGGCCTCAGACCACACCTGCCTGGACTAGCACTCACTGCAGTCTGTTCCCCACCCCCACAAAGAAGCCAGAAGATGCCTGTGAAAATCATCTCCTTGTCCCTCCTCTGCACAGGACCTTCCAGGGGTTCCCAGCTCACCCAAAGTCAAAGTCAAGTCCTCATCACCTCATTCCCCTCGGTAAGCTTCTCCCAGCTACCTGATTCCTGGTCCAATACCCCTTTGCTTTCCTCGAGTTCACTAGGTTCGTTCCTACCTGAGTCTTTGCATCTACTGTCCCTCAGCCCTGAACAGACTTCATGCAGCCCTCCCATGACAGGCTCCTTCCTATCACTCTGGAAGCAACTGCTCCCAGAGCCTCCCTAAATGTCCATGGCTGCAGAAGCATCCTGGTCCACACTCCCCACAGTCTCCCCCTGCTTTATTTTACCACAGCACTGGTCATGGTATAAACTATTACCTACTTAACTTTTTTCTTTTGGTATTCTTTCCAGTGAGTGCATGAGCCCCAAGTGAAAAGACATTTGTCTCTTTTGGTCTCCACTGTGTTCCCAACAAAAAGGAGTAGGGACCCAGAATTAAACCGACATGAAACACACATTCCACAGTCAACTTGTGAGTTGGGCCGGGATCTGAACCCAGAGTTCAAAGTTCATGTTCATCCAAACTAACTAGCTCCCCCAAACTCACAAATCTGGGGCCTGTTCCCTTAGGGATCACCTATCACCCCCTTTGGTAAGACCACTCCCTCCCACCACTGCTGCCCACTTAGAATAAGGGCTTCACCTCACCTCCTGAAACCCTAGGGCTAACTAGTGTGAGCTGAGTCTGAGTCTCACTCTATCAGTCTCAGGTTCTTATTGCACACCCCAATTTACCAACTGCAAGAGTGACATTTAGCCCCCTTTCCTGGAAGGTCTATTATCCTCCCACCCTCACAGCCACCCCAGCACAGGAAAGAAGGGGTGGGATCTGGGGGCCCCTCAGCACCAATCTCTCTCCCCTCTTGGATTACTGAGAGGTCTCAGTCACCAAGTCTGAGGATCCTGGGCAGCCCCATCACCACTACCTAGGATCTCAGCAGGTAAAACTTCGAGCCCTAAGACATCCCAGAGCTTCCAGGGTGACAAATCTCCTGGTGGCAAGTCTCTTCCAGGCAACCCTGGGAACCTGGCCTGGCTCAGGATCATAGCAGCCCCTCCAAAACCCCTTCCCCTAAGGCTAAAGCCCAATCTTACTATGGAGGAAATCAAGGGAGACAAAGTGGCCCAGCTTGCTCTGTGACTTCAGACAAGTCCTCACTTCCCCACTGAATCCCAATTTTCACCCTCAGAGTGTGATGGAGATAACAAATCTAATTCCAAACAGCAGAGAGAAGGCTTTATGGTAAAACTGAGGTACAAACCACCCCCAACCACCCAGGAGGAATTAGCAAGAGGCAGGCTGGGGCCTCACCCTATTTACCTCCTATCAGTGTAGGGGTGTCAGGAGATTGAGGACTTTCCCAGGGCCCCTTCCATCCCACCCAGAGAAAGAAAGACCAGTCCTCCACTTTCCCTCCCAAGTTCTACAAAGTGACAGGATAGCCCATGTGGCATAGGGAGCCAGAGCCCACTGCCAGTGAACCCATTTCATAGCTGATAAGACCAAGGCACCACAATTTTAAGTGCAGTTGAGTACACAGTCCAGCACGTCATCCGGACTCACTCAGCCCGGGGTAAGGCAGAGCAGAGCCTCAGGAGGTGGGGGAAGGGAGGGGAAGGCTCCGAAGGGATTTCCCAGCCCCACCCCCCACTTCGGCCTCCACCCCTCACCTCTCCTGCTGGCCCGGGTGCGAAAGCAAAACAAAACCCGGCCCTGGCTTGTCCGAGGGCCAAGCAGGGGACATCAAAAAAGAGAGAGAGAGAGGATTAGAAGTACAGTGAGAGATTCAGAGACCCCCACAGAGATGGAGAGAGACATTCAGGGAGAGACAGGCAGACTCAGAGACGCAGAGAGAGAGAGGGAAGGAAAGGAGACGCCGAAAGATACAGGGAAAGAGAAGAGGGACACAGGGTCAGAGGCAGAGACGCCTCCTCCCCCAACACACAGTCACAGACTGAGGGCGACGGTCACAGACGGAGATGGAGGGTCAGGGACCTAAAGAGATGCAAAGAGTAGCACTGAGACAGAAAGACCCGGAGACCTGCACAGCCAGAGCCGTGCAGGGCCAGGGCGGTGAGGCCCACGGAGAGCAGAAGAGACGGCACCAAAGTCGCCGAGACCCAGACCCACGCGAGTCCGAGCGCGAAGGCGAGGACGCGAGGAACAGGGCCCGCCGAGGGGCTCCGGGCCCGGCCCCGCCGCGCGCCAGTCGGCCGCCCCTTCCCCCCGGGCCCGACGTGGCTCCGGCCCCCGGCCCCCGGCCCGGGCCCCCGACCCGCCCCCTCCCCGCTCCGGCCCGGCCGCCACAGCACCTTGTGGAAGGCGAAGAGTTCCTGCTTGAGCTTTTCGCGCTGCGGATCGGCGCCTTGCCGCCGGAACCGAAACTTCATCATCTTGCGCCCGGCTGCCGGCGCCGCGCCCGCCGCCGCCACCCGCAGGATGCGCCGCGCAGCCCCGCCGGTCCTGAGGTGCAGGCGGGGCGCCAGGCGGCCGGGGGCGCGGGCGCGCGGGGCGGGACCTGCACGGGGTGGGGGTGGGGTCGCCGGACAAGAAGGACGTCCAGCTCGACCAATGAGCGCTCCAATCGTGCCATCCGTCCCGCCCCTGCCGGCCAGACAATGGGGGAGAACTGGGCCCCCGGGCTCGGCCAGGCTCGCGAAGGGACACTCGTTGCGCCTGCGCCTTCGCGTAGGGCCTGCTGGGACTTGTAGTCCGGTAGCCGGGTCTCTAGCGTGGGCGACCCGGGTTGCAGTTTGGAGGGGTCCGGTGCCTGTTCCTGGGCTTGGAGGAAGCTCTATCCAACGAACGAGCAACGTGCACCTTCACAAAATGGGACAACCCTGCCCCGAGAGCCAGGTGAGCTCTGACTGGAACAGCTCTTTAGCCCCCGTGAGCCCTTACACATCAATGCCACTGGCCGGATGATTGCCAAGTTTACATTTTTTCAGTTTCGTGGAGCACTACTTTATTCCCCAGTGAATCAGAGCACCTCTCAGTACCATGCTTTTGCCTTGGCTGTGTGATCAGTCTGGAATTCCTTCCTCAGCCTCTGGGGAACTCCTATCCATCCTTCAGGACCCAATGCAAAAGGCTCCCTTGGCACAAACACAAGGGATTCTTATGAGTGGCATCAGCTAAAGAAAGACAAGAACCCGGCAAGAGGTGACGTTCAGGAGTGTCCTGAGATTGGATCTGGGTTTTTTTTGAGATGGAGGGAGCTCCTTCCCTCCAAAGGGAATCGGATTTGAATAAAACTGAAGACCTCCCCACTCTCAGACTATCCCCATCCACCTAGGCCTCCTTTTTTTCATCTGGACAATGGCCTCCAGGCATAACCTTCCAGGCTGAGAATGAGCTGCCCCTGCTCTGTGCTGGGATAGATCCCAGAATTTTAGGTGGGGCAGGTGGGCGAGGCCCCAACCTCAGAGCTGGGAGGAGGAGGAGGGGCTGACCTCTGACCCTGAGGCTGTTGCCAAGCAACAGGGACCTGGCTGCCCACTTCCACCCACACTTAGCCTTGCTCAGCCCATTTTGGAAATTGGGACCGGGAGAGGGAGCTGGAAAGAAACAAAGTTGATACCAACAAAGCTTTCAAGTGCCTACTGTGTGGTGGGCACTGCTCAAAATCCTTTCCTGGGGCCTGGGGATGTGGTTCAGTGGGACAGTGCTTGCCTAGCATGCTGGGGGCCCTGAGTTCCATCCTCAGCACCAGAGGTGGGGGGGGGGGGGACCCGTTTCCTGGTTTCCACTAATTTAATGCTCTTTAACAATTATATGAAATAAGAAAATGATACCATCCCAATTTCACAGATGAGGAAGCTGAGACAGATGGGCCAAGGCAAGGGGTCTCTAGTTGTGGACAGAGCTGGCTGGACTGAAGAAAATCAGACTGCCTCTAGCCAATGTCCATGGACATTGCCCAACTTAGAGGCCTGGGTTCTGGCCTCTGCCCTGTACTGGGCCTCCCCAGTGTACCAGAGCACCTCACACCACCATGCTTTTGCCTTGGCTATATGGTCTGTCTGGAATTCCTTCCTCAGCCTCTGGGGAACTCGTATTCATCCTTCAGGACCCAATACAAAAGGCTCCCTTGGCACAAACACAAGTGACATCAGCCTTTAAAATACTCATTCTTACGAGTGTTACGAAGTTAATTCATATCATCACCATCATCTAGAAGGTATGCCATCTGGAGCAGGTTACAGTTAGGCACTCTTTGCCTCAGTTTCCCCCAAAATGCTGCTAATCCTAGTATTTACCTCGAGGTGTTGTTGTGAAGATTAAATGAATTAATACTTGTCAAATCCTTAGAACATGCGAGGCAAATAGGAGGAGCCATGTATGTGTTAACTGTTATCATGGTTATTGTTTATTGTTTGATCCCCCCCCTTTTTTTTTTAAGAGAGAGAGAGAGAGAGAGAATTTTAATATTTATTTTTTAGTTTTCGGCGGACACAACATCTTTGTTTGTATGTGGTGCTGAGGATCGAACCTGGGCCGCACGCATGCCAGGCGAGCGCGCTACCGCTTGAGCCACATCCCCAGCCCTGATCCCCTTTTTTTTGACTCTAGGCAAGTCCTGACCCTTCCTTTGGCTCCATTTTGAAGTGGAACTTGGGCTAGATATGGTGGTATATAACCTGTAATCCCAGCAACTCAGGAGGCAGAGGCTGGAGGATCATAAGGCCAGCCTGAGCAACTTAGTGAGACTCTGTCTCAAAATTAAAAGGGCTGGGAATGTAGCTCAGTGGTAGAACACCCCCAGGTTCAATCCCCAATTCTGGGGAGTGGGGGACGAATCCCACTTCTTGACAACAGTGCAGATTCTAGGTCCCCCAAATGTGAATACCAGTGGAGTGGAGCCTTAGAATCTGGATTTTAAACTGACCCCTTTTCTAGATAACTCTGAAGCGATCTTGGCCCCAATCTGATCATATTAAGGGGCAAGGAGTTAAGTAGGTATACTGAGATAAAAACGGGTAAATTGAGCTAGACAGGTGGCCCAGCCTCCCCATACAGCTGGGCAGGGCTCAGGGATGGCACAGGGCAGAGAAAGGCTGGGGCGTGAATATCTGTACCCTCACCCAGGGGAGCCCAGGCCCATTATTACAGAAGCCTAAGGGGATAGGGACAGGTATCTAGGACAAGTCAGCTCCTTGCTCAGGGGAGCCCAGGCAAGTACCTGAATACAGGATCCTCCTCCATCTAAGGTGCTTCTACGCCTCTCCTGGAAATACAGGAGGTAGGAGGGTGCCCAGATCCATGGGAAGGAACAGTTGACCCCTGCTCCAGCTTCTTCAGCCAGGCAAGGGGCTACAGCCTTCTCCACATTTCCTGAGTAGGGTGACCGCCCTCCCATGCCATCCCAGGACTCCAGCCCAGCTCTGGGATGGGACCTAGGATTGATTTCAATTCCCAAGACATCTCTTATAAGCTGGGTAACTTTAGCTGAGCCACTAATCCTCTCTGAGCCTTTTTTTTTTTTTTTTCTCTCATCTATAAAATGTAGTAAGGACTAAATGAGGTAATTGAAAACAAGATGTGAACACAGACCCAGGCAAGGTCTGTACCTTGTGAGCCAGCTGGTTTTAGAACTCTCAATCTGGGGATAGATAGATTGACTTCACCTCTTCTTAAACATACCTGGTGGATTCTTACCTCAGGATCTTTGCATTGGCCTTGAACATTCTATTCCCAGGCCTCCACTTAACCAAACTCCTCAAAACCTTCTTGGTTTTGATAAATGACACCTCTCCGACCTGACCTTGATTTAAAAAGTCAGATTTAGCCAGGCCCAGGAGCACGCACTTGTAGTCCCGTTTACTTAGAAGGCTACGTTGGGAGAATCCCTGGAGTTCAGGAATTGAAGGTCAGCCTGGGCAACAAAATGAGACTACCATCTCAAAAATATTGAGCCAGGCCTGGTGGCGTTGGCATGCACATGTAATCTCTGCAACTCAGGAGGATGAGGCCAGAGTATCGAAAGTTTGAGGCCAGCCTCAGTAACTTAGTGAGACCCTGTCTTAAAAAATAAGGAGAGGGGCTGAGGTTGTGGCTCATCGGTAGAGCACTCATCTAGTACATGCGAGGCACTGGGTTCGATCCTCAGCACCACATAAAAATAAAAACAAATAAAAAATAAAGATATTATGTTCAACTACAACTAAAAAATATATTTAAAAATAATATAAGGGGATATAGCTCAATTGGTAGAGTGCTTGCCTTGCATGCACAAGGTCCTGGGTTCAGTCCTCAGCACCACAGAAACAAAACAAAATAAATAAGTAAATAAAAAAATAAAAAAAGGGCTGAATGTGTATGTAGATCATACCACTGAGCACCCCTGGGTTCAATCCCAGTATTGGAAAACAAACAAATAAATAATAAATGTAAAAACAAGGACTAGGGGGCTGGGGTTGTAGCTCTGTGGTAGAGTGCTTGCCTTGCATGCACGAGACCCTGGGTTCGAGCCTCAGCACCACATAAAAATAAATAAATAAAAATAAAGATATTGTGTTCATCTGCAACTAAAAAAAAATATTAAAAAAAAAAACAGGGCTAGGAATGTAGCTCAGTGATAAGCACACCACAAAATAAATAAATAAAAAGGGAAAACAGGGCTTAGTGGTAAAGCACCCCTGGGTTCAATCCCAATACCCCAGTACTACAACCAAAAAAAAAAAAAGAAAGCAATGTCAGGCCCACTCCTAAGGCCCTCTCCTGCTGGCTTCCCACTCACCATCTATTTGGCATCTTTGTGTGTTTCTCTCCCCTTGCCTGAGAAGGAGCTCCCTGAAGACTGGGTTTGGTTTGGTTGGGTTTGACAGTGCTGGGATCATACCCAGGGCCTTCCTGTGCATGCTAGGCAAGCCCTCAAACACTGGGGTGTGGGTGGGCTTTTGTTTTGGTTTTGTACTGGGAGCACTTTACATTTAGGAGCATTTTACACCTGAGTGGCATCTCCAGCCCATCCCCCACCCACTGCCTTTTTTTTAGTTGTAGATGGAGACAATACCTTTATGTGTTATTTATTTATTTTTATGTGGGGCTGAGGATCGAACCCAGTGCCTCATGTGTTTGAGGCAAGTGTCCTACCACTGAACGACAGCCCAGCCCCCCAGCCCTTTTTATTTTTATTTTGAGACAGGCTCTTCATAATTGCTGATGCTGCCCTTAAACTTGCAATCCTCCTGCCTTCACCTCCCAAGTATCTGGAATCCCAAAAAACAGATTTTTTTTTTTTTTTTTAAAGATCTGAAATAGATGCTGTGGCATGTGCCTTTGTCCCAGCTGCTCAAGAGGATAGGAGGATTACTTGAGCCCAGGAGTTCCAGGACAACCTGGTGAGGCCATTCAAAAACAAAATAACCTGAAGCAAATATGACAACACGTTAACGTGAACTTCTCTGTTATTTTAAGTCTTTTTCGGTGTATTTGAAATACATCACTACAAAATGCAGAACAGGCTGGAGTTGTAGCTCAGTGGTGGAGCATGTGCCTGGCGTGTGCGATGGTTCCATTCCAGCAGCACACACACAAACACACACACACACACACACACACACAGAGTAATACACAAACAACAATCACAGTTTAGGAATCAAATCCATAGGAAGTGGTGGTTAGTAGGATGTGGGTGGGCAGGTAGATATCTAGGGGTGTCTGTGACCCAGGCTGGCATGCACTGAGTGTGTCCTCAGAGGCAGGGGCCCCAGAAAATGCTGTGTGCCTCATCTCCTTCAATCCTTGTAGGTACAAGGACAACCCCACTTTATAGACAGCAGTTGGAAGCTGAGGGTAGAGAAGTGGTTTGGACTAAGGTCATTTGGTTACTTCCCTGCAGAGGAAAGGGGAAGAGAAGGGGTGATTCCAGGGAGTGTCAAGAGGGGGAATCCCAAGCGGCAGCAGAGCAGGGGCTGGGAGGGAGTGGAAGACTTCTCTGGCTGGAGGAGGCAGGCCTGCCTTTCAGGAGCTGGCTCAGATCCCAGCCCAGGCCAGTGACCCTGCTGAGCCGCCCAAACCACACACACAGCTTCTTCCTGGTGGCTGGGGGTGGGTGGGAAGGGGAACTGTAGGCCCACGGATTCCTGGAGTGGATTCACAGGCTGGAGAGTGCAGCAGGGCCTGAAGTGGCAGGAGAGAGATGAGAGGGAAGGGGAGTCAAAGGGCTGACAGGCTGGCTGGCCAGCCCAAGCCAGGGGCAGGAGTGAGTAGCTTGTTTTGTGGGGTATGCAGAAGGAAGCCGGCCTCAGGCCCAGATGAGAGGGAGCAGTAGATTCTAGTATTTCTCAATCCAGAGGGTGAACAGTGTTCTGTACCCCAGTCAGAGAAAGAGCAGATGGTAGGTGGGGTATGGAGGCAGCCCCAGTCTGAAACAGGCTCTGGGATGGATCCTCACCTAAGTCACAGATAGACAACACATGGCTACAAAGCCCCTTCTCCTCAGGCGGGGCTGGTGACCTGACACTGGCCCTGAGCCAGAATCCTGGGCTATAGGCTTTGGGGACTCGGGACACCTGCCTCAGAAGCTCCAGGGGCTTGGCCACAGGCCTATTGAAAGGAAGGAAGGCTCTGGTTTTTTCCTTTCTGTGAGCCTCCTCTTTTTTTTTTTTTTTTTTCCTTTTTAGTACTAGGGATGTAACCTAGGGCTTCCTGCATGTTAGGACATGGCTCTGAACCACATCCATAGCCCTGTTTATTTAAAATTGTTATTTTGAGGGGCTGGGGATGTGGCTCAAGTGGTAGAGCACTCGCCTAGTATGCGGGAGGCACTGGGTTCAATCTTCAGGACCACATAAAAATAAAATAAAGATATTGTGACCATCAAAAACTAAAAAATAAATATTAAAAAAAAATAATAAAATTTTTATTTTGAAACAGGATTTTACTAAGTTGTCTGGGAGGGCCTTGAACTTGCCATTCTCCTGCCACAGCCTCTCAAATAGCTGGGGTTACAAGTGTGCTCCACTTCAACCAACCGTGGCCCCAAGTCCTAATGTTGTCTCCCTCTGCCACTTCATTTTTCTGGGCCTCAGTTTTCTCATCTGTAAAATGGGGGATAATATTGAATGCTACCGTTTATTAACCCTAAATACTTGGTCCGTGCCAGACACTGTCGTTGTTTCTTCAGTCCTGTCCCCATTTTATTCAGGAAGAAACTGAAGGTTAAGTCATTTGCCTGAGTCACACAGCTAGTAGACTCCAAATTTGATTGGTCCTAAGTGAGGTCTTAGAGGTTGTGGTAAGAATTCAATGAGACAATAAGTAAAAGGGCCTCATGCACAGTGAGGAAAGGGAAAGGGTGGAAGTGAGGTCCCAGTCTCCAAGCCCGACCTGGAAACACTGTGACCACACAGTGGCCTCTCGCTGTTGAAGGAAGCCAGTGGTCTGGGGAAGCCCAGGAATATCTGTGAGGAGGGCCAGCAAAGGTAGCTTCCAGCAGAGCTTCCTGATGCAGAGGCCACTGACTGGCATGTGAAAGGTGCATAAGGGTTCCCCAAGGAGCTGGGGCCAAGAGAGATGTGTGAGACCCAGGCTGGGAGCTCTGCTGGCCACAGCTCTGCCCCTGGTCTGGGGGTTACCTGATGTTTGGGCCTCTGTTTGCCCCTCAGGTTTCAGTGGTCCCCCTACACCTAGCCTGAGGACCCTGGATGAGCAGGGCATAAGCAGCAGGGAACCTGAGTTCTTGCCTCTGGATAACGTGTAGCAGGTTCGGGGGACCTAGGTTCCCCATCTAGACCAAAAGATAGTGGTCCCTTGGCCTTCACAGTGAGGCCCCATGACTCAGGCTTTGCTGCCACGCTGTGGGCACAAGGGGAACTGCAGCAATGAGCACCTGATACCTAGCAGGGGAAACCCCAACTTTGACATAGTCCAAAGGCTTCAACACACCTCCACCACACAGAGCTGAGGACCCAACTCCCATATTCCACACCTTAGTCCCTTACCAATGCAGTGGCTTTTTATTGCTTTTGACTTTCCTCAACACAGCAGCCTGAAGGATCCTAAGTCTGCATATTATCCCTTCTCTATTCAGAAGCCCAGTGGTATGCTGGTGCTACTTGCAAGACTCAATTGGCAAATTTTTGTTGAGCCAGGTGCTATGGCACACACCTGTAATCTCAACTACTTGGGAGCCTGAGGCAGGAAGATCCCAAGTTTGAAGCCAGCCTGGGCAACTCAACAAGCTCAATCTCACAATAATGTGGTTCAGTGGTACAGCAACCATTTAAAAAAAAAATAAAAAAATGTGTGAGTCAGCTGTTAAATGGTCATTATTGAAAACTAGGGGCTGGGGACATAGCTCAGCAGCAGTGAAATTGCTGGGCATGTGCCAGGCTCCAAGTTCAATCCTCAGCAGGAGCTGGGAGGGAAAAATTAGATGATATAAAATTGAAATTATATTAAAAATTAAGGAGCCAGATATAGTGGCACAGGCCTATAATCCCAGCTTCTCAAAAGGCTGAGGCAAGTTTGCCTCACAAGTTTGAGGCAATCTCAGAATGAAAAATTTAAAGGCTCATAGTAGAATACCCACAGGTCAATCCTTAGTTCTGTAAAATAAAACAAAAGCTTACAGAACTAATATTTAAAACTAAATATTTCCTACTTATTTTATATTTACTATTATCTATGCCGTATTTATTATTTTTTGCAGTGCTTGGGATTGAACAAAGGGCCTCATGCACACCTGGAAAGCACTCTCCCACTGACTACCCACCCACCCCCACTAGCCCTAAGTCTTATTTATTATATACTTATTTTTCATAATGGGGAGAGAACCCAAGAAGCTATATCCCTGGTCCTTTTTTTTTTTTTTTTTTGGTAAATTTGAGACAGGGTCTTGCTAAATTGCTCAGACTGGCCTTGAACTTGCAATTCGTCTGGTCCAAGAGTCACTGGGATTATAGGTGTATGCCACTATGTCCAACTCTATCAGTTTTTTAATTTTTGCAGTTCTGGTAATTGAACCCAGCAGCACTTTACCACTGAGCTACATCCCAGCTATTTATTTATTTATTTAGGTACCAGGGATTGAACCCAGGGGCACTTAAACACTGAGCCACATCCCCAGCCCCTTTTTTATATTTTATGTGGAGACAGGGTCTCACTGAGTTGCTTAGGGCCTTGCTAAATTGCTGAGGCTGGCTTTGAACTCAAGATCCTCCTGCCTCAGCCTCTGAAAATGCTGAGATTACAAATGTGTGCCATCATGCCCTGCCCAGTCCTTTATTTTAATAAACTTTGAATTAGGGTCTCACTAAATTGCCCAGGATGGACTCCAAGTTGTGATTCTTCTGCCTTAGCCTTTCAAGTTGCTAAGATTATAGGTTGTGCCACTCCACCCAATTCTACTTCTTTAGTGTTTTGGTTTTTTTATTTGCAATAAGCAGAGATAGAAAAATACCTATGCTGCCAGGCATGGTGGTGCACACCTATAATCCCAGTTTCTTGGGAAGTTGAGGCAGGAGGACTGCAAGTTTGAGGCCAGCCTCAGCACCTTTAGTGAGACTCTGTCTCAAAATAAAAAATAAAGGGCTGGGTTGTGGCTCAGCGGTAGAGTCCTTGCCTAGCACATGTGCAGCGCTGGGTTTAGTCCTTAGCACCACATAAAAATAAATAAATATAATAAAGGTATTGTGTCCAATTACAACTAAAACAAAAATTTTTTTAAATAAATAAATAAAAAGGGACTGAGGGTGTAGCTCAGTAGTTACATACTCCTGGGTTCAATCCCCAGTACCAAAACAAAAGAAAGAAAAATTTCTATGCTTTTTAATTATATCCATTTTGTCTGTGTGCTGCAAACGATATGTAACAGTGTGCTACTGCACAGCTCTTCACAATTCTGTGTTCAGGGACCTTATGTTGAAACCAGCCAAGATGAGGATATTTACACCATGGAAACGAAAACACCACAAATTAGGTTTGATTCATTGTTGATTTTCTAGACTAGTGCCATCAAATAGAAATGTAATGCAAGCCACATATAATTTAAAATTCCAGGGTTTATGTATGTATGTAGCTCAGTGGTAGAGTGCATGCATGCATGCATGAGGCCTATGAGGCCCTAGGCTCCATTTGCAGCACTACCAAAAAAAAGAAAAAGAAAAAAAAAATCAAAACAGAAACAAAAACAGGTGAAATTAATTTAAATAGTATATTTTATTTAACCCAGTATGTTCAAAATAGTATCATTTCAACATGTAACCAATATAAAGTTATCAGTGATATATTTTACATTGTTTTTTATCCTAACTTCAAATTCTGGTGTTTATTTTACACTTAAAGCACATCTCAATTCAAACTAGCCACCCACATTTCAAGTGCTTGATAAGAGTCCAGTGGCTACCATATTGGACAGCACAAATCTAGTTTTGAGAAAGCCATGGAAAAAATATTAATGATTTAGATTAAATTTAAAAGTAGTGCTGAGATTGAGATTTCAATCCAACTAGCATAATTTCTTAAGGAACTAGTAGGTCATATATCAGCTTTTATGATAATCAATTCATGAGGAAAAGAGCAACGTGGTAAGCACAGTGGCCACCAAAGCTATCAGGTTATCATCCCTGGAACCTGTAAACGTTACCTCATGAAGAAAAAGGGTGAGTGGGGAGACTGAGACAGGAGAATCCCAAGTTTGAGGCCAGCCTCAGCAACTTAGGGAGACCCTGTCTAAAAAAACAAAACCAAAAGGGTTCGGGGTTCAATACCCAGTACCACCAAAAAGAAAAGAAAAAGAAAGGGTGAGGGGCTGCGGGTATAGAATTCAGTATAGCTCAGTATAGAACACTTATGTGCACAAGGACCTGGATTCCATCCCCAACACCATAAAAAGAAAAAGTCTTTGAGGATGTGATTAAAAAGATTATTTTGGTATCCTTCTATCCAATCAAAAACATCCCTAGTAAAAGGGGCAGAGATGTGGCACACAGTAGATGCCATGTGACCAGAGAGGCAGAGCAACAAGTTGCAACTACAAATGAAGGAATGCTTACAGCCACCAGCAGTTTAAGGGACAGGTTTCCCACTAGAGCCTCTTTAAGTCAAGTCAAGGTGTGGTCAGGGCTCAAGGACAAGTGATTCTGGATTTATGACCTCCAAAAGTGAGAATAAATTGGTTCTTGTAAGCCACCAAATTTGTGATAGTTTTGGCAGCCATAAAAAAACAAACACAAGCAGATAAGCTGCATCTTCCTCATATTGTGGTTGAATTATAAGCATAGGCAGATGATTAACACCAGAATTCAGCAAAAGAGCTTAAAAACTTTTGTGAAACAACTGGCTATATGGAATTTACAACAAAATACTATGTATTTACAATTTATGTGCTACACTTCTGTTTATGATACCCTTACATATGTATGTGACATTATGTCCCAGGTCTGTCATATGTCCAACACTGTGCTCAGCACAGTTGAGTCAATATTTCTGCATAACATGACCTTGGGTCAGTCCTTGACCGCCTTGAATCTGTTTCCCTCTCCTCACAAAAGGGTTAGAGGAATGGGATGGGTCCTACGTGGACAGGGCTGATGTCCCTGCTGTTGGAAAAATTATGTGAGACCAGGCTGCGGGTAAGGACTGAGGGAGGCTAAGCACCTTGCCTGGTGCCCCAGGAGGTGGAGAGAACTGGATTCAGGGTCAGCTGTTGGGCTCAGGGTAACTGCTCAGGAAGATCACCTCACAGATGGAGCCCACAGGGCTACCATGTAGGTAGTGACTAAAGCCAGAGAGGCAGTGGGAACTCTGGTGGTCAGAACCCCTTACGTTCCTCAGTCTTGCAGAGGGAAGGGCTTCTTTTCCTAGGGGTGGGGAAAGCTCTGACTGAGGCCCCGATCCCGTTAGGGGCTTAGGCATGGGTAGGGAAAAACCACTCTTGCCACATGCAGTCTGGATGACTGGTAGGTCACTTCTCTCTGGGTTCCCATATATCCTCTCCAGGGCACCCAGGATCCTGTGTCCAGCTCAGTGCTGCCCCTGCAGGTCCATCTGGCCAGGACCACACAGAGGCCCTGGTCCCAATTTTCAGACCAAACCCTGGCCAGCCACTTGGACCGTCTATAGACTCTCTTCTAAATGGGCAGTTACGTGGCTTGTCCAGGTTCCCACAGCAGGAATTTGGCCAAGCAGACTGGCTCTGAGCGCTGAACAGTGTGATATAGACTCCAGACTGAAGCTCTTGGCCAGGTCCTGGGAGTTAGGTCAGGGATTCAGATGGACTAAAGCCTCTGGGAACAGCCTTAACCCACCAAAAAAATACCTCCTTCATGTCTGTATCCTATGTACTCCCATACTCTGAGAGCAACTGAAAGCAGAGACCAGGAGAGTTTTGCTCACTGTTGGGGTTCTAGTGAGGACTTGTCTGGTGTAGTGGGAACTCAGTCTTTACTGAGCAAGAGCACTTTCATATCCTCTACAAAAGCCAGCTTCTCCCTGCCTTGGTTCAGGCTGTTTCCCCCTCACTGGCATGTAGTCCTTCCACTACCACATGCAGAGAGAAGGTGCGGCCCCTGCATACCTACACCCCATAGTTATGAAGGCCATCCTCCTTGGAGTAGGCAGAGGACAGACAAGGCCACCTACAGCCTTCAGGAGATCTGGTGTCAACATGGCTGTCTCCTCTGGGGCTCTGATGGGCCATAAGCTCCACTTCCCCAACCTCTGTTTAAAGTTAAGAAAATAAAGAGATTAAGGAGGCACCAAAGGCAAGCTTTCTCTTACGACAGCATCAGACAATTGTTTCAAAATATATTAGATTTGGTTTTTATTGTAGAGCACACATATCAGGGCAAAGTGCTGCACACACAACTACAAATCATTTTTTTGGGAAAAAAGCTGTAAAAAAAATAAAACTGCAACTGCTTTAGTTACGCAGTCCTGACTTGAGGAATCCACGCTGGCGAAGGAGTTCTGGCCCCTGAGAGGGGCTTCTTGATGGTGGCTGCCCACATTTCTGAGGCCCCAGGCCTGGACCTCTATACATAAAGCCCCCTGGAGTTGTGGTGGCCCAGTTGCCAAAAGGGCCTCTGCTTTTGGCAGGCCCAGGCCCTGGCCTGGCTGGCAAGAAGACATTCCTAATGAATTTAGATCAGCAAAACCTTGCAGCCTTCCAGAATCTGAGTGGGTAGAAAGCGCCAAAGACTTCACTTTTTTTTTTTCTTCCTTTTATTATTGTTTTTTTTTTTTTTTTTTTTTTTTTAAGAAGGCTTCCCCAGCTCCCATGCCCCTGAAGCAGAGAAGGCACCAACCCAGTCTGCAGGCCTGAGCTCTGGCCTTGGATGCACACTGTAGGTGAATAGAGGGAGTGGGCACCTTCCTAGAGGGATGACATGGAGAGGAGGCCCAGGGTGGCCAATGGAGGAGAAAGGAAAGCCAAGAGACCAAAGGAAAAATAAAAACTCAAAAAAGAAAACAAAAACCCTACCACACACCACAATGATTTCCCATACCCCAAATGCTAGACTTGGAAGGACACCAGTCCCTCTAGCTAGAAACAATTCCTAAAACTGACCCAACATGGCAAGTCTAACTTTCCATATAACCCCACGCAAATGCTTGAAAGGAGCAACCCAACAAAGAGGCAGGCATACTCTTGGCAAGAGACCTCAGGACCACTGTACTAGCCTCTGAGAAAAGTGTGGAGGAAACCTGGAGGGCTCGGCAATAGCCTTAGGGTGACAGGGGCTGGCAATGTTTGAGCTCTGCCCCCAGCCAACCTGAACCACTCTGCTGAGGGAGGAAGAAAGGGTGTTTACAGGAGCTTCCAGAGCCTGGACAGCAAGTGAGGGGTGGAGCAGCAGCCCCCCCACAGAGCTGGAAAGGCTCTAAGAGACCTCAACCAAGTGTGGACATCAGTGGAGGAAAAGGGTGGGCAAGAGACTGAACTTTGTTCAGAGCACTGCAAAGATTTATATTTAAAGCAAAAATGAGAATTTCTTAACCATAACATTTTGTTGCTTTTAAATAAACCTAGCCTAACTCAGCCCCACTTGAAGATAACTGCCCCCGACACACACCTCTACTGGCTACTCCAGCGTGAGTCTCTGTCCCCTACAGACACTAACAACCTTTCATCCAGGAGGAAAGCCAAGTACATGAAAACCCAAGTCTTGGCCAATTCTGTTTTTCAGCCTTAACGGGCAACAAACCAAGGGAAAAAATATATATATATATGATCAAAAACAAAAAATGAAACCCTCAAAACAAAAGGAGGGGCAGCTACATGAGGATCAGCCAGAGTTCCCAGGAGGGCGGTGGACAGGCCTCAGTGCCTCCGCATCTTCACCTTTCGGGCGGGGCTGCCTGTCGCCTCTGAGCAGTCCTCTGAGGACTCATAGGACTTGCGCCAGTAGTTCTCAGAGCTAAAGCTGCCCCTCCGCCGGTGGGTGGGCATCAGCACTGAGCGCCGGTTCTCTTCCTTGTCCATCTCCAGGATCCGCGGCCTGCAAAGAAAAGAGGGAGGGCTATTATCTGAGAGGCTAGCAGGACGGGGGTCTGGCCTCATCACCTCTGTGCCTGGTTCTCTGTTCTTAGGTTGGGGCCCTCCAATTCAGTGGTTCTCAGTGAAGGGTATTTCTCACAGAATCACTGGTACTGGTGGTTCCTGGTCATTAAGTATCAGTGGTCACACTTCATCTTTGGGCTATCTCCCAGTCACCCTGTGTGATCTGCTGGGCAGGAGGAAGCCTTCCCTACTCTGGTCTCTAGAGCCTGTATGGTCCTGCTGTCCACTCTACTTCCCAACTCTTCCTGCTGCCTGTCCCTACAATACCACCTTCTCTGTTCACCAGTTCCTTAACCCACCAAGATCTTTTCTGCCTCACAGCATTAGCCCACACAGTTGTTCTTGCCTAGAATGCCCTTCCTACATAGCTCTCCCATTCTGGTCTTATCTTAAACAGTATCCCATCAGAAACCCTAACTCTTCTCAAATAGATCCTTGGTTCACTTCTACATGCCAAAATTCCCTGCTAACACCTAAATATAAACCCACAAGGGTGTGTGTCCAGGTGGGACTGAACAATGAGGTCATAGGAAGAACATAACATACTTGCATTTGTCAGAGTCTCTGCCCAATCCCTTCCCTCTGAGGGTATAGGCAGCTGGCCAGGAGTTAGGCAGAAATACTACCCATGCTACTCTCCTAGAGAAACCAGACATATGGCTTTGAAAGGTCGGGCAATCTCAGGCTCCTAACCAGCCTACCCACCCGAGGCTTCTCCACCATCATAGCCTAGAGCTAGTTCATGGGGTTGCTTTACTGGCCTTTGTTGAGGATCCTAGGCTGAGTACCTGTGGGCAGCGTCAGGGTCTGCCTTGCGGTGAGACCGCTTGGGTTTCAGAGGGGGGTCCCTGTTGTTTCCTGAAAGGCGATCTGAAGCATAGCTGGGTGGTAATGCAGAGCTGCTCAGGGACTTTGTTTCCAATCGGGGTGCATCTAATCTCGTCCTGCAAAGGAAACACACATGTCACGACTGGGTCTCTGATGAGGGCACATGCCTAATCTGTCCAGTTCTTTCTCTTGCCAGGCCAAGTGGAGACCAGCTAGGCCTGTCTATAAGCCAGCAGTCTCTGCTCTGTGATTTAGTATCTTCATGGTCCAACTAAGGACTGGTGTAGCTGACCTCCAACTGACCAACCTCAAGTTCAGGCCTAGGAGAAAAAGAATGGGAACACTCCTGTTTGGAGACTTCCAATGACAGGGAACTGTTGTCCCAGAGGTTAAACCCTAGAGCTCTTTCTCAACTGCACAAAGCAACTCTACCTCTCTCCATTTGGACCCAGAAGTGTTCAAGATGCATCCATTCTACCTGCTAAAAGACTGAGATCCACTGGTGGGCACCACACACTCCAACAAGGTGCCTTCATCCCTGCCTGAAATACTACTACAGAAAGGATCTCTGCTCTAGGCCTGTGGAGGGGCTGGAGGGAAATGGAACCAGACTTAACTTTCTCACTGTAGCGACAGGGACACAGGCTGAGTGGCAAAGCTAAGGTGAGGGGGAGCCCAGGCCCATTTTATGATCATGAGTTTGGTTTTAGTGCTACCACAGCCACCTGGCAGCTTCTGCTCATCCCAGGATGCTAACCAAATAGAAAACAGAAGGCAGTGTTCCCAACCAGCACTGAGTATAAGTCTCAAGGAACACACTACCTAGTAAAGGCAAAATATGCAAGTACAGATGAAAAAGAGTAGGCATGGAAGAGCTGGGCAGAGATATGCTCAGGGCAGTGATCTGAGTCCTTTTATAAAGCCAGACCAGGAGGAAGCTGGCCTAGGAAACCTCCAAGAAGTCCCAAGGCTTCTTATGTGATTCAGAAGGTTGGAAAGTTAAGCAGACTGGAACAAGGGGTAGAAAAGGGGCCCCAGGTAGCCGAGGTGAGACTTAAGCCTAACAGGAGCCATTCTGAACCTGGGAAGGGATCGCTCTCCTGAGGTTGGCAGAGGTGGCTCCTACCCCCCAGCTGGGAACCAACATTCTGATGCTCTCAGGCCCAAACTGATGGTCAGGTAGAAAGGTAGGCAGGGCAGCTACCTTTGTCCTTGGATTTCACTTCACAGAACGAGAGGACAGAGGGGTCCAGCTCAATGGCTGGCATACCAGTCTTAGCCTCCACTCTGGGAGGCTCCAGGCTCAGGGAACCAGGACCTAGTCCAAGAAAAAAGAAGACCCCTTTTTGGTACTGCCCCTCAGAGTTCAGGTTAGTTATCCTTTGAGCCTTAGTTTCTCCACCTGAGCACAGGAAGGAGAAACAGGACTGCCTTTAAGTCTCTGTTCAGTTCTGAGGGCCTAGGAATTAGACAAGTAGCCTGGCTTCCTTCAAGGCTAGGTTCTTTGGGGAGTAGTGGTAGAATCACCTGAGCCCCAAGGCCCTTGCAGACCCCATACCCCTAAGCTAAGTGGTCCAGACTGTAGAGATCAGATGTGACACGAGCCACAAAGTTTGTGTTGGAGGGCTCCAAGAATCTACAGCCTTAGAAGAAAGTGCCTCCTCTGACCATACAAGTGATAAGGAGCCTGTGTTCAGGGTGAGAAGGCCCCAGGGAGCTCCCAAAGCCCCCACAACACTCTAACGGAGCAGTCTGAAGTTACTTCCTCAGGGGAATGTGTATGGCAAGAGCCGCCACCAAGATGAGAGCCTGTGCTCAGCTTGACCCAGGATATTCTGTGAAGTATCCTGCCACAAACTGAGGCCTGGCATGGGCCCCAGGCCTCCTGAGCTTCCTTCTTGGGGCAGCTTGTCTGGGCAGGCAAGGTGAGGGTGATGAACTCTTCCCATGGGTCTAGGACTGCTAGAGAGGCTGGGAAGAAAGGTAAGAGTCTGGACAGAGAAACCAGGAGCACCAGCTACTCCCTCTGCTTTCCTGGCTGCCTAAAAGAGGAGAATGCATTGTCCCCCAATTCTCCACAATGGGACAGCCTTACTGCCATTATGAGATAGCTCCAAAGAAGGGATAATCAGAGTCAACCTTACCAAAAACCCATCCTTCTTTTTTTTTTTTTGGATACCAGGGATTGAACCCAGAGGCAATCAGCCACTGATCCACATCCCCAGCCCTATTTTGTATTTTATTTAGAGACAGGGTCTGAGTTACCTAATGCCTCACAGTTACTGAGGCTGGCTTTGAACTCCCGTCCTCCTATCTCAGCCTCCCCAGCTGCTGGGATTATAGGCAAGCGCCACCATGCCCAGCAGAAACACAGCCTTCTATATTCACTTCACTATAGGGATAGTTGAGCTGAGACCCAAAGGGCTCTGGCACATATACTAGGAATATTACAAGATATCTCCTAACAGCTGCAGAAGCTCCTGTCCTTCCCCCACTTAGGAAATGCCATCAAGCTGTAAGAAACCAGACCAGAGCTAGATCTCGAGCCCATTATAAGAAGTCTGAAGCAGCTTAACCTCAGAACATGCCCCTCATAAAAGGCAACCTACTCCTTTGAAGCAGGCAAGTCCCTTGGGATTTAACAGAGCGCCACGAAATTTGGAATCACAAGGTACTGCAAATTTTGAGCAAAAAAGTTTGAGTATAAAGTCTGGACTTGGACCTCCTCAATGTGTGGCAATAGGAATAAAGACCTGCTTTACAGATCTGATTCAGGTATGTGAGGTGAGGGTCAGCTTGCTGACCACTACATCTGAAGGGATCACTGCAGCATCAAGAGTGCATCAGCATGTGAGCTGAGGGGAAGAGAAAGATAAATTCTGTCCCAGGTGCTCCCCTCTTCCTTTAGCACTCATGTAAACCCCCATAGAAGCTACTGGGAGTGAGAAACAATGCTAAATCAGAGCAGGTCACTGTCCTAAGTCACATAGCTACTACCTCACAATAACCTCCAAAGCACAGGTGGGCTCTTCTACTGCAACAGAGCCATGTGGGGACAGTGCCATCATTTCTGGGAGATGGGTATCATCATGCACCCAGACTACAATGACCCTGGTGGAAGGGTGGCTCCGTGGCTCAATAATGACTATTTTTCCCAACTTCTGGCTCTACTTTTACTAGGAAACCTGGCTTTCCAATGAGACGAGGAAGTGCAAAAGGTCTGTTTAGAAACCTGACCCCTACATAGGACCAAGTTCCAGCACCTTTAAGCATCAGACCCGACAAAGTCCAGCACCTTCATGTCTCCTGTAGTAGTCCCCACCCATTTTCTACTAACTTCCCTCCAAGATCATACTTCTGATTACTACCCATTTATCAGTTGTGCTCTCTCCATAGAGCACTACTGATATATGCAGTGGTTTGCCATGGTCAGAAGAGCCTAAAAACATATGAGGGGTTATCACCTAAAAAGGGGACTCCAAACATATGGTCCAGGGCTCACAGTAAACATCTCCAATATAAAGGCCTGCAACAGGAGACTCTCCAAATCATTCAGTCTGGTTATCACAATAGCATACCACACATACACAACCCCCTCAAGACCCCAGAAGCCAGGAGGGCTCCATGGGTGCCAGCCACATAATAGGACCAGCATCAAAGGTACCTAGAAATCCCCCCAGCTCAAGTCTGGTAAGGTATCCGTTTTCCTCCAAGACCCCAGGAGTCCAGAAATCAAGTCTGCTCTTCCCACCCGTGCCACTCAACTCCATGTCTCTGGGTTCCCTCCACTCCACGTGCCTCTGCTCAAACTATATACCTTCACTCAGCACATCCTTTCTCATGCCTTACCGTCATGATCAGAAGGGAGGTTTAGTGGGGAAGGAGGTAGAAGTCCATCTAGCATTTGTAAATTTAGCACTGAGAAATAGGGCTTAGGTAAGAACACATCTGGAGAGAAAGTAGCTAAGCCAGGCGTCTAAGCTCATCAGCCTGTAGTTGCCTCTATATTCCCCTGCATGTTACAGACATGGGCAGGAGACCAAAATGGGCAAGGTATATATATCTGGATACACACTGGTCCAGGAAACAACTGTGAGCTAAACTTTGCCACAGAATATAAGAGTCATGGAGAGAAGCAATATCATTCCCTGAAGGTGGCAGAGGTCTCTGTGGGGAAAATGCCTCAGACTTAGCCAGGTTCAGGGAAACCAACAGCTGGCCACTCCTCCACATTCTGCTGAGGGACAAGCTTAGAGTACACCCTCCATACCCACTCTCTGCTCACCCACACCCCAGCCTCACATTCTGGCTGCTCTGCTTTGGTTATGTTGGGGTGTCTTCTCCTGACCCCTTGAATTCTTTGGCTCCAGTGGTCAAATAAGCCATTGAGTTCAGCCTCCTACAGTCTATCACATGTGAATTGCTCTCCCCACAGCTCATGTGCTTTAATGGCCTCCCAGTGCCCTTCATATTTCTCCACGTGCATGCAGTCTTTTCTTACATCGTATGAAGGCCTCCACCCCAACCACCACTCTGCTCCAGAGTAATGGAGTGTCTCAGAGTTACTGGACTACAAGTCTTTGAGAAGCAACTCTGTTTTGTTTTGTTTTGTTTTTTTCCTGGTGGGGCTGGAACCCCCAACCTCATGCATGCTAGGCAAGTGCTCTACCACTGAGCCACATCTCCTGTTCAAAGAACATCTTTTCTGACTGAACTACCTTTGCCCTTGAACACCTGTTCTTGGCCCTTCAACCACCTACAGGCATGCTCCTCTGGAAAGCCTTGACTAGTCTCTGGTGAGCAGTTCAATATCTGCCTTCTCCCCAAGACAAAAGATAAAAGCCCACACTAATCATACTCCTAGCACTAGTGATCTGAAGCTGCTTTTTCCAGCTTCAGATCACTCTGAGCTGAGTCCTATTTGACCAAAAGCAAAGAAGAAAACTATTTACATTGTCTTGAGCCACTTTACTTGGTTAATGGGAAAGTGCCAACCTTGTAAAAACAAAGTTTTTTGTTTTTATTTTTGTGGCACTGGGAACCAAACCCAAGAATATTCTACCTCTAACCTTCATTCCCAACCGTTTTAAAATCTTTTTTTTTTTTTTTTTTTTTTGCAGTACTGGGAACAGAACCCAGGGGCACTCTTAACACAGACCTGTACCCCTAGTCCTTTATTATAGGCAAATGCAACATAGTGTTAGGGCCTCCTAAAGATCACGTAGAAGATCCTGAGAGCCCACAAGTCATCTCCTGAGAATCAGACAGTGATCAAAAACCTTCCATCTTCACTCCTGCATCTGAACTACTCCCCTTTATTTCCTACTTCCCTGCCTTCTAGCCTCTGAGCTTGTTTCTGCCTAGCCAGAAGTTTCTAGCTTAGGAGACAGATCTTACCAAGCCTGCCCTGACCCTCCCTTGACTGATGTGCTGTAACTTTTTGCCCATTTTGTTTATGGTGGGTTCCATAGGGAATACATTGTTTTCTACCAGTGCTCTGTTTTGTGTTATAATAGCACTGTAAATGTAAGAACAACCAAGAGCACATTAAGTTTCCAAGGAAGCAATAAAGTTTCCTGTGGTGCCTAATTCAGGCAACTTGTGTACAATAGACACCTGATATTTCCAAGTCCAAAATCCTTGTTCAAAGATCATTTCAAGGAGCTCACTTCCTGTCTGATCCATTTCTAAATACAGTTCACACCTCTTACTCTCAGGATTAATGTATGGATCTTGGCAGCTAGCAAAATCCTCCAGGAGGAACACCCAAGTCATGCCAGGGAATCATGGAAACATTGGGACACCCTCTGGTCCCCCCCAAACTGCTTCACCCCAGAAGTTGATAAGCCTCTTGGCCATCTAGCCCATGCTTTAAAACTTTAACCACAGTAACAAAAAGGCCAGGTCCAGTTTACCTACTGATGGTACCAATGATTACACCAAGGAAAGATGCATGTTAGGCAGCTTGTCCTAGGTGAACTGGGAGACAGGAACATTCAGGGATGTTGACAGATACTAAAGATCTCAAGGAGCTGAACAGCCTGTAGTTGCTACCTCACCCTACTCTCTGTAGATTCCCCTAGATACTTAAAACACTCTCAGTCAGCTATTCACTGAGAAGAGGCAAGAAAATGCTTCAACATTTGAGCTCCAGTTTATTAAATTCAAAGCATCTATACTTTGATGAGACACTGGGAAAGAAGGGCAGGACCTGTGATGCTCCAATGTGCAAAACACCAAGGGAATAAAAGACCTAACACCATTAGATCCAGGTTACAGATCTCAACTCAGCTATTTACTGAATGTGAAACATCATAACACTAAACTGCAGGCTACAGATGTCACTCCTGGAGAAGCTCTCAAAAGGTCACTTTCAGCCTCCCAGAGAGATGATCCAGGACCTCCATGTCAAAGGAGCAACATTTTGTTTGACCAGAAAGCACTCAGTAGCCACCCATATGACTCCTTCTATGAGGCCCTTAGAAAGACCTTGCCAGCTATGACCTGAGCTGGTGTCAGGGTCCCCAGACCCTCCCTCAGCAGTCTTTATTTTTTGCAGGGGCAGGGAGGCCATGGGGGACAGAGCTGCAGGTGATGGAACCCAGGGCCTCACACATGCTAAGCATGCACTCTACCACTCTACAGAGCTATATGCCCATCACAACCTGTGCAATTTTTACCTGAACTTAGGAGAAGGCAGGACTGGCTCTCCACTCTCTGCCTATCAGAAGCCAGGCTCAATGCACACTCTAGCCACAGGAACATGACCTCCCCAGAAGATGTCAAATCAGCCAGGTACCTCCAGACTACCTTGTGATGATTTCTGGGCAGTGCCTGGATGCCCAAGTGAAATATTCTCCTTTTCAACTTGTCACAGCTGTCCTTTTCCTGCAGCTACTCTGGAGCTGCTTCTCTCCACTTGAATCATTCTTCTCATACTGAAGGATTCCTCCTCTGGGCTGGGCCACATGCTAGGAACCAGATGAACAGGGATCTCCCTGCTCCCACAGAAAATGAATTTGGAAATTCACCATGCCAAATATATGAGCTGACAGTCTAAACAGTTTATGCTGAGAGGACTACAGTTGTATGTATGATGCTTCCTGCATGTCAACAACTGACCCTTGAAGGATGGTTAGGTTAATCAACTTTCATCGTCTCCATGTTGGTCATTTGGGGAGGTGGGTATGGATCAGAAGATGAATATATTAGATCAGAAGGCATTGCCAACGGAAGCCACAATGCCACAGAACCCAGGAACAAGTCTATGGACTGTCCTGGGAGTTGCAAGTATCAATTCCCCTGAAACTAAGCTACATGCTTAGATTTTATTCTACAAGCAACAGAGACACCTGTACCTCTCCTTCGGCCTCTTGGTTGGTTCTCTATAGTTGGGCATTTCCACAGCTCAACTGCCTGGGAAAGCTGGGGATATCCTCCCACTTGTCTCCACCCTCTTCTCACCAAAGCCCAGTCCCTAGATAACTCTTTGGCCTACTCAAGTCAAAAAGTCAAAGAACCTCAGTCACTCACAACAGCCATTCCTAATGTCAGACCACTTTGCCCAGCTGGCAAAGAGTTTCCAGGGGAGCTGATTAATAGTGCAGACCCTTAGCTGTGCTGAGAAGCATTTGACTCAGCTGTCCTAGCCAGCCAGATTTGGAAGCCACGATTCAAGAAGAAGGAAGTATCTGGAAGACTGACAAGATGCTCCAAAGATTTACCCAGGAGTCAGGTGCGGTGGTACATGCCTGTAATTCCAGCAACTCGGGAGGATGAGGCAGGAGGATTTCAAGTTCATAGACAGCCTCAGCAACTTAACAAGGCCCTAAGCAACTCAGCAAGAAAAAAAAAAAAAAAAAAATTCCCAGGAAAAGCTATTATGAGAGGTTGGGAGGGAACACCTGGGGGTTACTGCTCTGATTCTACATAACCCCAGGAGTTCCCTTCCAGGTCCATGGCCTGGGCAGGCCACCCATCCCTGCTGCAGGTAAAGCCTGAGAATGACAGAGAAGCTAAAAAGAAGGTGCTCTCTGGATTCTGGTTTGGTTCTTGATTTTGGTTTGTGCTGGGAACCACAGGAAAATAAAATAGAAAGGTAATTTAAAAAACACTTTATTTGGGCTGTGGTTATGGCTCAGTAACAGAGTGCTTGCCTCACACATGTGAGGTACTGGATTCAATCCTCAGCACCACATAAAAAATAAACAAAATAAAGATATTAGGGGCTGGGGATGTGGCTCAAGTGGTAGCGTGCTCGCCTGGCATGCGTGCAGCCTGGGTTCGATCCTCAGCACCACATACAATAAAGATGTTGTGTCTGCCAAAAACTAAAATAAATAAATAAATAAATATTAAAATTCTAAAAAAAAAAAAAAGATTAAAAAAAATCTCTGGCTGGGGATGTGGCTCAAGTGGTAGCGCGCTCGCCTGGCATGCGTGCGGCCCGGGTTTGATCCTCAACACCACATACAAACAAAGATGTTGTGTCCGCCGAAAACTAAAAAATAAATATTAAAAATTCTCTCTCTCTCTCTCCCTCTCTCACTCTCTCTTTTAAAAAAAAAAAAAAATCTCTGATCAATTTTGGGATTATTCTTAAGCTAGAGAAGAGAGGTTGCCAACCACCAAGTTAACCCAAGTGTCTGAAGTTTCCAAAGGTGCTTCTGCCTACACCACAGAATTATCCCACCCACCTAGGTCTGGGTCATATCCACACTACTGACAATAATACAGAAGTCAAAGTTTCAGCTTGACAAAGTGACAGAGCCATGCTGATGACTCCTTTATCACCTTATTCTGGAGTTCTGCAACCAAAAGACAGAATATCAAAGTTATTGACTGAAGTTAAAAAGATGGCAAACTCTTGGGCTAGGGTCATGGCTTAGTGGTAGAACATTTGCCTAGCACGTGTGAGGCACTGGGTTCGATCCTCAACACCATATAAAAATAAAAACAAAGGTGTTGTGTCCCTCTACAACTTAGAAAAAGATGGCAAACTCTTATAATCCGCGCAACTTGGGGCTGAGCACAAGCTTAAATCTGCCTCAGCAACTTAGGGAGACCCTAGATGTAGCACCCCTGGGCTCAGTAAGACAAACCATCAGTTTCCAGCAGCCAAAGCTGGAACAACTGAACATAAATACCCTATGCTGATGTAAACAAATGGATTAAAAAAAAAAAAATGTGTGTGTGGGGGTGTTGGAATATAGTCAGATCTCCTATACAGAAGAAATACAAATAACTCATGTGGCTACTTCTCTCCTGCCTCAAGAAAGTAAGGCTAAATCCACACTTTTGGGATTTTTGTTTTGTTTTTTGGTTCTGAGAATGAACCCACAGTCTAGCACATGCTAGGCAAGTGTTCTACCACTGAGCCACACTTTTAGCCCTTTTGTTTGTTGGTACTGGGAACTGAACCCAGGGGCACTTTATCACTAAGCTACATCCCCAACCCTTTTTGAGAAAGGGTCTCACTAAGTTGCTTAGAACCTTGCTAAATAGCTAAGGCTGGCCTCAAACTTGAGATCCTCCTGTTTCAGTCTCCCAAGCTGCTATGATTATACGTATGCACCATCACACCCAGCATCTTGTTTTTAAGAGATCAATCTAGCTATGTTGCCCACGTTGGCCTTGAATTCCTGAATTCAAGTGATGGGTCCTCCTGGGCTGGAAAACTTGTGCACATCACAGTGCCTGGCCTCACTACTTCATGTAGACTGTATATGGACGGAGGAGAAGCAGTAATTTTTATAGTTGAAAAACTGAGGGCTGGGGATGTGGCTCAAGCAGTAGCGCGCTCGCCTGGCATGCGTGCGGCCCGGGTTCGATCCTTAGCATCACATACAAACAAAGATGTTGTGTCTGCCGAAAACTAAAAAATAAATATTAAAATTCTCCAAAAAAGAAAAAGAAAAACTGACAAACATTGCAGATGACTAGATGTTCAAGATCAACAGTGCCAAATTATTTTAACAGAATATACCCTTAGCATATGGTAAAACTAGCACTTTATTTCTGTGGTCTTCCTCCCAGAAAACATAACCCTAGGCCAACCTTAAAAATGTGTGTGTGTCAATTCACAATAGCAAGACTGTGGAACCAACCTAGATGCCCTTCAATAGACGAGTGGATAAAAAAAATGTGGCATTTATACACAATGGAGTATTACTCTGCATTAAGAAATGACAAAAATCATAGAATTTGGAGGGAAATGGATGGCATTAGAGCAGATTATGCTAAGTGAAGCTAGCCAATCCCTTAAAAACAAATGCCAAATGTCTTCTTTGATATAAGGAGAGTAACTAAGAACAGAGTAGGGACGAAGAGCATGAGAAGAAGATTAACATTAAACAGGGATGAGAGGTGGGAGGGAAAGGGAGAGAGAAGGGAAATTGCATGTAAATGGAAGGAGACCCTCAGAGGTATACAAAATTACATACAAGAGGAAGTGAGGGGAAAGGAGGAAAAATATAAGGGGGAGAAATGAATTACAGTAGAGGGGGTAGAGAGAGAAGAGGGGAGGGGAGGGGGGAGGGGGGATAGTAGAGGATAGGAAAGGCAGCAGAATACAACAGACACCAGAATGGCAATATGTAAATCAATGGTTGTGCAACTGATGTGATTCTGCAATCTGTATATGGGGTAAAAATGGGAGCTCATATCCCACTTGAATCAAAGTGTGAAATATGATATATCAAGAACTATGTAATGTTTTGAACAACCTACAATAAAAATTAATTAAAAAAAAAATGTGTGTGTGTGTGGGGGGGGGGAGACAAATACCAATTGAGGGATATTCTATAAAATGTTTTGGTTTAATCAATCAATGTCATCAAAAATAAGGCCTCAATCAGGCCGGGCGTGATGGCGCACGCCTGTAATCCCAGTGGCTTGGAAGGCTGAGACTAGGGGAATCATGAGTTCAAAGCCAGCCTCAGCAATGGCAAGGCACTAAGAAACTCAGTGAGACCTTGTCTCTAAATAAAATACAAAATAGGGCTGGGAATGTGGCCGAGTGCCCCCAGGTTCAGTCCCCAGTACCCCACCATCCACCAAAAAAAAAAAAAAAAAAATCAGACACAATGGCACAAGCCTATAATCCCAGCTACTAGGGAAGCTGAGGATTCCAAGTTCGAGGCCAGCCTCAGCAACTTGGTGAGACCCTAAATAAAAAATAAAAACGGCTGGAGATGCAGTTGAGTGGTAGAGTGCCTCTGGGCTCAATACCCAGTACCAAAAAAAGAATAAGACAAGTCTGAGAAAAGATCACAACCAAGAAGAGCTTAAGGTGATATGATAAATGTAATGTGGAAAATATCTTAGAACAGGGGGAAAAAAAAATAGGGGGAAAAATAAGAAAAATCACTTGTTTATTTTCTTTTTCATGGTGCTGATGAGAGAATCCAGGCCCTTGCACATGCTTAAGCAAACGATCTACTACTAAGCTACATCCCAACCACTAATGGTTTCTTGATAATAACAAATGTACCAAACAAATGTACTAAGGAGCTTGGTTTGTGGCTCAGGCGCTTGCCTAGTATATGTGAGGCATTAGGTTCAATCCTCAGCACCACATAAAATAAAGGTATTGTGTCTAACTAAAACAAATACACACACACACACACTTTTGGTGGTGCTGGGGATTGAACCCCAGGGCCTTGTGCATACAAGGCAAGCACTCTACCAACTGAGCTAAGTCCCCAGCACCAAAACAAAAATATTTTTTAAAAATAGAAGAAATAAAATACAGGGTACTAAAAAACTGTGTACAACCACAATTTTCTATAAATCTAAAACTGTTCTAAAAAAATAAAGTTTATTTAAATTTTGAAGAAAAAAGTTGGCAGGCTTTCCACCTCATGAACAAACCCAAGTCTACATAGTGATCTTGCTCTGCTCACCGACTTTTATGGGAGTCTGGGCAATCCCTGATCCTCTCTGGAACTCCATTCAAAAGAAGGCTTGTCTTTCTCTGATCCAATGTTTATGTGGCTGTGGCTGCAGACAAATCTGTCTGCTCACCACAAGGACCCAAAAAAAAAAAAAAAAAGCACTATAGCCAGACTTGGTGGTGCACACCTGTAATTACACTCGGTAGGGAGGCTAAGGCAGGAGGATCTCAAGTTTGATGCCATCCTCAACAGCTTAGTGAGACAGACCCTCAGAACTTAGGAAGATTCTGCCAAAAAAAAAAAAAAAAAAAAAAAGGGCTGGGGAACATAGCTCAGTGGTCAGTGCCCCTGGGTTCATTACCCAGTATGAAAAATGACAACAACAACCAAAAAAACCCTGGAGAGGCCAGGTTTACTGACTTTAATCAGTACATCCATCCCTGAATCCTCTTAACAGAGTGGAGATAGCTACAGCTATGAGCCAGTTGAATACTGCATTCGAACCTTACATTGTCTCCTTACTCCCTTACATTGTCTCCTTACTCCTCCCAGAGTGAAAACCCAGACGTTTTTTAAGCAAGCTTCTAAAGTACAGTCCTAAAAATAATTACAGAGCACACATGTGACAAATCAGAACCAAAGAGGTGAGAGGAGGAGGTTGGGAGTGGGGTGGGGTGGGGTTTGGAAAAGTGTTCCCCAAATTTTGTCTCAATATTGTGCCCATAAATACTGGGCAGCATGTGATTTTTGTTCAGTCCTAAAGTCCAAACAAAGAACTTCATTTTCTGATGAAAAAGCAAAACAGCTTTATCCTCACAGAATGCAAATAAAAAGTAAGAGATCATAACAGCTTTCTGCCCTCCCAGATTTCTCTGTTCCATGCTACTGGTGTAAGGATTTCTCAGGAAATCCAGACCTACATCTCCAGACAGGCCTACAGGTGGCGCAGAAGACACCAAACATAGGGAACTTACTTCCTGAGGATGATGACCGCTCGGCGCTCCTTGATGTCCTGAGGCCTTATGCAGTGAGTGATTTCGTCAGCAGCATATCCACTGGAAAGAAACATAGAATAAGGTACCATGAAAAGTGGAAAACCAAAACACCTGGGAGACCAGAATACAGCTCATGTATTATGGCTGCCCCCTGCCTGTTATTTGCAAGGTTCAAGGATCTACATATGTGGAAGGGAAATACCACATTCCAGGAAGCTTTTGCTGAAAAATTACTTAAGGAAAAACCTGACTTGAGGCAAAGGACACCCATTGGCCTCTTAAGAGAGGCCAGGCAGGACTCTCCCGGCACAGGCGAGGAACTTTTTTTTTTTTTAAAGAGCCCATAAGGCTGGAGATGTAGCTCAGTGGTAGAATGTTTGCTTGGCCATGTATGAAGTCCTGGTTTCATTCCCAGCTCTCCAAAACTAAAATAAGTAAAGAACCTTCAAGAGAATGCACCTTTAGAGGCTCTGAAGAACTAGAGTGACTCAGGGAAGACCTCGATGAGGACACAAAGAGCTATCCCTTCCTTATTCTTCCTCCCTTTCCCTCACCCCACAGCACAATGAAGGAAGCCAACACAGCTGCTGACACACTGAGTCACCAGGGAGAACTAGGACTGCCACATTCCAAAAGAGAATTTGTCTACTTGGAAAAAAGCTTTCAAAAGCCTCCTTTGGGGGGATCCACAATTTTGAAGACAGCTGTGTTTGGGATATTTTAAGAATTTCCATCACACTCAAATTTCTATTTATTTTCAACAAGTTATAAGATTTTTAAAACTGCTTACAGACCAATGAATGTGGGTAGATGACTGTCTTCTTTTCAGTTAGCATTTTTTCCCCTCTGAAATTTTAGCAACTCCAATTCCTAAGCCCCTCATATGCTCTCACGGGGAGCATAGCAGCCAAGAGACACCCCAAACCCAAGTCTTCCAATGAGCTGTGGCAGATCTACCTAGACAAACACTCGCCCAACCACAGGCCTGGTGGGAAGTTTTGCAGTCTCAGCTTCCCCACCTGCTCAGGGAATTTCTGGCTGCCCTGGACCACAAACCTTCCTCAGGGTTGATCAGCTCCTTCTCAAGGGCAGCAATACAGACACAAGCTTAACTGTCAGAAATGTCATAGGCTTGGGAAGGATTCCTTGAAGTGACCAGGCTGGCCCAACTATGGATAAGAATTGGATGCAAGAACCAGTAAAAATAAAGTCAGGTTGATTCAGGCTCTGCCCCCTACAAAGTATACCTCTTATCTGTACATCTGATTTGAGACAGTGCTGGTGGCAGAAGAAAATTCATTTGGAAAAAAGTTTTTTAAATGTTTTTTTTTTATACCTTCATTTTTTAAAAAAATGTGATGCTGAGGATTGAACCCAGTGCCTCACGCATGCTAGAACCACAGCCACTAGAAAATATTGATTATTTTCAAAAAACGTTAGTATGTTAAAGAATTACTTCAGAAAAAGAACCTGAAGACTTTAACTAGAGCACTGATCAAAGAACCCTTTCTCAATAACTATTAATATGTCAGTCCACTGTTAAGAAGTGCCTCATCCAAAATTGTGGAATCCCCCAAAGGTGTTAGGGAGTTGAAAGGACATGGGTTCAAATCAGAACTTTGTCATCTACTACCTACTTAGTTAAGTTACATACTGAATCTAAATCTATTTCTTAATCTGTAGTAAGGAGAACAGTAGGTTCTTAGGCATTCATTGTTAAGCTTTATAACTTAGGTATTCATTGTCATTATAAAAAACTACAAAATTGTACATACTTTCAGCACTGGGGATTGAACCCAGAGGCATTTTACCACTGAGCTACATTTTATATATTTTGAAATGGGAATCTAACTAAATTGCCTAGGCTGGCCTCAAATGAGTAGCTGGGATTACTAGCATGCACTACCACCTGGTAAGACTAAAAAATTTTAAGAAGCAGCCATCACCTTTTCCCTTCCAGGCAGAAGCACAGGGTTCTAGGTTCTAGGTATCTAGGCTGATACCTCTGGGAGGGGGTGGTGAGAGGCCACACATTCAGGGTTTTGAGAATTAAGTTCCTAGGGCCTTACCATTTGCTAATCATTGCCCAAGAGTCCTGGGGGAGGGGGGGGGCAGAGCCTTGGGGTCAGCATCTGCCAAGAAGATATGAGCTGGGATCACCTTGCAGGGATCTCTCTATAGGGAGAGACCTCCTAGGCCCTATTCCAGGGATAGGAGTTAAAGTCTCATCCCACATTTTTATCACTCTCACAGTGGTGAGATCTGGGTTGTAAGATAGTTCCATATAATCTACACATAGCACTTCTCAGGAGTCCATAGGTACATTTCTAAGGCTTAAATCTGCAGTGCTAGCTATAAGCAATGTTCCCTGCTGTTAACAAGTTCTATTAATCTGTTTGACTTGGACTACAGACATGACTTAGAGCTCTAGCTTCTAATCTCTAACAAGGAACCACTACTCTTAATGTAATTCTGGAGCAAATCCAGATGTTTGACAAAGCTTGATTGCCTCCATGCTTCCAGGCCCCTCCTCTAAAGGCCTCTAGAACAAACAATAAGCTATGCCAGGCTCTTGCCCTGAGCCCCGGCCTCAGAACTAATGTGCTAATACAGGTCCCCTTGGCATGGACCCCACCTGGAGGGCTCATTAGCACTGGTCTTCTAGAACTTCCTGGCAGCTGTTGACAGTCCACTGACCATTCTTCAAAGTATTGGGCTCGAGTGGGAACTCAAAGTTCTCACCAAAAGAAGCTCTCCTGGCCAAACTTCAGCAGCAAGTGCCCAGCAGAGACCACAAGAGTATAATTTACTGCTAGAAACCTACTCGCTACAAGAGAAAATGTTTGAAAGTCCCAGTCTGCCAGCTTGAAACTTAATATGCCATGGATCCAGCCCTAACCTTGGCATGAAGAAAAGTTCCAGTGCCTCCTGCTCCTTTGTTTTCACAGGGAAATGAGAGGAGGAAATACCTTGTGCAGTCCAGCTTGCTTACTCCCTCCCCTAACTGGGCCCAGACCCCAGCAGCAATTAGTATGCAAGAAGTATCAAGAGTAATAAGGCCTAGCTAGGTGTGGTGGCACATCCCCATATACCCCCCAGCAATCTGAGGCAGAGGCAAGAGGATCCAAGTTCAAGGTCATCCTCTGCAACTCAGTGAGACCTTCAGCAAAACTTTAAAAAAAAAAAAAAAAAAAAAAGCTGTGGATATAGCTCAATGGAAAGCACCCCTTGATTCAATCCTTTGTATCCAAAACACAAAAGGGTAACAGGATCTATCTCTGTCACCTACTAGACCTTAGAGTGATTCTTAAGAAAGGTGACACATCTACCTTCTTTGGGAAGCTTTCCCTGCAAAACCTCAACCACACCCTCCTAGGACTTTTTACTACATTTGGCCTATGGAGATTGGGTCTTCCCTACAAGACAGAGCCTTCTAAGGCCTTATTCAACTCTGTACACAATGGACCAAAAATGAAATGCATACTAAGCCAAACTTTTCCTACCACTTTTGGAGTCTCAGTTCCTATATCTGTAAAATAGAAATGAGATGCAAGAATGAGGAATCTAAAAATCTATAATTAACTATGCAGACCTCTGGCAACAGCTTTGGAGATCAAGTTGTTAAGGCACATTTCCAAGATGCCCACCATACCCTGTCTACTCCATGCCCTCTCAGCCTACACCAGAACAGATTAGAGATAGAGGGACTGGCCAAGATCACAGAGTCTAGAGACAGTCTCCCTCTGGCTGGGGCTACCTATCTTAGACAGCCCCACCACTGATAGGCTCACAAGACTGAGAAGCTTAGGTTTCTGGAGGAGAGCAAGTAGGAAACCTGGACACAGAAGCAGAACTGTGAGCTCAGACTCAAGTTATTTACCAGATCTGAGTGTCCAGGAAGACACATGGCTTAACTTTCAGATAAGTCTGGGGACTTTTTGAATCCAGAGGGAAAAAGGTCAACCTGCTGTTTCCCAATTTGATAGGATCTGAACACAGAAGGCAGCTCATCTCCTGAGACACCTTTAGTTAAACTTCAAGTAATCAGCAGTGGGGACAGAAAAGTCAATCTTCTTTGGTGACTCTGGCATCACTGGCTCCACTTTGCAAAAGAAAACTGAGGCTCACAAAGGTTAAGTCATTTACCGGAAGTCAAACAGCTAAAGTGATAGTTTTGGAATTGCCATCAAGTTTGCCAAAAAATTTTGCTTTTGTTTTTGTTTGAAGCAGTGGTGGGGGGAGAGTTTAGGTAGCAAGCATAGAAAGAAAAAGGCCCATCTGTGTTTCCTGCTAATAACGTCTAGTCTGTCCTGGGGTCCTTGCTGGCATCACCAAAGGACATGCCCCGGAGAAGTCTGCAAAGATAAGCCCGTGTCCCCCAGAGAGCCAGCACAGTATCTCAGTAAAGGCTATATGCCAAGTGCCAGTCCAAAATTGCCAGCCAGCCCTAAACAAATTTTTTTTCCCAGCCCTAAAATTTGTATGGCCTATTTATTCTCTGCTTGGTCTAGGCTTCAACATTAGCTTCCTCCCCTTTGCTGCCCTCTGCCTGTGTGTGTGTATATGTGTGTAACAACTGGGGATGGGACCCAGGGTGTTGCACATGCTAGGCAAAAGAAATCTACCACTGAAATGCATCCCCAGACCTTTTTTTCTTTTTTTTTTTTTGAGACAGGTTTCACAACATTGCCCAGGCTGGCCTCAAAACTGCAATTGCAATTGCCTATCTCAGCCTGGGATGATATGTGTAAGTCACCATATATACCAATACTCCCTGCCTTCTCATCAGGTCCAGCAGCTGCAAGGACAGCCAATCTCAATGGCCAGGAGTCCACCCTGAGAACATACAGCCCTGACCTCATCTTGCAGTTTCTCCCACTCCCATGGCAACAGAAGATTCCACATGAGATGTGGCCCAGGACCTATCTGCCCTACTTTCCCAACTATTTTAAGCCAGAAAGCTAAATTTTGCTTTCAACCAGCAGAACAAGATTAGCTCTTAGCCCAAAATGGACTGGGGTGCTCACTCTACCCAATATCAACTGTTAAGTACAGGAGGCAAAGGCTGAGCTCAACAGTCCACCCCTGGCTGAGCAAAACAAGTCATTTCCAGACCCATGGCCATGGCCTGGGTCTCTGGGCATGAAGCCACCACACATAGATCATGCTGCTGTGAATAAAGGTAGAAGCATGTAAGCAATTAGTCTTGAGGTTATTATTCTAATTAATCCAATTGGACCTATTTTAATCTGCCCCATTCACCTTAGAGGAATAGGCAACAGAATACAGGATGAGTTATTTATTTAGATAAGAGAATAAAAAGGATGGCCACCCAGACCCCACCAAGGAGGACACAAAAACAAAACAAAAAAACAATGGCCAGTTGGGTTTAGAAAGGAGCATAATAAAACACTTCCAAGAAGGGTCTGAGGTCTTCCTTTAAGTGCCCAGGTTTAAACACTGCTGAGTCAATGTTTGCCACACCAACATCCACATTGAACACTATTAAATATAAAAACTTCATTCCTGCCACGTTGTCTTGGACAATTACAAACACCATTGCAAATGACAACCGAAGTCTCAAGTGACAAATGCTTCAATCCCTCTGCATATGCAGAACACCTGTTTTTCAGACCCTTCCTTCTGATCTTCAGCTTTACTGCATATCACTGCCTGGATTGAGACTCCTACCAGGAAGTGAGAGAAAGCACCACCTCTCTTACTAGCTTACATGCAAGATTTGATGAGGGCACTATAAACAGGCAGGTGTTCATCCATCTGCACATTAAGTAAGCCGAGTTTTAAATGAGTGGGTGGTAGATAATTTAAATTAGTGGGAACATCCAAAATTTTAGGGCAGTGGCTTTCAACTGGAGATGAGTCTACTCCCCAACTCTCACCCTTAGGGAATTTGGTGGTATCTGAAGACATTTTTGGTAGTCATAAAAAGTGCTCTGGCGGGGCTGAAGTTATAGCTCAGCAGTACAGCACTTGCCTCGCACATGTGAGGCACCAGGTTCGATCCTCAGCACCACATGAATAAAGACAATATTTTTTTTTTTTTAATACACACACACACACATATAAAGTGCTACTGGCATCTAGCACAAGGAGGCCAGGTACACTGTAAATTTCTACAATATGTTGACAGCCCTCACAACAAATCAGCAAAGCTGGGCATAGTGGTGCTTGCCTATAATCCCAGGAACTGAGGAGGCTGAGGTAGGAGGATCTCTTGCTGGAGACAAGACTGGGCAAGTATGTGATATCTTGTCTCAGGGAAAAAAAAGGGGGGCAGGTGAGGGTCCTGGGGGACCCCTGAATTCAATCCCCAGGGCCACTACCAAAAATAAAGAATTAACAAGCCCTGAATAGCAACAGTAGCACTATTAAGAGGTTCACCAAGAGGCTGAGCTTCACTAAGGCATCAGCTACCAGTCTCTAATGAATTACATCTGCCTCACAGCAGCACCTACCCCTCCCCTTACCTATGGTCACACCCTGCTACTGCTGCCAAACCTTCTGCTGTTGTATGCTTCCCCAACCCTGTTTTGCGTGGCTAATTTGTAGTCCCAAAACTTCACGAGTCTCAAAAACTTCCAAGTTGCAGCTTACTTCCCCCCCAAAACTTCCAACACTATGGAGCTTATAATAAGATGACCCTTCGGCACACTCCTGCAATTACCTGCCTGGGCTGTGACTATCACCTAGTCTGAGGTGTTCACTGAGTTTGAACTACATGAAAGTTATGAGTCATGTTTCAGGATCCACCAAATCCCTAGCCCCTTCCTCACCAAGAAAGCAGAAGCTCATTAAATTGTGGTATATGAAAGTAAGCATCCATTCAAGTGTCCAAACTGTGCCAAAATCTGTACTTAACACCAAATCACCACATTTAATTCTAAAAGGCTTCACAAGTTGGCATCATCCCCACTTTGTGGATAAGAAAGCCAGGTCTGAGCCCGCCCACAAGATCCCAAAGCAAATGAGGAGAGTTGGATTCAAAGCCTAGGGCAGTACTTTTCAGGACGTGGCTGGCCCTCCCACACTAACTCTACAGCTAAGTCTGAATCCAGGAAGGGTTGGAAGAGACTGGAAAAGCTTTAAAACTTTACTAAAGAAAAGATGGAATTTTCCTGATGATGCAATCTGGTTGCGGATCACTAACAGACCTGCATATTAAGAATTTAAAACTTCAAAAAAAAAAAAAAATCCCTAAAATTTCTACTCCTCAATCCAGGAGTGTGCATTTGTTTGGGGGTTAAGTATCTCAAAGTCACAAAATGCCTTGGATCTCCTCATTAAGCAGTCAATTACTGATGGGCCTCCTGAAAACAACCCTAATGGTCTATGACTATGTAGAAAATTAATATCTCATTAAGAGACCAAGTAGTCTTTGTATGAGCTCTTTTAGCACTGAGAGCTCTTCCCAGAAATTGGAGCCCCAACCTGCCTTCTATAACAAGCCCCCAGGGAGGACCTAACCCTGGAAATCCCATCTTAAAAGGCATCCATCTGGAAACACCACCCAGACCTGAGATGCTCAGAAGTCCAAAAGACAAGGAAACATCTGACAGCTAAGTGGTTCTCTAGGATCCAAAGTACCGCTTATGTTACCAATGCCTTCCCAGATTTTCCCATCAGGAGGTGCTGGGCATCTCAAAACTCTGGTGCCATCCTCAACCAAAGGAGGCTCAGCTGTTCAAATGAAATGACAGATGACCTGCTCTTTTGATATTAAGTGGGCTCCTGGGACCCTGCTTCTCCCCCATAACTGTGGCCTATGGCGTCAACTGCACTTCAAAGGTTAAGCTGCTCACAACAAAATCCTAGTTTGTCCTGATCCTGTACCTGGTGGTAGTCAAGCTATAGACTAGAACTCCTAAGAGGTTTTGAAGATTATTGAAGTACATTACTAGATTTACCTTTTCCAGGATTGGAAGGAGGTAGCTTCCAAATAATTTTCACTTCACATAGACAATAAAAGTGTTCTGGTAGACAATTTTCCCTGGGGCCAGGAAACCAAGTCAATTTTCAGTTTGTGAAATCTACTGCTCACAAACTATAAGGCCAAATACCTGGTCAAGAGCCCAGGTGTACTTTATAAGGTCCCAGTAACTGGCAGCACGTTCTTAACAAAGGACCAATGGGCTTATCCATAACTAAGAGGAAAGAATTAAGAGTGTGGTGTATTTTATTTCTGGCCCAACCACTGAATTATTCGACTCCAGGGAAGTCATTCCCCCTCTTGGGAATGGAGAAACTGTCAATTAAATACTCTCAGGGGCCCTCTGCCTGTATTTTTCTGTTAAGGAATCCACTAATTTTTTTTCCTTTAAGAAAACCAAGAACAACAGAGCAGGAATGACTTCGATAGTAAGTTCAACTTTTTTTTTGTTAGACACTGCTTTGGAAATGGAGATATGCTTAAAATCTCATAAGGAAAACAGAGTCCTAATATCTTAGCCTTCTGGAAAGACATTTTGGACTAATTCTCAGTTAAGCCTGTGGTCACGTGAAAGCTAGCTACAGGTGTAGAATTCATTGGTTCCAGAGCCCTGTTTGCTTGCTACACAAACCCCTTCCTCTACTCCCTACAACCTACAAAATGAAGGATGCGTGAGAACCGTTTAAAGGACGGGCTCCTATTGGCCGCTGCTTTCTGAACCCGGGTGGGTAGTTAAGGCAGCGGGTGCAAGGCCGCCCCCTCCTCCCAGGTGGGTTACCTGAGCACAGTCACGCTCCCCCTGCGCACTGGCAGGGAAAGCACAGGTTCTGACACCCGGATAGGCTTGAACTGGAACTTGCAGCCGAAGCACAGCGCGGAGTCGCTAAAGAAGGACACGGATACGATGGGGCGCTCAAAGATGTGGATAGGGTCCACGTGAGACACGATGCAGCCGCCGGGCTGGTAGTCGTTGATGACGGCGCTGTTGACGAACCCCTCGGGGATGACGCGGTGCTCCACCAGCTTCTGTATCACCAGCTGGTGCACCCACTCGGGGATCTCGTCCACGTCGCCCGGCGGATACAGGCGCTCCTGACCCGGCCCACGCTTCTGCAGCTGGGCGCCGTACGTGTATCCCTCGCCGAAGAAGTACTTGTTGCGCAGCGGGGCCCGGTCCACCGTGTGCTCGTTGTATAGGCCCTTCTCGGCGCGGGACACCACCTCATCGATGCGGGCCTCAATCTTGGCGCACTCATCCTGGCTGAAAAGGCGCATCTGGCGGATGCCGCTCTTCACCTTGCGCGCCTCCTCCTCCTTCTGCAGCTGCTGCTCCTCGTAGTCGCTGCGCTCCGGGTCAGAATCCTCTTGATATTTGCGCTTGGTCCCGGACATTGGGTAAGGCTCGGCGGCGGCGGCCGCCGCAGCCGCGGCGGCTACAGCGGCGGCGGCTGCGGCCGCGGCTTCCCGGCTGCCCGCCTTATAGTTGTCCCGGGACGTCATGGACTTGAGCTTCTCACGCAGGTCTGTATAGCCGCTGGCGGCCGCCATGGCCCCCGCGACGCTACTCTAGGGTCCTCCGGGGCGGGCGGGGTGGCCAGGCATGGCTCTTGCGGGACGCGTCCCGGTGCCCCTGGAAGGAATGGGGTCCTCAGTGCCGGACCCCCATGCGTTGTCTCAGAACCCAGCGGGGGGCGTCTAAGGACCAGGAGCCGGGTCGGAACTCAGTAGCGGCAAGTCATGCAGCGGTGGCGACAACGGGGCTTCCTCCTCCTCCACCTTCTCCACGTCCCGGGGGGCAGGGGCGCCAGAAGCGCCTCATGCCGCGGAGGGCAGCCGCGTAGGCTCGGCCGGACTCCCAGCCAGACCCTCAGACGCCCGGCCCGGCCCGCACTTTAAAGCTCTCCTCACGACGTCACGGGCCGCCCGCCCGACGTCCGCAAGCGCCGCTCCTTAGCGGGCTTCTCGGCGCGCACGCGCAGTATTGCCGGCCACCGCGGCTCCTCGCGCTAGGGGCATGCGCGTGCGTGCGGGCCCGGTCGGCGGAGGTGCTGGCGCAAGCGCACACAGGGGCCGCTCGTCGTCCGCCGCCCCTCCCCCACTCTCTGAAGGGCTTCGAGAGAGCACTCTCAAACAGCGACCTTCCTCCACGCCGCGCCGCCTCCCAGACCCACGGGCTCCCTCAGCTGGGGTGCGCTCACGCTGTCAACACTGTTGCTATGCCGCGTCATGGCATTGTCCGAATGTCCGTAGAGGCCTCAATCCCCAGCGCGCAATCACCGGAGAACCGCCACAACCTACACCGCCCCGTTACCGCCCCCTTTGGCGCTTCCACTTTTTTAATTGGGCCGCCGGCCACGCGCCGGGCGGGCCCAGACTGGAGTTTTCACTAGTCGGTTGGTAATCATGCCTGTCAATCAGGGAGTCTCCTTGGCTACTGCGTCCATCTCTTAATTAGCTGCGAGGAGGGCGGCGAGGACCCCTAAAGGGGCGAATGGATGGCTAAATAAGTGCCTGAATGGAGACCTCACCGGAGCAAAGCTCTCAGGACCCCTAAGGAACTTCTGAAACAGGCGGCCGCTTCCCAAACTGCAGGACCGAGAACCTTGGGCTCCAGCTCTGAACCCAGACGGCCACGGCCGTAGAAGCTCGACGCGCATTGTCGAGGGCACCTCCCCCACCGCGGGCGCCGCTGCCCGGAGTGGACGTTCCCCGAGTCACGTCCCGGTGGGGCGAGTGCATGCGCGGCGGGGACGCGCCCGGGTGGCGTCGCTCCTCTTTGGCACTGGCGATGCGGGGGGAGGGGAAACCCTCTTCCGCTAAGGGGGAAAAACATCCAAGTGGACCAGTAGGCGAACTGAGGCTGAACTGTGGACGTTTACTAGACACAATTCGAAAGTTTGGAAGCCGAGGGCACGGTCTGTCCAGGCGAAGGCGTGGCCCTGCGATGATGGGCTGGGCGGCTCCAACAAATAGGGATTTCTGCTGGAAAACCAGCTGTGGCTCCCCAGGATAAGGTTCAGCCTCTTTGCTTGGCGCTTCCGGCCTGGCCTCCGCTGCCCTCTTTCCACACACTGGGCCACAGCCCTGCCCTTTACCGGCCAGGTCTACAAACATACCCCGTCCCTCCTCCTGGCCTTTGCCCAGTCGGTTTAGGCCACCTGGAATGTCAGTTCCCTCCACCCGTGTCCTTCGTTTTGATTAAGGGAAACTCAATTCGCCTCTGTCTACCAGCCTTCTCTGATTCTGGTCTGCAAAATGAAGATAGTGTTGGTACTTACCTCGCGAGGGTGAAATGAATCCAAGAAGCAGAGGGGGAATTGCTGATCTTGAGGCAAGGCCTCAAAAGTTTTCCCATCTATAAACTGAGGGACCCATCAGCCTTGTTGGAAAATGGGGATGCTTGTGTAGTTACTTGGCAAGGTCAGGCTAGGCCAGCAGGGCCTGTAGAAGAGGAAGCTGGGACCCTAGCCACCCTCCCTTCCAAGTAGCAGCAGCAGCCCAGGTGAAAGGGGAAACGGGGGTGGGTGGGTGGGGCTGGGACTCAAGTGCTAGCAGGCGCGTGAGGCACTGGGTTCAATCCTCAGCACCACATTAAAAAAAATAAAAGTATTGTGTCCACCTAAAACTAAAATAAATAAATAAATAAATATTAAAGAAAAAAAAAGGGGAAATGGGGCAGACAGGAATCCCAGGGTAAATCTGGCTCCTGCCTGTTTTGGTGCAGCCTAGTGGGTGCAGGTAGTGATGGTGTTGGTAGGAAGACAGCTGTAGGTCTTGAGAAAGTGGCCAAGGGCAAGGCCAGGTGGCTTGGACTCAGGACCCCCTCCTGCCTGAACCATTCGATGTGAACACCTGGGCAAAGCCCTCACCTACATGATGGGCAGTTGGGCTGGGAGGGTTGAGGTCCTTCAGAAGCCCACTGCCCTTGAATTTCTAAACTGCCTTTCACACCTGCTTGATGGGGAGCTTACCACCAGCCATTCCCAGAAAGCCTTCCTAGAGATTTCCCTCAGGGATCCCAGGCCTACCAAATGAGAATGGCCTCTTCTCTAGATTGAGACATTTCCTCCCATCCCAGAAGTCGCATCCAAAGTTGCCATTTGTTTCTTCTTGACTGTGCTCTTGAGCCAGGCCCCTCCCCTCTCTGAGCCTCTGTCAGGAACAGCATGGATTCTGGAGTTAGGATGGCTGGGTTTGAACCTTCCCTGAGCCACATACTGGCTTTGTGACCTTTCACCTCTCGGCATGAGTTTCCTCATGTACATCAGTGGTAATGATGATATCTGTCACACTGGAGTATTTTCAGGGTGAAATATGATAGCATACATACAGGACCTGGCACATAGTTTTAAAAGCTACTTTTATTAAGTTTTTACTATGTCCACCCCTAGAGGGGCAGTTGCAGAACTGCACAGCTGAATTTGCTACTATCATGGGATATTCATGAGAAAAGCTTGCTTACAAGGACATAGGACTTAGGAAAATAAACTTTACGTGAATAATTAAAAAAAAAAAAAAAGAAAGGAAACTGTGTCCACTCCAGACATCCATTTGCATCCTGTTCTGGGCACAATAATGACCACTTAGAGCTGGGCATGATGGCACATGCCTGTAATTCCAGCGGCTCAGCAGGCTGAGGCAGGAGGATCATTGAGTTCAAAGCTAGCCTCAGCAACTCAGAGAGGCCCTAAGCAACTCCGTGAAACCCTGTCTCAAAAGGGCTAAGGATGTGGCTCAGTGGTTGAGGCCCGTGGGTTCAATCCAGTACCAAAAAATAATGATGACTACTTAGGAAGTACTTACCCTCAAGCCATTTGCTGGCACTTCCAGTTTATAAAGAAGGAAGCAGAGTCTTGGGCCAGGAATCCTGGGTTCTGGTCTCCTGTGCTGTGGATTTCCTCACATCAATCTGGAATTCCTATCTCTGTGTGACTTGGCCCAGATAGTGAACCCTGTGGATGGGAGCACTTGGGGTTTGACTCTCCTATCACCCAGGGCTCTTCTGGTACTGTGCCTCATGGGGATTGTGACCTTCTTGTGGGAGGGCTTGACTTTGCTGACGCCACCACAGATTCAGTAGAACAGCTATTACCACATGGAGCTTGTGCCTCAATGCACAGGGTCCTAAAATCCAAAACCCTGAGTCTAATTATCCAGTGCTATGTAACAAACACCCCCGAATTTGCACCTCAATCATTTATTTAGCTCACAAAATTAAAGTCTGGACTTAGCAACTTAGCTCAAAAAAATAAAAAGGGCTGGAGATGCAGCTCAGTGGGAGAGCTCCAATCCTCAGATTAGCAAAACCAAAAAGGTATACTCTGACCAGAGTTTAGCCAGGAGGATTTCCTCTCAGTTTCCACTCTCCTACTTCTGAGTAGCCTCTGTCGCACAGTGGCCCACTTATGTTCATAAACATAAAAGTTTGCTTCTGTTTTTGCTTTTTGCCACTTCATTCCTCCCAGAGCCTCATATTTTAGCTTGACTGGAGAAAGGTTTGAGGGCAAAAGTTATTAGTGATCCTACAACATTGTGAGAAATGGGGGAGCAGAGGGGAAGTCTTGGGGCTGCTTCACACTGGATCCCATTACGTTCTGTTGCGGGGTCACCATACTGAGCAAACCCCAGGGCTGAGCACAAAACCCAGAGGACAACCAGGTAAACCATTTGAAGGCCTAAGCCCTGCAACATGGGTTAACTTGATTAATAGCATATTTTCTGGCTTCTTCCCTGTTTCCTTCATCTCAGCATCTGCTGCTGTGGAACACCAACCCCAGGCAGTGGTGCAAAGTGGAACAGTCCTGGGCATCTGTGTCAAGGGCTATTCTCTGATCCTCTGCATGCTGAGATGGTCCAGTTGGTCCCTCAGCCCTGCCAGCTGGACCTCCTCTGTTGCTCCCAAGTTATCACCTCCTTCCCACCCCTGCCACCTCCACCAGGATCCATGCCACAGAGCTTCCCAGACTTCCTTGCACCTGTAGCAGCCTCCTTCTCTGGTCTCCCTGCCTCCTCCAGTCATTCCCTGCCTAGAACTTTTTTTTTTTTTTTTTTTTTTTTTTTTACTTTTACTTTACTGGAAATTGAATCCTGGGGTGTCCCACCACAGAGCTATACTCCCAGTCCTTATTTTTAAAATTTGAGATGGGATCTCACTAAGTTGCCCAGGCTGATCTCAAATTTGCAAACCTCCTCCCTGAGCCTCCAGAATTACATGTGTGCACCACCACACCTGGCTGGAAATCTTTTTCAAGATACAATCTGGGCACCCCATTCTCCACTGGAAAACATTCCAGGGCTCCTCATGGGTCTTGGGATGAAATCCTAAATTCAAAATACAGCCTGAAAGACTGTACCCAATCTACCCTGCCAGCTTCTTCAGTCTCAGGGTTTGGCACTAATAATGTCCATCATAGTGCCCCTGCATGAGCCAGTCAGTCCCTTCCCTCATCACCTGGCTAGCACCTACTCATAGGTCTTGTCCTGATTATAGTTATTTTTACTAGGAGACATTTCTAATGCCTGGCATATGCCTGGTACACAGTAGGTACTTAATAATTAGTGAATGGCTGAATGAGCAAATTTATCCTTTTTCTAATGCCATCCATGACTCCTAGAACTATGTATGACCTTACCTAACTATCCTCCTCCCATTCCCAAGCCTACTTCTCCCCTTTCTGAGGTTCCCAAAGCACCAGTACTTTCCGTCCACATTCATTCATTTTTTTCAGGGGTGTGGTAAGGGCAGATTTCTCTACTAGAAGTGCTGCTCACAGGCAATAAGCCAGAGGTAACTCATAGCTCAAGTGATCCTTCTGCCTCAGCCTTCTGGGCAGCTAGGACTATAGGCATGTACCGCCATCCAGCTACAAGTAATTTTTAAGTGCCTATTCTGTATTATAGGTTCCAGGGGATGGATTACAGCAGGGAACAAATACAGTTTTCTCTGTTTGGAATATTTGTCCCTCTTCCTTCCAGTTATTTATTTATTTATTTATTTTGGTACTGGGGATTAAACCCAGGGGTGCTAACCACTGAGCAATATCCCCAGCCCTTTTTTTTTATATCTTATTTGGAGACAGGTTCTCACTAAGTTGCTTAGGAACTTGCTGAGACTGATTTTGAACTCTTGATCCTCCTGCCTCAGTCTCCCTAGCTGCTGGGATTGCAGGCATGTGCCACCACGCCCAGCACCTCTTCTTAACAAACTCCTACTCTTCCATCAAAACCCAACCCTAACACATCATTCCCTGGAAAATGCTTTTCCAAATTCTCCCTCTCCGCTACATCACTTGTGAACCTTGTGTGGCTCATCTAGTGACAGGGTCCTAGGCTTGGAGGCTACCCAAGAGGTGCAGAATGGGGAGATGGGGTCTGTGAAGAGAGATAAGTGCAGATATCTCTGCTAGAAATGCTGCTCACAGGCATATAAGCCAGGGGCAAAGCTATGCTTTCAACTCTAGCCTCCTCCCTCAAGCTTGTTTTCTAATCCCTTAGCAACTCTGTGGAGGAAACAGCTACCAGGCACGCCTTTTATTTGCACAGAAACGACCAAGGTCACAAATCCAGGCTGAGGCAGTGCAAGGTGGGGGCATCTGAGGAGGACGTGTAGAGGCTGGGATGTAGAGCTGGAACAGATTCAAATATCCAACCAAAGGCAACCACATCTAGGCCACTGGAGTGGGCCTTCCTTGCCATAGGTGGGAACCAGGAACAGGGTCTGCAGCAGACACATGGCAGGAGGCTGCATGGTTTTGCCTTCTACTTTACTACGGCCAGCCTTCGAAAGTTCCTCCTACTAGCTGATCCAAGTCTGCATGCTGTACTTCTGTCCCAACTCTGGATCAGTCTTCATGGCTTCTTGGGGACTTAAGTTGTTCCTCCTGTCTCCCTTGATCTCCCCCCCCCCCATAAGGTTCTGGGGAGATCACTGCTCCAGAGAGGTCCAGAGAGGTCCAGTGGCTCCTCTGAGGCCACATGGCAAGTCTTCTGATGGAAGGCAGCTGGAGAGCTGGGGGCCGAGTTAGAGCAGGGTGATTTCACTGGGGGGCAGCGTGAGTCGCTTCTCCCGGGCACTGAGCAGGTTCTCCACGTGCACGGCTACCACTCGACACAGCTCCAGACCCTGCAGGGGACACAGCGAGAGTCCTGCGTCCACTAACCCTTTCCCAGCTTGGTGTGGGACATGCATAACAGATGTGGTTTGGAAAGAGGTGGAGACCACCATCTGCATAGGGACCCTCATCCCCACCTCCCCGGGTGCTGGGAAGTGGCTGGAAGATGGAGTGAAGGGCTTCGGGTCATAAGAGACAAGCAAGTAGGGGACAAGATACATCTGATGATGCTGCTGTGTGTGATCTGCATGACCCAGGGATGCTCGTTTCACCTCTCGGAGCCTCTCAAAGCCTCACCTATAATAAAGTCTCTGGGTTTTTTTTTTTTTTTTTTGGCAGTACTTAGAATTAAACCCAGGGGGACTTTACCACTGAGTTACATCCCCAAACCCCTTTCTATTTCTTTTCTTTCTTTCTTTCTTTTTTTTTTTTTTTTTGTTACTGGGGATTGAATCCAGGGGCACTTAACCACCGAGCCACATCCCCAGCCCTTTTTAATATTTTACTTAGAGACAGGGTCTTGCTGAGATGCTCAGGGCCACGCTAAGTTGCTGAGGCTGTCTTTGAATTTTCGATCTTCCTGCCTTAGCCTCCTGTGTTGTTGGGATTACAGACGTGCACCACCACACCTGGTGAAGGTCTCATATACCAGGGCCTTCCTCACAAGCAGTGGTTAGGGAATCAAATCAATGAAATTTGATTTCACATGAATCCTTTACATTTAAAAAATATTGGTCCAAGGGGCTGAGGGGTAGCTCAGTGTTACAGCGCTTGCCTAGCATGTACCAGATCTCAGGTTCCATTCCTAGTACCACACCCTTCTGGTCAATAAATGGGAACAGTTTCTAATGATGGGTTGCCATGGTTACCCCTGGCACCCCAGCCTAGAACAAACCGTGACCTAGACTCAGGTCTCCCAAGTGGAGCAGGGCAGGAGAGGGCACGAGGGAATTGTGGAAAATTGACCTGGGAGTGTGGTACACAGACCAAAGCCAATATGAAAAGCCCACCTGACCCTGCCCTGGGATTCCTAGAGTGATGGGAGCTGAGAGTGATAAAATAATAGCAGCACTTACTAAGTGTGGACTGTGCCAGGCCTTGTCTAGAGAGCTTTCTATTTAATCCCTGAAGTATCCACCTCCCTGCTTTTTTTTTTTTTTTTTTTTTTTTTTTTTTTTTGCATTACAGAGTCTCCTGCATCCTAGACAGGCAAGCACTCTACAACAGAACTATATCCCCAGCCCTTTCTATTTTTTATTTTGAGACAGGATCTTGCTAAGTTGTGGAGGCTTGCCTCAACCTTGCAACCTTCCTGCCTTAGCCCCCTGAATTTCTGGGATTACAGAAGCTTGCCACCATACTGGGCTCCTGCAGTGTCCCTGAGGGGCAGTATTTAGAATTAAACCCAGGGACACTTTACCACAGAGCTACATGCCCAACCCCCTTTTTATTTATATCTTTGTTTTTGTTTGTTTGTTTGTTTTGTTTTTTGGTTACTGGGGATTGAACTCAGGGGCGCTTAACCATTGAGTCACATTCCCAGCCCTTTTAAACATTTTATTTAGAAACAGGGTCTCGCTGAGATGCTCAGGGCCATTTGTTCAAGTGCAGGCCTAAAGCTGTGGAATTGCTCATTCCCAGACTTCATAGTTGGTATGTGATAAGATTTAAACTTGGATGGTAAGAGGCCCAAAGTCACCCTGAAGTGCTCTCTGCCAAGGCTATCTGTGATCACCCCACCCTGGAGGCCACCCCAGCTAATGAAATGAGTGTGTGCAATAAGGGAGTCCTCCCCTGTGGTCAATCTTTTGCCTGTCCACATGCTGCTGTATTGTAGGCCTTGCTGGAATTGTAGCCCAGCTGGACAGGTATGGAAACTGGGGTTCAAAGATAAACAGGGCTGTCTTGAGATGCCCTCATGCTGCTTGTCAGAGGTAGGTGGGATGGGGACCAGGTCTGTTGGCTGCACTCAGAAATCACCTACTCCTTGGAGCCTTTACCTCCTGTGCAGTTTGGGTCCCCTGCACATGCTCCTAGCACTGCTTATGACCTACGGAGAGATTCCTTCAAATCTGAGACTCCAGGGTCTGTGAGGGCTACTACAGGGGTCTCAGTCACATCAGTATTCTCAGGGCTCATATAGAAACTGCTATACAGAGATGCTCAATGATTATGTGTTGAATGAATGAATGAATGAAGCCCCCACATGTACAGGAGGGAGGCAGAGGTAGCAGCTTCCTTGCATGGAGGGCTACAAGGAAATGGAGAAGCCAAAAAGGTCTTCAGCCAGCCAGACAGCCAGACAGCCAACAAACATGCATTGAGCATCTACTGTATGTTAGACACTGTGCTGTGGACTCAGTGTGAAGGAGAGCTCTGTTCTCCTGGAGCTTGTATCTTGGAGGGCGAGACAGACAATAAGTAAACAAATACCTAACTGATCTGTAAGCCATCATGAGGGCCAATGAAGTAGGGTCACAGAGGGTCAGGGAAGTCTTCTAAGAAGAGGGGCTCTTTGTGCTGAAACCTGAGCAAAGGGAAGGAAGGAGCCCTAGGACAAATAAGGGAATAGCATTCTTGGTAGAGGGAACAGTGAGTGCAAAGGGCCTGGGGCAGAGAGTGGGAGGGCAACATATACAGGTGGTCTGGGGAGGAGATGGTAGAAAAGGAGCCAAAGAAAAGGTGCTGGGGCAGGTACGAGGAGACACAAGGACACAACAGCTTAGAGGGCAGGTTCTGGGAAGCAATGCAGGCCCAGAGGCCAAGGCTGTCAGAGGGAGGCTCAGAGTGACCCTGGGAGCAGATACAGCATGGGAGAGGGACAGGGAGCCTGGTCCTGAGTCACAGATTTCCAAGGGGTGTTTTTTTCTGGTCCTGTTCCTCAGAGGCAGGGCTGGTGCAGTGGAAGCCCCTCTCTCTTTCCTGGGAAATCAGCCCCTTCAAGATAGGCCTGTTGTAGAGGTTGACATTGGACCCAGATCTCCACGGGGGATGTGGCAGGCTTGACACAGCAGACATGTGGGCCCCATCTCCAGCTCTGCCCCTTCTCTGAGCCTCCATCCTGTCTCTCTGGTAGAGTGGAAACTCTGGTCCTGCCCTGAGGGCTGTGGAACTTGGACAGGAGCCTAGAAGTCACCCATGCCTTTTTAAGAAGCAGCCACAGTTGAGAAGGCCCAGGGCAGACAGGCCTCCATTTCCCTATCACAGGGGAGCCCACTTTCTCCAACCACCATCCTGGGTCCCATGATTCAGCTTCCATGCCTCAGCCTGGGTCAGCTTCCTCAAACCTCCCATGTCCCTGCCCATTCACCAAACTCCTATGGCTCCCTCATACCCTCAGAAACAAGCCTCCAATTTTTTGCTTAATATTTGAAGAACTCCAAGAAGTCCCTTTCCCTGGATGTATCTCCCCAGTGCCCCACCAAACTCTTCACCTTTCTGCAAAAGCCTGAGTCCTATTCCATGGTCCCACTACTGAGCTGCTTCCCTGGAAGACCACCAAAATAACCTGCAGTTCTGTTCCCTGAGCTGGGCTGGATGCTACTTTGGCCATGGCCAGGATCTAACCTGTCCTGGAGAGAAGAACCTGGTAAGTGGAACACGAGAGTGAGAGCCTGTGCGACAGAGCCAGGACCCACCTGCTCCAGCTGCAGCTGCATGGTACGCTGGGCCGCCACATCCCCCAGCGCAATCTCCACATAGGGGTAGCTGGAGTTGGCTGTGGGCCGCTGGGTCCGTGTAGACTGGATCTCCTTCAGGGGGAATTTCACAATCAGCTCCTGGGAGTGCAGGAGGAAGACAGGAACAGTCTCAATCACTGTTATCACCTCCCCTGCAAATCAGATCAGTGGAACACAGGAGGCCCCAGACCAAGTGTTGAATCCCTAGTGATTTCCTGTGCGACCTCAAGCACGTCACTATTCTTCTCTGGACCTCGGTTTCCTCATCTGTGAAACTAATTCAGCAAATACAAATGATGCATCTGCTGGCACTGTTCAAAATGCTGGAGATATGGGATGTCATGGATGCTGTTGGTGTCCTGACCTTCACGTCAAAGCTGCTTTCATGAACATCTGAATCCCTTTGTCTGGGGCTTGATTTCCGGCCCAAGAAACAAAGGGACCACATTCAGGGAAAGGTACAGTGATGGAGACTTAATGCAGCAGGAGGAAGCCCTGGACTAATGATTGACAGGGAGTGGTAAGTAACAAGGGCTCCCCGCAGCTGGACCCACTTCCAGTTACCCTCCAGTTACCCACATTGGCAATTCGTGTGGTAACAGGGCCTTTATTGTCTCCACCCCTTCCCTGCCCTAATTCCACCCTCCAGTGTTTCTAGAATCTCCTCCAAATAAGCCACCTGCCTTGGAATCCTCATCTCACACTCTATTTTCTAGGAGCAAGCCTACGAAAGGGGCTCTCTGGGTCTATTTGTGATGGGCAGCACTGTGACCTCTGCAAATACCCAGTGAAGCCCAAAGTCCCAATACCTTGAATGTGACTCTATTTAGGGACAGGGACTTTAAAATGGTGATTAAGGGTCTAGGGAGGTACTTCAGTGGCAGAGTGTTTGCCTAGGATGTGCAAAACCCTGAATCCCATCCCCAGTACTACCAAAAATAAATGAAGTTGTTGTTATGGTTGGATCTGGAATGTCCCCCAAAGGCTCTTGTATCAAAGATTTGGTTCCCAATGCAGCAAAGTTCAAAGGTGGTGCTTTTGGTAAATTGGATCAAGAAGGCTCTGACCTCATCAGTGGATTAATCCATTGACAGCTGAATGGACTACCAGGAGGTGGTGGAAACTGCAGGAGGTGGGAATGCGTGGAAAGGAATGGATCCCTAAGGATGTGGCCTTGGGGACTACATCTCATCCCCCGTCCTTGCTCTCATTCTGCTTCCTGACTGCCACACTTTCCTCTGCCATGCTCTTCCATTATGATGTCCTGCCTCATCTCAGGACCAAAGTAATGGAGCCAACTGACCATGGACTGAGAACTCTGAAACTATAAGCCAAAATAAATATTTATTTTTTAAGTTGTTTTTTTTTCCCAGGTATTTTGTTACAGCAATGAAAAACTGACTAACCAGAGGTGAGAAAGTTAAAATGAGGATATTAGGGTGAGTTCCAATCCATTGTTTTTACTTCTTCTTTTTGGTACCAGGAGTTCAACTCAGGGGCATTCAACCACCGAGCCACGTCCCCAGCCATAGTTTGTATTTTATTTAAAGACAGGGTCTCACTGAGTTGCTTAGCACCTCATCATTGCTGAGGCTGGCTTTGAACTCATGATCCTCCCGCCTCAGCCTCCTGAGCCACTTGGATTACAGGCGTGCGACACCATGAATGGTCTCCTTATAAGAAGAGGAAGTCTGAGGGCTGGGGATGTGGCTCAGTGGTAGAGCAAGGTGTGCACAAGGCCCTGGGTCTGATCCCTAGCACTACAAAACAACAACAAAAGAATAAATTTGATCCCAGTTACTCTGGAGGCTGAGGCAGAAGGATCACAAGTTCAAGGCCTGCCTTCACAATTTAGTGAGACCTGGTCTCAAAACAAAACAAAAAGGATTACTCCGTAGTAAAGTGTTAAAAAAAAAAAAAAAAAGTGGGAAGAGAGAAACTCAAGATACAGAGACACTAGGAATGTGCACACACCGAGGAAAGGCCATGTGGGGACACAGCCATCTGCAGGACAAGGAAGAGACCAGAGTGGCAGACACCTTGATCTTAGACTTTCAGCCTCTGCACATGGCAGAGCGACCCCCTCAGCCTGTGGTGTGTTGTTAAGGCAGCCTGAGCAAGCCTTAGAGTATGTGTCACCTCACCCCCCTTCACCTCCACTCTCCGGAGTGGGTTCTGCCATTACTCCCATTTTCCAGATGGGAAGCAAAAGGCTCTGAGAGGAGGAGAGGATGGCTGGAGGTTATGCAGACGGGAAATGGTGGAGCTGGACTCCTGCAGCTGGCAATCTTGGCTCCCGGGATGGGTGGGGGACCCGAGGACAGAGGGGATGGGAGAAGATAGGCAGAGCCAGGCAGAGGACACTTACATGGGTCTCGATGCTGAGGAAGTTCAGGCCATTATGGTTGACGGCAAGGATGCAGGGGGCTGGCACGGAAACGTTGCTGCAGCTCTGGATGAAGAAGAAGGAGGAGCCAAACATAGGAAAGGCACTGAGCAGGCCTGCAGTGGGGGAGAGCGGGTGTTACCGTGTTAGGCCGGGCCCATCCATGACAGCCCTGCCCCTGAACTGCATGGCTGGCCTGAAGAACATTCTTACTTCTTTCTGTCACCTCTCTGGCCTCTTCCTCTATCCCTTCTTCCTCACTTCCCACTCTCAGTTTGCCCAAGGTCACCCACAGTCCCACCCCAATGATGTCTTTGAGAAAAAAAAAAAAAGTCTCCTTTTGCCAGACGTGGTGGCACATGCCTGTAATCCCAGCAGCTTGGGAGGCTGAAGCATGAGGATCACAACTTTGAGGCCAGCCTCAGCAACTTAGCAAGGCCCTAAGCAAGTGAGATCCTGTCTCAAAATAAAAAATAAAAAGGGCTGGGGATGTGGTTCAGTGCCCTTGGGTTCACTCCCTAGTAGCATTAAAAAAAAAAAAAAAAAAAAAAGTCTCTTCCAGCAGCGTGGGAGGCTGAGGCAGGGGGGATTGTGAGTTCACAACTAGGCTCAGCAAAAGTGAGGTGCTAAGCAACTCAATGAGACCCTGTCTTCAAATTAAAAAAAAAAAAAAAAAAAGAAAGAAAGTCTCCTCTCCCCATAGGTAGGCAACTCACTTGCCACTGAAAAACCTTTGTGCAAAAGGAAAAACTATGTCTCCCCCTTCTCCTGGATCCCCTCTTAGTAAAGCCCCTCATGACAATACCCTCCAGTCCTGCATCCCTAGCTCTTACCCAAGAACTGGGCGCGAGCCTGGTGGGGGCTGAGTGCCTGTGTCTGCGGCCGGTGCTGGCTGACCAGGTTGAGCCAGGCTGAGCCGGCTGTGGTGTGGTAGAGCTGAGCCGGGATGTACTCCTGGACCTCCCGCCTGCGTGTGGAGGGGACAGCGGCCCTGAGCACCTGCCACTTAATCCCCACTGTTCGGCAGGTACAATACAAAGCGGACATGAGTGTTATGTATCCCTGGAGACTAAACGCTGGGGAGAGTAGAAGGGGAAGAGAGGAGTGCAAGGACTCCCGTGGTGCCTTGGTACACGGCAGGTGGGTGGCCCCACCAGGGCTGGTACCACCAAGATCCCTGCTTGCAGAAGAGGAAACTGAGGCTCTTAGAAGTCCACAGAGCAGCCCAAGGCCACACAGCAACTGTGAACTACTAAGTGTGGTGGGGAGACTTGAACCCACGACAGGTTCATCCTTTGTAGCTCCCGTCCCCAAAGAAGAGCCCAAGCCGGAGAGGTTTGGAGAGACACAGGGGTGGGGAGGAGACATAAGAGAGGGCAAAGCAACCACCAAGAGGCTGGTCAGAGCAAGAAGCAGAGAAATGCTGGGCCTCTAGGCTAAGCCTCCAAGGACTACAGGGCCTGTCTACCCTACTTCTTTCTTCAGTCCTCTGTGTCACATGATGGTTCCCTCAAGGCAGACTCTTTGCCTCTTGGCACATGTGAAAATATCAACATCAGTCCCAGTTCATCTCAGCTGCCCTGGGCTACTGACAGGGCAAGATTGGAAGAAAGTCAGAGGAGCCCTCTCCCCCTGGGTGCTCCCACCCCTGGGAGCTCCCACTCCTTGGTAACATCTGGCCTTCTTTGCACCGCTGTGGTAAGAACCTGGCATCTGGACCTAGCTTCCACAGGTTTAACTATTCCTGGTTCCTTCACCTTCTAGCTGGCTAAACCTCAGTAAGCCACATAAACTCTCCAGGCCTCAGCTTTCTCATCTGTGATCATAGCAACTCAGGAGACTAACACAGGAGGATCACAAGTTTGACGCCAACCTTGGTGACTTAGTGAGATCCTCAGATTCTCTCAATATAAAAAGTGCTAGGAATGTAGCTCAGTGATAGAACACCCCTGGGTTCAATCCCCCCCCCCAAAAAAAAGAAAAAGGAAAGAATAGTTGGAAAAGAAGCTAAGACAATACATATGCAGAGAATATTTTTTTTATCACTAAATTGGCTCTGAGTTATTAATGCCAGCTGTCCCAGCATCTATGATGAGCCAGAGGACTTTGGCCCCAAGGGCAGGACAGCCCCTTCTCAGATAGCCTTACTGCATAAGAGAGGATCCTGGGAGCCTGGGATGGGCAATTCTGAGGAAGGTGGGTGCACTGAGGGTGCCAGGGGGCCTGTCTGCTCTGGCTGATAGACAGGCAGGTGCTTACACACTGGGCAGGTAGAAGTGGTCCTTGGCACGGTGTTGCAGTGAAGCTAGTTTGGACACCTGCTGCAGCTGTTGCTCACTGGGCCGGCTGGCTGGCACGCTGCTGAAGAGGCCCTTCAGGTAGTCAGGCAGGACCTGTGGGGAGCAGATGCATGAGGGGCTCCCAGGCAGGTGCACACCCAGGTGTTCACCTGCAGGGAGTGTGGAGACAGGCAGTTATTATTCTAGCTTATCCTCCACTGGTTTTGGGGGAATGACAACAGAGGCATTTGAGGGGGAGCTGTGAAAATGGTTTCCTTGGAGCTTATGAAGGAGTCCCCATAGTGAGGTAAGAAGAGTGTGGGCTAGTAAAGGCAGAGTATCCACAATGTGATGCACACACGTGTCCATCAGATCCATGCTTCCCAAAACTGAGCATGCTCCAGAGTCTCTGGGAGGCTTGCAAAAACACAAGGCAGGGCTGAACCCCTGAGATTCTGATGCGATAGATCTGGGGTAGGACTTGAGGATCTGTAGCAGGTTTTCCCATTCCACTAGTCAAGATGGGAAGCTTGAGTACCAGACTGTACAGGGCAGGGCTTCAACAGCGACACCAAGTGGCCACAAACGCTAAGTGTTTGTCTTTTGTACACGGGATTGTATTAGCATTGGCACCAGTTCTGCAAAAACAGGCTACAGGCTGCAGTGTCTAACCTCACAGACCCTCTGAAGCCCACAAGGTCCCAGAGCCACAGAGGGTCCCATGTATGCTGACCTGGTTGTAGTGCATGGTCACATACAGCTCATTCTCAAACTTGAGTGGCTGATCCCAGAGCACACGCCGGAACCAGAGCATGTAGCCGCCATCTACCTGTTCCATCTCTGAGGCCACATCCAGGATATAGGCACGGCGGCTGAGAGGGCACACATGCTGGCCTGAAGAGAGCAGGGAGGCAGGGCTGGGTGGGGGCACACTTTGTACACGCGTGTACAACTGTGCGGAGCAAGGGCACAGACTCCAACTTACCATTCAGGTGAGATGTCCCCTCTGTTAAGCCACCTCCCCTCGCTGGGACACACTTTCTTCATTAAAGGGGAGTATATTTATACAATAGGGTGCCCCGTGTTTCACTGAAACCCTGATGACCAAAGAGGGGAATAACTCCAATTCGAAGGTACAAATTATATTCCATTTCTCCCAAGGAAAGGGCCTGAAGGTCACCTTAGAGGGTGGCCTGCCTGGGTCTGGGGAAACACCCTGGGTTATGTTTAAAGAAATCCCAGGCACTTTCCAGAGGAGGTTGGGGACAAGGACATGCAGAACAGGACTCAGCCCATGAACACCAGTGGGTATCTTTCTGAAGACCGTCCTCAGGAAAGACCCTTGTGGTATAAGTGGGAGATGGGAAGGCCTGGGGTCTAAGCCTGGAAAAGAGATGTGAGTTTTTCTCCCCTGAATGGACATTTATTTTACCAAAGAGGAGAAGTCTGACATGATAAGAGTCCAGAATCCTCAGGTCAAACTGACTGGGTTCAAATCCCCACTGTGTGACCTTGGATAAGTCACTCAACTTCTATGATTGGCTTATAATGGTCCCTCCAAAAATGTCCACATCCTAACCCCTAGAACTTGGAATATGACATCTTCATGGCAAAAGGGACTTTGTAGACATGATTAAGTTAAGGGTCACAAGAAGGGGAGATTATCCGGCTGTGTCCAATGTAAGCACAAGGTCCTTCCTAGAGGAGGGTCAGAGTCATAGGAGATGTGAGGATGGAATCAGAGGTTGGTGGCCAGGACAGAGAACAATGTGAAGATTCTACACTGCTGGCTTTGGAGTCAGAAGAAGGGGCCATGAGTTAAGGAATGTGGTTTCCTCTACAAGGTGGAAAATGAATGGTCCCCTAGAGTTTCCAGAAGGAACACAGCCCTGACTGCACTCTTTTTATTTGTTTGGTTTTTTTTTCTTTTTTTTTTATTGTTAGTTGTTCAAAACATTACAAAGTTCTTGACCTATCATATTTCATACATTTGATTCAAGAAGATTATGAACTCCCACTTTTGCCCCGTATACAGATTGCAGCATCACATTGGTTACACATCCATGTTTTTACATACTGCCATACTAGTGTCTGTTGTATTCTGCTGTCCTTCCTATCCTCTACTATCCCCTCTCCCCTCCCCCTTTTTTTTATAAAGAGAGAGAGAAAATTTTTTAATATTTATTTTTCAGTTTTTCGGTGGACACAACATCTTTATTTCATTTTTATGTGGTACTTAGGATTGAACCCAGCGCCCCGCGCATGCCAGGTAAGCGCGTTACCGCTTGAGCCACATCCCCAGCCCCAAACAATACATTCTTTTTTTTTTTTTTTTTAGTGCTGAGGATCAAACCCAGGGCCTTGTGCATGCAAGGCAAGCACTCTACCAACTGAGCTATATCCCCAGCCCCCTGACTGCCCTCTCAATTCAGGACTTTTCAGAACTGTAAGATAACAATCTGTGTTGTTATGAGCCACTGAGTTTTGCTCACTTGTTACAACAGTCACAGGAAACTAATACAGCCTCCCACAGCCTCCCTCAGCCTCCCTCAGCCTCCCTCAGCCTCATTTCCCCCTTTGCAAATGGCTTGTTGGGGGGGATTAAAATAATTTATAGCTGGGTGCCCGGGAGCATGCCTGTAATCCTAGCTACTCAGGAGGCTGAAGCAGGAGGATCATGAGTTTGAGGTCAGCCTGGGCAACTTAGCAAGACATTCTCAAAATACACCTACATATTTTTTTTCTTGTTCTGGATGTTTTATAGTTTTACATTTTTCTTTTAAAGAGAGAGTGAGAGAGAGGAAGAGAGAGAGAGAGAGAGAGAGAGAGAGAGAATTTTAATATTTATTTTTTAGTTCTCGGCAGACACAACATCTTTGTTTGTATGTGGTGCTGAGGATCGAACCCGGGCCGCACGCACTCCAGGCGAGCACGCTACCGCTTGAGCCACATCCCCAGCCCCTGACATTCTCAAAATAAAAAAAATAAAAAGGGAGGGCATATTGCTCAGTGGTAGAGTGCCCTAATTCAATCTCTAGAACTTGGTGGGGTGGGGGGAGAGGAGTTTATAGCATTAGGAAGTTTGGGGTATATTTACTGGTAGAGAGCTTGCCTAGCATGCACTAGGCCCTGGGTTTTATCCCTGGTACTGAAAAAATAAAGAAAAAAAAAAAGAATTTTATGGCCTTAAATGCTTTGAACTGTGCATGGGACATAGTATCTGTCATCCCCTCTTCCTATAGGCAGGGGTAGGGAACATGGTTCAGGGCCCCAAGCATGCAGCACATGGAAGGGGCTTTGGGTTGCATGAAAGTCCCCTAAGGGTTCCTAGGCCTGGGAAGAGCCTTCTATGACAAGAAGCAATAATAAATTCTTGCACCTTTAGGCTCCTTCCCAGAATTAAAGCTCCCTGAGGGTTGGAGCTTCCTATTGAAAAGGTCCCAAGGGGCAATGAGAAGACTCAAGAGAGGTCCCTGCACTCCATGAACCCCCAATCTTATAGCAGGAGGAGACAAACTTAGGCAAAACAAACCACAGTGGGACAGATGAAGGGCTGGGGGAGTTCAGAACACACACAGGTCCTTCCAAACTTAGGAGAGAAAGTGGCCCCAGACCCTGGGCTTTCAAGGCTGGGTGGAGGGTCCCATGTGGGTAAAGGCCTAGCAATGGGAAAGAGTCTAGCATGTTGAGTTCTCTTGGCCACTCACCTCGATTGGTGACAACAAAGATCACATACTCATTGAAGGCTTCCGGGCGTGTCAGGGCCATCTCAGAGCAGATCTCCTCCACCACGTCCAGGGCCACCTGGGGCAGGGCAGAAACACTGAGTCTGTGCTATCTGGGCCTGACCTCTGTCCTCCTAGCTCCACCCAGGCCCCAGAAGCTGAGCAGATTTCCTTAGTCTCTCTGCACAGAGATGCAGGATCCTTTGAGGTCTCTGAGGAACACCATCTTGCAGGGAGTGAATTCAGTGTTTGGAGTCTGAGACTTAGGTTCAATTTTTGCCTTTGTCCCTTATTTACAGTAGGACCCTGAGCTGGAAGCTCAGTTTGTTCTGACAAATACAGTCATCACTTAATGTCCATAGGGAATGGGCTCCAGGACCCCAACAGATACTACAATCCAAGGATGCTCAAGTTTCTTCTATAAAAGGGCACTGTATTTGCATCCACCCTATCTATTCATATCCTCTTGTATATTTTAAATCAATTCTAGATTACTTAAAATACCCCAAAAGATGCAAATACATATAAATAGTTGTCATATTGTCTAGGGAATAATGACAAGAAAAAAGTCTGGACCTGTGAGGGACTCAGTACCCTTGGGGGCTCACTCCACACACACACACACACACACACACACACACACACACACACTCCCAGGGACTTGGCTGTCCCTAACCTTCTAGCACCTGTTTACCAGAGACAATCCCTCACTTACAGTGCACGTTTTGATTTTGAGATGCCGTTCAAGCCCTCCGGGAAGAAGGAAGAGCTGTCTCTTGGAACTGCGGCCTGCCTGGTGGTGGGGGTGGTAAGAAAGAGGAGAATAAGAGGCTAGGCCCTGGGATCTGAGATAGTGCTTGTTCCCTGCCATGGGAGTCCACAGGCCAGGAGATCTGGGGCATGAATGTATAGGAAGCCTTATGCACCTGGACTTAACAGGGCCCATCTGTGCACCCTGGCGCATTAGCACCCAACAGAAGAGACTCTGGGCCGGGTTCCTGTCTCCTATTCATCATGACTGCCTCCCCCATCCTCGGCCCCTGCCCCAGGCTCACCAACATGGCCCGAAGCTCCATGCTGCTGGGGAGCTCCAGACGGCCCCCAAAACGCAAGGTTTTCTTCAGATTTTGCTCACAGGCTTTGGCAATCCCTGCAGAGGCAGGGAGTCAGGGTTTGCCCAAGGTCAACAGTAGGAGAAAGGGTCGCCTCTGGTCATCAGCTTTGAACTGGCTGTATTTTATTTTATTTTTTTATTATTTGTTATTATTATTTTTTTTAGGTGGACACAATATCTTTATTGTATTTTTATGTGGTGCTGAGGATCGAACCCAGTGCTTCATGCATGCTAGACAAGCACTCTACCACTGAGCGACAATCCAGCCCTGAACTGGCTGTATTTTATTTTATTTTATTTTTTTATGTACTGGTGATTGAACCCAAGAGCATATTACCACAGAGCTATATCCTCAATGCTCTTTTTTTTTTTTTTTTTTTTTGAGACAGAGTCTTGTTAAGTTGCCCGGGCTGGCCTCAAACTTGTGACCCTCCCATCTCAGTTTCCAGAGTTCCTGGGATTACAGGTGTGGGCCATTGTGATGGACCTAGTGTGTTCTTTCCACAACCTGTGTGGCAAGCATTTATACCTCCATTTGACAGCTGAGAAAACTGAGCCCTGCAAGGAACAGTGACTTGCCCTAGGTCAAGAGTTAGGAACTGTATTCGAACTCTATTCAAACTGTATTCCAACTGTATTAGGGCTAGAGTTTAGGAACTGTATTTGAACTCACAGCCCAAGGCCTTCTGCCTTGCCCTTGACTATCTATGAGTCTAGAAACAGCTGTGACCCTGAGTTGTTTCCTGGGGAGCTCACCCCCTAATAGGCTCTGTGGCTAGGAAACAGTGGTGCTCTGATCCTGCCAGCAGGAACCCCCATGTCAATCATCCTGTCTCATCCAGGCAGGTGCAGAAGACCCCAGCATCATTGCTCCATGTCTCTAGGTTAAGCAATGTCCACCCCTTGCCCCCGGGAGGGCATCAAGAGTTCTAGGACATTCTGCTGTCTTCTCCTATTTGGGAGCCCTTCCCTGGGAAGCTAGGTCTATTTATCTCTGGGTCAGGGAATATTTGTTAATTGAGGCAAACAGAAAGCTTCAGAGGCAGAGAGGGTGAGGAGCCCTGTCTCCAGCATGGCTGCCTCTTTCTTAGGGCCCCTGGGGTTGCTATGGAAGCACAATGAGGAGGAGGCTACTTCTCCTTACTGCAAGGGGCTAAGGCCAAGACCTCGCCACCAACTGTGGGCCCAGCAGCTGGAGAAGCAGGGCCTTACCTAAGTACTCTGGCTTCTTGCCTGCCTCCTCCTCTCCATCTCCTACGTGCCACCCATTCCCATCTTTGTTCCTGCTACTCAGTCCACCAGAAAATTCCTTCCACCTGCTCATTTCCCAGGGTAATACCTCCTGGAAACTTTCCCTGACATTCTCATCCTGAGGTCATATGTTTGGGGAGTAAATTAACATTAGTTAACATTTCCTGGGTACATGCAAAAAAGGGTCAGGTCCTCTAGGTTTTTCCTCCCACAGGTTGCCTGCCCTGTCCCCCATGTGAGAGGTGCAACCCTAGGTCTCCCATGCACTGGGCTCCTTACCCTGGAAAGGCAGGCCTGGGGTCCTGCTCACGTGTTGGAGGAAGTGATGGAGGTGTGGGTAGAGGACATCTGAGCAGCTGTGGTAGGCAGCCACGATGTAGAGCAACCTCCAGCCTCGCTGGCAGCTGTCCCTGCAAGGATACACATGTAGGGCCGCATCACAGGTGGCCACTGTACTAATGTGTGTGCCAGGAGTCTCCTGGATGGAGCCAAAGACTTCCAGATCTCAGGAAAGATTCGTACTCTGAGGATACATACCCTCCTGCTCAGTGAGAGCAGGGCAGAGGCGCCCCCAAAGCTGTGCAGAAAGTATATTCTTTCTGGGAAGTCAAGGTGGGAGTAGGAGAGGAAGGGGATGAGGGTCCGGGATGGCTTCTCCTGGTAGGGGATGTCTGGGGAGGATTCTGGGCATAGGGAACCTACTGGGGCTGTGCAGAACCCCAGCAGGGTTCACAGTAGGTAAGGCCTAGGGACAGGCAGGTGAGTCCAAGGGTCATAAGGGCAGCACATATACTGTGCACCTAATGTGCACTGTCCCTGCATGGAGTGAAATGTAGACATTTCATCCTGTCCTGGTGTGGTGGTTTCAACTGTGGAGATCTCTGATGCCTGGGGACAGCCCTTGGGCTCCCTTTGGGAGACCACCCACTCCTCTCTAGATACCTGAGGTTTGGAGATGGGCTTGAGAGTCAGGTCTGGCAGTTAGAGAGCACTGCAGCCTCCCGCCCTTGACACCGTGCTTAGCTTAGGATGGGCATTTGATCCAGGACCAGCCAATGAGAGTTCAGTCTCCCTCTGGCTTTGGTGATTGGTTTTGGGACAGGCATGGGATCCAGGCATAGGTAATCAGCACTCTGTATTCACCAGCCATTGTGGTTGGGTGAGGGATGAGCTTGTGATATACCTGGGCCAATAAAGTCTGTGTTGGGGAATTTTTGTAACAAATATTGAGTTACTCTTGCTTTCCTTGGGACTGCTGAGCTGGGGAAACGTCTCCCTAGAGCTACTATGTTGCTGATCTGAGAGGCTGCTTGGAAATGACAGAGGAAGGCAGTGCCAGCAGATGGAGAAAGCCTTCTTTCTAAGGACACCTGGATCCATTCCTGAAGCCATATACTCACTGACTTTTCAGCTGTCTTAACCAGTAAGTTCCCTCTTTTGATTGAACCAATTTTAGTTGGGTCTCTGGATTTGTACATTACAGATGAGGAAACTGAGCAGAAACAGGAAATCCCAGACAAAGTAATCCCCAAAACAACGTGAGTGAGGAAGAAGGTGAGGGAAGAGAATCTAAGGGGGGGTAGGGGGGGTAAGCCCAGGGAGGCAGGAGGCTGAGCTGGTACATCCAGGAACAGGGACACAGTGTGGGGATCAGGGGGTAAAGGCTCAAGTGACTCACTGCTTAGAGCTGGTATTATCTGTGATCTGCTTCACAATTTGGCAGTAACACTCATCCCGCATGACCTCATGGTCTTCACAAAGCTGAAAGAGAGCAAACTAGATCACAGGTCAAAGATACTATATACCAGGTACAGAAGAATAGGGTGGGCACTTGGAAGGAGTCCTGGTGTCCCTTTCCCAACTCCCTCCCCACCCGCAGGTTGCATCCGGCTTTGGGCTAAGGGAGAAGCTTCCCAATCCAATGTCCTCCAACTCAGGGTGATAGATAGGGAAACTGTGTCACAGAACAGAAAGGGAGCATGGGGCAGAGTTGTCTGTACTGACCTTCAGGAGGGTGCAGAGCATGTCCAGTTCATTCTGGCCCTTCAGTGGGGCATCCCCCATGAACCTCATCACAGCTGTGGGGAAGACCTACCCTGCTCAGGCCCAGCAAGATCCCCAGCTGCTCAACCCCAGGGGGCCTTAAGAATTGAGTCCCTCCCTGGGTGACTGTGTCCACAGACCTCTGGGGGCTTCCATTTTCTTCCAAGTGTCCCATGTCTGAGTTGGGGTAGGGAGAGGAGTTGGGACAGGCAGGAATCACACAGTGCTACCTCCCACCAAGTGGTGGCTGCCGTCCCACCCCCACACCTAGGAACATGTCGGTGGCCATCTTGTTGAGGCTGGTGTCACTGAGTTCAATAAGGGATTCCTGGAGCGGGGTCTGTGAGGGGAGGGAAGGACCAGGTCACCATGAAGGGATATGTCAGAACAGAAGAGGACCATATTATACTTCCAGATCATATGATGACAATGTGGAGGGCCGACATTACAAAAGGGGAGCCAGGCCTGACACTGGGGACGGATGCTGCTGCAGGGGGCCGGGGTCCTGGAGGGTTTTAGAGCTGTAGGGTCTTATCCTGGACAATCTGTTTGTCCTGGGGATGGGAAAGGGAGGGGCCCCCCCTGCACCAACATTTTACAGATGGAGAAACTGGACACCTTGGTGAAGCAGAGCATGTCCTCCAAGGTTCTGGACTCCCGGCCCTCCTTGGATTTCAGCCTGAGGCCATCCCTGTAACAGGAGGTGGGCACTGCTGACTAGCTCTGCCTCCCAGTCTTTGGCTACATCCTTTTCACACTTAGGAATGTTCTTGATCCAGAGGCTGAGACATAAGGTGGGCCTCGAACCTTGGGGGCAGCCTGTCAACCAGAAGGGGAGCTGCCTCCCAGGCCGACAGCCAACATCCACTGCAAGAAGCCCTCCTTTGTGTTAGGAATAGGGGTGGGGCCACCACTCACTGAGGCTGCCTCCCAGGGTCTCGGAAATACTTCTGGGCAAATTCGAGCATTGTATAGGGTGGGAGCGCCAGGGTGTCTTCTCCACGGTCAGCAGAGCGGGCCCTGACTGAGGGACCCTTTAAAAGAGGGGAGACAGAGAGAAGAAAGGGGGGGGAGGGGAGGGGGGAAGGAGTAAGCAGACATGAGCTAGAGCTAGCAAGGCCTCTCCAGCCACTCCCCACTTGTCCTCCTGTCACAGCCCATTCAAGGCAACGCCTGGATGATAGAACCCAGACAACCCAGACGGCCTCCTCTGCCCATGCCTCTGAACCCACCTGAACCCAGCGGACTTCTCTCCAGTTTACCACACCCACCTCCTGCCAGGCTGACCCCGCCTTCGGCCCACTAGGCCACGCCCCCACGAACTAGGCTAGTTCTCGCATAGCATTGGCTGATCCTGCCCCTCACTCCTAAGTTTGACCTGACTCTCCCTAATTCCATTCGGCAGCTAGACCCCGTCCCACTCGCCTGGCCCCACCGCACCCCAGGTTGACTTTACCTATCGGCCAGCCCAGGGCTGGTCCCCGACCTTTGGCTCAGGTCGCATTCAACTGAGCCTCACCCTTCCCTACTCCATTTGGTCACAATTCCAACCATCTCTGGTCATATTCCTGGCTCACCCATGGGTCACTTATCTCGCTCGCCCTACTCCAGGGCTGGCCACGCCTCAAGGGACTGACCACGCCCCTAGCTAACCTTGCTAGCGTTCACCGTGGGCTGCAGTCTGACTCCCCCTGGCCCCTGCTGTCTCTGCGCCCCCGCCGGGCTCACCTCTCTCCTGCGGCCCACCTCCTGAGCTGCGGCTGTAGAGGCGACAGCTGCGGCCACCGCGGCAGCCCGGCTCCTGCCAGGCTCTGCTGGTAGCTGCAGGAAATCTGGGGCTGCGGCCGGCTGCACCAGCTCCGAAGGGAAGCGACCCACGCGCCCGTGGATCGTCCCAAACCGCCAGCCTAGGGGTCATGGAAAGGGTCAGAGCCAAACTGGAAGATCTTGTCTTGGGATGAAGGAGCCCCTTTAGGGATATTTGGGTACTTCTTCGACCCCTCCCTAAAGCTCTGTGGGGGAGGCCAAGCCAACGAACCCCCACCCGGTTTTTTTCTTTTGTTTTTGTGGTGCTGGGGATGGAACCCAGGGCAATTTAGGCAAGTGGCTCTACCACTGAGCCACACCCCCATTTTACATGGGAGGAAACAGGAAGGGATTCCCTTAGGGCCACTGGGCTATAATGAGAGGTGCAGCAAAAGATTGTGGAATCGCAGGGCATGGCATGTGAAGACACAAAGAGTCTGGCTACAAACCCCGTGGCCATCTATTTAGGCAGAGGGCTGGGCTAGATGGCTGCCAGCAGGTCACTGCCAGGCCAGACAGCTTGGGGGCACCAATAAACCCTCATCCAGCTGGGTGTGGTGGTGTTCTCTGGTCATCCCAGTGACTCAGGAGGCTGAGGCAGAAGGATCACAAGTTCAAGGCCAGCCTCAGCAACTTAGTGAGACCCTGTCTCAACATAAAAAATAAAAAGGCTAGGGGACATAGCTCAGTGTTAGAGCACCCCGGGGTTCAATCCCCAGTACTAATAAAAGAAAGAGAGGAGAAAAGAAATCCTCATAGTACACCTATATTGTGAATGTATGGAGCTAGCATGAACCCTCTTTAGAGTTTCCAAATCTGGGGGCACCCCTGGGGTACCCACCAAAGTCAGGGCCTCTATGGCGCAGCTCCTCCAGGTATACCACCTTCTTACGCACCACACAGCCAGCGCTGTAGCCTGTGGGCCAGGTTTGTGTCAGTACTCACCAGAGAGGCCCAGCCTCCCCTTCTACCTACCCCACCCCCATGACACTGACCTGCTCTAGGTGGCTCCAGGGGCTGCAGGTGGATAATGTCACCCTTGTGGAAGGCCAGCAGTGCTGGATCCTCAGGCAGGAAGTTTCTCACAGCAACAACATAGTCAGAGTCCTGGGGTGGCCAGGGGCAGGGTAAGGGGCTATAGTCTCCCCACCCCACCCTCCCCAGAGAGGCCTAAGGGCTCCTATCTCCCCAGCACATCAGGGAAGGGAGCCTTCTCTAGGTGAGAAGGGGGAAAGTCATGCCAGGTGAAAGGAGGAGCCTTGCCTGAATATGATGAACACCCATCACCAACCCACTCAATAGCTCACCAGAGCTTCCCATCGAAGCCTTCCCTAGCAGGTGCTGGGTCTGGGGGCTGCCCAGTCACAGGTGGGGAGACAGACGGGCAGCGGCCAGGCATTGGGGAGAGCCTTGTTCTTGGGCCCTCAGCCCTGGGCAGTATCTATGGGAGGATCCTGACCTTCTTTTATTTTTTTAATATATATATATATTTTTTTAGTTGTAGTTGGACACAATGCCTTTATTTATTTTTATGTGGTGCTGAGGATCGAACCTAGGGCCTTGCATGTGCTAGGCGAGCGCTCTACCGCTGAGCCACAACCCCAGCCCTGATCCTGACCTTCTTCAACTCCAGAATGAAGTCATCCACCATGGTCTTGACCTGGTGAGCACGGGCAGAAAAGAGGATGACCTTCTCATTAGCCAGGTTGAACTCCAGCATGTTCTGTGACGGCATGGTCACAAAGAGGATATCTGCAAAGCTGGAGGATGGGAAGGTGGCATGAGGGCAGGATCCCAAGGCCACAAGGATGCTCTCCCCAGACCCTTTATAGTCCTTCTGTTCCTGTAGCCCCATCACATTCCTGTAGCCTCACCGGACACTAGACTCCTGGGACCCAAGGACTCCTGCCTCTGATTCCTAACGGTAGATTCTGCTCATCTCCTACTACCCTTTGAACCAATGCTCTGGCACCCTCCCTTGGTCCCTCAGTCCAACCTCCCAGATTCTGAACACACAAATCTTTTTTCATGCACCCACCAAATTCTTCCCATCTTTCAAAGCAGGGAGCTTTTACCCAACCAGTGATCAAGACTCTTTCCGGATCTCATGTTGAAAGGGATAAGAGAGACGGGGAAAGAGTCGGAGCCCTCAGGTAGGTCTCGGGGCTGGAGTACCATTTCTCTTTTTTAGCTGCCTCAAGACTTGGTGGCTTGCAGCACCATTTGCCCCATTGCAGGGAGTCTTGGAGTGGAGGAGGGGGGCTGCTGTGTGGCCCCAGAGGCAGAACAGGGAAATGGGCTCCTAGGCTCAACCATTTCCTGCCCACCTGAACTGAGGCAGGTAACTTCTCTCTCCAAGACTCAGTTTCCCCACCTCTTATATGGGCATGGTACAGAGCCTGGCACATCATAGGTACTTGGAAAGCAGAAGATGCCAGTCTGGGTGCCCGTCTCCAGCTGGCCCCACACCTGCTTGTCAGTCACCTGTATGTCCGTAGGACCTGCAGCTGCCCACTGGCCTCCCGGCTGCCCTTGACCATCCGCAGGAGTTTGATGCCTGTGTGGGACACCGCTAGGATCTGCACACCAGTGCCCACACTGCCCTGGGTTAAGGATGAGGGGCATGTGAGGGTCTTTTACCCTCTGTCCTGAATGCTCTGGGCAGGTAGGGAGCGGGCAGACAGGGGTTCGCACCGTGGCGGGGAAGAGACGGGAGAAGTAGACCTCCCAGCTGTCTCGGGCAGTGCTGATCACCGCCCGCTTCACACTCTCCGTTACCAGAGGCCGCTGTGTGTCCAGCTGGTTCTGGGCTAAAAGGAGGCCAAATCTGATCAGGATCCCCATTTTCACCCTTCCCTTGCCAGCCCACATCTGGGAGATCAGGAAGGAAGACCAAACATCTGGCAAGAAGATAACTAACTGGCCAGTATGGAGAATGAGAAACGGAAACCCAGAGATGGACACAATGTGTCGGATATTGCCAACCCTGAACTTGCAGCCTGGCCACCTAAGAGGCCATAGCAGAGCAAGGAAGGGCGTGTCTGGAGGCAAATTGGGGCTGGGCTTGTTAGCCTTGGCCTCCCTCTGGGAAAGGGCTGGCCAGTGGCTCTGGCTGGCAGCCCATCAACAATTTCCCCCCTCCCCCTGCAATACCAAACAGGGCCTTCATTCTGAGCCGCTCATCCTCAGTGATGCGCAGGCAGGCCTCAGAGAACGTGTCATGCAGGATCTATGGGAAGAAGCCATGATTCAGGTGATACCAGGGACTTCCCCAGCCGGCTGTTCTGTTCTAGGTGCAGGGGAATGGAGAAGTCCCAATTTGTAGTCGTAGGGTCATCGGTAAGCTGGATCGTCTTCATAAATCAGAGCTCACTTACAGGGACCCTCTCTCCTCAACTTTGCCATCTACTGGGGGGAGGTGGGTCTTCCTAGGCCTCAGTCTCCTTATCTATCTTGTGTGTGGTGGGGGGATGACTTGGATTTGACCTCTTGAGTCTTTCCTGCCTTAGACACACTGACCTTATCCATGGGAGAGGGAGATTGTGTAGAACAGTTTCCCAACCTCCAGGACCCCAAATCCCAGAGTGCAGGCTGCTAGTCTATGTGCCCATTACCCTGCTGAGTACACTGGGACAGAGGGGAAGAGGGGACATCACCTGGCGGAACAGGAGGTCTAGCTGCACAGGATGGTTGTAGCTGTCCTTGGGGTAAAACACCTGTGGGGAAAGGGCTTCAGTGGGTAACCACAGACTGTTCCCTCCCTTGCTTTGCACACGCCCCCCCCCCAACCATAGCCACAGCCCGACTCTCCCCCAGCCTCATCCCTGGTTCTAACTCTGCCCCCCTAGCTTCAACTCTGCCCATCAGGTTCTTCTGGGCCAACTCCCCAACTCCCTCCACTCTCCCATTCAGCCCTTTCCCTGGCTCAGGTCTCCTGAGCCTGGCCAGGTACCTCTTTGCGCAGGAAGATCCGCCAGGGGGCATCCTGGTAGCCATAGAAATTGGGGTTGATTAGGCAATGCAGCCGCGTTTGCACAGGTTCCTCGGGGGGCTCCAGGGATCTCGAAGGCTGCACTGGAGAGCGCAGGGGAGCAGGGGAGACACCTCTCAGGACCAAGAGGGACAGTCAGGGTGGAGTAGGGGACATGGTGGCAACCTCATGCCAAGAAAGGGGCCAGGGCAGATTCGGTAGGCACAACTGCTCACATGGGCACACTTTACAACCTAGCCTTTTATTCCACAGATAAAGAGAGCACCCAGCAGCCTGCAATGGATGGCCTTGGATGCCCTAGTGAACAAGACAGGCAGGCACCTGCCCTTGACTTCAGTCTCATGGCAGGTTTGGGTGGAACAGAAAGAACAAAGCTCTTACTGCTAGGAGCTGGGGTAGAAGTGGAGCAAAGTGATTTAGGAAAGTCTGGGGAGCTGATTTTTGAGGGTCTTTCAGTCCAGGTCCTCTCTGAGGACATTTGAGCTGAGACCTGAATGACAAGACGGGGCCAGACATGCAAAGATCACAGGGAAGAGCATTCTAGGCAGAGGGGAGAGCAAGTGTAAAGGGCCTGAGGTAGGAGGGGGCTTGGTGTTTTCAGGAACAGATGTACAAGGCTCAGGTGGGAGGAGATGAGGCTACGGAGGTGGGCAGATAGATCATTCAGGAGGACCTCAAAGAGCACAGTGAAGAGTTTGGAGTTTATTACAGGAGCCATTTGGAAGTTTGTGTTTTTTTTTTTTTTTAATATTTATTTTTTTAGTTGCAGGTGGACATGATGCCTTTATTTATTTATTTATGTGGTGCTGAGATCGAACCCAGGGCCTCTCACGTGCTAGACGAGCATTCTACCACTGAGCCACAGCCCCAGCCCAAGTTTGTGGGTTTTTTGCTTTGTTTTGCAGTACTAGGGATTGAACCCACTCCTGTGCATGCCGGGCAAGTGCTCTATCACTGAGACACATCCCCAAACCCATTGGAGCGGTTTCTTAAAGTCAAGGACACAATGTGAGTTGATTTGTAGATTTTTCAGGTCACTGTGGCTGCTATGAGACGGAGCTAATAAAGATTAGGATTCTCTTGTGGTGGCAGGAGGCCTGGTCTGACACTTTTTTGAGCTGTGTGACCTTGGCAAACAATTGAAATTCTTTTTGCCTCCATTTCCCCATCTGTACCATGTAGGAATAAGTGGTACTGCCTTGATGGGTTTTAATAGGATTAAACGAGACCAGGATAGGCCTAAAGTTAGGGTGATTTAAATGTATTATTATTGCTAACACGTACAAAGCTCAGGGGCACAGACACCCGTGCTACCAACATACAGACTGAGACTCACCTGTGCTCACAGAACCACTCACACACTTGGACACCCCACCTGCTTGCCCGTCCCTCCATCCTGGCCCTCTCACCTGGAGTGGGCCCCATGGATGGCCTTGGTGCACTGGTCACTGGCTTCACTAGGGCCACGGTCTCTCTGGACACCTGTTCTACCCCAAAGAGAGTGTTCAGGGGGCAACCAGCAAGCCCCACGGAGCGGGTAGAGGCAGGGCCATGGCTTGTAAGAGTAGCTGGTTTCTGAAGTTCCCCTGGAGGCTCCTCTTTGTCTCTCTCCCTGCTGGGCACAGCCCCCCCACCCTGCCTCTCACCTGGGTGCCAGGTGCTGTCCCTAGGTGAGTCATCTGGCCCTTCAGGAGCATCAGGGCCTCCTCATGGGGGTCTGGCCGCTTCACAAACACCCTTCCATCCTTCCTGCTAGGAAGAGGCGAACCAAGCAGAGGTGGACATTGAATCTCCCCTCTCCTCACCACATTTTTACAATTTGGTGGAGAGGACTTCCTCCTCCACCAACCCTCATAATTATGAATAACAACTCAGAAAGGATCAGAGACTGGCCTGAGGTCGACTAACCCCGCTGAGAACAGCAGTCTGGGCTTCCCTTTGCCCCCAGGGCTCATCTGGACCCATTGGCATGAACAGACTCCCTCCCTGGAGGGAGCTGGGGTGAGCACCCTGGAGTCCACAGGCAGATGCACGGGAGGGTAGACACTCAGGCACAGTGAGTGACCAGGTCCCTTGGGTTGGAGGGCAGCGCTGACCTTAGGGCCTCGGGACGACCTCCTCGGGGCGGCTGCTGGCACTGCCTGATGATGCTCCTGATCTGCTGTGTGGGCTGCGGGAAGTGCTCTGAGTTGAGCGTGGAGTAACGGACCAAGTCCTGGGAGGGTGAGGCTGTGGATTGAGTGGGAGGGTGGGGGAGAGGATGAGCCTACAGCAGACAGAGTCCCAATCCCACCCCTTTCCCGGAAAGGCCCCCAAACTGAGGTGGACACTCACGGATTTGTGGAGAAGCCAGGCCCTGAGCTAGAATGGGGACAGCCACGGGCTTGGTGGGGGGCCTTGGGGCCTTGGCTGAAGGGGCTGGGGCCGGGGACTTTGGAGTGGAGCGCAGGAGGACAGGTTTGGCAGGGGGACCAGTGCCCACGGACTTCGGCTGTGCCTCTGGTGCTAAGGGTTTCTGCAGAGAACAGGGCATGAGATGGACCAGACTGCTCTCAGGGACCCTGTCTCTGCCCCACATGGGCCGTGGGGCTTCTGGGCTCAGAGAGGTACAATGATGTCCTGGAGCAGCACAGCACTCCTCTTTCTAGCTGGTGACTCTAAGCAGCCCCTTTACCCTGCATGGGCCAGGCTCACCTCTGGGGGTAAGGGTCTCAGGGCAGGACTAAGAGGCTGCTGCTGGAGTGCCATGGCCTGCAGGGTCATCTCCCGGGCCTGGGGAAGAGCCGTGGTGGTGACTAGGCAGGTCCATAGTCTGCCACCCTCCCCGGGAAGTCTGTCCCTCACTCACCAGCAACACGGCCTGCTTGTGGATGAAGGCCTGCTGCAGAGCCAGTGTGGAGGCATCCAGGCCCGGTACTGGAGGAGCCGAGAGGGGCCACGGGTAGACATGGAGGACTTGGGCAATGCACCCTGTCCTCCCACTCCCACCTGTGGCTGCCTAGCACATAAAGGTGCTTGTAGGCTTGTGAGTAGCCCCAGCCCTGCCCCACCCTGGAACCACCCTAGTGAGAGGCACTGACTTGGCTTTGGCTTTGGCTCTGGGGGTCTCCTGAGGGTGTCTTCAGGACCACTACTGCTGCCTCCGCCAGGCTGGCCTCCCCCTTTCATGCGGTAAGCAATGGCTGTTGGCTTCTCCAGGTCCTGGGGACAGCGGGTGGCTCGAGTGACTGCCTCGGTGCTGTACTTCTGGGGCTCCACGGCAACCGGCACCTGACACCAGTCATTTCCTCCCCCCAGGGGGACCTCCCACTGGCCAAGTGTCTGTATGACTCCTGGGTCTCTGCCAGTGCAGTCCCCAACCCGTCCTCCCCACAACCTTCTCTCCTCTGATGGAGGAGTAAACTGAAGCTCAAAGAGGAGCTAGGCCCTGCTCAGGGCTGCATATCATCCAGGGACTGCTGTGGTGCTCCGGAAGTCCCCAGGGTGAGGGGACACGGGGGGACACCGGGATCAAGGTCATTCACTCCCACCGGGAGCTGGCTTCCACCGGAGGTGGTGGCAGGGGTCTTGAACTCCTACCAATGGCTCCTTCCCAGGCCCACCTGGAGCATCTCCAGCTGTGAGATGCTCATATTTTCCTCCCATGGCCAACACAGACCCAGAGAGGACACAGCACCCCATGACCCCAGCTGTGAGAAGCTCCCGTGTCATTCTGGGCACAGACATGACTCAGGGGTACACACTGAGCCTGCTGTCTATCTGCAAATGCTCCCCCTGACCCTACCGCATCCCCGTAGGACAGCACGGGGTTGAAGAGGCTGTCTAGGTAGCAGTCAAGCCCCTTGTGGGGCACGGCGGGTTCTCCAAGGCTGTCTGAGTCTGGGTGGGGGGGGAATATACAAAAAAGGACAAGTTCATTCCTCTTGCTGGTCTCCACCTCCCCCCACGGTCTCCCGGGTTCCCTCCCCACCAGTGATGGTGGCCATTGCTGATTGACCTTGGTGCGTGGCTGTCTCTCTCTGGGCCTCAGTTTCCCCACTTGTACCATCCTCATTGTGGCTGCTGTACCCATCAGAGTCAGGTACTTCAGGCATGGGATGCTGAGGCTGAGGCCTGGGGGGTGTATCCTCATCTGAGTCCCAGCTATTCCCAAAAACCCTGTGGAGGGGGGAGGGGAACACACAGCAGCTAAGAGAACCACAGCCCTACCAGAAGCCCCCCCCACATAATGGGGTGACTTTCTTCATTTAAAAAGCAGGACAGCAGCCAGGTAAACCCAGCGGCTCAAGAGGCTGAGGCAAGAGAATCACAAGTTCAAGACCAGCTTGGGCGACTCAGTGAGACCATCGGGAAATAAAAATAACAACGGCTGGGGATGTAGCTCAGTGGTAGTGTTTGCCTAGAATGTGCAAGGCCCTGGGTTCCATCCCTAGCACTTACAGAAAAGAGGAAGAGAGACAGACAGACAGACAGACAGACACAGAGAAAGAGAACACCACTGGGCACTGCGGCATGCACCCATAGTCCCAGTTACTCAGAGGCTGAGGCAGGAGGATCACCTGAGCCCAGGAGTTCGAGGCCAGCCAGGGAGGAGAACACAGTGAGACTCCATCTCAAATACAAATACAAACAACCACAAACCCCTCTAAACCCAGTCTCTCCCGAGAGTTAGGCAAGCAGAACCTGCTGCCCAGGAGAGGCCATCTGTGTGAAGGTGGCCCACGTAGCTACCCACATTCTTGGGCATCCCCTGCCAGCCAGGGGCCCTTCCGTGCCCACAATGAAGTAGGACTTCTGCCGAGGGAAGTCCCTGAGCAGCTCCAGGTCTGACACTAGGTCCAGCACGTAGTCATGGCCAGCCAGCTCTGCCCACTGGACACCATTCTTCATGGCTACTGTCCATCCTCTCCAGCCTTCAGCCAGGCCCCTGGTGACGGCATGTGGAGAGATGGAAACAGGGCACCTACCTAGGGAAGACCCTTGGATATGAGTCAAACCCCAAGCATGACCATGGTGACCCTTAGGACCCTGGGGGACCTGGCCTCTTATCCCTCCCTCCCTCCCTTCTTCCCAGGTACACAGAGATGTGCTGGGTGGGGTATTCCAGGATCCCACCTGTGCCTGAGAATGTCTCCTGCCACCTCTTCCCCAGTACTCCAGGAGTGCACTGGACAGGAGAACTGGTCACCTGGGATGGTAGCAAGTGCTGGACTCAGCCTGGGACATCTGCAATTAAGTCTCGCGGGGCTGCCCTGCTTTGCCTTCTCCTCCTAGGCCTCCCAACTCTTGCCCTGAGTCCCTGTATCCGGGCTCTCCCTCCCTGCCCCTGCGGGTTCAGTCCCTATACCCCGTATATCTTTCCTGCAGAGGTATCTCTGAGCAGGCTCCTTCCTAACTCCAGAGCCTCTCAGGACAACTGTTGACCCCAGAATATACGGAGCCCCGCGGACTCCAGCTGCCCTCCATGAGGGACGGAGGGTGGGCAGGCAGAATGAGGGGTAGGGACAAGGCAGCTTACCATTGAAGCAGCTCACATCCAGTGCCATGTTGGCCTTCTCATGGGTGGTGATCCACTCAAGCTGGGTCGGCGGGAAGGTGCGGGCTGCCCCTGAGCCCTGCTGTTGGGCCCGGCCCATGGCCTGCATGAGACGGTGCTGACACACTGCCTGGAAGCCATTCTGCCCATAATCAGACACAAACCTGATGGGTGGGAAGGAGTCAGAGCCTAAGGGAGGTCCAGGCTGGCCCAGAGCCCTAAGGTGAGGTTGAAAGGGTCTTAGGTTATAGTCCAAGGTCTGCCCTAGTCCTTTCTCTTGCAAATCATGCTTTGCACCCAGCATGATAACACCCAGAACCGTTGTCAACTGTGTGGCTGCGTCCACACAGCACTCACCACCTACCTGTCTCTGTTCTAAGAACTTCATCCTCACAACAGCCTATGAAGTATGCACTACTGTTATTCCTCTTTAACAGGTGAGGCAATGGAGGCCCAGAGAGGTGAAATAACTTGGCCTAGGTCACAAAGCTCACCCATGACTGAGCTGGGATTTGAACTCAGGCCTCTCAAGTCTACTTTTCATGCTTCTAAAGCACCCCCATTCTTCCCCATGACCCGAGAGGTCCACGCTCTTTTCCATATTTGCCATGCCCTGGTCTTGCCTACTTCTGGGTCCTGGAAGTCCCTTATCCAGTCTGACCTGACTCTTACCCTCTGCAGTGAAATCTGTCCTTCCTCTTGCACTGGGCCCAGTGGAGACTGAGCCCAGCTCCTAGACCACATCAGTGCCTGTGCCTCCCCACACAGAGATGCTGCTCCTGGTCTGGCCTTTAACACAGTCCCATCCACCCTGGCCCTTCCGGGTACCACTCACTTGAGGAGGAACTTGTCGAGGCGTGAGGAAGGTGCGAAGCCACTGAGACAGGCAGCCAGGAGCAGCCAGCCCCGCTCGGCATTGTGGGCATTGTGATTGTGCCACACCTGATTGGCCAGCTGGGCCAGGATCTCATCCCGTAGTTCAGGCATCGTCAGCCCCTTCTGCACGATGTAGTTCCCCAGGACGTCCTCCTGGGCACCGTGCAGGTGGGGGTCGCCCATGAAACGCAGGATCTGGCCACAGAAAGACTCTCCTGGGCCTCTCAGAAGGTTATTCCTGCCGCACCCCCACCCCTCCATATACACCTCTTCCTTGAGTCCTCTATCCATAGGAAAGTACCTCATAGTACAACGTAACTGCCATATTCTGTGCCAAATGACAGGGCAGTTCACCCCGATTACGGGAAAGGTTAAGATTCAAAGCACACCCGGGCGCAGCCTGTAATGCCAGTGGCTCAGGAGGCTGAGGCAGGAGGATTTCGAATTCAAAGCCAGCTTCAGCAATTTAGTGAGACCCTAAGCAACTCAGAGAGACCCTGTCTCTACATAAAATATAAAAAGGGCTGGGGATGTGACTCAGTGGTTAAGCGCCTCTGGGTTTAATCCCCAGTACAAAAAAAAAAAAAAAAAAAAGACCCAAAATACATATTGACTTCCTATTCTGCTCAGGAACCTTCTAGGTGCCCCACACAGCCCCAGTAACCCACCTGTTCTCCTGGCTTGCGGCTGGCTCTATACCTTCTGCTAGGCCTCAAAGGGCTCTTTATTTTTTTAATTTTAATTAATTCATTCACCAATTTATTTATTGATTGATGTATGGGGGGGGTTAAACCCAGGGGCACTTAACCACTGGGCCACATCCCTAACCTTATTAAATATTTTATTTAGAGACAGGGTCTCACTGAGTTGGTGAGGGCCCTCCCTAAGTTGCTGAGGCTGCCTTTGAACTTGGGATCCTCCTGCCTCAGCCTCCAGAGTCTCTGGGATTACAGGCATGTGTCACCGCCCCAGCCTCAAAGGGTTCTTTATTATACTTGGATCTGACCATCTTGGGTTCTTTCTACCACTCAGATTGACCACATCACTCCCAGGGAGCATCTTCCTAGACTCCTGTGGTCCTTGGGATGAAATGCAAGCTCTGGCTCTGCAATCAGGTCCTCAGGAAACACCTCCTCCCTCACCCTCTTAACTCTCTGTCCTGACCACACTAATTTCCTCCTCTCTTTGTGCCTGTTGCACTCTCCTTGCAAACTCCCTCCAGCTCCAACGCCATCTCCTGCAGGAGGCCTTCTCTGACCTTGCCTGGGGCTAAATTAGAGCCGTGCTTTCCTCTATTCCTGATGTTGTTCACTGGCAAGGCTCAGGATCTGCCTCCCTGCTCAGACTAGGAAACCCTTGAGGAGAAGAGTCATTGGTAACCCTGGGAGGCCCAAGTCTAAGGCAGCCTTTCTGCCAGGAAGGTGCCTGGGAAAGAAGAAGGGTCACCTGAAAGGAGGCCAGATATAGTGTCCACTGATACAGAAGTCCAAGGAAGAGACTCATGAGTCGGGCTTGTGGAGGGCCTAGAGGGACAGCACCCACAGTCAGAGGATATGACTTTTTTTTTTTTATGGTGGTATTGGGGACTGAACCCAGGAGCACTCTATATCCTGCCATGCCCTTTTTAATTTTGAGACAGAGTCTCACTAAGTTGCCAAGGCTGACCTTGAACTTGCAATTTTCCTGCCTCAGCTTCTCAGGGCTATGAATTTGAAGGTGGACTGGGGCAGGCCCCATACCAGCTTGAAGATGCTCACGGCTTCTGCATGGTACTCGGCTGGCAGCTGCGTGAGGGGCATCCTCAAGGGCACTGTCAGCATCCCAAAGGCAGGTTCCTGGGGGGCATGGGGAAGGAACAGAAGGAGGCAGAGCTGGGACTGACAGGCACAACTGGACCCACTGCCCCCATGCCAGGTGGGGGCACAGGAGCCCCTGAGGCAGGGCACCTGTCTCCAACATCCGGATGGGGAAATGGGTAGCTGTCAGGGTGCCGACGGTGGCTCTTGGTGAGCTGGATGAGGTCTTATCTGGTTCCTTCCTAGGAACTTAGAGTAGCACTGATATGTAGTAGTTACTCAGTTTCTAGAATATTCCAAGACTGGTTGGTCAATATCTCTGCCTTGAGCTCCAGAGGACCCTCACTATCCTAGCCAGCCTGTCTCAGGGTGAGGACAATGTCAGATCTGATTGGTCAGTGTCCACTTGACCTATGCCAGCCCTTACCTTGAAGTGGCACCGGACAAACTTGGCCATGGGGTAATTGTTGATATCCAGGGGCAATTTGACTCGGGGCTCGGCCTGGAGCCGGGGAGTCCTCACAGGGGCCACACAGGGCACTCTGGCCAGCCTGAGGCCTATGGAAAGTGGAGAGTGTGAAGTGGCTGTTCCCTTGTCCCCATACCTTCTGCCCCCTGCCCAGTGCAGACACACCTGCCACAGCTTGCATGAGCCCAGCCAGCTCTTCTGGCACCTCCAGGTGCCCCACAGCCACCACCTCCCGCTTGCTCAGCTCCTAGAAGGACAGACAGCAAGTGGTGAGGGCATCGCCTGCCACACCGCCGCCTGCCAGCCTCCCTCCATGTCCCCTGCGGCCACCCAGATCCCACACCCACCTCCTGCTCCCGCAGCCGTGCCTCCTCCACCCGGCGCCTCCGCTCTGCCCTCAGCTGCAGGACAGCAGATGGTCAAGGCAGGGAACGGCAGGCAGAGGCGACGGTGGGCCCCAAGGCCCGGGCCAGGTCAGGCCAGCACGCACAAGGCAGCGGCTGGCCTGAGAAGCAGGGGGCAGCTTCCCATAGTCTGGAGGCTACTGCTCCCCTTTCACAGAGGGTCAAGAGAAGACCGAGGTGTGGCCAGAGAAACAGAGGAGACAGGAGGACAGCCAGAGACCGTCAACAGCGAAGGGCAAGGGGAGAAAACCTTCGGGGAGACCCGCGAAGGAGGATTTCTGAAAAGTATCCAAGCAGTGCGCAGTGGCATCTCTCCTCTGCTGAGCCACAAGACCTTCAGGAAAGGCCACGCGGTTTTCCCATGCTTCGGGAATGAATGACATTGATTTTTCCGATTGGTTTAATCAAAGTTTAAGAGCCAGACCGTATTCAGGGATGTTCAGGTCACCAAATTCTAACCACGATCCATTATTTGAAGACCCCATTGTGAACCCAGCACCAGGCCAAATGCTTCACATGCAATATCTCATTTAAACTTTTGCACAACTCCAAGAGGTAGATGGGAAATTGAGGCTGCAGAGGGGGCTGAGGTCACACAGCTCAGGAGCGGCAGAGCAGGGATTTGAGCCCAAGACTGAGGCTAACGGTCTCCTATTCTCTGACCCCCAGAGAGGGCTGGCACCTGTACCTTGAGGTAGCGGCGGCGGTTCATGTAGGCGTGAACCAAGGACCGGAACTTCATCAGACTCCTCCTCATCTGCTGATAGCGCTGCCTGGCAGAAAGGGTCATGGATTGGGGTGACAGGGTGACCAAGAAGTAGAAATGCCCCTATCAGTCTTGCCTAGCGGACAGTGGCTCCATTACACTTTGAGGTCCTTTGGCACAAAGGGAAACTGGAGCTCAGATAGGGGCAGTGATTTAACCAAGTTCACACAGGAAAAAAAAAAAAAATTTTTTTTTTGTACTTGGGATTGAACCCCGGGACACTTTACCACTGAACTATATCCCTGTCCATTTTTATTTCTTCTTTTGAGATAGGGTTTCACGTACCCAGTATGGTGGCACACACCTGTAATCCCAGCAACTTGAGATAGGGTTTCACTAAGTTGCCTAGGCTGGCTTCAAACTTATGATCCTGCGTCCTCAGCCTTCCAAATCACTGGGATTATGGGTGGGGGCCACCACGTCTATCCCACAACAAATTAAGTGGCAGGGCCTGGATTTAACCTTCTCATTATGTTACAGTCCTAGGGTCCCTGAGATGCAGGGTGGAGCCCCTCTCTACTGGATGGGTTCTCCCAGTTGCCAATCAAGAGGGCCTGGGCACGGGTGGGAAGGGTCTCCCCCAAACAGGGACACAGAGACTCTGATCATCCTTCCTGCGGAGGCCTGGCTTGCATAACTCCACAGCTTACTACTACCTGGGTTCAGGCAGAGCCTCTCCCAGCCCTGAGTACAGTCCTGCAGGCAGTCCTCCTCCCCAGGGACATACCTGGCAAGGTAGCCTCGTGCCCGGCTTTGCAGGAGGATGATCTTACGGCGCAAGGAGCGGAAACGCCTCTGGACAAGGAAGCCCCGGAAGCAGCGCTGCAGCGTGAGGGCTGCCAGGTGCAGAACGTGCTCCCTCATGCTCTCCAGCAGCTGGTGCAGATGCTCCTTAAGGAACAGCTAAGAAGAAGACACAGAGGAAGGTGAGAGCCAGGGAGCTGGAACCCCACCCCACCCTGCAAGTCCAAGGAGACAGAGGGACAGGGCAAGGACTCCAGGAGCAGGGCTAAGTTCAGGGAGGTGGAAGAGAGATCAGTGGTGAATCAGGCAGCATGAACTGCCCGAGCACAGACAAGTCCGGCAGCGGGACCAGCATTCTGTGCGTCCAGCCCATCTGAACTGCCTCTGGGACAGGACTCTTTAGCTTGGACATGAAACTTGAGGTCACTAAGGGCTGAGCGTGGGCAGGACTCACCTTGCTGACCCCGACGCGATACATGTTGGGCATGACTGTGCACAGACGGCTTAGCACTGACACGCACATGTCCCCGTTAGCTGGCAGGTCGGGCTTCAGGGCCACCAAGCAGCGGTACCTGCAAGGCCCACACTCAGACTGAAGTTGAGACCTACCCCAGGTGCCTGATCGACCCAGGCTTACCACCCTCAACCCCTGGGTCCAGGAGGCCCCAGTCCCAGCGGTAGCTCTACTCAGGTCATCTGATCGGCAAATGGCACTCTAGCCTCAAGGCTACTTCTAGATATCAGAAAATCGGGATAGAGAATCTCAGTAGAACAAGACGTTCTACTGCCATCTGCTGGAAGCTTGTCAAAATAACTTAAAATCACACCTCTGTGGGATCAACACAGATGACAACTGTGAAAAAAGGCAAAACTAAAAATACATTTACCATATAACAGCTAGCAAAAGTCTTGTGTAGTGTACAACGTGAGCAGCTATGAATGTCAAAGTCTTATGCTCTCCGGGCGTGATTTCAGGGCCACAGGGGTTTGGGTAAGGGTCTGTGGAGCTTAGGAATTATCCTGATGGAGGTACCTGTCAACGAACATCTGGAAGGGAAGCCGCACAGGGAAGCCTTCTTTGCGGATCCGTACAGTCTCCAGGACCCCTGAATAACGTAACTGAGCCATTACCACGTCTGGCTCAAAGAGACCTGGTTCCTGTAGAGATGCCCAGAGAGGGACTCTGCTCACTCGTGTGCAAACGCACTATCCATGATGAACTGAGCAGGTAGACTGAGCAGGTGGTGGAAGAGGCCAAGCCATTTGCTCAGGGTCCTCTAGCACAGGTAGGAAAATTTGGTTCTCCCGGGGGCTCATTGCTCACTTACCTTCTTGTGGTTGGGCTTCAGGCAACGCACGAACAAGGGGTTGCACCTGGACAGAAGCCAGAAGGAAGGTGCTCAGTCACTGAGGGTCATGGGATGGGTTAAAGGTGAGGCTGGGTCCTCTGCCCACCCGTCCCTACCCACCTCTCCATCTTTTCCACCAGATCCAAGAGCGACTGCTGGAACTTGGCAGCCACAGTGTGCGCCTTATAGAGTCGGGTGACAGAGCTGCTCTTGCCCAGGCGTTGAGGGGCAGCCTGAGGGGCATGGCTGGAGAAGAGGTGTGCTACCACCTAGATTGAGGGGTGGCCCGTCAAGGCAGGGGTCAAGGCGTTGAAAGACAAGGTGACAGGCAGGGAAAACAAAGACAGAGAGGTAGAGGCCAAAAGAGAGAAATGAAGAAAAAGGAAAAAAAAAAAACAAAAGTTAATTCCCCAATCTGAAGAAATCCAGAAAACAAGTAGACTCCTACCCTCTCCACCCTCCTGGCTTACAAACTCAAAACAGGACCTTCATCAGTTTCTTGGGGACCCCTCCCATAATGAGGCTGGCTTTCCCCTTTCACTCTGGGGAACACAGAGTCCTTGACTGTGTGCTTGGCCCCCACCTGTGACATGCATGATCATGAACTCTGGCTGATGTTCAGTAGGGGCTGAACCCAGAACTAAAGAAGAAGGTACCAATCTGACAGAGGAGGAAGTGGAGGGCCATAGGGGAGGTGATGGGGTCAGGCCTGTACTTTGTCACGGGGTCATAGTGGGGCTGGGGCTGGGGACCTCTCTAAACCTTCAAGGAACCCAAATGGATCGATCAGGCTCTGACAGGGCCTTATGGGTCTGGGGCCCAGGGAACTATCTGGTGTAGGCAAGAATGGGCACATGGGGCTAGGGTTGTAGCTCAGCAGAAGAGCACATGCCTAGCATGTGTGAGGTCCTGGGTTCGAGTCTCAGCACCGCATGTAAATTAGAAATTTTTTAAAAGGAGGGGGAAAGTGAAGGATTGGGGCGGGGCCGGCGGGCAGGGTGGGCGGGGCAGGCGGGCAGGGTGGGCGGGGCAAAAAGCAGAGCCAGGGGCCCGGGGACCATCCAGGAGGCGGGTCCAGTGTGGTGGAAAATACAGGGCAAGGTCCAGGTGGGGTTAGGGCTGGGATCTGGCGGCCAGGCCAAGGGCCAGGCTGGTGCTGGGCGGGGCTGGCTTGTGGGCGGGGCTGGCTCATGGGCGGGGCTGGCTTGTGGGCGGGGCTGGATTGTGGGCGGGGCCGTGCTAGGGGCGGGACAAGGGCAGCGGCCAGGCTGGAGGCTAGGGTCGCTCACCCGCGTGCGGCTCCGTACGAAGAGGTCCAGCACGTCCTGGCGCACCTGGTCATGATTCTTGTCTAGGAACTTGTGCACCTAAAAGAGGGAGCCAGGAGGGCAGCAGGGGCCAAACCCAGTTCATCCCCATCCCTACCAGGGGAAACCCGGGGCAAGGTAGATGGATAGCCCACCCAGCAGGCATTCAGAGGCTTATTTCCTCCCTCTGGGCTGGTTCACGATCCCTGGTGGCCGTGGCCTTGCCCTCCCCGGCCTCTGTCTTGCTGTCCACCCTAGGAGGGAGTGGCTCTTTCTGTCTGCTAGGGCCTCCCTCCCATCCAGCCCCCACCACCTGCCTCACTCCTGTGGCCTGGCTTTGCACACCACCAGTCTGCGGTTCACCCCGCTCTCACTGCCCATTCTACACATGAGGAAAATAAGACCCAGATGAAGACAGCGGGTTGCAAACCTAGCCTGTGACACCTCTTGTGTCACAGAAAATAGGACGGTGACTACAGTGAAATCACTACTGATAGTTGTTATTGATTGGGTAAAATCCAGGGGCATTTTACCACTGAGCTATATCCCCAGTCCTTTTTATTTATTTATTTATTTTTTTGGAAATAGGGTTTCTCTAAGTTGCTGAGGCTGGCCTTGAACTTGCAAGCCTTCTGCGTCAGCCTCCCCAGTCCCTGAGATTGCAGGCACGGTGTCACTGTGCCCAGCTAATAATAGCTATTCTTTACCATATCTCATTCTAGGTTTCTCACATCCTCATCTGGACATGGGCACTGTGATCCCATTTCCAGATGAGGAGACTAAGGCTCGAAAGGGGTAAGCAATTTGCCCAAGGTCACACATCTGGGGAGCTGAAGGACCAGGACTAGAACCAGGCCAGTGTGGCTGGTCCCACATTGTGCTCCTGTGTCTAACACGCAGGGCAGTCACGGCACCATGCTGGCTGTCGCAGGTCTTACCTGGTAGGTGACCTTGCCGGCATAGTGCTTGATGGTGAACTCAGGCAGCGGCATCTTGGGTTTGGAATAGAGTGGGTTGGCGCCGTGATGGTAGTGGCACTTCTGCAGAAATGTGTGGTCTGTGGCCTGGTGACAGGTGGGATAGTGGGTGGGCAGAGGTCCTGGGACCCTGTTGGCAAATTCTCCAGCCCTGACTGCTCCCCAAAGGGCACTGCAGAGGAACAACTCACAACTTTTCATGGCTGCCTGGGGCTCTGGGGGTGGGGACAGGGCATCAGCCAGATACTGGGGGCCTCAGTGGACCCCTGCAGATAGGTGTGGCTGAATCAATTCCTAGCTTGCCTCTCTCCCAGCCCCGTTACCTGTGCACTCTGCCTGCACAATCAGGATCTGAGGCTCAACTCCAAGGTTAGCTCCTCCAGGAAGCCCTCTGGGACTTCCCAGGCTGATGCAGCCCCCTCCTCTGGACACTCACATCCCCCCTCCATCCTAAATCACCCCAGGTTGTGAATGGTAGGTTGAGGTTGGGTATCCTGATGCTCCACTCCCACCCCCCGTCAGAGCAGAGAGCAATGAAAGACTCAGGGTAGGATGAGGATGTGGGACTCCTCAGTGCCCTGGCCAGGCTCACACAACCCCCGTGGTCACCTGGGGAAAGCAGCACTGGTCATCGAGGATGCGCAGGATGCCATAGGGCTTCAGCGAGATGAGGTTGATGCAGGGCTGATTGTCAGCAAAGGTGATCTCCCGCCAGTCGATCTGCTCACGGATGTATTCCTCCTGAGGGCAGCAGACGACAGAGGCTCAACCCCCAGGGCACACTCACTCTACTCTCTGGGCTACATTTGTCTGAAGGAGGATGGCTGGGACACCTCTGCTTGCATACCTCCTGAAACAGGGAGCTCACCCCCTAATAGTGCAACATGAACCATCTCAGGGCCCTGCTGTTCCCTCTACTTGGAATAGCCCAGCAGGGGATAGGAAGCCCCGAGAGGACTCCTCTCTGCACTCAGCACCCCAGCATTTCCCCTCAGCTTAGAAGGCCTTTCCCTCCACTGTCTCCTGACAACCTTGGAATTGCCCTTCAAGAAAAAGAACCAGTCTCCATGGAGGCCCATTGGCCAGCGAGGATGGAAGGAAACAGGAGAGCTGATGCACCCCACCCCACACCCACCTGCTCTTCCTGAAAGACGATCTTGTTGAAGAGGTACTGAAGGTTCTCGTTAGCATAATTAATACACAGTTGCTCAAAGCTGTTGAAACTCAGGTCCTGCCGGGGAAATGGGGAGGCTGGGTTGGCCCCTCCTTGGCCAGCAACCCAGCCATCCCCACCTCCACAGCCCAGGCCCAGGGTTCTCCCTGCCTGTCAGGGCTGAAACTTCAAAAAGCTCACTGCTCAGAACCCCGTATGGCTCCGCCACCCTCGGGATAGCGCCTGGAACTATATAGGTCCTACAGCCTAGGTAGAGGCTAAAAGCCCCGGCCACAGAGCCCTCTGCCTGGGTTTGAATCGTGGTGCTGCCACTTTCGAGTTGTGTGACTTGGAGCATTCACCTCATGCCTCAGTTTCCCCGTCTGCAAAATGGGAAATACCTGCCTCACCGGGGTATTGTAATGGTGAAGTGAATGAGTGAAGTGCCTGGTACCTTATGGCTCTGATCACATGGGCCTGTCAAAGTCTGCCCCCCACTGAGCATCACTGAGAAGCTTCCCCAGGGCAAAGTTCTGGTCTGGGCCTTTCTGGAGTCCCTATCCAGCCGGATGGGCAGGGGCCTCTGTGTTCAGGGGACCAACCAGGGACGCCTGAGGGAGATGAGGCCTTGCCTGTGTCCCCTGTTCCTCACCCATTCACACCATCCTACCTCGAAGCCATAGATATCCAGGATGGCGATGGACAGGGTGTCCTGCTGCGGGGACACCAGCGCATTGACCCTGGCGATGAGCCAACCAAACAGCAGGGCATACAAGACCTTGGCAATGGCGTCCCTGGGGCAGAGGAGGCACTGGGTTGGTGGGCACAGGGATGGGGTGTTGGGGGTCTCCGGGCCCAGGCAGGGAGGGACGCGGCCTCACCTGGCATCCACGGCGCTCTCTACGGTCAGAGGGGTGAAGATCTTCTCTCGCATTGTCTCCTGGGGAGGGACAGGACCTTTGAGTGACAGTCGGCTGGTCACTACCTCCAGGAAGCCCCTGCTCCCACCAGGGATTAAAGGGCTGGGGAAGGGAGGCTAGAGAGATGGTGGGATTGGCCTCTGGCATGAAGCTGACCAGAGGGCAGGTTGCCCCCTCCCTCTGCCTGGCAAGGCTGGGGTGGGGGAGGCTGCTGTTCTAGTAAGGGAGACAGGCACTGGGGGAGAGGCTGCTATTGTAATGGGGGAGACAGGAGCTGGGGGGGAGGCTTTCTTAGAGTCTCCAGTGCCTACAGACTCACGGTCACTTTGAAGGTGATGGCCTTCTGTAGGCCCTCTGGGGAGATCTGCAGCAGTTCAGCCACGGCCTGGATCTCCCGGGCGCTTACCACTGAGGCCACCTCCTGAGCATCCGTCTATGCAAAACACCAAGGGCAGCATGTTGCGGACTAGACAAACCGAGTTTAACATTTATATGAAAGACGGAAACTGCAGGCGTGAGGGTGCACCTACATCCCAGTGACTTGGGAGGCTGAGGCAGGAGGATCACAAGTTCAAGGCCAGCCTCAGCAACTCAGCAAGACCCTCAGCAATTTCTCAAGGCCCTGTCTCAAAATAAAAAATGAAAAGGGCGAGGGGTGTGACTCAGTGTTACCACTGAGTTTCAGTCCCTGGTACCAAATACATAAATAAAATAAATACAGGTTTCAGTCCCTGGTACCAAATACATAAATAAAAGATTAAAAATAATAAAGAATAAAAAGGATTGGGGGCTTAGTTCGAACATAGCACGCCCCCGGTTTCAATCCCCAGTACTGCAAACAAACAAAACAAAAAAATGGAAACAACCTAGAATTGCCAGGAAGATTCTGAAAAAAAGGAAAGAGCGAAAGAGGCTATACAGTATAGTAAAAACATTAGAGCTGCACTTGTAAGGGTAAAATTTTTAAGCTGATTCTAAGCCGCAGAGCCAGAGTTAAAGTGTAAAAGACCGGACATTGTGAAGTTTCTAAACTGCAGGGCTTGGGTTAAAAAATAAAAGACCAAGTATTGTTACAATTCCTCTGCTACCCCCGGAACCTGTAATCTCTGTAGCTGTTAGGACAATACCCGAACTGCCCAGTAAATATTCTCACTGACTCCTCTGGTTGTCTAATAACCTGGGGTTCTGTGAAGCTGGCACGTAGACATTGCAGGACCTAAAACCAATCAGTTTAAATGTGCACCCCGCTTAGAAGTGACCAATAACCCCTGTCCAATCTGTTCCCGCCAATGAATGTACTAATCAGGTCTGAGTTGTTGTTCAATTTTCCCGTGCCTCATGATGATTTGTTCTGATGTATGCAAAGCCCCCCGCCCTCTCCAAAAAGTGTACTTAAGCTCTGCCTGACCTCTGCTCTGGGCTCTGGGCTGCTCTATCTTCCTGAGTGAGCCTGGAGCCTCAGCATGCTGAATCAATAAAACCCCTTCTGCCAATTGCATGGAGCTGGTCTCTTGTGGTCTCTCCCTTCGACGCTTTGCCAGACCCTTACACACTAATTAAAATAGTGTGTCAGGCTAGGGATATAACTGGGTGGCAGAGCACTCGCCTAGCATGCTGGGTTCGTCCCCAGCACCACAGGGAAAAACATTGAGCGTGGTCATAGGCAAATGGTACATAAATAGATTAATGAAGTCCATTAGAAAGTCTGGGATTAGATATAAGTGTGCATGGTAATTTAGGATATGATAAATATCTATTTTTCAAATGAGGGGATAATTGAGTAATTATCTGGAAGACAAGTTAATTGGATTCCTACCTCAAACCTTACCAGGATAAATTTTTGAATCAAATATCTGAATTTTTTTTTTTAATTTCAAAAATCTATGAAACCATGAAAGTTCTTTTAAAAAATTATGGGAGATGGGTGTGGTGGTGGGAGGCTGAGGAAGGAGGACCACAAGTTCGAGACCAACCTCAGCAACTTACCCTAAGTAACTTAGAAAGGCCTTTTCTCAAAATAAAAAATAAAAGGGGCTGGGAATGTCACTCAGTGGTAATAAAACACCCATGAGTTCTCAATCCCTGGCACCAAAAAAAAAAATTATGGGAGAAAGTTGTTATAGTTTTAGAGAGGTGTCTTCTAAAATGATAAAAAAGTCCAACATTTATGCAAGAAAAAATTGATAGATGAACTGCCTAAAATATTTTTTAAAGAACTTCATGTATTTTATTTATTTATTTTTTTTTTGAGAGAGAGAGAGAGAGAGAGAGAGAAAATTTTAATATTTATTTTTTAGTTTTCAGCGGACACAACATCTTTGTTTGTATGTGGTGCTGAGGATTGAACCCGGGCCGCACACATGCCAGGCAAGTGTGCTACCGCTTGAGCCACATCCCCAGCCCCTGCCTAAAATATTTTAAAAATAATTTTGGGGCTGGGATTATGGCTTAGTGGTTGAGCGCTTGCCTTGCATGCGTGAGGCACTGGGTTTGATCCTCAGCACCACATAAAAATAAAATAAAGATATTGTGTCTACCTATAACTAAAAAATAAATATTAAAAAAAAATTTGGCTTGCAGATTCCTGCAAAACAAAACAAAACAAAAAAATGATCTACAAGACGTAGAAAACCACACAAAAATACTCAAACACTTGTGAACAAAATAAAAATACTAATTAAAACTGTAATTCCAATTGCAGTTTATATATTTGTAATTAATAACAGAAACAAAGGGCTGACTCCCTTATCATATGTAAAGAGCCCTTATAGATCAAGAAAAATAAAAAAGAACAACCCAAAAGCCGAGAATAAATAAATAAATAAAAGAACACAAATGTGTATACAGTGTAACCTGGAACGGAAATATAGAAGCTCTCAGGTCTCTGAATAGACGGCCACGATGTCCCCTTACCTCATATTTCTCAAAGTAGACGTTGCCCAGGTGCAGGATGGAGGCCAGGATGCGGAAGATGCTGTCCTGGTCTTCACCGCTGAAGCCTAACACCTCCATGGCAGCTAGGAGCCGGCGGAAGTCATCTGCATCACTCTTGCCAGTGATCTCACAGTTCCCGCCCTGAGCCAGGGCACAGGCTGGAGGTCAGGGGCCTTGGGTGGGCACCGGGAGCCCTCAAAGTCCCCACCCTGCCCTGATGGGAAGTGTAGCCTGAGCTGGCCCCTCAAGCGGTCATTCTACTCTCAAGGCCCAGAAAGCTCTGAGATGGCTCAGGGTGGGCTTCATAGACTTTAGGTGTGGTGCATAGTGAGGACTGGTCCCCTGTTAACCTTTGCTGCAGCCACTGATAATGACGATTAAAACTTAGTGGCCCATGTCTATGGAGCATGGGCCGCAGGCCAATGCTAAATTCGGGACATGCATGAATTTCCGTATCTAAAAATCTCACTCTATTTCCACACTGTCACATGATGCTGTCCCCATTCCCAGGTGAGGAAACTGAGGCACAGAGAGGGCCATATTGTAGCCCCAGGCTGGTTAGTTGTTCTAGGCTCCAGAAAAATTCAGAGGAAGGTAGGTTTTTTTCCTTCCCCTGCTTTGTTCCTGAAGATTCCCATCCTCCTGGACGTGATGAGCTCCCTTGAATCCAAACTCGTGCTCCCCAAACCTCCATTACTTTCGCCGGCCATTAGGACACCATTGGTCCAGCCTGGAGTGATGGGGTGGGAGGATCAGGCCTGGGGGCTGCGGGGAGCCTGCTGGTGCTCACCTGGTTCAGGTAGTAGTAGGTCTCCGCCTCCTGTAGGCTGAAGGCCTGCCGCAGCTGGGCAGGCAGTCCAGCCAGCAGCTCGTAGAAAATGTGGTAATTCCTCTCATTTTTGGCCTGCAGAGTGGGGCAAATGGATGCAGAGGAGGGAGTCTGCCACTTGGGTGACCCCCACACAGACAGGCCCAGGCATGCCCACTAACACACACAAGGTCCTGGGTGGGGCACCTCTGACGAGCGAGACCCCAGCCTGGCACCAGCTGGGGGTGGGGGGGAAGCCTTGATATGAGTGGCCATGGGATTTTTTTGTTGTTGTTGGGAGAAATAAAAAGACAGCCCATCTTCCCTGTGTGCACTGGCCACCTGAGCCTGCACGTGTGTTTCTAACCCAGACGTGCAGTCGTGGTGCATTCTGATGGTCCACTCAGCCAATCTGGCTGGGCGCTTCCTATGACCCAGGCCCTGTACTAGGCCCTAGGCACACAGCGGAGAACAAAGCAACAGAATCCCCTGACCTCAAGAAGCCCAGCTGCTAGCAGGGGAGACAGACACTCAGCAAATCACTGTTTAAAATATAAAACATGGGCTGGGGCTGGGGCTCGGCGGTACAGCACCCGCCTAGCATGTGTGAGGCCCTGGGTTCAATCCTCAGCACCACATATAAATAAATAAAATAAAGGTATTGTGTCCACCTACAACTAAAAAAATAATAATAATTTTAAAATAGGGCTGGGGATGTGGCTCAAACAGTAGCATGCTCGCCTGGCATGCGCGGGGCACTGGGTTCGATCCTCAGCACCACATAAAATAAAATAAAGATGTTGTGTCCACCGAAAACTAAAACTAAAACTAATAATAATAATAATTTTAAAATATATATATAAAACATGTCCGATGGTGAAAAGCACTATGGAGAGAAATAAAGCATTACAGGGAGTGAGAGTTTTGATGAGGTGGAGAGAGACTGAAGTTTTATTCCTTTTTATTTTTGCAGTACCGGAGGGTGGGACCAGGTCCCCATGAATGCTAGGCAAGCTCTCTACCCCTGAACTACATCTCCAGCCTAGGGCTGCGGTTTTAAGTGGGTAACTTCACTGAGAAGGGAGAACTGCAGGAAGAGTTGGAGTTGGTGAGGGGTTTGGCCTAGCAGGCATTTTGGGATTGGGTACTCCTGGGAGGGAAACAGTAGGTGCAAAGGCCCTGAGGCAAGAGAATGCTTTGTGCTCTGGGGCAGCTTGGAGCCCACGACTAGAGGGCTGGGTCACAAAGGTGAAATGGTCACTGTCTCACAGTACACCCATACAACCCATACGCCACTTGTGATAATTAACCCCGTATCTACTCAGCACTTCCGAGGACCCACAGGTGTGGGAAGGGCTGGCTCACCTGAAACACAATCCTGGATTTCTCGAGCAGGTACTGAGAGGTTATGGCACCAGAGATCACGCCCCTGGGGTGGGGAGCACAGTCAGCTCCCAGGGCAGGAGCAAGGAGGGAGGGGAACAGTGGTGGGTAAGTCGGGAAGTGGGGGGCTGCTGTGGGACGCGGAGGGTACTGCAAGGCCTTCACTAGCCCCACAATGGTCCCACTCACCCTTCTAGAAAGATCTCCACGAACTTCCCGAAGCGGCTGGAGTTATCATTCCTGACGGTTTTGGCATTGCCGAAGGACTCCAGGAGGGGTGTTGCCTCCAGGATCTGAGCCCAGGGAGAAGAGGTGGGAACAGGGCGGGTGGGCCACTGTCTTGGGGGTCTGGGTGAGGGGCATGACTGGGGACAACCAGGCACAGGCCTCCCCAGGCACCCTGCTCTGTAAGGGGCCACCAGAGGTGGAGTTCTTACAGGATCCCAGGGTCTCCCCAGTGCCACCAGCTCCACGCAGTCGACTCCCACAGGCAAGCCCTGGGCTACCCTCCTCCATTCCCAGGGCCCTTGCACTGCAGCCCCTGACCAGTCCCCCAGCCCAGCTCAGGATAGGCCTTTGAATGCTCTTCCTGCCCGTTCTGCCTATTGTCCATGCAGGAGCGTACACACACACACACACACACTCCAAGTACCTTGATCTTCAGGAATACCGGTGATGGAGGGAACAAGGGACAAAAACAGAAGCTGGTCACTAACAGAACTGGCCACCTCTGCCCCCAGCCCTCATGTCATTGCCTGTTTTCCTGGGTATCATCTCTCTCCAGATATAGATCAGACAGGAATCTACTTGTGCACTTTTTTTTTTTTTTGCAGGGGGAGGGGTATGGGGGTTGAACTCAGGGACATTCAACCACTGAGCCACACCCCCAGCCCTTTTTTGTATTCTATTTAGAGACAGGGTCTCACTGAGTTGTTTAATGCCTCGCTCTTGCTGAGGCTGGCTTTGAATTTGCGATCCTCCTGCCTCAGCCTCCTGAGCTGCTGGGATTACAGTCATACACCACCTCACCTGGCTTACTTGTGCACTTGAGTCCCAGTGTTTGTTTGTTTTTGGGTTTTGTTTTGGTGGTACTGGGGATTGAACCTAGGGCCTTGTGCATGTAAGGCAAGCACTCTACCACTGAGCTATATCCCCAGCCCAGGAGGAGTCCCAGTGTTTGCGTAAGACTGATGCATGTCCTTTGTAGACACTGGGACTTCAAAAAAAATCTGCTGAGCTGGAGGTGGTGGCACATGCCTATAACCCCAGAAGCTCTGGAGGCTGAGGCAGGAGGATCACAAATTCAAAGATAGCCTCAGCAACTTAGGGAGGCCCCAAGCAACTTAGTGAGACACAAGATCCTGTCTCAATATAAAAAAATAGAAAGGGCTGGGGATGTTGCTCAGTGGTTAAGCACCCCTGAGTTCAATCACCAGTACCAGCCTCCCCCAACTCCTGGAAAAAAAAAAAAAGTTGGTACTAATGTCACTGCTATTTTGCAGATTAGGGAACTGAGTATTATGTGATGTGTCCAGGAACTCCAGAGTCCCTGAGAGTGGCATCCCCAATAGCACTATGACAAACCCATATTCAGGGCATTTATATGGCATTTTCTTTGGCTAAGTTGCTTCCTCAGGAAGAATTCTTAGAGAAGAAGCAGAGAAAGCTGAGTCACCACAGAAAATAACACTTGTCGTCTTGGTGGTGGGGGTTTGCCAGATCCCCTGTGCTGTTTAGTCCAGGACCTGCTGTGCCCATTGTATGGAAGAGCAGACTGAGTTCCAGAGAGGGTCAGGGACGTCCTCAGTGAGTCAAAGTCCAGCTGAGCATTGCTTTACATTATCTCTAAGTGTAGGAGTCCCTGGGAAATATCAGAAGATTCTCCAATTCTCTGTGTGCCCAGCCCAGCCTAGGGAGTGGGCTCAGCTAGAGGGAGTGAATATTGGAGGGATGAAGACTATGTGGTCCAAACCCTGGCCGATCTGGGCACAGCACTGCCCAGGCTACATGATTGGGTCCAGTGAGGACACATGACCAAAACCGTTCCAATAAGAAGGAGCCCTGAGACTTCTTCCGAAATGTTTGGAGGTGTGAATGTGGTATTATGGCATCCTCTTGCTGACCAATGGGACAGAGATTGGGGATGATGCCCATTATTATTTGGGGTGGAGCCAAAATAAGGACATTGCTTAAGACTCAGAATATAGCCATGCATAAAACTGACCTAGATCTGGGTGATGTGAGCAGGGCAGAGCCACAGCTGGGAAAAGAGCCCTGTAGTCCCACAGCTGGCAGGCATGTTCCGGGTGCCCAGCATAGAAACTCCCAGACCCAGTCAGGTGCCCAGCATAGAAACTCCCAGACCCAGGCAGGTCCCATCCCCCCATTTATCTTCCCTGTAGCTCTCTGCCAAGGACTGCAAATCCCAGCTCCTCTACCACCTTGCTTTGGGACACTGGTAAGTCCATTCCCCTCCCAGGCCTCCGTTTTCTCTTGTGCAAATGGACACAGTTGTACCTATTTCCCAGGGCTGCGAGAGGCTGTGGCATGATCACACACCTGGCATGGTGCCTGGCCCACCTAGCCTGCTCTCCTAGAAGTCTGACCCAAAGAGGCTTTGGAAACCCTGCCTGAAACAAAGAGATGATCCGATTTGTCCGCCAGGAGACCCAGGCTGGGTGGGAGGCCAAGGCATGCATCTGAGTGGGTGGAGCCAGGCTGGACTGCACAGCCTGGGTCCACCCACTCGCCACTGAGGACTGAGGAGCTCCAATACGCTGCCCCAAGATCCCCCTGCTGAGATCATGCTGCCATGGGCTGGGACACTGTGGTCACCTGCAAACCTGGGTGAGCTCCAGAGTCAGGGGAAGTCTGAGAGACTGTGGTGCTGGAGTCTGAGCTGCTGGGCCAGACATCTTCTCCTGAGCCCCAAATTCCCACCTTCTCTCTGAGGATGCCCCAGTGAGCACTTGTTCTTGGCAAACCTGCTCCAGTGCAGACCAACTGCCTTGGTCCTGCCTGGGTCCAGGCCAGACACCTGGGGCCACTCTCACACTATCTCCCTCTCTCAGGTCCTTCTCCAAGTGGCGGACTGGCTTTTACCTGCACCTGGACCCAGCCTCCCACACCACCCCATTGTCACCTGCTGGGCTCAAGCCCCTTTCCTCCCTCACCTATACTCTAAGCTGGTGATTTGCTGTCCCTTGAGCACGGATCTCTGGGCCCTTGTACACGCTCCTCCTGTGACCTCTACACTCTTCCCCCAGACATGTTCAGGGCTCCTCTGTTACCACCATGCTCACAATGACAACCCCTAGCACTCCGCACCCTCTTCCTTACTGTTTTTTTTTTTCCCCAACACGCTGCCCTTACACATGTACGTAATTTATATATATTCATACATATATGTATATATATGTTCTATTTTTTCTTTCCCTCTACTAGAATGAAATTCACATGAGCATGTGAACATTTGTCTGAGTTGCTTCTGCCTCCTCCCCAGCACCTAGCACACAGTAGGTCCTCTATAAACCTTTATGGAGGGAATGGATGAGCTTCTTAGATTCTCAGGTTCAGAGAACAGCATTTTCCTGGTAAGTAAGACTCTAACATGGGGCTGGAGTTTTGGCTCAGTGGTAGAGCACTCGCCTAGCATGCATGAGGCACTGGGTTCGATTCTCAGCATCACATAAATGTAAAATAAAAATATTGTGTCCACCTAAAACTAAAAAATAAATATTAAAAAAAAAAAAAGACTCTAACATGACACAGGCCCATGCCCAGAGTCTGACACCCACTCCCTGGTATCTACTGCCTCCCTGACCCCATGCCCATCCCTACACTTGAACCTGTCCTGTTTCTTCACCACTGGGGTCTGAACAGCTTCTGGATGGGAGAAAATGGTGGCCATGGAACCTCACAGGAAGGTGAGGCCAGGCCACCGTGCAGCCTCTACTCTGACCCAGGCTGCCCCAACCTCCAGTTGCCATGGAAACACAGAAGTGTGGTGTGGCAGGGAACTTTCCCTTCTCAGGGCCTCCTCCTCCCAGCAGCCCTCGAAATGGCCCCAATGCCTCTGGAACTCAGCCTCCCCATGGCCCAAGTAGGGTGAGGAGCCTTGCCTCTTGGGGAGCACTCGGGCATGCTCAGCAAGGAGTGCTCAGCTGAGGAGGCCAGGAAGACAGACCACCAAGCGATGAACAGACAGACTCACCTGCTGCATGACTTCCCGTTTCTGGTTCATGGCGGCCAGGTAGCGCAGAATCAGCTTGGTCGCCTCAGTTTTGCCAGAGCCGCTCTCTCCACTGACCAGGCAAAGGAGCAGAGCAATTGCAATAGTTTGTTGCTTCCTCTGGGTCCTTCCCCATCCCACAGGGAAGAAGGGGATATGGACAGAAGCCAGCTCAGAGGGGGCTACTGATCTTCCCAGGTCCTACAGCAGATCGGGCTGGATGCAGACCTGTTGCTTGGAGTCCCCCCCATCGGTCCCCTGTGTGATTACAGCCCAGCTCACCTGATGATTATGCACTGGTTCTGTTTGGCATCAAGCATTTTGGCGAAGGCGAGATTTGCAATCGCAAAGAGGTGCCTGGGGAGACAGGCCACTAGGTGTCCACAAATCTCAAAGAGGTGCCTCCACATTTCCAAATTTCCCAGGGGTTGGGTGGGTGGGGGCATCTCTGTCCAGGCAAGCCGTCAATTCTATCCATCCTTTACCCACTGGGGGGAAATGCACCCACCCCCCATCCTGAGCCTCAGTGGCTTCCAGAGAGGACCGTGGCCAGGCCTGGGGAGAGACTGTGAGCTGAGCAGGTGGCCTGTCCAATCCTGTGAGCCACCACCCAGGGTTGAGGGGAGGCCAGTGACTTGCAATCCCAGGACAGCCCCTCTCCCCCGGTCCTGCAGACACTCACGGAGGATTCTCTCCCAGGGCCCGCCCGTGGTACTGCTGCACCTGGTCTGGACCGTAGATCCCGAACATCCGGTATGGGTTCACTGAAACCAGGATGCTGCCGATGTACGTCTGCTGACAGATGTTGGCCTCAGTGCCATGGCTCCTTGTGGCCCTCTGGGGCCGTCCCTCCACCACTCTGGGAGCCTGGGACCCCTTTCCAGTTGAGCAGATGTCTTGTTGCCTGGGTTTAGTATTGCCATCTAGAAACCTCTAATGGTCTGTTTTAATACTGGAAGCTCAGGCACACTACACAGGCTTAGGCTGAGGAGCATGGAGTGAGCCAAGCCCTACAGCCACTCATCCCCCTAGGGTGGCCGTGTTGACCACTGCCCACTTCATGGTCCCACCAGGCTTCAGGAGGTTCTGCTTCATACTAAGGAATGGGGAGGGATCTGAGGTGGCCAGAGCCCTCTGGGTGTCCTGCCTTTCTGCCCTGTGGTTTCAGTTCTCTGGTCAACCTCTGGGATCCAGGTTTAGAGATTCCAGAACTTTGGAGGCTTGATCCATCGGGTCCCTGGATCCACTGGGGTAGGGGGTCCCCAGTTTCTGGATTCCCTATCTCCAGGCCTCTGCTCCAGGGGTTCACTCTTTTAATACCATTTTAGGACTTCCGATTTTAGAATTCCGGCTTCTAGCATTCTCTGGAACCCCAGAGCTGAAACCAGAGGTCACAAGTCCAACAGGAGACACCTGTCCTTCCCACCTGGTCCCCAGAAGGCATCTGCCTGCCCAACTGGGGACCTGGGGCAGCCCCAGCCCCAGGACTTACGTAGATGAGGTTCCGTTCAAATCGGGTCTTGAGATTGGACAGCACCGTGGTTTCCTGGAGGTCTCTAGAAGGAGACATGGAGAAAAGCTGTCAGTGTTCCTGGGACCCGAACTGGCAAGGGCCCCCTCCCCACCCAGTCCTGGTCAGGCAGGCCTGAGTTCAAGTCCTGTCTCTGACATTAACCAGCTTTGAGACCCAGGGAAAGGCACTTCACTTTGCTGTGCCTCAATTCAATGGGTATTGCTAATCGTCTGCATCTCGGGGGTTTGGGAGTCACTCTAAGGCAGCAGCCAGGAGGACTGAATTCCTGTGATTAAATAATAACATTATGATTTAATCCATGCATCAGGCACCCCCCAACACATCACCGCTCTCATGACTGCCATCCCAACCCCACTCCTGTGGATGAGAGACTGAGCGACTTGCCCAAGGGCCGCCCCGAGCTGTTAAGTGATGGGGCTGGGATTTGAACTGAGGCCTGTCTGACTTCACAGAGCTACAAAGTCAGTGCACCCATTGGTCTTTGCGGACACTTCATTGCAGATGGGGAAACAGAGGCTCTGAAAATGTCCTGGGAGAGAGATATCAGGCACTCTGGCTGAGAGTGTGGGGACCCCACAGTAACCCCTAACTGGCCCTGCCCACTCACTCTAGCTGGGTCATGTCCTCCACTCCGTCCTCCCTGCGCTGCTCGTTGGACCGCACGGAAGGCAGGTTTCGGATGGAGTGCATCTGTGAGAAAGAGAGGGGATGGGGTCGGCAGGTTATAGGGCGTCCCGTGGGTGCCCTGGCTTGGACAGACCTTGCACCTGCTCACACTGTCAGAGAGGGAATCTCAGGGCCTGGCCAGGGGCTCCTGAAGACTCCTTGCCATCAAATGCAGTGGCTCAGGGAACCTGTGTGCAACACAGGGATATGTGCTTGACCTCGGTGTTCCTCCCGCTAGTGCTCCTGTGAGCTCCAAGTGTCCTGCCCCACGGAGTGAGCATATACACGTCCATGCACACAAACACACCCACACTCTCCTATTCCCCTCCCAAACTCAGCCCTCTCAGTGCCAGCACCCTTCTCGCTGGCAGACCCTGTGTGTTGACTTGTGTGACAACTTCATGGTCATGTATCCTGATGCAGCGTCCTGAGGCAGGGAGCCTCTGGGACAGCCAAGATGGGGACTGTCTCAGGATCATATCCCTGCACCCATCCTGTGTAATTCAAACACAGTGGTCTTTGCATCTGTCATGTCTCCCATGAGCACCTGTGGTCTTGTGGGATGCGGAGGAGTTCAGCTGGGGGCACCCACCACACACGCAGGGACCGGTTCTCAACATCCACTTGTCATGAACATGTAGGTGGATCACTGGGACAGTTCCCAACCTTGGGTCTTTTATTTTATTTTTTTAATAAATATTTTTTTTTAGGTGTTGAAGGGCTTTTATTTTATTTATTTCTATGCGGTGCTGAGAATCGAACCCAGTGCCTCACACATGCCAGGCAAGGGCGCTACTACTAAGCCCCAACCCCAGCCCCCCCCCAACCTTGGGTTTTGGGGTTTTTTTGTTTTTGTTTTTATTTTTTATTTTTGTCACTGGGGATCAAATCCAGGGGCACTTAACCACTGAACCACATCCCTAATGTCTCACTGAGTTGCTTAGGGCCTTGCTAAGTTGCCAAGTCTGGCTTTGAACTCTCAATCCTCCTGCCACCCAGCCAGCCTCCCACCAACCTTGGGGTCTTGAGAATGAAAGTCCCAGTACCACATTTGGGCTGCAGGATCTCTGTTTATGTGAAGGTGCACACATGCCAAGAGTAAGCAAATAACCCAGCCCCCATGGATGCCACATCTGCTCAGACCTCCGCATACACTTGCTTTCCTCCATTGGCTGCACAGATGCCCACACATGTCACAGGACTGCAAGGCTCCGCAGAACTGCGAGCGAACACGTGCGCATACTCTGCCTTTCTGATCCCAGTTGTACCCGTCCCTGGGCAGGTGAGGAAAGAGAACACCAGGACGGGCTCTGTGTGCTGCGTGACCACTGCTGGGCTGCTAAGTAGGGCACAGTATCACCCTTTCAGCCCTGGCCTCCAGCCCACCCATCTGCCCATGTGCTCGCCAGCAGTCACAGACCCTGAATAATTCAGTCACTCACGTATTCCAGGGTGAGGAGGGCCCAGGCATCCTTGCCCCTCACCCCCAGGCGCCCTGTGCCTCGCTCCCGCAACGCTGCAGCCCACACGGTACGGGGAACCCGTCGCCGGGGCCAGGGCCCCCCCAGCAGCCAGGCTGCCCCCGTTGCCATTGCCTGACCCAGCTGGCTGCCCGCTCCACTAGGCACCGTCTGCAGAGGCCGAGAAGCACCTGCTGTCCCTGCTTGCCCCGCCTATCCTGTCCCGGGGGAGGCTCCAGTGACCACCCACCCTCCTGAGGGCCACCCAGCTTCGGGCTCGTGTTCTGCCATGAGTTTGGTAGCCAAACTCAGGCCGGGTACTCTTCAGAGAGGCTGTCTGCTCAGCACCCCTACCCTGGGCCCAGATAGTCTCCTGGCTCATCTCCCTATCCACCTATTTACCATGTGGCCTCTATAATAAGAAGGCTAGAAGTTTGTGTCCTGAGTCCCCACCTTCTCTTAGTCCAGAATCCTGCAGCCCAGGGGACCATCAAAGGACAACAGGAGCCCCAAGGAGAAAGATGACTCCAATCTGGGGGACAGGAGGGTCAGTGGGAGGTGGAAAGACATGTGCGTGGCCATGGGGGTAGAACTGGGTCCTGCAGTTTTGCACCCAGCTTGGCCCAAACCTCTGAGGAATGGCTGGGAGCCAGATGTGCCATTCACATTGAGCCAAGACAGGGACACCCAAGTCCCAGGCAGAAATTGACAGGAAAAGCTCCCGTCCCAAAAGCCACCAAGGAACAGTGTCCTGCATCTCTACGCTGTGCCTGCCTGTGTTGGGCCTCCCCTTGTTTCACTCTGCAGAGGCTCTGGGAGGCCCAGGCTTCTCTCCCCATCTGGCAGATGGAGAGACCAAGAGGCTCAAGCAGGCAGCAGCTTGCCAAGGTCGCACTGGACTCTGGCTGCCTCCCTCGGTCACTTCCTGTCCCACTTCCCAGGCCAGAACTACCATGCCCTCCCTTTGGCTTTACTCCATACCTTGTTCTGACAGTTTTGAGAGCCATTTTCTTTCCAGGGGCCCCTGAGAGACAGGCAAGCAGCTCCAAGGCCCAGGCGGTGGGACTGGGGTTGGGCCTGTACTCGTGGCCAGTGCCGGCAGGCATCTGCTGGCAGCCAGAGGCGGGACCAGCGCAGACCACAGGCTCGGAGCTCTGGGCCATGCTGGGGGTCCTGGGCCAGTTGTTCAGGTGGCTGCAGGGCAGCAGGCCTACCTTGCTGGAAGGAGCTCAGTTTCCGCACCTGAGGTAAGACCACAGCAAAACGCCCAGATGGAGGCTGGGGTCGCTCACCCTCCTTGGGCAGGGGTCCTGGGGCCCCAGTGGGGGCCAAGGGAGCCAGGGGTCTGGGCAGTGTCCTCGAGCGGTGCCATAGTGGCCCTGTAGTCCTTGTCTGGTCACACATAGCCAGTGGATATGAGAGGCTGAGCCGTAATGCCTTGTGCTCTGCGGGGGCATCCTTTGGAGGTGTTAGGGTTAGGGTCTTGGGCTCTGCTGACGGCTGGGATTCTCCTGGGGTGGCTGCTTCTTCAAGATTCTCAGGGCAAGGGCCAGCGGATTTGGTGAGCTGTCCAGGTCCTGGGTCATGGTGTCTGCCCAGGAAGATGCTGGTTGCGTTAGAGGCTGGGCCCTCAGGCTGGGCAGCAGCGGATGATACCGGGCCCACGTGCTGCAGGAAGGGATTTTCAGGCACAGGAGGTGGCCTGGAAAAGCCGCGAAGGCTGCCCACACTTCCTGGCCAAGGCGAAGGTGGGCGCTGGGTGGGAGGCACGTCTATGTCCCAGCTGGGGTCCAGCGGGGGCACTATCCAGGGCGTCTCGGAGTCCTCGGGTTCATGCTGACTCTCCTGGTGCTCCTGGGACCCTGCAGCAGCTCTCCAAGACCTGGCCCTTGGTGGCAGGTGGAACGGCCGGCGCACCTGTGGCTTTACAACCCGGGTGGGTGGCTCGCTGAGGCGTCGCCATGAGTGAGGGAGGCGTGAAGGCAGGTTGAGGGACCGGTGCCGGGGGCCATGGCCCAGCAGAGGGGGCAGTGGGGGTAGTCGGGGTGAACCCAGCACTGGTGAATGGGGTGGGCCCAGGCGCCCGGAGACTTGTCGTTGTCGTGGCTTTGGGGGCTCCCGCAGAGATCCAGGCCGGTGAGGTGGAGGTGGGAAGGGTGGCTGGAAGGGGCCCCTACGGAGAGACAGCTGAGGGGACAAGGGCCCCAAGGGTGAGCGGTAGCCGGGACCTGGCAGATTCCTCAAGGAGGGCTGAGGTGAGGGCAGGGGACTCCAGGCCCGCCTTCTTGGTGCCACTGGGGAGGCCCCAGGAAAGCCAAAGGCTGACCCTCTGTGGCGGGAACCCCTGAACGAGGGTCGGGGCACAGGGAAGGCTAGCAGGTCAGGGGGCACCTCTCGGCTTATAGGAGGGGGCTCCACAAAGGCCCACCAGTTTGCCTGGGGTGCTAGGGGCACGTGAGCTGGGGCGGCCCAGGGTGGTGGGTGTCGCCGGAGGGAGCCATAGGGGGAGGCTGGCCGGGGCAGGCCTGAGAGTGTTGGGGAGAAGGGTGGGGCAGGCGGTGGGCCAGGGCTGGGGGGCCTCCGGGAAGTTGGAGGGGAGACGAGCTTGCTCCAGTGGGAAAGTATCCGGGGCATGGGTGCCGGTGAGGGTGGGCGGTGGGAATTGTTGTTGTTTTGGGCCCGTGGCTGGGTCCTCCTCAGCACGATGGGCGTGTTGGGCCGGTCAGGGTCCATGCCGGCCAGCTTGTAGCCAAAGCGTTTGTAGGCCGCCTCCCGGACTGCAGGGCTGGCCCCTCGTGCCTTCTGGCTACCCCTGAGCCGCGGAATGGGCTTCTTCTCTGACAGCGTCTTTTTGAGAAAACGTGCCAGTGAGGTGGCAGGGCGGGGTGGCGGGCGACCCAAATCAGGGCTGAAGCTCAGGCCGCGGTGGGCACCAAAGGCGGACAGGGCCCGTTGGAGGTTGCGCTGGCGAGGTGTAAGGAAGCCCCAGTAAGGGTGGGCATAGGGCACAGTGGGCACTGGGGGTATCTCCTCCTCCTCCTCCTCTTCATCTGCATCTCCCAGTGGAATGTCCAGGGATGGGGGCAGGGGCACCTCCAGCTTCTCCTTTCCAAACAGCTTCACCTGTGGCCGTGGGAAGAGGCGGAACTTGCGGATGAGGGACAGCTTGGACTTGGCGGGCTTGTCCATTCCTTGCTGCTCAAAGAAGGCTGCACTGGGCAGGCGGAAGGAGGTGCTCTGCCGCTCCCCACCTGCTTCCTCTGGCTCCTCCAGCTCCACGATGTCATCCATGGGGTGGGCATATGGATTGTGGGGTGACAGTATAGGTGGTGGTACCCAGGGGTAGGCAAAGGACGGCTCCTCTGGATAAAGATAGGGCACTTCGGGGGCATAGATGGCCTCATCTCCACCTCCATAGATGTCTTCAGCATAGGGAACGGTGTAGGGGACCCCATACGGATCAAAGTAAGGTGCAGCATATGGGGTTTCGTATGGAAGGTCATAGGGTGGGTATGGCATGTCATAAGGTGCATAGGGATCTAGGTAGTGGCTATATGGGTAGGCCTCATCCTCAAATCCATCATGGTAGCTATAAGGAGATGAATACCCAGATGGGGGTGCGTAGGGGGGTTCATAGTCATCATAGCCATAGCCGTACCCTGGGTAGAAGGAGCCGCCATAGTAGTCAGGGTGGTAGTAGTCATAGGGGTCCTCAGGCGGGTACCCGTAGAAGTGCTCGCCATAGGGCTGCCAGGTTGGGCTGTAGGGCCTGTAGCCAGCCAGGTAGGGCTCCTGTTCCTCATATTGGTACAGCGATTGCTGGTCATAGTAGTCGTCGCCCTCGCGGTGGTAGTCATAATACTCGCCCAGGTCCTGGAAGCCCTCGAGCCCATACAGCGACTTGCGGGAGCCCGAGCCCCGGAATGGAGCCTCATCCTCGAAGGGCAGGAAGCCCACGGGCTCCCCAGATGAGTAGATGCTGTGGCTGCGCGGAAATCTGCGGAGCCGGCCCCCGGGCCGCAGGATCTCTGCGCCCGATGGGAAGGGCAGCTTGCGGGAGCCCACGCGGGAGCCTGAGCGCTGCAACCAGGCGTCCAGCGTGGCTTGCTCATTGCCGGACTCTTCAGCCTTTTTGAGGAGGAACTTCTTGGTGAGCCAGTTGATGGCCGTGGATGCCTTGCTGAGTGACCGGGCCCGGGGCCGGAGACGGCCGTACCCACGACGGCCGGGGAAGCGGATCACCATGAAAGAGGGCTTCTTCCCCTTCATCGCCCGCTTCTTTTTGCCCATGCGCATCTGCGTCATGAGCTTGGACGTGGACTTGAGCACCGTGCGGGCCTTCTTCTTGCGTTTGGTCTTCTGGGGGCCAGTGTGGAGGCCCCAGAAGAAAGCTGATGCGCTCCGGAACTGGCCCTTTTTGGAGATCTTGGGCGTTCGATCTCGGAAGCCCATGAATAGACGGGAGGTCCCCTTAAGGCTCCGTTTGGGCTTCTCCGGCTCCGGGGCCTTCTTGCCCTTCTTTCCTTTCTTGGCTTTCTTCTCCTCATCTTCCTCCTTTGCCATGGTTGCTTCCTGCTCCTACCACGCCTGGGGCTGGGTATCACAGGTTCAGGGGTTTGGAGACACAAGGATCTGCTAGGTTTCCTGCTGGCAGCTGGACACCCGGCCTCCTCTGTCCCTGGGCAGCCGGGACTGGCGGATGGTTTGGGGAGGGATGGGCCAGCATTCGGGGAGGGTGGATCCATAATTCATCTCCTCTAGAGACGCCTTGGGTTTCACCCTCCAGCGGCAGTGGAAAGTGCGTGGGTGTCGTTTACTGGACAGGGGAAACCTAGGGAGGCCCGTGCTGGGGGGAGGGGGGTCATCTGGCTTTGGAATTGCCATGGCAACAACCGTGCTGACCCAGGTTAGGCCTCCCTGTGCCTCAGCTGACTAAATCACCAAAGCAGAGTGCTTGGGTCTCTGAGCCCTAAGAAAGGATGCCACCTGCCCTAGACCACCCAGCCCACCTGCATTGAGCCAGAGTGAAACCAGATCTCCTTAGCCCAAGATGGGGGTGGTCAAAGCCCACCAAGCCACCCTGGAAGGGAACCTTGGATCTTTCAGGTCTTATGCAAGAAAGAAGAGGAGTGGGCAAGGCAGCTGCCCCAGGGCAGCGGTCAACGTAATGGGAGCTAGCTGGCTCTCAGCAGTTGAATAATGCATTGGGGAGAGCTGGGCTGCTGCCTCACAGAGCAGTGAAAGGTGGAGTGTCTCAAAAGTCCATGGAGAAGGGAGTAGGGCAGAGGAGTAGAAATAGAAGATGACTAGGCCTGTTTCCCAGCCCTGTCACTGATGAGCTGTGTGACCTCAGGAGAGCCCTTTGCCCTCTTTGGGCCATATTTTCCTTATCTGTAGACTGGGAAAGATAAACTGTATCAGGAAGAAGCAAGATTCAGTGGAACTGCTTGGTAGCTCAGGAGGTAGAAGGGGCTTTGTGGTGGCTCCTTGTTGATGTCCCTAACTAGTTCTATCCATTCTTCTCTGTTCCTTTCCTAGCTGAGTAGCTGTAGTCATGGGACCCCTGCCCTCTCTGACAGCTTGGACATCTGACCCAAGGCCATGTGCCAACCATCTTGGGTGGTGACCAGTTAGGCTTGATTTTGAAAATTTGCCCTAAAAGGGGCAGAAGCTGGGCTGGGGTGTGGCTTAGTAGTAAAACCCATGTTTAGCATGTGCATGGCTCTGGACTCCAACCCTGGCACCAAAAAAGGGAGGTAGGAGTTGTGGATTGTTAGAAGAAGATGGGGAAGAACTTAGGATGTGGTGGATAACAGTTCTGGAGTCCAAAGCCTCCGAACTGTTTCTTCACAACTGGGTACGGTGGTGCATGCCTGTAATCCCATCCACTCAGGGGCCTGAGGCAGGAGGATCACAAATTCAAAGCCAGCCTCAGCAACTTATGGAGGCCTTAAACAACTTAGCAAGACCTGTCTCAAAATAGAAAAAAAAAAAAAAAGGACTGGGGATGTGGTTAAGTGGTTAAATGCCAGTGGGTTCAATCCCTGGTAAGATTCAATTCCTCCTGCTTCTCATCTTCTCTTCCTCCCGCTCCTCATCTCTCTTCCTCCTCCCACTCCTCCTTCTGTCCATGGATCAGGACATCCAGGATCCAGAATGGCTGATGACAGACTCTAATCAATTCCAGGCTGCCTATTTACTGAACTTGGTTTTAGCCGTTAGGCCCCAATGCTAATGCTTTAGTTGCTTAAAAGGCAGCATGGGAGACAGCTAAGCAGTGAGGTCGTAGCCCTCGTTCTGCCCCTAGTCACCTTCATGCCTCCAGGGAGTGGCTTCAGAGCCTTAGCCTGCTCAACTGTGACTTCAGGGTTGACAAGAGGTCTTCCTGGATGCAGGCAAGGAGCAGGGAGACCTTCCTCTGTCCTTGTCTGCCTCTCCTCCTCTGCTCACTGTCACGTCTCTTCACCTTCCTCCTCTGGTTCCTGCTGCTCTTCCCCGAGACTCTCAAGAGCTCATTAGGGTACCAGCCATTGAGAGAGGTGGTGCCAGAGGCTGGTGGCTCCTGCTTCAGGTAACCATCCAGAGGGGACAGGACAGTGGATGGAAACTGGAGTGACTAAGCAGCTTCCTGGGCAAGGGCACGCAGGGAGTCAGCTTTCTGCAGTATGGATTTTG